>NC_140585.1:1126762862-1127362862 GCF_964204655.1 Triturus cristatus | reverse complement strand
CCATCTCTGTGCACCTCAACTCATTGCAACGTTGCGGGAGGCCCGTGTTGGTCAAAGTGCCTCAGCTGCCACCAACATAATAAGCACACGGATACACCCAGAGAGAGAGTGGAAAGGGGTCGAGCACGTGCGCACGGCCCTTGTTATTGGCAGGGTCCTATGTCCTGTGACGCCTGTGCTGCATGGGTGTGGTATGGGTGTAAAGCAGTCGTATTTTAATAACTAATAAAAAAAAGTACAAAAACTCTTTTTTGGATATTAAAGTTACAAAATATCACCCAAAAAATATACAAAATTACTGAAAAAAACATAGCTTTAATTAACATTATAATTCAAAATTAGCATTTAAAAAACCTTTGAAATTCACTGAAAAAACCATAGGTTTCAGGGACGTTATAGTTAGTTGGACATTTCACTCATACAAAACCAGAGAAATTCCGCCGTTATAGTTAGTTCAGCTAACTATAACTCGCGCCCCCGCAATGCACTGCTGATGACGTGACATATTACATCATTTATGACAAAGTCAGTGACATCACTGATGACATCTCAAATGGCATCACTGTTGACATCACTGATTACATCATCCAGTGACTGTGTTTTTCTTTAAAGTTTGAATATGTATTATACATATGCCAAGGTGTATTGAAAAATGAGTGGGTGTATAAGTGTCTGAATGGAGGATTTAGTAGGTGCATGACTGACTGTTTAAGTGAGTGATTAAAAGTGTCTTACTAAATGCATTGAGTTAGTGACTAAACTGTGTGAATGTCTGTATGAGAAAGGTGAATTCTCGCCAAAACGCCTCCGCTTCGCACAATAAAAGGTCTTTGGACTCTGCTGTGTGCTCCTGAATGTTGCCTTTGGAGTGTTGTTGTTGGATATGTCAATTGCGTGCAGCCACTTGCACGCCAAAAGAGGTGCCCGATCTGAAAAGTGTTCATCGATCATAACAGTGGCATTTGGTGAAATGTTGAAATAGAGACTGCCAGAACCGTCGCTTTACTGAAAGGACAGTCATACCTATGGACACTGAGTTCCCATTACAAAATAGTAAGCGTGAGTTACTAAACGTGCTTTTAAGGGTGTGATACCTTGGATGTGATAATTGCAGCTGATCGAGGGTGTCAGAGAATATGAAATATTTTTAAGACAAAACCGCTCATGAACTAATAACTGTAATAACTCGAGATGCATTGTGGAACTTGCAGTTATCGTGAGAGATGTTTCCTACTGAAGGTGTTTTTTTCAATTCATAGCCACTGCAATTGGATGGTTATAAGACCTGGCAACCAATGGGAGTAATTTTTGTTATATATATATGAAAGAACTGATACTATTAGACCCTCAAGGGAGACAAGCATTGAGAAAGGGGAATTCTCGCCGAAACGCATCTGCTTGGTACAATAAAAGATCTTTGGAATCTGCTGTGTGCTCCTGAATATACCTATCCCTAAACCCCTCCTTCCACTTAGTAGTAGATATTATCATTTTCCAGCTACATCCCTTTGTCCGTTCCACATTTAGCACTGAAACATACATCTATGTTTGCTGAGATGTCCTCCATTGTAGTGGAGGTCTACAACAGAAACAATACAAGAAGCATAGGTCAATGTCCATAGGTTTGCTGATACAATTATCTATTATGTGAATAGTACTACTGTAATACTACGCAGAGCACTACAAAATGCCATTTGTAAATTGGCTCCTATGTATTTAGTAAGGTGTCCAGGCATCATTAATCTAGGCCTCAGACATGTGAACACTGTGGGCCTGATTAACAAAGGTAAACTACGCTTTTGTGTAAGTTTACTATTGTTTCCTATTCGCAAAGGTATTTTACTAGTAGTATCTTTAGGACTACTGAGTCTCCGCACACAACAAGATAGGACTGTCCTATCTTTTTATGTGCATAGACACTGCAGTCATAATGATACTACTAGTAAAATACCTCTGTGAATTGCAAACAATCATAAACTTATACAAACATGTAAGTTTACCTTTGTGAATCACGCCCTCTGTGTTGATATTATCAGTTTCTGCCACAATGCGAGCAAGGTGGTACGGCCTCAAACATTTAGGTTTCAATGGATTTGGTTTATGATGAGACCTAATCCATTGACTTTGTTGATTTCGAATTATTGATCAACATAAGATGGAGCTGGCTCACTATAAGCTGCTGCCAGTTTGCCTGACAACATTAATTTAATCGGGTAAGATAAATATACCCAGATTGCTAACTATGGAGCTCATTACGATGACGGGTGGACCTGAGTCCGCCTGCCATTGTTGCAGTGTTTGGGACTGCCCGCCAGACATGTGGCAGTCCCACCACTGCAATTAGGATGCGCCCGCCATACTGGCGGGTGCATCCAGGGCATTTAACATTGCAGACGGTGCTGCTGGCTGCATTGACGGAATGTTAAAATGTGAGCTGTCATTTCCCTGCACTATGTGGCAGGCACCACGCGGAGCCTGCCATGCATTGAAGAGAAATGCAGGAGTGTACCCATAGGGGGGTACCATGGGTACTCCCCCCAGTGCAGCAACACCTCACCCCAAAACAAGTGGGGCCTGCAACCTGCCCCCAAACCCAATCCCCACCAGCCTTTCCATGGTGGCACTGCCGCCAAGGAAAGGCTGTTTCTTGACAACATCCTAATTTGGTGGACAGTGCCTGCTAGGCACCGCCACCATTTTAGGCACCCTGCACCATCCACCAGGCAATCGGTGGCGGTGAAGTGGCGGACGGACTTTGAGTCCGCCACGGTACCCACCTCAATCCTAATTCGGGCGGTGGGTAATTTGCTGTGTGATGGCAGAATGACCGCCATAGCCGGGTCGGTGGTGGCGAGCCTTCCGCCATCCTAATCGGCCCCTATGTTCTTCTTTTCATATTGAATGAAATTGTCTTGGGATCTAGGAGCACTGTTGATGATATATGCAAGTTAATTGTATCTGCAATGGTTTTGATCTTCATATCATTGTAGGAAACATTTGGCATGTCTCTCTTAATGGTGTTTGTACAAGAGTTGATCACATAAGTATGAGAATGGATGCCTAATATTCTCTTCAAAAATACTATTAAAAGATACTCCGTCGTAATAAAGAATTTCTTCTTAATTAGAAGTGAAGTGTTAACCAATTTCACTTTGTGTGACCTCTGCCAGGATTAATGTCTGCAGCAAAAGTATGCATGGTGAAGAAAAAGTGGTGGATATAAATTAGGTAGGTGCTTCCCTTTCAGATATATTTATAAGTGAAGATGGAAGACGGTTGAAGTCAATAATCAGTCATGTTTACTGTAGAAAAATATTATACAAAATAGATGTTTCCCATTAAACTGCACTTTAATTATAATAATGAAAATATATTTGATGAACAAAGGGTTTTAATACAACTTTCAATGTGTGGGGGCATAAACACAAGCCCCTGCCCCCAATGTAGTGCAGGGGTCTAGTCCTTCAGGGCCCCTCAACCATTCAGGGGGCCACATTTAGCACCAAACCAATGAATATCTATCAAATATTGGTGACTATGAGGACCCTCTTAACATTCTGCAAGGGGAAACCATCCTTTATTGTTAATACCACCTCAAGCAAGTAGAAATTGGGTAGGTACCCATAGTATTGACACACAAAAGATGCAAGGGGACGGATCAACCCAAACAATTAATGGATCATAATAGTCATCTGTAATACTCTTGGAGTAAAAAAAAAAGTAACCAACAGAACCTGCAAAAAACCTCTGTTTTAAGGGCGGAAAACCCTCACCAACCATGTGGTGGCAAACTTCATCATCGGGTTCCTCCTCACACCACTAACAACTGGGTAAATGTGGTGGGCTACAACTCTGACAAAACGGTAGAGGAACTCTTGGAAAAATGCCTATGAGGATATGCCTCTGTGGGCTGTATTGGTGTGGGTGAAGGTGAGCAGAGTGTAATAATGAATAGTAAGAAAAGTGATTTAAAATTGTCTCTCAGTGGACAAAATCATAACTTTATGGATGAACCTGAGGTGTACATTAAAAAGAGAGACAAAAGGGGGTCAACCTCACTGTAATAGTGATACGAGGTCAACATGTGTCTGCCATTCCGACTAACTCTACTAAGAGGTGTATGGCATTCTTCGGGACCTAACATATGAGTCTTGTCACTGTGCAAGAGAAGTAAATTGTAGAAATAAAATGGAGTACAAACGCTGGTCCCCAAGAACTATGGCTTGACCATTGTTGGCAACATCCGCAGTGTTAGGATATATCAGTCTCAACATGCCAACCCATTGTCCAACAGGGGCAAGACTTGCCACAAGTCCTGGCGAGAACCCAGAGTGTCAACTACATTACACATGGAAAGGCCATGAAAAGATATCATAAAATCACAGCTTGACTGAACAGTTTTCCTCTGTCTCAGTGATTTGAAGTTACAATTGAGGATTTTCACACTCTTTTCTTAATGTTAATGCCCTTGATTTAAAAAATCTACTTCAGTGTGTGTCTCTTTTTCTGTAGTTAAGATGTATTTGTGCGTGTGTATTCTTGGCATCAGTGTGTGACCCAATTTCACCAATTCAGAAAATTCTGCTGGGTCATTTTTGTGCAGGTCAATCTATTTCTTAACTCTTGCCTGCTTTCTAGTATATTGATTTTGATTGTTGCAGTTATGTGTGCAAAAACACTGCAGCATTTGCATAGACACCTGTGTGTTGTAGTCTTCAGTTCCATTCTCAGGTTTGCAAAATTGCGCTTGACAATCTCTTATCTCAATTTTCAGGGCCTTATTATGACTTTGGGGGTGAGGGAGAGGGCTACCGCGCCAGTGCCCTGCTACCATACCCCCAAAGCCATTTTGAGACAGCCTGCCGGATTCTGACTGAAATCCAGGCAGGGTGGTCCTGAAGGTTGGCTCACGGTGGTGCAGTGCGAAGGCTCATACGTGAGCCTTAGCAAGGCACTGCAACGAGAATGCCATTGTATGTTCCAGCAGGGCATAGACTGTCAAGTCTATGCCCTGTAAGAACTGGAGGTTCATGCAGACAGGGGGCACACATGCATTCCCTGCTGAAGAGGCAACAGGGGGCACTGTAGGGCCCACTTTGTTTCTTCACCCCCACACATTTCATGGCTGTCGCACCGCCAAGAAAACTGTGGTGGTAAGAAAACTAGTAATATACTTGGCAGTGCCAAAGCGGTACGGTCAGCACATTAACAGCCTAACACCACTTAAAAACAACCAGGGATCATGAATCCCTGATGGTAGCAGTGGATCTGTGGTGGCCCGACTGCCATAGTCGAAATATGGTGGGTGAACCGTCAGTCTGGCAGTCCACGGACCCCCACCACGACTACGGCAGTCCAATGGACTGCTGTAGATTATAATAAGGCCCTTAATATTTTATTGAAATACAATTTCTGGAAAAAACACCTCTCTTCCTATCCTCTTCTTGAGAATGGGTTGGACATGCTTAACAGGTCACTTAGTTTTGAAATGTGGGTACCCCCACAGGAACACTCAATAAGTTGCTTCATTTTGTGCAACACTGGTGTTTTACCAATTTTGCCCATGTATAACTTGTGGAAATGGGGTCAAGTTCAGTCATACATTTTAGCATTTTGTGAATTTGGCCGTTCAAATTTAGATACATTGGTATGGGTATGACTTCTTTTGATATTTTGTTTTTAAAAATTATTGCATGATACCGCTTGATTGAACCAAGTGGATTCATCCAGCAAATGTGTCTGCACATGAAATAAAAGCCAGTGGCATCAAGGCCCATATTCATAATTTTTTCACACAACACAATGCGGCAAGCCACCTTGCTGAGCTGAATGAAAGGGCAGGAATGCAGTGTATTTAATATTATACTGCGCATTCCTGTCTTTCCAAGCTCCCGCTTGATTTTGGCTGCCTAACGCAATGCGGGCCCCCTTGTGCCATGGTGCAAGAGTTCGTTGTAGGCAGGATTGTTTTTGTGCATGAAGGGACACCTTACTGCACACACAAAAATCCTCAGATACGTTTTCCTCTTTCTATATGTGCCGCAAAATGCAACATATGTAGAAAGAGGAAAAAACAAGGAGAAATAAAAATGTTTGTCCTCCTTACGCCTCACTTGGAGAGGCGTAGCATTTTGATGCATTCCCCGGTCTACCACGAATGGTAAATCAGGGAACACGCCAAAATCCATGGGTGGATGCATAGGAACATCCACATTCCACCAATGGAAGGGCAGAGTAACGCAGGCAGTGATTTGTGCTGCCTTATGTTAATTCAGATTTATCAAGCCATGCAGGGAAACGCAAGGTGCCTTGTGTGGCTTGATGAATCTCACTAAGGTTTTACATCGCCCTTGCACCCTCTCGCGTGGTGCAAGGGCAACGCAAAACCTTGATAAAACTGGCCCCAAGTTTTTTAGTTACTCTGTCCGAAAGAGCATAATGTGACTTGCAGGCACAAACTGGCCCAAGAGGTGAGGAGCAGGGAGGGAGCCCGCCAAAACCAAAAGATAGCAGATAGAGGTCCAGGGGCCAGGTCGGTCTAGGCCTGAAGCCTACGGTAGACTAGAAAGGGCAGGCTGCGCAGCATAGGCAGTTGGAGAGGGGGCATCAAGTGAAGGTGGCATTTCACCAACACTAGCACAGTCCCAACGGGGACTGGGCGAAGACCATATCGGATGGAAGGGGAGGCTGCCGAAGCTCTCCAGGCTTAGAAACGCTACCAACCTGTACAAAGATTCTGCCACTGGTGCCCACCCTGCACAATATGCTGCAGAGAGCCTGGTGTGCAAATCAGATGTCAAGGGAACACTCGATGGTGGCACCCAAGGTAAGAGGGGAGTGACCTTAACCTTAGACCATACGACTTAGGACACTCCTGAAATCTCATGCAATATTAAATAGTCACTCCTGAGGCACAAGCCAGCCATTCCTGGTAGTCTGAAGGGTCTACCTGGAACTAGACAACAACCCAACTGAAATTGCCCTATCATTGCCAGAAAGACTGCTAACCGCAAACTGAAACAATATAGATGTGGCTGCTCTACACACCAAAAACCTGCACGCTAATGCCTACTGCCCAACGGCTAGCCTTGGGACGCCTGTGGTCCACCATGTAGCAAACAATGTCCCGCCCAGGTGTGCATGGACCACACCATGCCGAGGCCAATATGAGCCCTGTACTTAGTACTAGCCACCAAAATGGACTCAGTTTTAAATGCAGTAGAGAAACTCAGAGTAACCTTCGATCAAACGCGCATCTCTCTGGAAGCCAAAATTGACAAAGTCACAACCGACCTCACATTTCTGCCAGCAGACCATCGCAAGCTGACTGAGAAAGTACACACCAATGAACAAACACTGGCTGAACTTGTCCCAGCCACACGTTCGAACACCGCCACACTGCAGAGCATCCTAGACAGAGTGAGTGTCCTGGAGGAAAGGCTGGAAGATGCGGAAGGGCGATCACGCCGTAACAACATACGAGTGGTGGGCCTACCGGAGGGCAAGGAGGTCCAAGATGCAGTGGCCTACAAAGAGAACTGCTTAAAGGAAGTACTACCTGCAGACCCTCTGTCACCCCAGTTTGTGGTGGAAAGTGCAATTAGGGTGCTGACCTGTAGGCCGCCTCCGGTCGTCCGTCACAGACCGCTACTGATCAGACTATTAAATGACAGAGAAAGGGACACTGTCTTATAAAGTGCAAAACATAACAGTACAGAATGCCCACTTTATGCTGTTCCCTGACTACACGATCCAAGTGCAAAGGTGAAGGAGCTCCTTCCAGTCAGTGAAGCGGCGCCAGCGGGAAGTGGATATGCGCTACTCAATGCTGTTCCTGGCCTGGCTTAGAGTGGTGGCAAAGGGCCCAACACACTTTTTTGATTCCTTGTCAGATGCCTGGGACTGGCTGGATGGTCTGGGGTTGGCGAACAGGCACGCAGCCTCGGAACCACAGGCGAAGTTGGATCGGGGAAGGGTCAGCTGCAGAAGGGGATGAGCCAAGAGAGTGTCTCAACCAACTGCACATAAGACTGCCCCGACCTGGAGCAAATAATCCTAGAAAGGCGTGAAGCTCTGCAGGCACCAGCAAC
Source organism: Triturus cristatus (assembly GCF_964204655.1). Taxonomy (NCBI): domain Eukaryota; kingdom Metazoa; phylum Chordata; class Amphibia; order Caudata; family Salamandridae; genus Triturus; species Triturus cristatus. Next base: position 1,127,354,772 of record NC_140585.1, on the reverse strand, counting down.
ACTCAGTGACCAGACGTCCAGCTCGGACCGTGAAACCGGATCAAACAAGTCAATGAACGTGGACAAATCTGTCCACTCATTTCCTGAAGGGCTCGAATCACTGGCCCCCTTCTGTGGTGACACTGCAGACCTCCGAGGGTATAAAATGAATGACTACAAGCTGGTAACCGAACGGATACAGACCCATGAACCTGGGTACAAGACCTGAATGGATCACACTAAACACTCTTGCTGCAGCAATGAAAGCCGAATCGTGGGATTGAACCCACACCAGTGCAGGCACCAAAGAGGACATATCATGCCACAAGAGCCCTGGCAGTGCTACCTATTATGCTTCTGTTGATGCTAAACCCTCTCATCATGACAAAACAGGGGCACATAAGAAACTACACCACTACACACACGTGACACCCAACAAGCACTGACACATTTGCCACCTATCATGTCACAATGTTGTAGTTTGGGAGGGCCCTCATTTTAGGTCCTCTACAGTGATGTTGCACATTTTATAGTGCTGTAACTCCACTTTTCTTTTCCTTCTGCACCCGCAAAAGGAGAAGGCAACACCCAAATCCCACACAAGCAAACCCTATTGTTAGCCGTGATGAGCCAGCCCTATGCCGCCCACGATCATCGAACACACTTTTAAACCCACGTCATGACTCAGGCTAACATTACTACCTGGAATGTGAGGGGCATACACACACCAGCAAGAAGATACTCTACATACTCCTATCTACAGTGCAGAGCAACCAATATAGCGCTTATGCAGGAAACCCACCTAACGCACATAGAGGTTATTCGCCTACGTAGTTGTTGGCGAGGCCTGGTGTTTAGCACCAACTATTCCTCCCAAGCACGAGGTGCAATGATATGGATCAAGGCGGGAACCCCCTTTGAAATGGAGGAGGTTAAATAGATGAGGGAGGTAGATATGTTTTTGTACAAGGCCGGTTTAATGGCCAACTATCCAAATAGGCTCCATATATGTAACTAACACTGAGCAAACTGCTTTCCTCCATCATCTCAAAAACACCCTAGCCCCTTGGAGTGGGATCCCTTGGTTGCTGGGTGGAGACTTCAATTCTGTGTTTGGCACCACACTAAACCGCTCATTTCCTCCTCTAACGTGCACGGCTGCTTCATCGAACGCACACGCACTGAACACCTGGCGTACCCATTGGTGTCTTACGGATGTGTAGCAAGCCCAGAATCCTACCACACACTTATACTCATTCTATTCTCGCACACATGATCTACAAGTACGACTAGACTGCATTGTAGCCTCACCATCGCTACTGCCCCTTGTCAAGCAGACTGACTATTTGGGGTGCACGCATTCCGATCACAACCCACAACAAATGCAACCTAGATGGGACGTAGGTCCACCGTCGGACCCTACCTGGTGCCTCCAGCCTGCCGCACCGGAGGACCAGGCATTTTGGACCTCCTTGGGACAGCGGAATACTTCAATAATAATGTGGGCTCCACCCACAATACACTCACATGTAACATGCACTAACAATTAATAAGAGATGTAGGACAGGTAAAACGCAAAATGCTGCTGCGATATGAAACTATCAGGTGTAGACAGCAAACAAAGACTAGATGGAAAACACGGGAAACATATGGAACTGTGGAATGATTGAGGTGCCTGAACCACTCAGCGTGCACGCGCGTGACCTTAGATAGGCTAGGAAGACTGTTGGCTTCGTTGCTCCGGCAGGAACAACCTAGGCATCCCATAAATGCGATACACACAACAGCAGGCCATATAGTATACACACAGCAAGGAATATACATGGAAATGACAAGACACTATAACGCACTCTATGAATCTACCACCCACCACACTCAGGCATGTGTGGGCACCTTGTTGGAATCCATGCACCTACCAACCATAACACCTGAGCAATGCGCACTGCTGGATGACCCGATTACCCCCAACGAGATTCGAGCAGCTATAGCAGCCATGGCAACAGGGAAGACCCCGGGTCTAGATGATCCGCCTGCAGAATATTATAAATCTTATGAAACAATCTTGACCCCCATGCTTACATGAAACCTGAAAAACCTGGGCTCGTATCGCCACTTGGCCCTGTTAAACACAGATTACAAATTATTCACAAAACTATTGGCTGGTCAGTTAGTGCCTCTGGTCCCATCTCTAGTACATGCTGACCAAAACGTATTCGTACTGGCCCGTAACCCCTCATTCAATTTACAACACTTCTTCAGGGTGGCAAAATATTCAGTGGACCATTGGCCCCGATCTGGCTGCCTAGTAATAGACCTGGAGAAGGCCTTAGACACCTTAGAATGGGGGTACCTATTCGAAGTGCTGCCATGCTATGGAATTGGGGACGCTTTTCTCACTATGGTCAAACTGTTATATAACAAACCAATGGTGAGGGTCCAAACAGGGCCTTATATCTCAGATCCATTCAGAGTAAAGCGAGTGATGAGGCAGGGCTGCCCACTGTCTCCGTTGCTGTTCTCCCTAGCTATTGAACCCTTGGCTGCAGCCATTCGCCTACAAGAAGAAGACTCGGGAATCCCACTGGGAGACAGCACACAAGCCATCTCGTTATACACTGATGATCTCCTTATCTATATTAGAGACATACGGTCTATTCCGTCGTCATTGGCGCAACTCTGCAGGAATTTGCTACCCTATCAGGGCTAAAGGTGAACGCATCCAAGTCATGCCTATACCCGTTTGATAAAAGGTGCCCCAACCTAGAATACGTACTCAGCAATGTCTGCACAGACTGGCAGATAGACACATTCAGATACCTGGAGGTCAGGGTCTTCCATCATCAGGAAGACCTATTTGATGGCAACATAGGCAAAGCAGTGAAGTCCATACACTTGCAAATGCTGTTCTGGAGCGTGATACCTCTGATGGTAACAGGCCGTGTAGCACTAGTGAAAATGGTAGTGTTACCGCGACTCTTATACCAGTTTGCTAACCTACCCCTATACATATCGCGGCCCTTCTTATGAAAACTAGGGGGTGCAATAAGGAGCTTCATCTGGGGAAACACCTGCAGCAGAGTAGCTCTCCGGAAACTTTATCTATCAACCAACCAAGGAGGCTTGGCCCTACCCAACCTAGAAAAATATTACCTTGCCATCCAACTGCAGTGGGTTGCTCAATGGTTCTCAATGGTTCTCTATGCGTCAGCTGCCCGACACAGCAACCACCTCCCCACCCTTGTCCCATAGTGCCCTCCTAACCCTGTTCCACCCATGCCATAAAGAAAAAGTGCCAACCCTATTAATGCTGAACGTGGCGCACTGGTGCTACCGCAGGTGTCTATACATTACATGAAACACAAAGCTGTACCCACCCGCACTGCCACTACTGGGCACCCCTAAGGGATGCGTGGCTGTTAGGCCATCTGAGCTGGATGTTCTACTACAAAAATTTGTTTCCATAGTACTCCTGAGCCTCTCCTCAACAAGTCTTAGAGAGATCAGAAGTACCCCCAGAAGGAGTGTAGACTTGAAAGGTTCTTAAATAAATACAAACTAAATTAAAAATTACACTAGTGATGGAATATAATCACCTCCTCTACTGTGCCTATTTTATTAAGCAAAACATGACATTACTAATGGCTAGAACGCAGCTTTTTAGAAAAAAATACTAGGCCTGCATGCAGTGTAGTTTACCAGAGCACCAGATGATGGTGAGACACGTTCCATAATTGTTTGACTTCTCTTTTTCCTGGGTTTACTGATAACCAACAAATCACTACCCTATATGGTGGTCTGTGGATACAAAGAAGTGTGGAAAAGTACATCGCTCCCAATGGATCTCAAATTTAAGTTACTGCATTCTGACAGTCTACAAAGAAAGGAGAAATTAATATAAAGGGCAGTGCTGTCAACTTAACTTATATCCCAGGCTCAGTGATTGATTCAGGTGCTGGCCTCCAAATCCAGGGTCAGTACAAATCACTATGTAGACATATCACACATTATGCTGGACAAGGAGCAGTTGATAGTGAAAACCTTTAGGGCAACTTTCCACAACTTTGCTAACAAGAAATTGATTAAGGTAAATCTACAGACTGCTTGAAGTTGATTATATAGATCAGCAGATTAATTGTATATTGACTCTCCAAGATTCATGGGCCAGGGTCTGCAATAGGTACAGGAGGTGCTGTGTGGTATGTCTTTCCCTCTTGCAAAACCTAGAATTTAAGGGACCTGCCTAACACCCGAAAATCAGACTAACTTACTTCAAAGAAGGACCAAGAAGAGACCCATGTCATCGACAACAGGACTTTGCCCACCAGCACAAAGCCAAAAACGGATACTTTGCCCATGAGACAACAGACTTGATACTGAGTGAATGGCCCTCATCCTTGTCCAAAACTCGACTCTACAGAAAAGAGGGGCCCTTGTGGAAGCCAGAAGCATCCCCAGATTCCCCTCGACTAGTGGCACTAGTCCCCTGGAAACTGCAGGTAAAAACACTCACCAGATCCAAAGAATCACTGGCCATTGGGCCCTCAGAGTGATTGCCCGAATCCAGGTAGTCCAGTGCATTGTGGGAGCTGTAGTCTTGCCTGCCCCAAAGTATCAGGCCACTATGTTACTCCCCTGGACCCAGTGAAGTTCCCTAAGCTTTTCGTTGTGTTTACCACTGCCAAGGCTTCTTGGTCAGTAGTCTGATAACCGACCCGCACACGTGACGCTGCGGCTTCAGATTACACCGTGCCACCATAGCCAACATCAGCAGCTGTGTACCTGTTATGTTTTTGCATTTTGTTTTGTGCAGTACCTTGTAAGCGGTAAAAACAGCACCACCTGCAGCTTCCGTTCAGCACCAAGGACAACCAGTGCAACTCTGCTCCCAGACTGCACAGGCTAGGTAAAATTGATCTGACTGTTTTGGCCTCTTACTGGGGTCCACATGACCGTACCCCTATAAGGGTTCCAAGTAAGTCGACCTGCAAGTGACCAAATGTCACTAGTGAATTTTACCATTGACCCCAAAGTTATTTTGCCTATGTATTTTACTGCACTGCTTTAATATTGCTTCATAAATCTATAACTCCAGTTATATGTATGATATCCCATTCATTTTGGTGTCTAAATTATGGTAAAAATACACTCTATTTTTATAAATTGATGTCAGATTTCTCTTGAGTTGTATCAATTACTTATCATCCATGTTGGTACTCTGACATACTTAACACATGTTACCCTAGTAAAGCCTGACTGCTCTTTGCCACTCTAACATGACTGAGCAAAGGATTTATTAGTGTGAATCCAAGGACCATCTTTGGGGTAGTGTGATAATATTTCATGGTAAGGCCACCCAGCCATACCACATAATATTCCTCTTTCCTACAATTACTAATGGTGGGTGGAGTCTGCATTATCTCCAACCTGCATGTAACATTTTCGAGAGTCTGCATCTGCTCCTTTCCAGCCTGATGGGGTACACAGAGGTTTTTCCTCTTCAATTATTTTTCTCATACATTGAACATTGATTTTGCAACCAACGTATTTGTTACTATTTGTTTTAAAAGCTATAACTCTGACTGGATATTTTATTGGAAGTGTTTGCAGTGCGGGAGCCACAATTCTTGTAGGTGGAATTGTGGCATAGATTTTATCCTCATATTTATAAGGGCTCTTGGAAGGTATGACACTGACATATCTAGATCTTTGCCCTGCATCATAATCAGTGGAAATTTGCTTCGGGCATTGTCTCTGTAACTTGGTTCTTCTGTAAGGATCAGTTAAACATATTAGTGAGGGGACTATCAGAGTGTGCATAAAAGCTTAATAAAGGATCAAGTAAATATGTTGAGGCAAGGGTACCATGTTGGATATCAGTGCTTTAAAGGTGTCATTCATTGTCTTGTCCAATAAGGGCAATTCTATTACTTTCTTTGAGGATGAGGTGATCTATTGAGTCTAACTGTTCTCCCTGATCCTTCTCTAACTCATTCAATCTGAAGTACAAAGCTTGGTAGAATTTAATACGCTCTTCCCTATTCCCCTCCTCTTTTCTTATGTTTTGCATTCGTGAACCAACACACACCCCTATCTCTGTGCCCTTAACCAGACAGCCGGTACCCTATCTGATTTGTTCCTTTGTTATAGAATTATAGAATGAACCGCAAAGTAGTCTTTTTTCATTTTTCCATCAAAAGCATGTCTTGTTGCCCCCGAACGTTGAGCAGTCATTGCTATCAAGGATTCTCTCCTTGGTCTGTTGTCACAGCTCTAGCTATCTCTTCTCCAATTATATATTCAGATGCTGACATACCGTTTCCCTATCCAGACAGTTTGTCCTTCTTACTACCTTAAAGATGTCCTAGACATTCCTCATTAAACTGTGGTTGCATTATTCATAGTGAAATATTCTGTTATTTGTTCCCGCCCTTACAGAGAGGCCAAACTCCTATCCACAGGATAGAACAGTTTGTGACTGTGAATACCTTTGGTGGCTGGGACCTATGAACCTCTGAAAGGAGAGGATACGCTATTGTGCTTCCTATTTCCTTCTGTTGGAAGGACCACACTAGTCCTTCCACCCGCAGGAAATTGGAAGAACGCAGCTCATTGGGCATGGTCATTGAGTTTTCCCACTATCACTCAGGACTGGCAGTTCTGAAGGAAATAGGGAAAGAATTGTGAAGGCAGATGTCCAGTGGAACATACAGATGCAGCTAAAGTGATGGAAGAGATGCAAGGATGTGGTTTGGGTGCAGTTGAAGCCTTCATCTCCCTCAGCCACGACCCGTACAGGTAAGAGCGGTGGGGCGGGCCGTGTAGGGGGCATTTCGACAGACGCGGAGGAGGGAAAAGGAATTATTTATTTATATTTCCCTTGTGGTTGACTGTCAAATCTCCCCCACCCCCCGGCTGCACCGCTCTTACATGTACGGCCCGCCTCTGATCTACCTTTTTGCCTGATTACATGTGCAATGTTTTTAGCTCGCACAACCTCAATGGTGTGAAAACTGTAACCGTGTTTGAATGTCTTAGCTTGACTCTAGCCTGCTTTAGCAGTATTTTCTTGATCATGCTAACAGTGGGCACAAGATGTGCCCCTCTGTAAGGTTGAGGTCACTGAGGTTTGCCACTCAAGACGTGAAGTTGTGAATGAGCTTTCACTGGTAAAAACATTGCAGCCTATTTACAAGCCGGGGCGTCACTTGTATTGATACACCATCAGCGTAATGTGCTTCCCCATATTTACAAGGAAATGTAAAGTCACCCTGCGTGACTTTTCATGGCCTGGAAAATATGTTTCCCTTTCGCACATAACTCTGCATGAAAGGGGCGTTCCATGGATGTTGCTGTGGGTTTCCCCCATGAAGTATTCCCAGATTGACAACATTTTGGAGGCACAACAAGGAGAAATGCTTTTATTTCTCCTAATTTTTTCCATTGTGCAGCACCATAGAAAGAGGAAAATAACTTTAATGATTGTTTTTGTGCAGGATGGGGTTCCTTCCTGCACAAAATCAATTCTCCCCTCAGTGCAGACACCCGTGCAAAGTGACGCAAGGGTGTCTGTGCTGGTACACTGCTGGTTTTTGTGCACCGTCGCAGGGGAGAAGGACAGGAATGCACTGTATCGCCTAGATACGGCACATTCCTGCGCTTTTATTTTGACGCAGTGCAGCAGGAAGACTTGCTGTGCTGCCATGCATCAACATATTGTAAATGAGGCCCTTTACATTTTTGTTACTCATGTAGGCCATCTTAAAGTTCCCAGCTTATATATTGCACCTACTTGCATTCTTTGTGAGAATTATGTCACATGATTGATACTTGAAAGCCAATTGTAGTAGAGAATCAATTTCAGTTAGCCTGTGCTCAGAGAAATTGCCCTCGTCGATGATTTCACAGGATCCCAGGGTCGGTTGAATGACTGATTCCCAGACTACAAATGTTTCTTTGTCAATAAAAGCTTTCAGATTCAACCAAAACAAGAAGTGAAGATTTCATCAGCCAAGGTGACACCCATCCCTGACATATTGGGCCTTTATTGTAAGATCCCTGGTGCTGGCAATATTAATGCACACCTTGGCATTAATGGGAATTACAGGTGGAACTTTGAGGTTCCTCTGAGAAATGCAGAACTACCAAGGGAATCAATTATTTCATGTCTTATTCTCATAGTAATTCCTACTCTGACCCTATATTTTTTCTGGAGATTTCAGCTGCTTTCAGCAGCCAGAGCCCACCGGTGAAATGTACCAGGTCTGCAATTACCTACACCTTGTAATTCCAAAGTGGTTGGGGAGCAGCCCTTGACTTGAAGGCAAAGACACAAGCAGTATAACAGCAAGTGCAGGAGGTTCAGCTCGCTGGACAGTACATTGCCTAAGTACCATGCAGCATATTGCTAGAATTGCACAGCATGGCGATTGCCCAGTGTAACTGAGACCCGTGTTGAATACTACTCGCAACATAGTCACAGTGCTTCTACATATTTGAATATGGACTGAGGGCAAGCGGCTTCAGCACAATTGCAAATACAGCAGCTAGAAGCCATTACCGGATCATGGAGATAGGCAATATAGGCTTCCTGTCCCATCTTAGGGGATGGGAGGAACTGAGGTAAATTGGATCCGGTTGCCTCCAGCTCAGCAGCAAAGACACTACCAGCATGTGGTGGACTGAGTAGCACTGCACTACCATGGTGCAAGGAGGCCTGCGTTGGTGCAAGGCAGCAAATTGTGCACCAATTCCTTCCCTTTCACATTGGGGTAGGGCAACGTTGCCAGAAGACTTTCCCTACACCAATTCCCCATACATTAAGCCCTATGGGGCAGATTTACAATAACTGGCGCATCCCTGCATATCAGCAGGGATGCACCAGTTATTTTGCGTCACGGCTCCGCCACCATGGATGCGCCGCATGCGGCGCACCATGGGGCAAAAATGGACAGATGCGTGACGCATCTGCTGCCGTAAAGGCAGTGCATTGCTGGAGTTGTGTCGCAAGCGCGACGCAGCTCCAGCAAGGCTCGGGTGTGCCCTATCTTTAAAATGCTGCGTCAATCCTTACGCCTGCTTCAAGCAGGCACAGGGTTTTGATGCAGCATGGCCTTAAAAGTGGCTGAGTGAAATCTTTAGGAGGCGTTCCTGCACCGGAATGCCCCCCCCCCCCCCGCGCCGGAACGCCTACATGTGGTGCAGGGCTTTACAACGTGCTGCATCTCCCAGATGCGTCACGTTGTAAGTATCCCGCACCATGGCGCTGGCTTTGTGCCGCCGCTGCGTCACAAAAGTGATGCAACGACAGCGTAAAAGAGGCGCAAGGGGCTTGTAAATCTGCCCCGAACAAGATGGCGCAGTGAGAGCCAGAAGTGGTGACGGTTGGTGCTCTGCAGACTCTAACACAACATGCTATGCCTTAATAACAATAAATTAGGAAATAGAGGCAATTTAACTTAATTGTGCTTAAATATAGTTTAATGAAAACGGTTTATCCGTATTCGTATACGAATAAAGATCGTGTTGGTGTCTAGGCTTCCGAGGCCTCAAATGGCCCTTTCTCTAATGCGTGCATTAGCTCAATAAATCTTTTCAAGATCACAGATTATTTTTTTTCATTTTGCTTTAACAAAAAAAACTGCTTGTCTCGTCTGGCTCGCTTACAGCCCAACCCCCTGCTTTCTGAATAATTACACAATTCATTTTAATAATATTCAGCAACAAGATTGATGCTCTGAAGTAAAAAGGGAACATAAGGTTAGCCCTATTTCGCAATGTAAAATCACACACTGCACAGTCGTGCGCGTTTCAGAGAATGGATTAGTCGTCAGGTGCAAGAATGGCCCGTTTTTTTTCAAATCGGTATGTAGACCCGTGGCCTCGCGGTGCTCGACCAGCAGAGCCGGGTAAGATGTGCGGATGATTAAAATGAATCCCACGTACATGTATTCTCGGCAAAAGCAGACATCTCCCTCCTCTCTCTGACATGAAAAGCTGCTCCTCTCCTGCTCATTGCTGGGTTCAGTGCCATGACAACAGATGGAATCCACCGATGAAAAAACTCACGTCTATTCCACTGTCACCAAGAATCCCAAAAGAGGGAATTATGCAAACACGAAACAGAATACAAATTCGAAAGGCCTCGGTGCTTCTCCTGCGGCCATTTTCCCCGCGCACCGTCCAAAAACGAAATATTGCGGTCTCCTTTTCTACCAAAGGAAGGTGGGCTATATTTATATTTTTGAAGATTATGGGGGTTTGTGTGTCTAATTCTTTTAAATTAGCATGCGAGGCAGTCTAATAGGCTTCGACCTGGCAATCAGTTGTTGCTTTCTGTGTCCATGCCAAAGTGACAGCCACCGACAGCGGGGATGTAGTTTCCCTAAAATAAGAACGAGCACATGAAAATGTGATAGAAAATGTGTAGTAAAAGCAACAAATTTATAGCCAGAGAAGACAGACGTCCCATTCTACTTGTATGGATGTATTAATTACCCAAATTTGTCCCTGCTGTGTAGTATGTAGCAGAGGATGGAGCGTGTATGCTCCGAAGTGAACAAAGAAAATGTAGAGAGAAGGCAATCAAAGTACGGATGAACAAAACACAGATGACAAGAATATGGTCACACTGGTGGTGTCTACACCAGGGAGGAGATTGTACACAGAGGCAGGTGGAGGCTTGTTTTATAAGTGCGCAAGATGTGAGGTAACGCACAGCCACTACAGTGAACAAGGAAAGCGGAAACTTGATTCAGAATCCGCCTACCTAGATACATTGTTATGTTATGTTACTAGGTATTTGTTAAGCGCACGGCTACTCCCAAGAGTGTCCCGGCGCTAGACATAGGACCCGTAACACAGAACCAATTCAGCTGACAAACTACCAACAGAGAAAATTAAAACAGTATTGTCTTTAATTTGCGGCGGAAACACAGGAGGCCCTTTTCCTGGTGCAGATCAATAGGGAGTTTATTCCATAATGAGGATACCAGTACCTGAAAGGAGCGACCGCCCTGACGTGAGAGATAGAACCTGGGTGTATGAAACAGATGAGCAGAGGAGGACCGCACCAGACGTGTAGGCACATAGTGTAAGCAGTGAGCACTTAAATAGGGTGCACCAATATTATGAGAGGCCTTAACCCCTTCGACGCTTATGACGGAACGGTTCCGTCATGCACGTCGGTTGGGCTGTGCTTATGACGGAACCGTTCCGTCATGGCCCCGCCCGCGCTCAGAACCTTCAGCACTGCGCGGAAATCCGCGCAGCGCTGAAGGGGTTAAAGGCAAGGACCAGAGCCTTGAAGAAAATTATTTTTCGTATTGGCAACCAATGTAGTGTTCTCAGAAGGGGGGAAGTATGTGTGCGTCGGTCAGCAAGAAAGATCGCCCGCGCAGCAGCATTCTGAGCCACCTGGAGACGATTGAGAAGAAATTCCGGAAGACCCAGATATAGAACATTGACATAGTCGAGACGGGACAGAATCAAGGCCTGCACGACTGTCCTTCTGTGAGATTGAGAGAGCAGAGGAAGAAAGTTCCGTAGCATCCCGAGTAAGCCGAAACAAGTGCCTACCACTGATTGGACCTGAACATTAATAGAAAGTTTACTGTCCAATTTAACCCCCAGGTTTTTTACCGTGGTAGCCAGATTGGTGGGCGGGGGACATTCACCCATGCACCACAGTGAAGTACCAATTCCTGATGGGCATCTATCTGGTAGAGAACTGTGTGAGAGGACAAAATATGCATCCAGGTCTTAGATCAGATTCTACCCAGTAAGACTCCTTGTTATCCCTTTGGGGCATATTATCAAGCACAGCGTTAAAATTATCGCCGCTTTAGTGGCAGAATGGGCTTGATAATATGCCGCAGAGAATTAGAAGCCCATGTTGACACCAGAACATGGGCTTCTATGGGAATTCTCAAGGGCATATTATCAAACCCATTATCGCCGCTTTAGCGGCAGTTTTCTGGCGCTAAAGCGGCGATAATTTTAACGCAGTTTCTTGATAATATGCGCCTCTGTCTTTTTTTGCTGTGCTAGGTGTTTCTAGTCATCAAGAGATCTTGGCCAAGAGAGTCTGGCTTTAACATACATCAAAACACATAGGTTGACCAATTACTAGTAGTTCTTCCTGCACCCTACAAAAAGTTCCACTCCATATAGCTTGGAAGAGCTTTTCAATTTAGAGCAAAGTTTGGACTTTGGTTGGACCTGGCTTCTTACTCGTGCCTCCAATTTATTTGAAAGTTTTATATAGCGCGAACATGGCCACCGAGGGTATCAGAGCGTTTTACAGATTGTGCAGTAGGACGAGTACATGCAAACACAAATAATCAACATATCAACAAGTACATAGACTTAGAATGTCCAACATTCTGAAGAGCCTAGCATTTAGGACACAAAACAGTGTCGAATGGTCCGGGAGTCAAGTGGGGAAGGAAGACTGAGGCAGATATTTCTCCATCAAGAGCTCTTTAACTTCTGATTTGAAGAGGACAGAAGAAGGGATCACCCTGACTTCGGGGGGGAGAGAGTTCCAGATCCTTGGCGCCATATCTGAAAATGTTCCATTATAGGTCTTTTTTTTCTTGAATTTTTGTGGTTTGAGTAAGAGGGTGCTGGCACTTCTGGAGGCTCTTAAACCACAAGAGAGCTCCAGTTTCTGAGCGAGGTACATCGGGGTTTTGAGGTGGATGGCTTTGTGTGTCAGGCATGCAATTTTCAGCTGTATCCGAGCTTCATAAGGGAGCCATTTCAGACCTAGCAGGTCCGGGGATATGTGGTTGAATATTTTTGTGCCCGTTACGAGCCTGGCCGCAGCATTGAAGGTCATCCTAAGGGGAGCCGTTTTCACTCTGGGCAGGCCACACAGCGTAGCACTGCCATAGTCCAGCTTTGTGATCACCAATGCTTGCACTGCAACCTTTAGGTCATGAGCAGGGAGATAGGGTTTGAGCTTCCTAAGGATGCTGAGTTGGAAGTTCGCACCTTTGTCCAAGGTAAGACTAATGCCTTCCCTCCCACACCGCCTTGAGTCAGTGACAAACATTTCATTTGGACTCACAAGGAAGGCTTGTGCACCAGTCCAAATATTTTTTTTTCATCTATATGACTCTGCTTTCCGATTACCACAAAAGCCAGGATCAAATACACGATCTGCTATGAAGCTCTGCTAGTGTGGCCTGGATGTGGTCTATCATCTGGTGCATGTATAGGCAGCCTCAGATCATGAAGATCTAGGATCAAGGCCCAGCTGACTGAAGCCTTTTTTTAGGTCATCTTGAAGGAGCAAGTCGGTCAGGATCCACAAGGTCCTTACAGACAGCCCTTAGCAGCACTTTTGTGCTGCCGGAGCATCACTTTTTGATGCTCCTGTGGCACAATGTGCCGCAGCATATTTTCAGGGCCACACAAAGCCACTTTGCATGGCCTTTCATGGTCTTGTAAATATGTGCCCCTATTACGCAGAACACTGCGTGAAAGGGGCGTTCCATGGGTGTTTCTGTGGGTGTTTGCCCACAACACCCATGGAATCTGAAGCATTCCCAGATTTACAAGTAATCATAAACCTGGGAATGCGTCAGATTTTAATGCCACCACAGGGGTGCCGTTAGGGAGGTGCAACAAGGAGAAAAATCCTTATTTCTCCTCGTTTTTTCCTCTTTCTGTGTGTGCTGCATTCTGCAGCACACACCTCTTGTGATTGTTGTTGTGCAGGAAGGCATCTCTTCCTGCACAAAAACAATCACCCTTACATCGCAGACACCTTGCAACATTGCGCAAGGGGCCTGCGTTGTTGCATGGCAGCCCATTGTGCACCACTGCAGGGGAAAAGGACAAGAATGTGCCGTATCTCATAGATACAGCTCATTCTTGCCCTTATTTGACGTAGGGCAGCACAGCAAAATTCCTTGCGGCACTGCCCTGCATCAAAACCTCATAAATGAGGCCCACAGTAGTCAGAACCACCCAGAGCACTCTAGCCCCATCACAATGATTGTGAACCTATAGAAAGCAGTTTAGGACTGCGAGAGGGAGAGCCTGCATCTTCCACAATCTTTCCTGTATCACATTCACCTTTGCCCAGGCACAAAATTGCCCATTTCCAGCCCAAGAGGGACACAGAAGGTTATGTTCACCCCCTTAAGCCTTAGGACAGCATTCCACTTTGATTTCAGAACAATTAACATTTCCTTTACAGACCTCTGGGTTCCTGAGATTTCTTCCTTCATAGCCCCAATTGGAGCATAATGCTACATGCTAGTTCTCCGGTCCCAACTGGTGTTGTAGTGGTCTGGTCAACACTCATGGTTCTACTCGTTTGCTCGGGCAACTGGTAATCTTGGCCAAAAATTAGAATAGAGAGTACTCCCAATGTTCTTTAAAGGGCATGGACGGGGCGGGGGGGGGGGGGGAAATGCACAGAGAAAGTAATATGTAAATCATCCGCTTTGCTTTACACTGGTCTATTTCTTTGTTTTTGATCTATGAGAAGAACACCTAAATATAGAAAAAAATATTTTTTTATTCCGTCTCATAAATTGCATTACATTAATTTGAATAAATACATCAAAGTAATAATTAATCAATCCAAAAGTTACATAACATCACAAGACTTTCCTGAAACCTAAACCCTCCATCATTCAAACTACATTCATCCACAAACAACATACACCAAACAATTAATTACACAACATACACCAAATAATTAAAAGCGATTAGGATTGTAGTTGGTGCAACTTTTTTGAAGACCAAAGTTAACAATTTTGACCTGTGCTTAAAAATAAGGTACAAAGAATAAAAGTCCACAAAACCTACAGATGAAACATGAGTTGAACTATGGTTGATGTGCATTTCAGGGCCAAATAGATCGAAAGTAGCACCTTCATCAGGGCCAACATCAGAAATATTGAAATAACAATCGGGGTTCACGAGGAATTTCAAAATTCTGTCATGTCAGGAAAAGAAGTTCCTCATGTAACGGATCAGTGGTAGTAGATTCATCACGGGTTGCTTAGTTACATCTTATTATGTTTATTGTTGGAGACTCCTTCCTATATCATTTGTGTGTCAAACTGATGACCACAGACACTGTTATTCCCTATAAAGAAAAGTTGATGCTTCTATCCATTTGTGAGGTACTTTGTTGTGTACTTTAGAGCCAATTGTATTACCAATAGAATTTTCCCACGCCTCGGTGTTCACTAGAATTCAATATGAAAACACTTCTAGTGATCTTGTGATCTGCACATTGCAATGATTATTGTGAAGTGTGAGTACATTTACGATTCATCGAATTGTTGAAGCTTTGCCAGCATCCCATATAGTTGCTCGCTTTTTAGTGACATAATTGGCTATCACAAATTTTTCAAGGACGATAACCTATGTGGCATTAGCCAATAGCAAGTGCTGAATAAAATCCCTCCCATTCAGTAACTTGGCCCAATTGTTTTACTCTATGGGTGATTGATTGGATCTATGATTGAAGGACTAGATAAGACACGTAAATGGTAGACTGCCTTCTGACACTCTAGCCCTGTTTACCTTTTTTGAGATTCTGGTCTCAGCACTTTATTGACTATGCCTTGGATGATGTTGTCAATTCGCAGAGTGTTATGGATTTTATAGTAGCCTCATGGCTGAAGGATGATCATCATCCCATCATAGCAGAATGATCTGCCCTTCCTTATGAATCCCTCCACAGAATGGATCTGGAGACTGTGCCAAGCCTTTGGCAGTAGAGGAGGCCATCTGTGGACTTAAAGGAAATAATTGCATTACCTCCTGAATGTGGTGCTTCCCAACATTAAGTCAATACTTTTGCCTGCACGTAATACAAGTTGATAGGTTGATGACTATGTCTTTGGTCACTAACACCATTTGACATCTCCTATTGCTAGTCCCCCATTATCAGAATACTCAAGCTGTGGCAAAGAATATCACAGGGCAAAGAGTGAGTCACAAACACAAAACCAGAAGGGACTCACAGCAGATGTAGTTCATGCTCCAGGTCTCTGTCTCTTTTCATTGTAGACATCGCAAACAGATTCAGCACAAGAAAAAGGTGGCTAGCAGTCCAAATCGATGAATAGGCTGCCCTTGTTTGGAGCATCGCCATTCCTTTTAGATTAGACACTCGAATCATCAGCTGGCAAAAATCCAGGCCGGGCTCAGATTAGGACCCTGGTGATTTTCATGTGGCCAAAAGCCGGATCTCTTGTAAAGTTTTGCCAGTTCTGCTGAATGCTCGAATATCCCAATTTTTCTAAAGGTTGATTGTGAATTCCTTTCAAAGTATTGGCTAATCTTCCTCATTGCAAATCTTTTTGTCAAAATGTTGCTTTCAGGAGGTCATTACACAAGCAGATCAAGATATGGGGCCATAGAACATGGTCATAATGAAATCTGTCGGGTTAAAAAGGGGCCCTAATCAGCTTTGATCTAGTGGAAAAGTTCTTTCTCTAGGATGCCCTCATTAAAAGCCAAATGGAGTGGGGTTGATCAGGTCTATTTGTGCCCTGCAAAATTTCACCCCAGTGTTATGGCTTAAAAGGCATTTATTGTACAAGAATGGGTGTTGGTTCCAGTGCCTCATTTGTTAAAAAAAAAAAAAAACAATTGGGAGAGGAGCCTGCTGCCAGCACTGTTCAGCGGCTCATGACTTTTCCACCATCCTACAATTCCTGTTTCTTTATCTCACTTTAACAGGGTCTTTATCCCTTAACTGTTTCCTTTCTTTTTCTCCTGCGTTTCCCCAATTCTGCCGTTCTTTCTTCTGCTTTGGGTCAAAGTATAATGAGAAGACTAAGTCCCACCAGCAAACACTGGCACACTTTCACAGTGTTATGCTCCCATTCTCTTTAAGTGTGTTTTTTTAGGATTCACCTGCAAAATTTACATGAGATTATGGAAATGGTAATCAGGTGTGACCAGTAGCCAGTGCCTATTCTGATCTTTTACTTACCATATGGAGCTATCTCAGAACTCCCTTCTTCAAGGGTTTGTGGGTTATTGTCAAACTCGAAACTTTCTAATCAACTCATTTTAAAATATGGTAGCTCCCATAAACCCAAGTATTGTGCTCTGTTTGAATGACCTGGCCATCACAATTGTGGCACATTTTTACAGGCAACTTTAAGTAGACAGTTCTGCCAAATTTCTTAGTTTAATATCAATGGATAGCTTAGCTGTTATTTTTAATTAAGTATTTTACACCACAAGTATGACAATCAGATCTCCCAGTGTTATATTGATTTAGAATTCTGCATAAGCGTGCATTACATAATTGTAAATTGCTCCTGCTAACTTCTATTATTATTGGCCCACCCTCGCTGGAACTGAAGGGCACTTCTTCTATGGCGAATGTGCAGTGCAATCTGGGAAAATGCCATGACTCACAGTGCAAGAGAGCCAATGGCTGAAGTGGACTGACACATTGCCTCTTGCTGCCTGCATGGTGGGGGAAGACAAACGTGAACAACAGTTGAACAGGTCAATGAATAAAGACGG
Organism: Triturus cristatus; assembly: GCF_964204655.1. Classification (NCBI taxonomy): domain Eukaryota; kingdom Metazoa; phylum Chordata; class Amphibia; order Caudata; family Salamandridae; genus Triturus; species Triturus cristatus. The sequence goes on along the minus strand of NC_140585.1, from coordinate 1,127,337,279 downwards.
CTGACCCAAAGTACCTTTATGCTTGTATTCAATGAAAGTATTATTATGTATTATGTTTTGATTATGAGGGACTGCTGAGATAGCATAAACCATCTAAATACCAAGTGTATCAATGCTTCTTCTTTTTTTTTACCAGGGTGTAGCTATAACTTGATATTGAGTTGTTTTTGCTTAAATACTTGTATCAAGCAGTATATGAGCTCTACACCCTTTGAGAGTATTAACTGCTGGCACAGAGAGAAGCCAGAAAATAAAATACCCCGCTTCTTAGAACCATGCTCCAAATGGAACTGAAAGAGCGAACGAGGCAAGCGAACTGGGCATTTGTTAAGGAGAACACTCCCCAAAGGAAATCTGAAATTCAAAAATGTCCTTCATTCTTTGAGTCCTTTGTCTTTCCTTTTCACCGTCCTTTTTTCTATCTTTTTGGAGTTGTTTCCCATCCATCCATCTTTCTACCTTTTACTATCCTTTTGTCAGTCCTTCTTTTGTTCAATCAAACCTTCCTTCTCTCGATCCTTCTTTGCATTTTCCTTCATTCCTTCCTTTTTCATAGATTCTCTACTCTTCCTTCTCACCTTCCATCCATCTCTCCATTGGTTTAGCCATCCATCCACCTTGTCTTTGTTTTTCTTTTCACCCATCACTCATCTTTCTCCACCCATTCATCATCTCCATTCATTCTTCTCTCCAACTATCCATCATCCTTCTATCCTTATCTCATCCATCTCTCCTTCCATTTATATATCTGTTCTTATTCATGCCTTCCTGCCCCAATCATTCCTTCTTTCTATCCTCCTTACTTTTCAATCATGCCCTTCTCTCAATCCATCTTGGTCTTTTCTCTTCCTTCTTTTATTATATATTCATTAATTTTGCCTTGTCTCCATCCATCCATCCATCATAGCCTTCATTTCCTCCAGTCTACCTTTTATCTCCATCCATTGATCCTTCTCTTTATCCATCCATCCATCCTTTCATCCATCCATCCTCCTCTCCATCCACCCATCTCTGCATCCATCTAATCATCTCTCTATCCATCCTTTCCAAGTTTTTCTCCATTCATCCTTCTCTCCTTCCAGCCCTTCAACATCCTCTCTATCCATATATTCATCCATCTCACCATCCATTCATCTATCCTATCACATTCAGTGCTTTTTTCCACCGCCCCTCCTCCCGCTGCAGGAGGTGTGATTTATGAACTTCTCTTTGGAGACCAGGATCTCCAGTCAAAATCAAAAGATCAATAAAGAAGAATTATTTTTTTGTGTTACACAGACTGCCCACTGACACCTACTCCAAGATCAAACGTCTAAATTTGGGAGTGAGTGACGCCCTTCCTGCTCACTGCTACTACCCTTGCACAGTCAAGTGTTCAAATGGAGTAAATTGTTTATACAACTGGAGTATAGTTCCTGAGACCTCAAGAGTGTCCACCACTGAAGCTGTCCAGTAACCCAGTGACTGCCTCAAGGCTCAGAGAGTAGGCTTACAGTACGTGGTAGGGGTACTCTCAATCAGCGACAAGGTAAAGGATTGAAACTGGATTATACCCTGTAACCGAATGACAGCATAAGTAGGCAGAATCATATCCCTGTCACCCAGAGCACATGCACATGCTACCTTACCACTAAGGCGGCCTTTTAATTGTAAATAAAATCTAAATAAATTACTGGTTTCACATAAGTCACACCAAGCAGGTATGAACTAGTGAGCTTGGATGGAAATATAAGCGACCCTGTCTTTTAAATACGTGACTCAGTGATATTAAGGTGTGATTTCAGAAAGAGCATGGATAGTCTCTCGCCAGCACACTGGCATCAGTGAACGATGCGTAGATTCACATACTGCCTCAATAGAGACAGTATCTTTCAGCATGACCCATTTATCTGCCCTGTATGTGACTGTGGCTAAGACAATGTGCCGTGCAGCCATTGGATGGTCAATGAAAAGAAGTGACCCAACCGCAACAGTAATGTTTCACTCTCCTGGTCAGGTCCTCAAAAAATAAATTCATGTTCAGAATGCAGACAAATGAACAATTTCGCAAGGGCCCAGGACTAGGGTGCCAATGGATGGGGGCGGAAGGGGAGTGGAGAGTGGGGAGTAGGGGTTGGGGGTGGGGGTGGTAGTGATGGAGATGATGATGATGAAACCTCATGGAATACCGACCAGCTTTTTGGCAATGATTGCAAATGGGAAATCAACAGGAAAAAAGTTGACCTTCAGTGCCTGATGAAGAGTTAAGTGATTGGATATTGCATACAGACTGTGCGAGAGAGAGAGAGTTGCATAAGGATGGTCCAAGAGGCAAAGGTTCAGCCACCTTATCTATCCTCGTTTGACCTGGGTACAGACAATTGCAGTTGCAAAGTGTATTGCAAGCTTCTGGCCGGCTCATGGACTGAGAAGATCAATTTAAGAAGGTGCTTCATATTTCTCTACAGCAACTTCACTGACTGTTCTGTTGGACAGGCTGCCAAATAAGGGCGCATGAGGTCAACCTGATGTGGTCAAATTGTATGAGCTGCTTTTACAAACCATATTGTTTAACTTTGAATGTGTTGTAACTTATCAAAGCTTTTGGGCTGGGAGACCATTGTCCACTCATGAGAGAAAACGTTCTTGCACTGCAATAGTATAGCTAGCCCTAGAATTCCCTGTGTTTTAACCGAAGAAAAGGCAATACTGTTCTAAGTAAGCCATTATTCGTGGTTCTAAACAAGCATCTTGAGACATCAAGAAGCCAAGGGTCCATATTTAAAGAGCATTCCCATGGTATTGAGAGTAAGAGCAGGCTCCTTTATGGATTGGCTTTTTTACATCACGAGTTTGGCTGTAATTACCATTTCACCAGCAATTTCCCTAGGCAACTTTTGTCAGGTTAAACTTGCAGAAATTCACCTGGGAAAAAATACCCAGTAAATACTGGTACATGCGGACTTTGCAGTAGAAAGTACCAAGATGTGCATGTTTTTCGCCATTTGGACGGGAAAAACTTGTGCTGTCAGTTATTTATTGGATTCCAAAAATACAGATCAAGGTATCCATTTTTATCAAGCTGATAAAAAACTTCCTCCACCCAGTCACTCATATTGTGTGATAGATGAATGTATGACGTTACACCGCAAGCAAATACCACGTGGTAGGTTACAACGCGGTCATTACAACGACCGCGTTGTTACAATGCCTGGCTTTACATCGCAAGTCGTTTCTACGACTTGCGCTTGAAGGCGCGCTGCACTTAGGAATAGTATAAATTACTATTCCTACTCCAGTTAGCGCAACAGCAGGGAATGTGTTGGACTTAAAATCCAACACATTCCCTGGTGTTGCACACCACCTAGCACAAGTCGTAGAAACGACGTACGATGTAAAGCCACGTGTGGTAACAACACGGTCATTGTAACAACCGTGTTGTTACCTACCTGCGTGGTAAATGCTGTTTCCCATGATAGATAGCTTAATAGGCCCAACAAACGCAGTCATTCAGACTTAAACCACTAGCAGGTATTCCTTTAGGTGCTGGACATAATCATCTTGATTATTCAAGTCCTTTTTGAGTGTCATCATCAGGGGAACATAAGGGAAAGCTAAAGGTTCTAATCAAGGTACCGTAAATAGAATACAAGAAAGTGATGACCATTGGAGAACTCTGCAGACAATGTTATGGGAAGAGAAGACAAAGAGGAAAGAGTAGCTGGCTGAGGTGTCTCAGTCACAATGTGCATTAACCATCCCCAATGCCAGACTTTGTGATGCATCAGTAAAAAGCTTATGGTCAATTATATCAAAGGTCGTGAAGAGGTCAAGGAAGAGGACAGCACCACTAAAGCTTGTCAACAATGTACATACGTACACTCACAGTTAAGCACTCTTGCTCTCTACTCAAGCCTCCTTTTGTAATTACTCTATCCATACCATCCCAGTTTTCAAATAGCCCTATACACTATGATAGATGGATCCATGTGAATGGTAAGGTTAGCTTTTGTAAAAAATGAATGCTTAAGTGAATACATTCTGTTTCACAATTATTGTGAGCGAATGCTAGTATTGCCTTTTATGACTTAAGTATTAACATGATCTTCCTAAAAATGTTTTTAGCCACTATGATAAGTTATTGTGTTCATTGAAATCAGCATTGGACACACAAGGTATTTCTGCCTTCAATATTAAGGAAACATCAAAGACTAAAATTGCTGTTAAGACTCATACTAAAGCCTCAATTATATCCAACATTCTAATATAACCAGGTGCTAACTGAGTGAAATCTATTATTGAGGATTTAGGGGAGTTAGATTTTCACAGAAACTAGTCCATTCCTACTTGTATCAAATTTGGTTTCAAATCCATTCCATTTCAAATTCAGCAAGCATGACTTAAACTCTACTTTTTCCTATAATTGATTATTTTGCACTCCCATACAATTATTTAAAATGTATTCTGTCTCTCAAGATAGCTGTTGGTTTTGTAACTCATGTGTTAGCACATATCACCATATGTTTTTACATGGTCTATAATTTATGAGTTTTAAAAAGTTGCTTAATAAACAATTCAGTTAGTCAGTAATGTTACAATTCTGTCCTCTATACTAAATATATTTTAAGGAGAACTTAATTATTTATTCTGTTACTATTCACTCTTGAGTAAATTAATTGATATCTTAGTAGCTGTCACATATCAAACTATTAATTCACTTGAGATACCAGTGATCAAAGTACTTTAAAACCTTTTGCAATCTGGTTTGTTACAATCACAAATGAAATAGAGATAATCTTAATTCTCTTCAGATAGCAATTAAGTATGATAAACTATGGTACCTGATGACGTGCAATTTATCCAAATGTGCTGTACTATCACTGGTTAATGTTTGAATTCTTAAAACGTATATCTATATTTTGCTTTCAAAATGTTAATTTACCACTTTAATAATTTATCATTCCTTGGAATATGGTACTGTTTACTATTTAGTGAACTGCATGTATATTACATCTCCTTCTCTTGTTAAATATATATATGCTGTATCTCCCTTTCTCTTTTCTTAAAGTTTTGCCTTTTTTGCATTATTTCTATTTTATCTTTCTCTTTTCTCTCTTTCCTCTTTTTTTAGTCTATTACAAAATAAAAAAATTAAATTATTACTACTATCCATATATATTAATATTCATTAGGCCGTTTTGTATTCATAAGTTATTTTTCGGTATCTGATGAATCATATTATGTATATTATATTATGTGCCTGCTCAAATATAGGCTTTCTCAAAGGCACCTGGGAAAAGAGGTGGGGCTGGACATGACCCCCCCCCTTAAAGACCAGAAGAAGTGTTGGTGGAGACTGAACTGCATTTCAGATCTAGATAAAACTGCAACTGATCCATCAGTGGAGTTGGCTTCACAAGGAAAAGCAAGGACAGGCCTTCTGAACATTGAAATCAGACACCATAGATCACCGACTGGGGGAGGGACATGAGGAGAGATAACCTTTAATTCACCATTTGTCCGCTCTAGAATCCAGAGAGACTATAACACGGTAGTGTAGTGATACCTCTGTGAAGTAGCCTTTTAGACTGTGTTGTACTGAATTGTTGTAATAAATTAAATATCTTCCAATAAAATCATGGGATGACTGAACATTTTAATTATTGGAGGCTTATTGTGTGCATTGTTGAGATCTGAGTCTCTAAACTTGCATCACCGCCAAATAGGTTTTGGAATGCTCACCCACATGCACCATTGAGAGTCATGTGTTTACGAGTCGTACTTTGTGCTCAATTTGAAAGGCCAAAGAAAGTAAAGCCTCAGGGCAGCAGTGGTAAATTCCCGAAAATCCCCCACGATTGTGGCCTAGTAGCACCACTACTCTTAGGACATTGGAATTGGGTTTCGCAACATCCAACATAGTCAGGCTCTCAATGACTGTTTTCAGATATTATAGACTGCTGACTCTGCAATACAGTGTTCCTTCTGGTGCTTTACTTTTAGAACTGGGCTGGTGCGAAGGCTTGTAAGACTGCAAAGTGAACTACATCTCAACCACATAGACCTCTATAGAAGTTCGGGAGTCTTATCTCTCAATCACATTGACCTTTTTTGTGCAAACAGTCATAAGCAATAAAGGAATGTTCCTTTCTGGTTTTTTATACTCATATTTTAAGCCTTTATAACCAAAAGAGGTCTTTAGTTTGTGTTGTACTTTTTGGTATAGCAAGTGACAATTACAACAAGCATTAGCAAATCCAATAGGTTTCACCTATGAGAGTTATTGGGTTTGGCAATGCTTTTTACCCATGGTGTACAGCAGCTGGATTTCTGTATCCGTTTCTCAGGAGCAATTTGATTTGTGATTCTCTCTTATTATTTCTTATGCAACCACCCAGGCAAGCAAACTACAATACCCAGCAGCACCCACTGCCAATTGCCATCTTGCTTTGGCTTGGTATTTAACCTGCGCTGTTTGCTCTTCTGACCACTTGCCAATGAGTGTCTGTGGCTTATGTATTCACAGAAGCTGTTTTCTGCCCTTAGGTTAGCTCATGTAGTCTTCCGATCTCAACTCTACTTCAGCATCCGAGGGCAGCCAGCCTCATATTTCCACAATGCTAAAGGAGTTGTTTCTCCACTATAATCTCAGAAGGACTTACTTACTGTTAGAACCGGCTTTTACAGCGGGTTTATCCCCAGATGCTTTGCTTTGTGGACTCCTGTTTCTGACCTGTTTTTGTTGGTTTTATGACTCTGGGCACTTTACCACTGCTGATCAGTGCTAAAGGGCATATGCTCTCCTTGTAAATTGTTGTTATGGATTGGTGTTTCCATAATTGGCTTATTTGATTTACTGGTAAGTCCCTTGTACAGTGTACCGTGTGTGCCCAGGGCCTGTAAACCAAATGCTGCTAGTGGGCCTGCAGCACTGGTTGTGCCACACACATAAGCAGCCTGTAAATGTAACTCAGGCCTGCCATTGCAGTGCCTGTTTGCAGTCTAATACTGCCATGTAGACTTGGCAAGTGCACACACTTGCCAGACCCTAACCTTCCCCTTTCTTACATGTTAGTCAACCCTAAGGTAGGCCCACGGTACCCCTGTGGGCAGGGTGCAGTGTATGTGGACTGTAGGACATGCCCTGGTGTGTGTGGCATGTCCTGATAGTGAAATACTGCTCGCGATTGACTGCTCTTTGCTGCCAGCCTGCCTGCATTCCTGATAGGGAACTTCAATCCCCATAGACACGCGCCGGGGAAGGCACCAACGCTGCACTCTCACGCCAGGAGGTGCATAAAACTGGGCCGGGGCTCCCTCATCGCAGCCCGGAGGAGGATGGGCTGGTCCACCCCCTAACAATGGTGGCACGGGATACTAGGATTTGGCTCCACAACCTCCAGGTACTGTGGTGTATTTGCGCCGTTTATTTCTACGATAATTGGTGTAAAGTGGTGTTGCTTATTTTTGTTCCCACAATGAGCAAACGTAAGGGAGTTGTGGCGACTTTGGACGCTTTTATTGTCAGGGCCGAATCAAGTCACAAGATTGAACTGACTGAGAGGCGATTCTCTTTAGCTCCTCTATCTTTGCAGAGGCACTCTTCCTTAGGTTCAATCATCTCGGGTGATGTTTCTCAGACTCGCTCATCCTCATATACAAGGTCAGCCGCAGTTTTCTCTTGCATCTTCTCCTTCTCCTGCACCTGCACCTGACTTGGAAGTTTTCTCTTCTGACCCTGTAACCAGGCCAAGCATAGTCACAAGGACACGGACTTCTAAACCCCATAGCGAGGTCAAGACGAAAGAGCCACCAGTGAAACAAAGCAGGGATGCGGGCACACAAAAATCTAAACAACAGAAAGGGATCCGGCATGCTAATTTTGAAGTGAAACAAACTTGTACCATCAGTACACAAACCAATGTTGTTTTCCCCATACCTATATGTAGTACTCCTGGGGGTATTGTTCTGGACACCGCTGGGGAGACCGTTCTGGATATTGTTCTTGCACGGTTTAAAGAATTAATAAACAAAAGCCTTATTCCACTTTAGGGGCGCTTGGAGCACTTGGAAACTGCAATGAGTAAACTGATTGGCCAAAAAGAGTCATCACAGACTACTGTTGTCACAGGGAAGGGTTTAGGCCCAGATGTTCCTCATATACCTGCAGGCGACTATAGACCCCCGAGGGAGGCCCTTTTAAACATGCCAACGGAAGCCATTAGAATAGATGCCCGCAACACTGAGATAGCAGTAACTACTGTTCCCCATCAAGTAGGGTCTCAACTCCATCAGAATCAAGCTTGAAGGCCTCCTACTGGCCCCAGGGGTTCTATTACTCCGAAATGGACCTATGATCCCATCTCCTACACGATGGACCCAAATGCTAAAGCGCCATTCCAAATAGTGCCAGGGGCAGATGGGGTAGGAGGGGATTCTCTGGTGGCTATTAAGGAAAGTACTGTGATGTTTTCGACTATTAATCTACCCCCAGCTTCACTTCCATATGTCATTATATTGACTGGAGTACCCGTGATCAAAGTCTGCCAGAAGGAAACACAGTTGGACTTAAGGAATAAGTGTCTATTCTGGCTGGCTAGACATGGGCAGTTTTCCTCCGACCGTGCAGGAGAGATTTTAATGGTTTGTTGAGTTGGCTGGGTGGGCACGAGACCCAAAACAATGCAAGAGGACTGTATTGTCATCAATTTTAGCAACCCTCAGACTGCTTGCATCTTAGCTAGCCACATCCTTAGCCCCCAAGCGCTACCCACAGGAGTCAGGGCTCACACTTTGGACTATTTCTATTTCCACAGTCGCAATTATAATCGGTCCACTAACATCTGTGCCTCAGTCAATAGGTCCTTAGGACAACCTACAGTGGCCCTTTACCCCAGACCTCTCTTCTTCAACATCCCAGTAGGGAACAGATATGGGGTTTTAGAGGAGGTGGCTTGACTTGCGTGGGATGGTGGATCTGACCCGAAAAGTAGGCACGGGAGTCTAGGTAGGGAACTAAGGGGCCCCAACAGTGGGCAGATGATTCAGGCTATTCCGTGTGGTGTCAGGGATGTTCCAGGGGTCTCGCTAACTGCTTACCAGCAGGGAAATCCACTGTCGGTTGTGCCCGATTTTCCATTCTCTGGCACATCTAGCAGCAGTTCCCCTAGGGAAGGTGTGGAAGCAGTCCCTTTGGCCCAGCATGAGAATACCTTAAGTCCAGACTCTAATTGTCATCTCCCCTCTGGGAAATACCCTAATTCTGACCATAAGTTGAGGATTCTATCCTGGTACATCGCCGGAATTAAAAACAAACTGGACTCCCCAGAATGGGGGCTTTTCATAGGTAGTTATGACGTGTACATGTTCCAAGAAACTTGGGCCAGGGATGACATTATGAAGACGGGGTACACAACCTTTAACATCTCAGCTACAACGGGGGGAGAGGTAGACCCTCTGGGGGCCTCTCTACCTGGGTTGCTACACATTTGGACTGCACAGTGGACCACTCGAACACCTTGTCTAATGACATCCAGTGCACCATACTTACTTTTCCATCTAGCCTCAAAATTGCTTCTATTAATATTTACTCTCGCCCTGTAAGTATCTGCCATGAATCACAGAGCTTTGAACAAATGAACACCTTCATCGGTACTGTTCCCTCGAATATAAGATTGGTTTTAGGGAGTGACTTTAATAGTCAATTGGAGCCTCTTGTTGCCTCTTCTGATGCACTCCCTAGTGCTGAGGATTGGTTATGGCTAATCCCCGACCCCCAAATTCAAACAATCAAGGCCTGGACACCGCTGGCACTTCAGATCAATGCAGTTACACTAACCCACTCTCTGAGAGCTTGTAATGGCCGCATCAAGTCAGACAGTCCAGGGAAGTCGACCTTTAATAGACCTGGACAGTCCTCCTTGTTGGATTACATTTTAGTTGAAGCAAGATCATGGAAATGGGTGGCTGATTTCGCTGTCCTGCCATGGCAGGACAGCGATCAAAATGCCTTGAAACTGGAGCTACATCTCCCAAAATTCAACAACTCTATGGACAGTAGTACCCCTGTAGCTAGCAATCTAATCTTCGCTAACAATAGGAGGAGAATCAGATGGGGGACACTAAAGCAGTATCCTGACAAGATAGTTGCACTATTCTCTCTAACTATAAAGCCCATTCAGGAAATGGGAGAGATTGTTAGGGAAATAAATTCTCCCCAATCTATCGATAGAATAGAGGTGCTGCACATAGAACTAACAACTAGCTTGGCTAACATATTTAACCCCCGTCATATCCCAAAGCAAAGCAGGGTTCCAAATCACCCTGGCACAATGACACTTGTCGCAAGGCCAAGAGAGCCCTCCTCGATGCTATCAAAAGTAGTGATAGATTCCTGATTAAGTAAATGAGGTGCAGCTATCGAGATAGCATTAAACAAGCAAATAGGGTCTGGGAGTCATATAGATGGAATGTCATCAGATTAGCCCTTTCAAATAGAGACATGAAGTTGTTCTGGTAACTAGTGTACTCAGATGGCAACGAAGGCCAGCCAGCTCTAGAGCCCAATATTGCTGCAGCGGCATGGAAGTCTCACTTCCAAGCCTTATACTCCACGGAAGTAGGCACTGACCTAGAACCTGGCAGCTTTTCACCAATCCCCGGGATAACAGCTGATGAAGACCAAGGGATCAACCTTGCTGAGGTCCTAAATGCAATTAGGAAGCTCTCTCTTGGCAAAGCACCGGGTTTAGACAAGATTCCAGGGGACTTAAATAGGAAAGAACCAACAATATGGGGACCCTACCTCTGGGTAGTCTTCAATGCCATTCTGCGAGGCATGGCGATCCCGGATACCTGGCTGGGGGCTGTAATTGACCCTGTTTTCAACAAGGGCTCACATCTTTTACCGACCAACTATAGGCCGATCAGTCTGATCGATGTCACACAGAAACTGTTTGCTAGGGTTCTCCTCGATCGCCTTCAAGTGTGAATGGAGGAGTGTGAAATCTTGAGTCCCTACCAGGCAGGTTTTAGGAAAAACATCTCCACTATTGACCAAATATTAAGGTTACAATTGTTATATTGGAAGACGGTCTCAATGGAGGGTGGCAGCCTCTATTTGATATTTGTCGACCTGAAAACTACCTTCGATTTGGTACCTAGAGATAAATTGTGGGAGGTTCTCAAACAACAGGGAAGCCCCCCTTATCTCTTGACCTTGATCATGAGACTGCATGTGGGCAATTATGCCTAAGTAAGGTATGGGGAATTTGGGGAACTAACCCCTCGTTTTCAAGTCAATAAAGGAGTAAGGCAGGGGTGCGTGCTTGCCCCAACCCTTTTGTCTTTTCATCAACGCTCTGGATTCCCAACTAAATGAGGTAGTGGACAACGATGCCCCTAAGCTGGTGCACAGCAAGGTGTCAGCAATGATGTTTGTAGATGACACCTTGCTCCTTTCTAAGTCACCCATGGGGATTCAGAGGGTTCTTGCTAGCTTTGTAACATTCTGTGCAACTAGGGGGCTAGAAATCAACACTCCTAAAACCAAAATTATGGTTTTTAATCCAGCTAAAACCTCCCGCTCTCACCCTTCTTTAAATGGTACCATGCTAGAGCAGGTGACTGTTTTTAATTATCTTGGTGTCACACTGTCTGAAAATTTTGACTGGGGCCCACAACTAGCTAAAGCAAACATCAAACTTTCCCAGACGGTAGGGGTAGTATTAAAAACTTATAGGAGCTGCTCCTGCAAACCGGCTGCCACAGTGGCCAAGATTTACAAAGTACAAATTAGGAGCGCTGTAATACATGGGGCTGAGCTTTGGGGGCATTGCCCCCCTGGTGGTCTGTCCAAAACTGAAAATAGCCTCTTGAGGCAGTTGCTGGGTCTTCCACCAAGTACCCCTCTTATTCCTTTATGTATGGATCTTGGTATTAGACCCATAGCAGAGGAGATTGGTCTCCGACCACTAACATTCTGGCGCAGACTGTGGGCTACCCGGGAACTCGCAGGTTATCAGTTAGAACTTAAGGAGATTCTGGGTCTTCTGGGGGCGGGCAATCTGCCATGGTTTTCATACATAAGAGACACATGCTATAAGCTAGGCCTTCCAAACCGATGGAGCAATCCAGAAGTAGCGTGTCAGGCCATCTCGCGTCTTGCACTAGTCAGAGCATATAGATTGCTCAAACTAGCTGTCATTCTGGGGTACGCCCAACTTGGTCGTCTAACAGCTGACTTTTTAAATATCAAAGCTGAGTATTACTTCGAGCACTTTTTGGATGCCATCCAACCTCTTTTGGCACGGAAACTTTATTTCCAGTTTAGAATAGGGACTTTGTCGCTTCGTGCTAAATGGTCAAAAGCCACCCCCCTGGGGTGCCCTGCATGTAACTCCACCAACGAGATTGATATCCATGTTTTCTTTTTTTGTCCCAGGTACAAAATTGCTAGAAGGCGATGGCTAGTCCCACTTTGTAGGGACCTGGGGTGTAGGCAGTTTGAGGAGGCATTTAGACTATTGCGAACGGACTCCCACCCACCCATAGTTTTTGTTGTCTCCCGTTTCTTGAATTCTATGAGGAGCAACCGGAGGTCATTGTTAAATTCAGTTTTGTAAGTCTAAAAAATCTTTTTTATAGTGCCCATCTTGTCATTTCTTACTCATTTTAGTCATTTTAATCTTTCAATTTACTTTTAACCAGTTTCCAACATGTTATATTGTAAATATCAACATCTTTGAACAATGGAAATTTGAAGCTACTAACTTGACAAGGGGCAATCGTTGGTTGCTGACTAGTAGCATCTTTAAATCTACTAATATTTTTTGGGCATGATGAATTTTACTGGAGTTTTTAACTGAGTTTTGTTTTCATTTTATGTCCAAACATTGGCTTTTCCCATGTATTTTATGTATTATTGTTTATATTGTTCACTTTTCAAGGTCTTACAGACCGAAATAAAGTTTGTTAGAATGGAATGGAAATACTGCCAATTTCGTTTTTCACTGTTGCAAGGCTATGTTTTCCCACAGGATAGAATGGGGAGTTTCCTTATAACATCTTATAAGCCCACCTACGCCTGGGAACAAGGTAAGAAAGTAAAGTTTAGTATGCCTAAACTCAGAATGTTAAAATGCATCTTTTAGTTAGGGCGATTTTTACATTCTGTGTTTGAAAATACCACTTTTAGAAGGTAGGTATTTTCTTGCTTAGCCATCCAGTGCGCCTCTGCTAGGCTGTGTATTGACTTTCTGGCTTTGGAGTGACAGGTGCTGGGGATGTGTAGTGGCTCCCAAGAGTCTGGATGAGTCAGCGCTAGGCTGAATAGGCCTGGTCTGCATTTAAAGTGGTGGGAGGAGTAGCACCTGCACCTGAATAGGGCTGTGCCTGCCATCAACAATGATAGCTCCGCCCCCCTGTGGTGTGTCTGGAGCCAGGACTCACACTGACAATGGAGGTTGTTGTGCACTTGCAAAGTGCCCCTCAGAACTGGTTTGGACTGGGCTTAGAGCCCAGGGCCAGGAGAGAACAAAGAGATTTACTCTATAAAAAGAGGACCCCAGACTTTTAGATCACTTTGGGAAATCAAGAGGAACCTTTGCCAAGGAGAAGAGCCAGAGAAGCTGGGGAGGAATACTTTCCCTGTGCTGTTTGCTGTCTGGGGTTGGCCTGCAGTGGCTACTTTCTGCCAAGGAAAGGGAAAATGACTTTGCTTTTTGCTGTGTGCCCTGCTTGAGGAAGATCTCCACGGACTTAAAACTAAGCTTGCCTCCTGTTTTGAAGTCTCAGGGACACAAAGACTTCACCACCAGCTCCCCTGAACGAGAGGCATTTGCGTTGCAGCACGTGCAATGTAATTCATTTTATTTATTAATTTATGTACTTAACTCCGGTCGGCCGTATGCCGGAGTTTAATACCCCACACCCTGCCCCTACCCCGCCTCACCGCCCCGCAGCACTCCAACTAGGAGCCGCGACTGCCTATCACATTTGATGAGACTGGCAACTCCATTACTGCTGTCTATGTTGGCTGAAATGTGACTGTTGCCTTTTTAAGTTATGTTCCCTGCTGACTCTACAAAAGCTAAAGAAGCAAGCAGATGGTGCTTATCATTAGGGACAACTGCAAGACAAAGACTTGTGCAACTTGTTACACCACACATTCGCTATTTAATTTCCTGCTTCCTGTCCGTCACAGGGACTGTATCTTTGGGGTGTTACCCCCTGCACTGTAGAGTCCTGATTTAGCTTGCGCCCACCAGATTTAGAGTTGTCCACCTGCCCTGCATTCAACTCTATACATTGACAGGAATCACTGTCTTGCCATCAGCCCTAAAGGCTGGCTGTCAAACTTTTCAAAAGTTATTTGTTTTTGAAAAACAAATAAGGGGTTGTTTGTTTGGAGGAACAAAAAGCGAATGCCCCCCACATACTGGGAGTTTTCAATCAGGGTTTGAGAGTGAATATTGTTTTTTTCCTGTCCTTTACTGCTGGTGATGAGAAGTAAAACAAAATTATTTACATGTCTGCCCTTTCTAAGGCAGAGGGTGTAAAGTCCTTCCTCCGACTCAGACGTCCCCTACACGGTCAGAACATAGGATGGGCCCTCGGAGGAAGTCTTCCTTTGAGGGAGCCAACGGGGGTTCCATATAAGGAACACTTATGGTCTGGCTGACTCTACATAGCAAGGCAGATCAAGGGTTTGGTAGACAGGGTACTCCGTCACAAACCATAACCTGCACACCAAACTCTAAGGGCCAGATGTAGATAATCCATAAATACCGAATTCTTAATACCGAATTTCACCGATTCGGTATTAAGAAATTGGTATTTCTCATGTAGCTAATGAATCGGTAATAAGGAATACCTACCCATCCATTCCTATGGATGAAAGGCTGAGTGGACCCTCCGCGATTCGAACCTGGGACCATGAGGTCATACACAGGCCCCTACCTTGGGCACATTAGTCCACTGAGCCATCACTAAGTCATCAGACCCAGCCATTACAAGTGCGCAAGTTAAAAAAAAATCTGGTTTTCCTCGACGAGTCTCTTTGCACAGCCTTGGGCACAGTGAAAAGGACGAATATTGATTTTAAAGCCTTTCGGTGGAACTTTCCTTTAGGGGGTTTTGCACTCAGCCCTCTCGAAGATAGGAAGACCATTTTTGAACTAAAAAAAAGCAGTGACTGGCTTTAACTTTGAGTTGATGGCTGTATAACACGCAGAATCAAGGAGACTTAGTTCGAAGGTCCCAAGTCAATTCTACTTACAAGGATTTTGTATGGACATGGTATAAGTGAACAGAAACGTATGGCGAATTTAATCTCTCATAAGACAGTGTGCCTGATATGATTATATATATGTATAACTTCACATTGGATGATACGGGCACTGTGATATATAGATATATATAGAGTGCAAGGGTGTCTGTGTGCAAGGGAGGATTGGTTATATGTAGGAAGGTGTCCCTTCCTGCACATAAACAATCCTAAAATGCCATTTTGTAACCTTCATGTGTGCTGCTTCATGCAGCACACGGGAAAGTTACAAAATGGCATTTTTTAAAAAGGGACACCTTCCTGTACATAAACAAACCATGGCATTTTGCTTTTTCCATGTGTGCTGCACAAGGCAGCACACATGGAAAAAGAACAAGCATTAGCATAGCCAATAGGTCTCGCCTTTGGGACCTTATAAGTGTATAGCCATGCAACAGTTGCATAACTAAATACTTATAAGGTCCCAAAAGCGAGACCTATTGGCCGCGAAAGTGAAAGTGATCGCGATCACGATCAAACATCAAAGTGAAAGTGAAAGTAATCGCGGTAAAGCGCGGCGCGCGCGCCCGCGCACATGCACTGTGGCTCTAGGCTGGCCTGGTAGCACTTTTTGGAGCCCTCTCAATAAGTCTCGCCAGACTAGCGCATGCGCTGGGCCAGGAGAGACCTAAAAAACGAGGAGAAATAATGCATTTCTATTCCAAATCAAGACCAGGATTTTCCTGGTCTTAATATTGGTGCTGCCTCCTATGTACGCCACTCTTGTACATAGGGGGCAGCGTCAAATACAATGGGTGTTGCGGTGTAAAGCCCACCGCAACACCCACTGCACGCCCCTTTCACGCTAAACATAGCATGAAAGGGGCCTTATGTACAAGGCAGTGTTTGCGCCACGTTAAGTGGCTTAATGCTGCCTTGAACATAAGGCAAGGCCCCTATCGCCACGGAAACGTCACAAAAAGAGATATTCCCGTGGCGATAGGGGCTTGTACATATGCCCCAAAGTGTTTAAGTATGTTAGGTCATATTATATTTTGACTCTAAAGTTCTAATTTATTGGACGATCAGTGATTTAGAGCAGCAGTAGATCTGTCACTATATTTTGCTATGGCATAATTGTGCCTGTGTTGGAAGAATGAGACTTTTCCTCATGTGGGTGTATTATCTGTTACTGTCCTATTCTAAATCTTGCATTATATGTCTTCAACACACAGATTGGAAGCCATTGTGCAGTTGTAATAGTTTCCTTAACATATTACTTACCTTGAAAATACGGCCCCTATACAAGCATCACTTAGCTTGAAAGGGGCGTGCAATGGATGTTGCTGTGGGTGTTCCATTTCAACCCCCATTTCTTTTTGACGCTACCCCCGTTTTACATGGATCTGTCAATCTGAGTCAGCACCCAAATCTAACAACATGCATGAGCAGGCATTAGAATTGAAAAACGAGGAGAAACACTTTTATCGCTCATAGGGGCATATTCTCAAGAACATGTGATAATCATGGCAAAAGTAACTTAACGCAACCTACAACATTGCAGTCTATCACAGGAAATATACGCCGTGTGAACCAAGTATTCACAACACGGCGGTACCATGTGATAGTCACCAGATAACGCCTCAAATGGCCGTGTTAAAATCAACGCCACACCGCAAAAATGCGAAATATGAACGCCAAAAAAGCTGCAATGAGGCCAAGCGCAATACAAAAAGCTGCGAAAACCAGCCACAGGCCTGCAAATCCCACGCATCTGGTGGGAAAATGCACTATAAAAGCAGAACAAGAAAAACACACCAGAAACAATCCAAAGTGCGCAGCACCATGGATGCACCATAACCGAGCGCAGAGGCCAACGCGAAGTCCACAAGACCCACAGACCACCAGCAAGGTACAAAGGGGTCGGGGAAGGCCAGGGAGAAGAGGGAGAGGAAGACGGGGTGCAGTCCGCAGCAACACAAGACCAGCGTCACGGAGGTGACAGAACACTACCAGCAACTGTCTCACAATCAGACTACATGGAATGAAGCCGGAGTGTCGAGGAGGACAATGGATGAGGCCAAGAGCCGCTGGCATGACCTGAAAACCTAAACCAGGCACAAACCCGCTGGCAACAGGAAGGCAGCAACGGCGACAGGAGTTGGGAGTCCTGCGCCACAGGAGGAGCTGGAGGAAATGGAGGCCACAGTCGTCAGTGTGGAGACGGTGCAAGGAGGTGGGAGTACGGACACAGCTCGAGAGGACCTGACACAACAACAACAGGGTGAGTAGAGACCAGGGACTGGAGGGACGGGGGGAAATGGGCACAATGGCACACATGCACAATCAAGTATAGCACACTGCACACCCACAATGTCCCAGGATCATGTTCCTCATCCCCGTGGCACACTGCAGCACACACACATAGCAATCACAGCACATCCCATGACAATGTGGCACAAAGTGCAACACTGACACTGCAGAACAGGGGACATAACTGAGTCCCCTCATGCGCAGAAACAGGCCAATCACATTGGACAGAGCAGGGAACTGTGAGATGCATATGCACGGGTACAACCTCACATCCGTCATGTAATCCCAATGTCCACTCTCCCCCCTAAATTGCAAGCACCGCCCAAACAGTCATAATGTACATTGTCACACAGTCTGCATGTAAACAAGAACAATGCGCAAACATATTTGTCAACACAATGTCAACATGCATCTCGCCTTCACATTGGAGTGGGACAAAAAACACCTCCAGCAGTTCAGACCAGACAACCCATCAGTGATGCCAGAGATGACCACCACACCTCTGACGCCCTACAACAGCTCATGGACTTCGCTGGCAAACCACCCCCAGGAGCAGGGCAGCCAAGCTACATAGAGAAGACCCCAGCCCCTGCACAGACCACACAGCAGGAAGCACCTGTCACCACAGCTAGCTCCCAACACTTCACCGAGGCACACATCTCATTCCAATGCCAGGTGTCAAAATGCCAAAAGGAGGTGGTCAAACAGGTGCGGGTGGGCTTAGAGCTCATGACAGCCGAACTACATCACATACATGGGTGTTCAGGACCACCGATACCCCACAAAGGAGACCCACACCGCGACAGATACACATGCATGTGCACATGTCCTGCAATGAACCACGCCCAGAGCCACGGAATCATCATTCACACCCCAACGCTGGTCCTCCGTGTGACGGCCCAGTCCACTCTTCATACGCATTGAGTGGCTGACGACAAAGCTACATATCCAAGGTCCATCCCGCTGCCTGCGGTGACTTGTCTGCGTCCGCTGTACACAGCACAATGTAATGTCGTAGGGCCCAGGGCCCTCATGCATACAAGACCACAGGGACACATGCATATATCATGTTGAACTGGTGATGGGCACGTGCGCCCGGCCCCTTTATTGGCAGGGCCACATGTACAGTGACGCCTGTGCTGGATGTGTGTGGGGTGAGTATAAGCCAGCCCACACAGATTGCTTGGTGCTGTCAGCAACTTGAACAGTGGACACCAGTGCAATGGAAACAGAAAACACCTGCATAACAGAGTCAACTGCTAAGCAACATGGAGGGAGCCGGAGCAAGGACAGCGGTCACCCATATTCAAACAGAAGTGTCCGTGAGTTGCAGTGCACTGAGGTTGGGGTACTAGAGATGAGCGCGCATGAATGTTGCGGAACAGACTTAGTGGCACCGGGCTAGGAGGGGGTGCAGTCTGCGATGATGCCGGTACACTGATATGAACTCCGCCATCGCTAAATCAAGACCCTGTGACCTACTGGACCGCAGTGTAGGCCGGAGGCAGCAGTCAGCAGTGGCCCACAGCCACGTGTCATTGGCTCGCGATGCACAGAGTTAGTGACACCAGGGCAGTTGTCTGTAGCGTTCGATCACCTCCGTAACGATGATCCTATTCCCTCCGGACTGCAACGCGTCATCCTCTTACTCCTCTCCTTGTGTGCAATGATAGGTATTCTGGCTTTGAATAATCGATGTTCAGTTCCAATTCTGCGACCTACTCGTGCGCAGCATAGGCCGAGGGCAGTATTCTGCGTAGGCCCACAGACACGTGTGGTTGTAATGATATGCACAGACTTGGTGGCACCACATCGAAGGGAGTATAGTGACATAAACTCTGCCTTAAATAATGTTCACTGCCATTGTGTAATCAAGACTCAGTTCCAAATGTGTGACCTACTTATCCGTAGTGTAGGCCGAAGGCAGTAGTCAGCAGGGGACAACAGACATGTGTCGTAAGAATGCCATGCACAGAGTTGGTGGCACCACATCGAAGGAAGTACACTGATATAAAATCTGCCATGAACATATGTACTCTGCCAATCTTGTAATCAAGACTCAGTTCTAAATGTGTGACCTACTTGACCGTGGTGTTGGCCGGATGCAGCAGTAGAGTACGTCAACGAGAAAGGACTAAAGTGGGCCTGTGTTGTGGAGGCCGTGATGGTCTGCGGAGCCTGCCAAGGTCACGGGCCTTGGGCTTGGAGCTTGCGCCGGCACGTGGTGTGCAATCCTTGACACACGCCGGTGTCAGCAGGTGATCAGTGTGGCCTGGCTGCGCAGGGGCGGGCCTGGTGGGTTCAGGGTAGAGCAGCCCGGGGTACGGCAGGCACACAGGATCACAGGCAACTCCGCTCACGAGGACGGCGTCGGCCTCGTGGCGGCGTGAGAGGCGCCGCCATGTGCGAGACATTTGGCATTCCGGAAGAGGACCACGCCCAGGGCTATGTGCTTTTTATTCACACCCCTATCCTGGCCTGGCGTACGCCAGGCCATCTCACTCCACTCACGCTTACGGGGGGACATAACAGGCAACATTTCCACGAACTCCCCCACTGGCTGGGGTGACATGGTTGTGTCCACTGTCCACTACACTCCATACACCAGAGGTGTATGTCGCCATGGAAATGGGTGTGTCATGCATACTGCGGTCTGTCCAGCACATCGGCACCACCTTTGGCATTGTGTACTTTCCCAATCATGGTTCTCCAGCCTCTTTCACACATACCTGGCTCCCACCTCTCCCCACATTCCGCTATTGTGTGGCTGAGGTGCCATGCCGTTGATGGCTCATGCTCACGGCTTGCCCAGGTTACCATTGTAAGTTGTTCTGTCGTGTCTGGTGGGTGGGCATGTTGTTTTGCATGTTGTATGGGATTTTGTGACATGCATTGCCAGAGTTGTGAGTGGCATGGGTGTGGAGTTGAGGTGTGGGGTGTTCATTTGGTACTTGACAATGGGCAGTGCATTCCCATTGGTGCCATCCTAGAAGCACTGGTTGATGATGGACTGTCAGAGGATGAAGGAATCATGCACACTGGCTGGGTATTTAGCGACGACGTTGGTGGAGATTCCACGGTTTTCGGATGTTGCCTGCACATTGATGTAAGACGTGAGCTTTCTGTTGCGGTGATTGTGTGTTGTGTCACCAGGGGGCACAAGTAGGATATGTGTGCTGTGGATTGGCCCCAACACGTGCGTGCATCCAGCTATGGCGTATGGTCCTTGCTTGGTCTCCAGTGGATCCTGTGCATTGTGGTGGACGTATAGATACTGGGATACCAGGCTGATGATGGCATCCAGCACAGGTGTGAGGGACTTGGATGCGGCTGGCTGTGAGACTCCTCCGACTCTGGCGGGTGTTGGTTGGGGGGTACCAGAGGCCAACAGGTGCAGCACAGTCAGCAGCTTTGTGTGGGGTGGGATGTTGGTTGTCCGCTGTGTTGGTGCCGTCGGCCTGTTGGGCAATGATGGTCAGGATGCGTAGGATGGTTGACCTTTTGAGCCCGTAGTGGGCAATAACATCCTCTGGTGTTAGGTCTGTGAGGCTGGTGCGTTTCCTGAGGGTCCGCTGTCTTTGTCCGTGCTGCCTCTGTGGTGGTCCGGGGGGGTTCCAGGGAGGGGGTTGTGGTCCTGGGTGTGGTGGCGGTGGGTGTTGTTGCCCTATTGGGGCTCCGGGCTGCGTGTTCAGTTGCTCGGGGGCATCTGTTGTTCTTCATGTTTGGCTTTGGGCTGTGCTCCCTTGGCTGCTGCCGGTTGTCGTGCGACTTTACACCAGGTCAGAGCAGGTTTTAATTTCCTGCTGCTAACGCGCATTATCGCATGTTTCGTGGTCTTTTCGCTGATGTGGCTGGTCGTTGAGAATGTTGAGGAGTGGTATTGTTGCAGCTTTTTGCAAGGGAACGTCTACTCTGCATCTCATTAGCGATAGTTGCCGGGGCCATCTGTGGCAATGTTTTTTGCGGCTGCTATCGCTGATAAACTGGTGTTATGGGCTGTTGACACCAGCTTGTGAATGGGGTGATACATTTATCGCAAATTTGGCTGCGATAAAAGGCCGTTAACTCGGCGATAGCTCCTTGAGAATATGGCCCATAGTTTCTCTTTTCTATGTGTGCTGCAGAAGCTGCATTCTGCAGCACACATAGAAAGAGCTAAACGCCATGAAAGATTGATTATGGGCAGAAGTGACACCTTCCAGCATATTAACAATCATTAAATAATGACAATTTGCTACTTCTATGTATGCTGCATTCTTCAGCACACATAGAAGTAACAAATCGCCATTATGGATTGTTTACTTGCAGGAAGGTGTCCCTTCCTGCACATAAACAATCATTCTTTGCAATGCAGGCTCCCTTGCATTATGGTGCAAGGGTGCCTGTGTTGGTGCTAGGCAGCTAATTTTAGCACCAACGCTAGGGAAAACACAGAGGTCCACCGTATTGTTGTAAATACAGCACATCCCTGCGTTTTGGAAATGTCGGAATGCGGCCTAGCCAAATTAGTTGCAGCTCCACGCTCTGACATTCCATTGTACATATGCCCCTTGTCTTAGTCTGGTGTATATTAAAGGGAATGCTCATCAAAATCTTTTTTGGAGGTGGCACACGGTGTGACCTTGCAGGATCCTGTAGTGGTGGTTCTTACCATTCTTTTATGCTGCTTCTTATGACTATATCATAATCCTGTTATTTGTTACATGGTCCAGGTTAAACTAGATGCCTACTATAGTCACCTAAGTGACTCTTCTCTTACATCTTCATACATTGGACAATGGATTTTCTTGTTGATCCTCCGTGTTTTTTGTTGTCCTCACATCTGATGGAATTGGATATCTTTTTTAACATTTTGTGTTCAAGATGTGTGTTTTCATGGTCTTCCTGGGAAAGTTATCTTTTCTTATTTCATAATATTTATATTTTTAGATAACCCTATGTCATTCTAACATTTCAGGTAGGTGTCTGATTTAGAATTTAGCGGAAGGGAACTCTTGTCACAAATGAGACGGATATGTTGCATGCTCAGTTACATAGTATATAGTGCACTTGTAAGAAGTAACATTCGTGATGGTATAACCCATCCAACTTGTGCCTTGTGTGGCTTGGTAAATCTCATCTATGTTTTGTGTAGCCTTTGAGTGGCACAAGGGTGAAGCAAAACCCTTGATAATGATAAATAAGCCACAAAATCTTTATTTTTAATGTATGCTTCGAGATCATGAGATGAACTTACTAAGTTAAATCATTGCTTTTGGTATGTAATAGGACACCCCCTGACGAAAGACCATGCAAAAGTCTAAAATGCATTAGGGAACGGGCACAGACCACAATAATGATGGAATCACTGCATGTTTATGAATATATTGGAAACTAAACAATCAAGTAAGCAAACCAGAATTGAAGGGATTTTATATATAGATATGGGGCAGACACTTGTCTGTACCACTATGGTGATTATGCAATAAAACTAATGGAGCTGTGATCCCGCGTCTCAGGAATTTCCTTTGAACTGTGTTGGTGGTCCGTACCTGTGCTGTTCTTCCTCTGTGCGGCATTTAGAGGAACAGGATTTGCTTATATATATATATATATATATATATATATATATATATATATATATATATATATATATATATATATATAAATATATATATATATATATATATATCAATATATATATATATATATATCACTGCTCGAATGCTGCCCGTTAGGCAAGGAGCACTCTTACATCGGTGGACTGTAAAAGCATTTATTCAGGTATGCATGCTGATCTGCAAGTCAATACGAATATAGCTTTGCCATTGAAACTTGACTGACGTGTTTCGGAGTGCAACAAACTCCTTCCTCATAGGCTATGGCAATTAAAAGGTGCGCGTGATACTCTCACTTGTTTAAATACTAGTTGTAATGTCCTGAATGGACTGTGCTACTATGTCGTCAAAGCGGAGCATTGTGGGCATTGTAGTATCACTAATAATTAGTCCTTAGATGGTAGCACCAAGATTATTGCTGAAACAGTTTATGAGCCTATAGATAGGCCTCGGCTCGCAGACGTGTGCTAAATCCTCCGCCGATGTCCCATCAAAGTAGACCGGTGAATCCCCATCCACATGGCTCCCATATATCCTCGGGGTTGGTGCTCCTCGGCGGCGGGGCTGCCGCCAAATATCACTGCTCGAAGGGTGCCCGTTAGGCAAGGAGCACTCTTACATCGGTGGACTGCAAAAGCATTTATTCAGTGTTAGAACCGGCGGTCTCTAGTTGGCAGAGGTATACACTTCTGACAAATAGGGACCAACCAACTCTAGTCAGGGAAAGGGGATTACACACTCAGATAACCCCTGCTACCCCCTTGGTAGCTTGGCAGAGCAGACAGGCTTATCTCAGAGGCAGTGTGTTAAGCATTTATGACCACATGCAGTAATAAAGTGAATACACTACAGATGGACACGACACAGAAGTTATTATAAAAATAGTATTTTTATATAAGGCTTAGCACAAGACCAAATAACGACAAAAATATACCACACTCTAAATAAATACTCTTTGGAAGGAAAAATAATAGTTCAAGTAAGGTTTCTTCTTGGCAAATAGTTCTTTAGCAACAAAATTAAGTATTCTTCTGAAACACAGTTCTTTGGCAACAATGTGACCCCCACAGGAGTCACACGACGTCGAGTCTACAAGATTCCCAAGGTTCGGCGTCGACCGCGAGGAGCGCTACGTCGAGCCTGGAGTTGCAACAGACCCCACAAGTACAGTACCTTGAGAAATGAAGAAAACGATGATCCACGGCGTCGAGATGTCGGCGTCGAGGTCGGCGTCGATCGTGCCTCGGATTCGGGTCGATCCGCAGCGGCGTCGAGGGATGTCGGGCCGGAGCAGCGCTCACGGCGTCGAGAAGGGCGTCGAGTCGATGCGATCAGCGGCGGCGTCGGGACGGGGTCGCTTGGAGGTGGAGCCGATACTCACTCCTCACTGGCGTCGATACCGGCGTCGAGACGGGGTCACTTGGAACTGGGGCCGATACCCACTGCTCACTGGCATTGCTGCTGGCGTCGATCGGGCCCGGCGGCCAGCGTCGAAGGCTCGGGACACTGGAGCCGTTACTCACGATGTCGAGCTGGATTCGGCGGCGTCGGCGGCATCGAGGCCGCAGATTTTCCCTTGTGTACTGGAAACAACACTTTCCAGCGATTCAGCAATTCAGTAGATGGTGAAGTCCTTTGGCCCTGTGACTTCAACAGGAGACTGGCACTCTTCCAGCCCTTGGAGATGTTCTAGCAAGTTTTTAGAGAGTACACACCAAGTTCCTCTCTCCTTGTTCCTTGGCAAAAATAAAGAAGCAGCTTTCAGGTTCCTCCACAGCAAAACAGCACTCTGGCAGAAAGGGGAGGCAAGTCCTTAGATCAGCAGGCTTCTTGTCCTTGTTACAGGTTTCCTTGTCAGAAGTGATCTGAGTCTTTGGTTCAGGGGTCCTTCTCTTATACCCCTTTTCTCCTTTGTTCCCTTTGTCCAAGCAGGGAAATTCCCCCCATCTCAGGTTCGTTGTGGGTGTTGCCAGGCAGAGGCACCTGGCCTATTCACTGAGCAGGGCAGAGTCCTCAGCCGCCCAGCAGGAGGCGGAGCCAGTATTGTCACTGGCAGGAGCAGGGCTATCAGTCGCCCAGCAGGAGGTGGAGCCAGCATTGTGTCAGGCAGGGCAGGCTACTCTTCCCTCACTGACTCATTCAGACCTCTGGAGCCACCCAGCCCCTGACACACACACCAAACCAGCAGAGACCGGTGGATAGTTGGACAAGAAAATAGCCACTTTCTAAAAGGGCTATTTTCAAACATAGAATTTAAAAACCATCCATCCTAAAGGGTGTGTTATTAAATTCTGAGTTCAGGGATACTAAACTCGACCTGCTACCATGCTCCCTGAGTCAGATAGATTATAATGGAGTTAATAATCCGTCTGCCCATTCTGGCCTATGGGAGGCAGGTAGCCCTTCAATAGTGAAAAACAAAAATGGCTGTAATTCACTATTAGGTCATGCCACACACATCAGGGCATGACCTACCTTTTACCAACAATGCACCCTGCCCTAGGGCCTACCATAGAGGTGTCTGAAATGTGGCAAAGTGAAGGTTTAGAGACTGGCAAGTAGGTTTCCTTGCCAAGTCGACATGGCAGTCAGGGACTGCACGCAGGCGCTGCGGTGGCAGGCCTGAGACACATTTTACACGCTGCTTCTGTGGGTGGCACAACCAGTGCTGCAAGCCCACCAGCAGCAGTTAACTTACACGCCCTTGGCACACGCAGTGCACTAGACTAGGGTCTGAACAGTAAGTCAACCAAGCCAATCATGGTAACACCAATCAATGTAACAATTTAACATAGGGAGCACTTGCACTGTGGTACTGATCAGCAGTGGCACAGTGCCCAAAGCAATAAACCAGCAAAAACATTGTAAACAGAGGAGGCAAACAGAAAAAAATGGAGGAGAGACTCATGCCAATGATGCCAGGTCTAACACGTGTCCCCTCCAGCTGAAATGTGGGGAGAACTACCCTTCACCCAGGGAGTCCTCATCACTAAGGCGGAAAAATCTGGACAGACCATCAGCATTGGCGTGATCTGTACCAGGGCGGTGTTCCACCGTAAAGTCCATCCCCTGTAGGGAAATGGACCACCTCAACAGCTTTGGGTTCTCACCCCTCATCTGCATTAACCATCTGAGGGGCCTGTGGTCTGTCTGAACCCGGAAGTGAGTCCCAAACAGGTAGGGTCTTAGCTTCTTCAGCGCCCAGACCACAGCAAATGCCTCACGCTCTATCGCACTCCACCTTTGTTCCCTGGGAAGTAACCTCCGGCTGATGAAGGCTACAGGTAAGTCTCGGCCCTCCTCATTCATCTGTGCTAGAACAGCCCCCACACCATGCTCTGAAGCGTCTGTCTGGACAATGAATTCTTTTGAAAAGTCGGGTGCCTGGAGGACCGGTGCTGTACACATTGCAGTTTTCAGGGTGTCAAAGGCGTTCTGACAGGCGTCAGTCCAGATCACAAGTCTCGGCTGCTTCCTGGAAGTCAGCGAGGTCAAGGGGTGCACAATGTTGCCATACCCCTTGACAAACCTCCTGTAGTAACCCGTGAGACCCAAGAAGGCTCTCACCTGAGTCTGGGTTTTGGGCGGTTCCCAAGCCAGGATGGTATCTATCTTGGGTTGCAGGGGGGCCACCTTGCCGCTCCCTACTTGGTGCCCCAAGTACACCACTGAACCCTGCCCAATCTGGCACTTACTGGCCTTGATTGTGAGGCCTGCTCTGCGCAGGGCCAACAACACTTCCTGGAGGTGGCGCAAGTGTTCCTCCCAGCTGGCGCTGAACACTGCTATATCGTCCAGGTAGGCGGCGCTGAAATCTTCCAGCCCGGCCAATACCTGGTTAACCAACCTCTGGAATGTGGCAGGGGCATTCTTCATCCCAAAGGGCATCACACGGAACTGGTAGTGCCCATCTGGTGTGGAGAATGCAGACCTCTCTTTTGCCCCATCAGTCAAGGCGATCTGCCAGTACCCAGACGTTAGATCAAACGTACTAAGGTACCGGGCAGCCCCCAACCGATCGATGAGCTCATCAGCTCTGGGGATGGGGTGCGCGTCAGTCTTGGTGACCGAATTGAGTCCTCTGTAATCCACACAGAACTGAAGTTCTGGTGAAGCACCAGGCGCTGCAGCCTTTGGGACCAAGACCACTGGGCTGGCCCAAGGACTGCTAGAGGACTCAACCACCCTTAAGGCAAACATCTTGGAGACCTCCTCCTTGATATATGCTCTGACCTTTTCAGTCACCCTGTAGGCCTTGTGCCTCACAGGAGTGCTATCCCCAGTGTCCACATCATGGACACACCACTGAGTGACACCAGGGATTAAGGAGAACAGATCAGGGAATTGTACCAACAGATGGCGACAATCTTGCTGCTGCTCAGGGGTCAGTGTGTCAGAGAGGACCACACCATCCACTGACCCATCTTTTTCTTTTGCACACAGGAGGTCAGGAAGAGGCTCACTCTCCTCCTCCATCCCAGCATCTGTGGCAAGGAGCATGCCCACTTCTTACCTTTCTAAGTGGGGCTTTAACCGGTTGACATGCAGGACCCTTAAGGGGTTCCTGGGAGACTTCAAGTCCACCAAGTTGGTGACATCGCTCTTTTTCTCCACAACCTCAAATGGTCCAGTCCACCTGTCCTTGAGCGCACAAGGTTCCACAGGGGCCATGACCCAAACTTTCTGACCAGGTTGAAGCTCAACCAGAGTGGCATTCTGATCGTACCACCGCTTCATCTCTTCCTGGCTGGCCTCCAGATTTGCCTGAGCAAGATCTCTGAAGCGCTGAGTCTGGTTCCTAAAGGCCAGCATGTAGCTATATACATCCTGGGGAGGTTTCCTGGGAGATTGCTCCCAGCCTTCTTTAACCAGACTCAAAGGTCCTCTTACCGGGTGACCATACAAAAGCTCAAATGGGCTGAACCCTAGAGACTTCTGTGGCACCTCACGGTAAGCAAACAGCAGGCATGGCAAGAGGACGTCCCATTTACGCCTCATTGGTTCTTCAAGACCCATGATCATGCCTTTGAGGGTCCGGTTGAATCTCTCAACCAGCCCATTACCTTGAGGGTGGTAAGGAGTGGTAAACTTGTAGGTTACCCCACACTCCTTCCACAGAGACTTCATATAATTAGAAATGAAGTTGGTGCCCCGGTCTGACACCACCTCTCTGGGGAACCCCATGCGGGAGAAAACACCCATCAGTGCCCGTCCCACCACGGGGGCCGTCACTGTGCGGAGAGGGATGGCTTCCGGGTACCGGGTGGCATAGTCCACCAAGACCAGGATAAACCTGTTGCCCATGGCTGTCTTGGGGTCCAGTGGCCCCACAATGTCAATTCCCACTCGCTCAAAGGGGGTACTGACAACGGGAAAAAGTTGGAGGGGAGCCTTCTGCTTCCGCCCACTTTTCCCACTTGCCTGGCAAGTTTGACAGGTCCTACAATAGATATCTGAATCCCTTCTCATCTGGGGCCAATAAAAATGGGTGACAAGCCGGTCATAGGTCTTGTCCTGCCCCAGATGTCCAGCTAACGGAACGTCATGAGCCAACCCCAGTAGGAAGGCTCAGAAGCGCTGGGGTACCACCAGCACACGGGCTGACCCAGGCTCAGCAGCCTTAGGCTCGCTATACAGGAGGTCGTTCTCCCAGTAAATCCAATGTGATCCTGACTGATCACCTGTCGCTTGGGCTGAGGCCTGCTGCCTCATACCCACAAGAGAAGGGCACACTTTCTGCTCAGCACAAAATTCCTCCCTGGAGGGACCACCATCCTGCTGCCAATGGGTCAGCTCGGGCAGGTCTCCCAGTTCGGCCACTTGTTCTCCTGTCGGTTCCAGGGCATCCCCCTCAGGGTCTGCTCCCTCCTGGACCGCGGGAACGATGGGGGACGGTTTCCCGCGCCCCCTGCCTCTTCTCTTCACGGTTGGGACCTGGGCCATACTTTCAGGCTCCAGGGCCCCATCAACACCCTTACTCACTGACATGGACCGGGTGGTCGCACACACCCACTCAGGCAGACCCAACATTTCCAGATGCGATTTTCTCTCCACCTTAGCCCAAGGGGAGTCCTCCAAATCATTGCCCAGGAGACAATCAACAGGCGTGGCGGGCCTCACAGCAACCTGAAGAGTACCTGAGACCCCCCCCACTCAAAAGGAACTTGAGCTACCTCACACTGACTCTGTGAGTTGTCAGCAGCTACAACGGGGTAGAATGCATGAGGGACCACCTGCTCTCTGGACACCAAGTGACACTTGACAGCTGTCACACTCGCTCCGGTGTCTCTGAGAGCTTCCACCCTATGGCCATTAATGGTCACCAACTGCCTATATTTTTTAGTGTTATTAGGCAGAGGGGTTGGAGGGACCATTTCCACGTCTCCTAAAGAGACCAGGGACATTTCTGCGGGACCCCACCCACCGGGGGCACCCATCTCATTCCCTCCCAGGGCTACATTCGTCACCTGACGAGGGGGTGCACGTGGTGGTGCATTGGAATCCTTCATGGGACACTGGGGATCATAATAACGGTGTCCCACCTGCTTACAAGCGTAGCAGGTCATGGGGCCCCTTGGAACAGGTTTACCTGTCGGGGCCTCTGGCTTCTTTACAGGGGGAGGCTGGGAACCCTTCCCTTGGTTCCCTTGGGGATTACTTTGGGGCCCTTTCTGAAACTCCCTCTGTTTACCACTGTCCCCCCCACTCTTCTGCTGGGGACCCTGCCCACCTTTGGCTGAGTCTCCCACTGGACCCTTGTGGATCCTGGTACTGACCCAGCGGTCCGCCTCCTCAGCAAGTTTTCTAGGGTTAGATATCTTGCTATCAACAAGGTGCTGGCGTAGCTCTGGAAAACAGTTATTAGACAAGTGCTCCCAAGCAAACAAATCATAAAGAGCATCATAACTATCAACCTTGCTACCCTTTATCCAACCATCCATGGCTCTGCAAAAAAAAAGACACATATTCAACCCACGTAGTACCAGGCAACTTCTTACATTCTCTAAAGGTTTGTCGGTACTTTTCTGGAGTTAAGCCATATCTCAGCATTAAAGCATTTTTCATATGAGTATAAGACGCCCTTTCCTCTTCAGGCATGCTCAACAAGGTATCTCTCCCTTCATTTGTAAAGCGGCTCCACAACCCCGTTCCCCAATCTTTCTCAGGGACCCGGTGGGCCAACAATGCTAACTCATACGCTTTAAACCATTGGCTAATATCTTCATTCTTACTGTAATCTTTGATCACATCTTTAGGAAAATAAAACCTACTTTCTGCAGGCATAGATGGAGCGCTGCCACCAGAGGGATTCAACTCTAAACTCTTAGTTTTAAGCTCCATCTCCCTCACCATCTTCTCACGTTCAAACGCTAATTTCTCTCTCTCAAAATCTAATCTCTTGCTCTCCATTTCAGCTTCTCTCTTGCTTCTTGCATTCTCTAATTCCAACTGCCCTCCTAATTTAAGTTTTGCCATTTCTAACTGGTGTCCCCTCTCCCTCTCCCTGTCTTCCAACTCTTCAGGAGAAAGGCCCTTAGAGGAAACACTACTGCCGGGAGATGACACTGGCCCACCTGTGGGCTCTTCCACTTCCTCTTCCTCCTCTTCTTCCTCCTCCAGTACCACCACCGGATCAGAGGGATTTCTGGCCTCTAGCCAGGCTTTCAGTGCTTTGAGGAAGTCGTCTCTCACTCTGAGACCTGTGGTAGGAACTTTAAACTACTTGCAAAAGTGCTCTAGCTCCTTTTTCTTGTACTTATTGATCAATTTTTTATCAAATTCCCCCACAACACTCTCAGCAGGTGCAGCAGCTCCGGCATCCTCCATGGTCAAAACTGGCAGTGTTTAAAGAATAAGCTCCAGGAAAGCGGAGAACAAAAATAGAATATCCTACCAAAAACAGATTGTGGCTGCGTTATGGTCTGCTTTCACTATGTAGCGTACACTAATCACTGCACATGAGTCATAAATGCAAAGTTCAAATCCCAGCGCTGCCACCAATGTTAGAACCGGCGGTCTCTAGTTGGCAGAGGTATACACTTCTGACAAATAGGGACCAACCAACTCTAGTCAGGGAAAGGGGATTACACACTCAGATAACCCCTGCTACCCCCTTGGTAGCTTGGCAGAGCAGACAGGCTTATCTCAGAGGCAGTGTGTTAAGCATTTATGACCACATGCAGTAATAAAGTGAATACACTACAGATGGACACGACACAGAAGTTATTATAAAAATAGTATTTTTATATAAGGCTTAGCACAAGACCAAATAACGACAAAAATATACCACAGTCTTAATAAATACTCTTTGGAAGGAAAAATAATAGTTCAAGTAAGGTTTCTTCTTGGCAAATAGTTCTTTAGCAACAAAATTAAGTATTCTTCTGAAACACAGTTCTTTGGCAACAATGTGACCCCCACAGGAGTCACACGACGTCGAGTCTACAAGATTCCCAAGGTTCGGCGTCGACCGCGAGGAGCGCTACGTCGAGCCTGGAGTTGCAACAGACCCCACAAGTACAGTACCTTGAGAAATGAAGAAAACGATGATCCACGGCGTCGAGATGTCGGCGTCGAGGTCGGCGTCGATCGTGCCTCGGATTCGGGTCGATCCGCAGTGGCGTCGAGGGATGTCGGGCCGGAGCAGCGCTCACGGTGTCGAGAAGGGCGTCGAGTCGATGCGATCAGCAGCGGCGTCGGGACGGGGTCGCTTGGAGGTGGAGCCGATACTCACTCCTCACTGGCGTCGATACCGGCGTCGAGACGGGGTCACTTGGAACTGGGGCCGATACCCACTGCTCACTGGCGTTGCTGCTGGCGTCGATCGGGCCCGGCGGCCGGCGTCGAAGGCTCGGGACACTGGAGCCGTTACTCACGATGTCGAGCTGGATTCGGCGGCGTCGAGGCTGCAGATTTTCCCTTGTGTACTGGAAACAACACTTTCCAGCGATTCAGCAATTCAGTAGATGGTGAAGTCCTTTGGCCCTGTGACTTCAACAGGAGACTGGCACTCTTCCAGCCCTTGGAGATGTTCTAGCAAGTTTTTAGAGAGTACACACCAAGTTCCTCTCTCCTTGTTCCTTGGCAAAAATAAAGAAGCAGCTTTCAGGTTCCTCCACAGCAAAACAGCACTCTGGCAGAAAGGGGAGGCAAGTCCTTAGATCAGCAGGCTTCTTGTCCTTGGTACAGGTTTCCTTGTCAGAAGTGATCTGAGTCTTTGGTTCAGGGGTCCTTCTCTTATACCCCTTTTCTCCTTTGTTCCCTTTGTCCAAGCAGGGAAATTCCCCCCATCTCAGGTTCGTTGTGGGTGTTGCCAGGCAGAGGCACCTGGCCTATTCACTGAGCAGGGCAGAGTCATCAGCCGCCCAGCAGGAGGCGGAGCCAGTATTGTCACTGGCAGGAGCAGGGCTATCAGTCGCCCAGCAGGAGGTGGAGCCAGCATTGTGTCAGGCAGGGCAGGCTACTCTTCCCTCACTCTATGTGTAAATGCCTCATTCACCCCACACTGACTCATTCAGACCTCTGGAGCCACCCAGCCCCTGACACACACACCAAACCAGCAGAGACCGGTGGATAGTTGGACAAGAAAATAGCCACTTTCTAAAAGGGCTATTTTCAAACATAGAATTTAAAAACCATCCATCCTAAAGGGTGTGTTATTAAATTCTGAGTTCAGGGATACTAAACTCGACCTGCTACCATGCTCCCTGAGTCAGATAGGTTATAATGGAGTTTATAATCCGTCTGCCCATTCTGGCCTATGGGAGGCAGGTAGCCCTTCAATAGTGAAAAACGAAAATGGCTGTAATTCACAATTAGGTCAGGCCACACACATCAGAGCATGACCTACCTTTTACCAACAATGCACCCTGCCCTAGGGCCTACCATAGAGGTGTCTGAAATGTGGCAAAGTGAAGGTTTAGAGACTGGCAAGTAGGTTTCCTTGCCAAGTCGACATGGCAGTCAGGGACTGCACGCAGGCGCTGTGGTGGCAGGCCTGAGACACATTTTACACGCTGCTTATGTGGGTGGCACAACCAGTGCTGCAAGCCCACCAGCAGCAGTTAACTTACACGCCCTTGGCACACGCAGTGCCCTAGACTAGGGTCTGAACAGTAAGTCAACCAAGCCAATCATGGTAACACCAATCAATGTAACAATTTAACATAGGGAGCACTTGCACTGTGGCACTGATCAGCAGTGGCACAGTGCCCAAAGCAATAAACCAGCAAAAACATCGTAAACAGAGGAGGCAAACAGAAAAAAATGGAGGAGAGACTCATGCCAATGATGCCAGGTCTAACATTCAGGTATGCACGCTGATCTGCAAGTCAATACGAATACAGCTTTGCCATTGAAACTTGCCTGACGCGTTTCGGAGTACAACAAACTCCTTCCTCATAGGCTATGGCAATTAAAAGGTGCGCGTGATACTCCCACGTGTTTAAATACTAGTTGTAATGTCCTGAATGGACTGTGCCGCTACGTCCTCAAAGCGGAGCATTGTGGGAATTGTAGCATCACTAATAATTAGTCCATAGATGGTTGCAGCAACATTATTGCTGAAACAGTTTATGAGCCTATAGATAGGACCCCGGCTCGCAGACGTGTGCTAAATCCTCCGCCGATGTCCCATCAAAGTAGACCGGTGAATCCCCATCCACATGGCCCCCATATATCCTCGGGCCCATCGAAGGGTGTTTATTGGGGACTCCTTATATGCAGCACCCATTTGGGTAGGATTGAAGCACTACGAATCCCACAACTCTGTGCGGGACTATTCAAGTTAAAAGCAGCCTATCAGAAGGCATTTGTTAAAATAAAGGTGCGGCATGAAACGCTGCTAATTTTATGAACCCCGGCCTATGAGGAAGGATTTTATTTCCGAAACGCGTCAGGCTGATTTCTGAGATGTGTGATGGTCTATTGGTATTCGTTGCTGGTCGAGTGCCACCTCACCTGTGGTGCAAACTTTGGAGCGTTATGGATATATATATATATATATATATATATATATATATATATATATACCCAACAAAACAGCTCCTTCCGGACTGCCGGGGACCGGAGGCGAGTGGCACACGCACCGGCGGAGTACCGGCAAATTCAATCACAACTAGCCACAGGGTAAGCGTGCTTGTAGGAAAGAATGATACTTCTTCGTATAATTCCACCACAGTGTTTATTTCACAACGCGTTTCGATTTCCTCCGAACCCTTGTTCACGTGAAACGTGCAGTTCAAAACAGTAACTAATATAGCCTGATACAAATGGTGAACACAAACAACGGACCACTGTTACGATGGTGGCAGACATGTTGGAGTGGCATACATGGAAGGTATTCAGGAACAAACTATTCAGGTACATACTCAGTGTAATAAGTACGTAGGATATGTAGAAATCAATCACAATTGTAAGAAATCACATTCCCCCAATGATAAGGTTCAACAGCACACATCCGCTCAATAACGGAGTGAAGGTTCTCAATAGACACCTTTTAACTGTATCGATCACCTCACTCACGGACGCACAAGCAAATGCCAATAACGCGGTAGAAAGCATTCATGTGAGTAACCATATTAAATCCAAGTGGATAAAAGGTGCACAATCCATGGCAGGGGGAGATGTAGCGCATGATGGTAAAATAGGACTGAGAATCATGGGTCATAAAGTCAGTGTCCTAGTTCATTGGTGCAAATGGCAAAAGATACTTTGCAAAAGACTAAAGTGCATCACGTGATAAAGTGGTTAAGCTCAATGGTGAGAACGCCAGAGTAGAGTCTCTAATCAACCAAGAGAACACAGGATCAACGTTCTCAGTGGCAGTTTGGCAGTAATTGGCAAGTGCCCAAAAGAAACTAAAAGAGTGTAAACTCAAATGACCTACTGTCAAACCTAGCGTCAACATGGCAAGTGCTGGATCGCCCACAACACACTAATCCCACCACTGGATGAACTCCTATAGGTAAAATACTGATGGAAATCATGTGCTAAAGGCGTCTGGGTGAACTCTCAAGAAAACCCAGTGGACAAATGATCAACGTGCTCAGTCACAGTGTGGCAAAATGGGCAAGTGCCATGGTGTAATAAAAAAGTGAAAGTACACAAGTCCTACTGTCTAAGCCAGCGTCAGCGAGGCAAGTGCCGAACTGTCACCTCTACAATGACTCCAACACTGGAAAACGCTCCCAATAATAAGATGCGGTTCCCGGAACCTGGCTATGCATGCTCCTCAATATCCACATGTCACTCAGAATTAGCCAGCTGAATAAAAGTGAAGGTGTGATCACGGGGAAAGGGTAGGAGGCCCATGCAGATGAGTACAGGTGAGTGGGCCCCTTCCTTCCCTCCTGAAAAAGAAGCAAAAGGATTAAAATCATGAACCCATAAGTCCGAAGACTCTAATAAACAGTGAACAATTCACTTAGTCTCATGGTACCTGTTATTCTCATGCAAGCAATGGAGAAAGAGAGAAAACATATGTATATAGAAAGCCACGAGTGTGGTAATGGAAATCCTCGGTGCACCAGAAGGATATCGAGTGGAGGCCACAATGTAATGATATAGGCAGCAAATTAAATGCATGTTACAGAAATGTTTAGCTCAAGTTAAAACAGAAGTGGAAAATAGATGCGTGGAGGAACTATAGCGAGATCAGGAGGGATAGGAAACAGGGGGGAGTCTAACAGCAAAAAAGGCCAGAATGAGGATAGGGTCTATTGCTCCTTCAGATGTATTGCAAGCTCCTCATCATGGTTCAACCCTCATGGACTCTTAGTTTAAAAGTCTATAATATATTTAGACTCTCTCTGCCTCAGTGTAAGCAACCTCTTGCCACCCATGGGATTGCGTTCAAGGATAAGTAAGCTTATATCTGAAGTATTGGAAAAGTGCTTCTCGTGAAAATGTTGTGCAATAGGGTATTTAGGGGCATTGTTAGTGATGGCCCTGCTGTGTTCGAGGATCAGTTTCCTTGCCATGAATGTCATGTTGCCAATATACCACAGCTTGCATGGGCATTCTATGGTATATACGACATTAAAGGAACTACATGTGAGAAATTGTGAAATGTCCTTGTTGACTCCATTGCAACTGTCCTGTTTGCAAAACTTACTGGTCCTGCAGGCCTTGTAGTGGCCGCAGGGGAAAAAGCCCTTAAGGCCATGTGCATGTCTGTTGGGGTAGATGGTAATATCACTCCGCACTAGCATGTCCCTGACATTCCTCCCTCTCATGTATGCTATACTGGGCCTATCTGGAATCGTACCCCTTATTATGTTGTCAGATTTGAGGATGGCCCAGTTTTAGATAAGATCTGCTTGATGTTACTGGAGTCAGAGCTGTAAGTCATGATCATCCTGGTGTTGTCATCATCAGTGCTGGTAGGTATCATAGGTTCATCCGAAATAGTCTGGGCTCTTCCTACAATATCGGCCCTTTCTCTGGCCTTCTTGAGCACCCAGTTAGGGTAACCCCTTTCTTTGAAGCGGTCTACAATGGTGTTGCTTTCGAGCTGATAAGCTCCTTTGGTGTTACAGTTTCTTTTAGCCCTCAGCAGCTCTCCATAAGGGATGCTCCATTTGAGAGCCTCAGGATGGCTGCTGAGGGCATGCAGAACACTGTTCCCTGCTGTGGACTTCCTGTAAAGTGCCGTATGCACCCGGTTGTCACTGACAGTGAGGCAGACATCAAGGTATTCTGTACTATTGTTACTAATGTTGCCACTAAGAACAATGTTGCAATCGTTGACATTGAGTTTCCTAATGAACGCCTATGCCTCATATTCGGGCCCTCTCCAAACGATGAACAAGTTGTTGATGTAGCGTAGGCACATCGACACATGTACAAGGTCACCTTGGAGATCTGGGTTGGAGAGTATGCTCTCCTACCAGCACCCCATGAACAGGTCAGCAAAACTGGGAGAAAAGCATGATCCCATTGCCGTGCCGGTCATTTGTCTGAACAGCACGCCGTTAAACATAAAGATGTTGTTTGTCTGACAGTATTCTGTCATGTCCAACAGCATCTGACTGTGATCACGGAACCTCTCTGGTCTGGTATTGAGGTAATGTCTGTATGGCTCTCGTCACCAGCAGACTAGACTACGGAAACACCCTCTAAGCCGGTACTACAGCCAAGCTTCAGAAAAGACTTCAAGGTATCCAGAACGCCTCCGCCCGACTCATCCTGGACGTCCCCCGACGCAGCCACATCTTGTGCCACCTGAGAGACCTGCACTGGCTCCCTGTCAACAAGAGGATCACGTTCAGACTCCTCACCCACGCACACAAATCCCTCCACGACCTAGGCCCAGGGTACCTCAACAGCCGCCTCACCTTCTACACGCCCACCCGCCAGCTACGTTCCGCTAACCTCGCCCTCGCCGTCGTCCCTCGCATCCAGAGAGCCACCGGCGGAGGAAGATCATTCTCCTACCTGGCAGCTAAGACTTGGAACTCCCTACCCGTCCACCTGCGGATGACCCAGGACCACCTGGCCTTCAGGAAACAGCTCAAGACCTGGCTGTTCGAGCAGTAGCAGACCCCCTTCCCCAAGCGCCTTGAGACCCTTCCGGGTGAGTAGTGCGCGATATAAGTTCCATGATTGATTAATTGATTGATTGATTGCTTCCAGTCCCTGTAAGTGATCTATGATGGTGTAAAGGCTGTGCACGTCAAGTGTGATGAACAGATAGTCATCACCCCACTGTAGGTCTTTTATTTTATACAGAAAGTCCTTGGTGTCCCTGATGTAGCTGAGGAGTTTGACGACATGGTCCCTAAGAAAGTGGTCCACATACTTGGAAACATGTTCAGCTACACTGCCCCTGGATGAATCAATAGGACGCCCAGGAGGTCTTATGGGATCATCGTGCACCTTCGGTAGAAGGTACAGTACTGGAAGTACAGGGTAATCCTTTTGAGGTAACTGTACTCCTCCCATTCCATCAATCCCCTGTCTTTCCACATGGTAAGATTATTCCAGATGGTCGTGATGTTAGTGTTGTAGTCATTAAAAGAAATGGACTTGTAAAACTTGATGTCATCAAGTTGCCTGGATGCCTCCTGTTGAAAACAAAATTACAAAGCTTGTGGATGAGCCTCAACAGGCAGGACCTTTCCTAAATCCTACATCTGTGCGGAGTGCTGTTTAAAGCTAGGGCAACCTTTGAAGCATGGATATTTAGGCGGCAGCCTCGCTGTCGAGCATGCACCACCCCGCGAAACATGGGGGCCACTCGGCTTGGTATCCAACCATGCCGATTATGTGGAGCACAGATGTAGAATTTAGGAAGGCTCCTGCCTGTTGAGGCTCATCCACAAGCTTTTTAATTTTGTTTTGCAGTTACGAGTGCGGCAATGGATGCCTGAAATTTCCATGGACTTCATTTCCTATAATGCCCCACGTAAAGGAGGAGCCTATTTGGGCAGTGGAATTTGCATTTGAGATGTTAAATGGAGACCGGAACTGTCGTCAGTGCACCTCTGAGGAAGAAGGCAAGCCCTTCAAAACGCATCAGGTTTCATGGACGGAGCAGCTGCTGTATTTAATTGACAGTTAGGACGATTTCCATACCTCTAAATAAAGGCTTACACCTTTCATCTGTGCGGAGTGCTGCTTAAAGCTAGGGCAACCTTTGGAGCATGGATATTTAGACGGCAGCCTCGCCGTCGAGCATGCACCACCCAGCGAAACATGGGGGCCACTCGGCTTGGTATCCAACCATGCCGATTATGTGGAGCACAGATGTAGGATTTAGGAAGGATCCTGCCTGTTGAGGCTCATCCACGAGCTTTTTAATTTTGTTTTGTCGCTATGAGTGCGGCGATGGGTGCCAGAAATTTCCATGGACTTCATTTCCTATAATGCCCCACGTAAAGGAGGAGCCTATTTGGGCTGTGGAATTTGCATTTGAGATGTTAAATGGAGATCGGAACTGCCATCAGTGCACCTCTGAGAAAGAAGGCAAGCCCTTCAACACGCGTCAGGTTTCATGGATGGAGCAGCTGCTGTATTGAATTGACAGTCAGGACGTTTTCCATGCCTCTAAATAAAGGCTTACACCTTTCATCTG
Organism: Triturus cristatus; assembly: GCF_964204655.1. Taxonomy (NCBI): domain Eukaryota; kingdom Metazoa; phylum Chordata; class Amphibia; order Caudata; family Salamandridae; genus Triturus; species Triturus cristatus. The sequence continues at coordinate 1,127,298,050 of NC_140585.1, read as the reverse complement.
TGCGGAGTGCTGCTTAAAGTTAGGGCAACCTTTGGAGCATGGATATTTAGGCGGCAGCCTCGCCATCGAGCATGCACCACCCCGCGAAATATGGGGGCCACTCGCCTTGGTATCCAATCGTGTCGATTATGTGGAGCACAGATGTAGGATTTAGGAAGGGTCCTACCTGTTGAGGCTCATCCACGAGCTTTTTAATTTTGTTTTGCAGCTACGAGTGCGGCGATGGATGCCAGAAATGTACGTGGACTTCATTTTCTATATTGCCCCACATGAAGGAAGAACCTATTTGGGCCATGGAATTTGCTTTTAAGATGTTAAATGGAGACCGGAACTGCCGTCAGTGCACCTCTGAGGAAGAATGCAAGCCCTTTGAAACGCGTCAGGTTTCATGGATGGAGCAGCTGCTGTATTGAATTGACAGTCAGGACGTTTTCCATACCTCTAAATAAAGGCTTATACCTTTCATCTGTGCGGAGTGCTGCTTAAAGCTAGGGCAACCTTGGGAGCATATATAGATATATATAATGTATATATATATATATTTATATATATATATATATGTATGTATTACCTACTGGCGGTCGCCAGTAGGTAGTTATAGTTAGGACCACGTTTCCATAGGAAATCCGCAACATTCTATTTTGAATAACTTTGGCGCCGGTCGACGAATCCTCGCAAATTTTTCAAAATAGGTAGGGCGCTACGCTCCGCTCCTACCCTGAAAGTCTCGGGGGGATTCGTCAAGCGGGGGCTGAGATAAAAGGGGGGTCCCAAAACGCGTTTTTCCCATGCATTTTTCCATAGGACCTTTAGACAGGGCTACAGCCCGAACGGCTGAACAGAGTTACTTGAAATTTGGCAGAGAGGTAGTCTACAGGTCAAGGAAGTGCCTTTTGTAGGTTTGGTGTAAATCTGTTCAGTAGATCCTGAGAAAATAGCCTTTAAATCAATATATATATCTGTGGCAGCTTACGGTGCGCTTACCGTGCGCTTACGGTAAGCTTACCGTACGCGTACGATGCCGTGCGCGAGCGCGATTCTGATTGGCTGTTAGATCTTAGTAAACATTCGAATCGGTCGAAACCAGGAAGCGGCGGCCGCCATTTTCTCTCTCGCACTGAGAGTGATTTTTAAAATATAAAGCCCAAAAACATGTAAAGGGGCTGTTTAGACAACTCCCACACACATAGCCATGTTGAGGGAGTCCCCAAAGATCCCCCAAGGCCAAAAACAGATTTTTTATTTTTTCAGTAATTTCGCTGATTACGCTTACCGTACGCGTACGGTAAAAAAATATAAAAAAAAAAAAGTATCCCCACTTTCTCCACCCCGTGTGCAATTGGTGGCCGAAGGGCACCAATTGTGCATGGCTTATTACATATAAGATAAACAAAAATATTTAACAAAAAAATAATAAAAAAAAAAATTATCCACACTCTCTCCACCCCGTGTGCAAATGGTGCCCGAAGGGCACCATTTGTGCATGGCTTATAAAAAATACGAAAAATTAAAATATTACCTTTCAAAACGAAGTGCATCATATGTCCTCCATGTGCGCACGGTGCGCGAAGCGCATCGTGCGTACATGGCCCATCTAGCGTAACGTGGGCACGCGGTGCGCGAAGCGCACCGCGTGCTCACTGTGCGCGCACGGTGCGCGAAGCGCACCGTGCGCGCACGGAACGATCTGCGTTAAGTGGGCTCGCACGCCACGAATGGCGTAAAGTAACTTAGCATTTAAAAAACCATACAAATTCACTGAAAAAACCATAGGTTTCACACATGTTATAGTTAGCTGGACATTTTACTGAAAATTATCCACACTCTCTCCACCCCGTGTGCAAATGGTGCCCGAAGGGCACCATTTGTGCATGGCTTATAAAAAATACGAAAAATTAAAATATTACCTTTCAAAACGAAGTGCATCATATGTCCTCCATGTGCGCACGGTGCGCGAAGCGCATCGTGCGTACATGGCCCATCTAGCGTAACGTGGGCACGCGGTGCGCTTCGCGCACCGCGTGCTCACTGTGCGCGCACGGTGCGCGAAGCGCACCGTGCGCGCACGGAACGATCTGCGTTAAGTGGGCGCGCACGCCACGAATGGCGTAAAGTAACTTAGCATTTAAAAAACCATACAAATTCACTGAAAAAACCATAGGTTTCACACATGTTATAGTTAGCTGGACATTTTACTGATAAAAAACCAATGAAATTCCCCCGTTATAGTTACTGTAGGCAACTATAACTCACGCGACCGTAATCCTCTGCTGATGACATATGTGTCTTTATGAAAAAAAAAAAATTGTAATATATGTATAGCTAAAATTTAATGGAAGAAGACATGGGCAAATAAGTGTCTAAATACAGTATTGGCATCAGCAGAGGATTGCGGTCGCGTGAGTTATAGTTGCCTACAGTAACTATAACGGGGGAATTTCATTGGTTTTTTATCAGTAAAATGTCCAGCTAACTATAACATGTGTGAAACCTATGGTTTTTTCAGTGAATATATATATATATATATATATTATCTACTGGCGGTCGCCAGTAGATAGTTATAGTTAGGACCGTGTTTCCATAGGAAATCCGCAACATTCTATTTGGAATAACTTTGGCGCTGGTTGACGAATCCTCGCGAAATTTTCAAAATAGGTGGGGCGCTCCGCTCCGCTCCTACCCTGAAAGTCTCGGGGGGATTCGTCAAGGGGGGCTGAGAAAAAAGGGGGGTCCCAAAACGAGTTTTCCCCATGCATTTTCCCATAGGACCTTTAGTCCGAGCTACAGCCCGAACGGCTGAACAGAATTACTTGACATTTGGCAGAGAGGTAGTCCTCAGGTCAGAGATGTGCCTTTTGCAGGTCTGGTGTAAATCTGTTCAGTAGGTCCTGAGAAAATAGCATTTAAATCAATATATATATCTGTAAGCGCGCTCCGTGCGCTTACGGTAAGCTTACCGTACGCGTACGGTGCCGTGCGCGAGCTCAATTCTGATTGGTGGTTACATGACTGTAAACATTCGAATCGGTCGAAATCAGAAAGTGTCGGCCGCCATTTTCTGTCTCTCGCACTGAAAAACAAAGGTGGATAACGTGAAAAGGGGGCAACGAAGAGAGTTGCAGACCCCCTAGCGTTTGTCAGGGGGTCCACGAAGGACCAAAAAGTACGAAAAATACATTTAATAATTTAAAAACAAAAATCGCGGAGTGCGCGTACGGTAAGCTTACCGTACGCGCACGGCAAAAAAAAAAAACAAAAAAAAAACGAAATAACAATCACATTTATTAAATAAATTGAAGGACCCGCAAGGGAGAAATAATAATTGTTACTGTGTAAAAAAAGGCGAGGCGCGCACGGTATGAAAGGCGAAGCGCACCGTGCGCGCAGGGTGTGCGCACGGTGAAAAACCAGAAAAAAAATAAATACATAACTTAGCATTTAAAAAAACGTACAAATTCACTGAAAAAACCATAGGTTTCACACACGTTATAGTTTGGAATTAGAATTTAAAAAACCTTGCAAATTCACTTAAAAAACCATAGGTTTCACACATGTTATAGTTAGCTGTACATTTCACTCGTAAAAAACCAATGAAATTCCACGTTATAGTTAGATCAGGTAACTATAACTTGCGCGACCGCAATCCACAATGTGTCATTTCAGATGTCATCATTGATGTGATGAGTGATGTCACTGACCATGTCATGAGTGATGTAATATGTGACGTCATCAGCAGTTTATTGTGGGAGCGCAAGTTATAGTTACCTGATCTAACTATAACGTGGAATTTCATTGGTTTTTTACGAGTGAAATGTACAGCTAACTATAACATGTGTGAAACCTCTGGTTTTTTAAGTGAATTTGCAAGGTTTTTTAAATGCTAATTCCTAACTATAACGTGTGTGAAACCTATGGTTTTTTCAGTGAATATATATATATATACAAATATCAAGAGGTATTTGTCACTAGGTAGCTTATTTTAGTAACAATCACATCTACGTGTTTCGGCAGTCTCACGCTGCCTTGTTCACAATGCCAGAGCACCATTCCTTTTTCATTAAAATACACATTTCAATTTAAGACATTAACGAAGGACTACATTTCCATTGACCACCACGCAGTCCTCTTTTGCTTTCAAAATGGCTGCCATCTTTAAACATGTCAATATGAATAAATAGTGGTTAAAAGAACAAGTTTACTCATTATATGTCCTTCATTCCACATTAAAAAATGGATATTAAAGTTAAACAGCAGGGTACTGCTAATGTATATGATCGAGAAGTCTGGATTTGTATAGTTCGCAGAAAAATCAATTACTTGTGTTCTAATTCCAGTATTTAGTTGATCAAATTCTAATTGTATCATTGCCCTGTTTTTTACTCCAATATCCGTTCCATATATTCATTTTAGACAGTCAATTTATCAATCAAAGTGCATGTAAACAATTCTTTTGACGCTTATTATATACAGGTGCTAGTGCATATTATGTACAGTACAATTTTATCAAAAAAGTGCTAGTGCTTTAGTATATATCAGTCAGTTCCCTCTTATCTGACCTCTATATACTCTTCTTCAGTGCTAGACTTTTGAAGTGCAAGTGCTTACCAGTATATTATTTTTTTAACAATCAAAAAATATACTTCTTATACTTTACAATACACGATAAGGGAAGACAATTTCCATTGTAATTGGTATCTCATATTTCATTCTTCTCCAAATAAAGTTCCAGTGCTTTAGTAGACATAAATCAGTTCCTTTTTCTCCTGACTTTTGAATACTTTTCTATAGTACTAGACTACTAAAGTGCAAATGCTTTACAGTATATTATTTTTTTAGAATTTTTTTAAAAAAAACATACCTCATATACATGATAAAACACTTTAAAAGATTTTTTTATATACCAAATAATTTCCCTTTAAGAGGTCTCTCTTTTTTGTATTTCTCTCCAATTTGACCTCCCAAAAATGCACTCTATCATATTAAACATAAAACAACTACGTCCAAAAATGGTTTACATCAGTTACCGGTGGCAATGTCCCTCGTATTTCGTCTTTATAAAAATAATTTAAAAAAACAAATGGTTCCACATTGTGCAGGCTCATCATCATTCTCTTATTTCCATCATCCTTTCACTATAAGCAGGTGTATACGTCCTCATCTACATTCAGCTCATGAGGTTCATTGCTATTGAACTCTAATATAAAATATGTTTCTAATTTTCTGAGTTTTTTTTCCCTATCCCCTCCTCTTCTTTTTCTGGGGATTTCCGCTATACAGCTGTAATGTAAGCTAGAGGAGTTACTTTGATGATGGATTTCAAAATGTCTTGCAATCGGATACGTTCTATCCTGATTAATAATTGCCCTACGGTGCTGCAAAATTCTTTAATACACAGGTAAAGTTGTACTTTCTATATAGTTTTTTTTAACAGGAACATTGCAATAGGTAGACAACAAAACTTGATCTGCAGGTTAAAAAGGTCTTGATAGTAAAGGTTTTAATATATATATACTTATGTATGTATGTATGTGCATATATAATATATATAGATATAATATATATATTTATATATATACATATTCTGACTCGCATATAATTACACGGTGGATGATATGGGCAGTGGCAGGCAATGCGAAAAACGGACGACCAAGTGGCACACCTGAGGCCATTTAAAGGAAAGCATGCAGGGGAAATTGAAGCAGCATATGATCGGTTGCTCGTGTTTGGCCTCTGAAGAAAGGGAAGGGTTCCCTGAAACGCGTCAGGCCAGGGGGGTGGTGTGGGGCTTGGCGCCCATGGTGACGGGTGGGGAGTGCCTTGACACCCGAAGTCCCCAGACGAGACGCCGGACAGCCCTGGGCATCGCATCGGAGCGCCGGTCTGGGCGCGTGCGCTGGTGAGAGGCCTGATGCTGAGTGGCGAGAGACAGTGACGCCGCGGCTGGGGCCCATATCTCTCGGTGGCGGAGACGTGGAGCCGTGTACCGGGGCTGAGATTGGGCCTGTGGCGCATGGGTGGCCTTCCCCGACATTGCTGGATGCTGTGGTGGCCCGGAGGAGAAAATCCAGCCAGTACTTCGGTGGGGCCAGAGTGAAAGGCTGAGGTGACCCACTGGTGTGGCCGCAGGTCTCGCTAGCGGGCCGATATTGAAAACGGCTGGTGCGTTTGCCCCGGAGGGCTGAAGAGTGCCCCCCCTCCTGTTCTGGATCCCGTGCCCCGGCGGGCTAACTGTTGAGTGACTGGAGGCGATTCGGAGGACCAGGTGGGGTTGGATCTCCTGGGGACCGCCTAACACCGTGGTGGTGCTTTTGGGACGCGGTGATTCGGGGCCTGCTGGGTGGCCCTTGGCTCCCGTCTTTTGCTGCAGGGCGGACCTCGGACGACGATAGAGTGAGTGCCCCGGGCGGCCAGTTGGTCTGTGGATACTCCGGAGAGGTGGCGATCCGGCGGTGGCGCCTGACTTCCTGAGCGCACGACGCGGCTGAGGTACTAGATACTTTGGAGAGGTGTCTGTGCTGGGCGGGGTGCGGGGGCCTCCCCCCCATCGTGGTCCCACTGCTGGGTGTCTGGGCCCTGGAGGACGTTCCCCGCGACTGCGGTGTATCCGCAAAAACCGACAGGCCGAGTGGCGTTGGCCACGGCAGGCGGCGGGGAGTAGTGGGTGCACCCGGAGGACGGGGAGCGCCGACTGCGGTGGGACTATGGCATCTGGACGGAGCGGCAAGTCATCGGCGCAGGTTAAGTTGGCGAAGTTCGCATGGCAGCAGCAACAGGGCGGGGAGCGAGTTGCGGCGCCGGCCACAGAGGGCAATCTGGAGCCAACGAACAAAGACCTTTTGGATGCGATCACTGCCATCAAGGCTTCCTTGGAGACACAAATAAACACGGTGGCCACGGAGGTGGGACTGATCCGGGAAGACGTCAGGAAAATTGCCGACCGGGTGGGAGCGGTGGAGAGTGTAGCCAAAGAACTAACTAGCGACACTACCCTTCTTAAAAGAGAGGTGGCTGACCTGCGCGCTTCCCACGACCTACTCGCCCGGCAACTGGATGACTATGAAGGCAGGATGCGCCGTAACAACGTCCGCATTATTGGTGTCCCGGAACGAGCGGAGGAGCCAGCGGCGGACCGCTTTGTCAAGGATCTGGTCCTCAAGCACTTACAGCCTCGCGGGCTTTCCAAGTGTTTCTCGATTGAAAGGGCCCATCGGGTGCCGGGTGGCCGCCCTAGACCGGGGGCGCCGCCGCGTCCGCTGCTTGCCCGAGTGTTTAATTTCCGCGACCGAGATGCTATTCTCCAAACTGCAAGGACTGCCCCGCCTCTCATGGTTGAGAACAGCAAAATCACGTTCTTCCCTGATTTTACACAAAGAGTCCAGAAACAGAGGCGCAGCTTCCTGGAGGTAAAAAGGGCTCTCCGTGACAAGGAAATTAAATATGCAATGATATTCCCAGCCAAATTGCGTGTGGAGGCCGAAGGAAAATCGTGGTTCTTCACACGCCCAGAGGAAGCTTGGGACTGGCTGGAGGGCTGGCGTACTGTGGACAAGGGGGCCAATAAGGGACCATCGGCGGCGGACAAGGCCGAGGACTGGCGCCATCGGAGGCGGCCTTCATCGCACTCGGACTCTGAGGCTCGAGGTCCGACCGGGGAACACTGACTCTGTCTGTGAGTAAGAGGGTGTACAGCTGGGGTGGATCAGTTGGACTCCAATGCAACGCTTCTGGTGGCGATCTCGTGGGACTCCTGAAGTTGAGATGAGTGTGATGGGTAGGTCCCGGGAGGGGGGTATCACTCACCCCTTGCTACATTGACACTGCAGACATCTATTGCTGATGATTGAGGGATGATAGCCTGACCGCATCTGTTATGGCGCTGCTGTTCATTGAATGTATAGTCTTCCAGGAGAATGGGTTTCTGAGTGGACATGGCGTGTGTGTGGGTTGGGGCGGGGGGGGGGTTTGTTTGCATCGTTTTGTTAATCCAGACTGTGCTAGGGATTTTCTGCTCTGCTGGGTGGTGGGTCGGGTGGGGGGTAGGATTTTGCCTAACGTCAGCTACCAGGTAGGGAGTGGAGCGGCACACGGTTCCTCGAATTGTTCAGGGGGGGGCGACAGGCGCTCTGCATGTTGGGGGAGACGGGCGGTTTTAGTCCCGTTGTGCAGGGAGGAAGGGTGGGGGGTAGGATTGTATGGTTTTTGGTTTGTTTGATTTGGGTTGTTGGAGGAGCGGGTTATTATTGTTTCTTCACAGCAAGGCTGAATGACATTCTTTCTCAAAGGGTTGTTCAGGGTACTCACCCCCAGACTACGGGTCGCATCTTCTCCATCCTCGCCCAAACCAAAAAGACTTTTACTACTGCTTTTACAGCAATGAATGAATGGCATCCTTGTAAGGGTCAATCCGTATACTCCATTATATTACTGTCAGGGTCCTATGGTAGTGAGTCGGAGACTTAACCTCATGACCTGGAACGTCAACAGGCTTGGGGACAAACTGAAACGGGGCATAGTAGTACAATATATCCATAGACACCAATTAGACTTGGTGCTGTTCCAAGAAACTCACCTCATCGGTAACTCCTGCAAAACCCTGGACAGAAAGGGATTCCGGATGGTGGCACACTCTGGTTTTACCTCGGGGTCCAGGGGAGTGGGGATCCTCCCACGTAAGGGTTGCCCCTATGTGATTCACACTATATGGACTGAGCCACAGGGTAGATATGTCGCCTGCTCGGGTTGCTGGGAGGGGAGGGTCCTCAATGTGCTCTCGGTGTATGCCCCGCCCTTCAGCGTCAGACTTTAGCGGACGTGGGGACGTTCCTTATGACTTTGCCCGAGGGTGTCTTAGTGATGGGCGGGGACTTTAACTTGACGATGGATGGCACCATGGACCGCGCCCCAACTCGACGAGATGCTCCGCAGGGCTCACAATTGCGCAATTTCACTGACGCGGTGGGGTTGGTGGACATTTGGAGATGGTCGCATCCCCGAGATTCGTTATACTCTTTCCAGTCGGGGGTTCATGGTAGTCAGTCACGGCTTGTCTACCTGTTCACCCAGGCGCAGCACATTCAAAACTTTACTGACTCAGGGTGTTTAGCACGGGGAATATCGGACCACTCCCCGTAAGAGCTACCTTTGGAGCCCAGGGGGCAAGGCAACCGGGCCCCATTATGATCCAACCTTGGTTATTAAAAATACCACACATCAGGGATTCCCTGCGGCAGGATACCGATAATTATTTTGCAGAAAATACTGGGTCGGCGATAACGCTGTGGGGTGCTTTCGGGGCAGTTATTAAGGGACGGGCGCTATCTGCGATGATGGGTCATAGGGCTGAACGTAGACGTCGAGTTAGCGAGCTCGAAGCAGAAATACTTCACCTTGAGCGCGAAGCTTCGCAAATCTCATCCCATGTGACCCGACATGCGCTCAATGTCAAGCGACAAGACTATAGGCAACTACTCCTCGAAGACGCTAATCGACGTGCCCTTGCTTCCAGACACAGAGTATATGAGTTAGGGGAACGTACGGGGAAACTGCTGGCATGGCTGGAACGTAAGGAGGCAGCAGCACGGTGGGTGGGTGCGATCAAGGGACCGGATGGCGTATCGATCACCGACCCCAAAAACATCACTGAGACATTTGCAGCGTACTACAAGCAGATATACGCTACACCACAGCACTCACAGGCGAGGTGGGCAGCAGACCTCCTGGCTACTATTGATATCCAAGGGGTTTCGCAGCAGGATAGGGAGGTGTTGGAGGCGGATATCTCGATTGAGGAGATCCAAAAAGCTATCCGGGATACCCGGTCTGGCAAGGCCATGGGCCCCAACGGACTCCCGATAGAACTCCTGAAATCTATGGCTGTTAGGGTTGCACCCCACTTACTTAATTTGTATAATGAGTGCTATGAGACTGGTACCCTTCCAACAGATATTCGCACTGCCACTATAGTGGTTATCCGTAAGCCGGGTAAACCAGCGGATGAGTGCGCATTGTACCGGCCCATCTCCCTGATTACTATTGAAGCCAAAATATTGGCCAAATTGCTGGCCAACCGTCTGCTCCCATATCTTACTGCATTGATCCACCCCGATCAGTCGGGATTCATGCCTGGCCGTAATACGGCATGCAATCTCTGTCGGGTACACGGGGCACTTGGTCGGGCTGCCACACTTCAGGAGGAGGCGCTTCTGCTTGCGCTCGATGCAAAAATGGCATTTCACACTGTGGCATGGGAGTATCTCTTCGCGGTCCTGACCCGGATTGGATTAGGGCCCCGACTGATCGGATGGATCAGACTCTTATACAATTCGCCTCTAGCCCACGTATCAGTCAACAATCACTGTTCGGGCTCCTTCTCCCTCTATCGTGGCACACGACAGGGTTGTCCGTTGTCGCCGCTTCTCTTTGCTCTGGCCCTGGAGCCCCTCGCGGTCTGGATCAGGGGTGACCCGGAAATTAGAGGCTTCCGGTGGACATTGGAACATGAAGATCGTATATCCTTATATGCAGATGATATTTTGCTTTACTTGGCCACCCCGGCGCGTTCTATCCGTCGGGTTCTGCATATTTTCCATATTTTTGGGGCCCACTCCGGTTACCAGATTAACTGGTCCAAATCCCAGATGTACCCACTCTGGGGTGACCCACCAAACAGCCCCACAGGCTACACCATTCCGGTGGCGCCACGGGGTTTCCAATACCTCAGTATTTTTATAACATTAGATTCTAAACTATTCTATGACCGAAACCTGTTGGGCCCGCTACTGAGATTTAAAGCAGATGTGGTCCACTGGAAGACGCTGCCCCTCACACTATTGGGTCGGGCATCGCTATTTAAGATGCTGGCCCTCCCACACTTTCTCTACGCACTGCAAAATACGCCCCACTCGATCTCCGAGTCCTATTTCTCACAGATCGATGCTGCCATCAGAGACTTGTTATGGGATGGGGGACAGCCCCTAATCGCGATGCAAAAACTTACCATGGGGTGGTATGATGGTGGAGTAGGATTGCCGGATATGCGACTTTACTATCAGGCATCGCAACTGGTAGCAATTAACCAGTGGGTGTTTGGCTCCCATGATGATCCCAATTTCCGTACTGATCGATGGCTTTTGGGGAAGGGGGGATACAATAGGGCACTGTATTCAAACTATAAAACACTTAATCTCACTGGCCCGACAGCCCGGACGGTGGACATATGGCATAGACTCCAGCGGCGGATGGGGTGGCATGGGCGGTTGACTAAGGCCACTCCATCTGGGAGCCAGATTGTCTGGGAGGGCTGAGTGCCTGCGCAGGGTTTGACAAATGGGATTTGATCGGTATCTCGACGGTGGGAGATCTATGGGTCAAGGGTAAGAAGATGACATTCCCGGAGCTCCAGCTTAAATATCAGCTCGCCCCATCGGAGTATTTTCGCTACCTTCAAATTAGTCACGCTATTGACGGCACCCTTCCTGCTGGTGCCCCCCTCCCAGCCTATTCTCCTCTGGAGGATAGACTGCTGTTGGAGCTAATGGACCGTAAGGCTATCTCCCTGACGTACAAAAAGTTAATTAATAATCGGACCGACCCAATGCGGAAAGTTAGGACTCGCTGGGAGACGGACTTGGGGGAAATAGCTGACGAGGACTGGACAGAAGCGTTGGCGTCCCCTAGGGAGGTGGCAATGCCGATGCGACTTCGCCTTGTTCAGCTTAAAATTTTGCATCGTCTATATTTCGATGCAGAATTGCTTTGTAAACTGGGTAGGAGACTGGATACGCTCTGTCTTCGGCATTGTCACCAGATAGGTACATTTATACACATTCTATGGGCATGACCTCACATCCAGCAATACTGGACAGACGTCACCTGTCAGATTGCGAGGTCCATAGATAAGCCCTTGGCCCCCTCACCCCAGCTCTGCCTCCTTAACATTTGGGATACTACGGATCTGACTCAGGCGGAGCAGGAGTGGACGGCCTTGGGGTGGGCCATCGCGAAAAGGAATATCGCCCAGAAATGGGGGGTAGATACCGTACCGCAATTGCGCGACTGGGCCGCTGACATGGATCAGGCCATGGTGGCGGAGAAAACAGTATATAAAAGTCGAGGGTGCCCCCGGAAGTGGGATCATAAGTGGGGACGATGGAACAAATACCGGGGGGACATATGTATTTCTCCCACTGTTGAACTGAGGAGGGAGAGATTGGCTGCGTTGAATGAAGCTGTGGCAAGCGTGGGGACCTGAAGTCTCTGGGCCGCCGGACTGCTGATGTGGGTGGGGGGTCCCCTGATCCCGGCGGGTGCGCAGAACCTTCTTTCGGCTGCCTCGCTAATTGGCTTGACTGGGGAATTGCTGCCTTGAATATGTGGTTTGTTGTCTACTGTGCCCATTTGTATACTCAGCTAGGCATGGGGATACTTATATATCATTATTATTGCTCTGCTGTGATTTTTGTTTTTCTTCTCAATAAAAATTGTTTTAAAAAAAAAAGAAAAAAAAAAAAAGAAAGGAGCAAAACCATTCCAAGGCTATTCAGTCCAGGCCCAATGTCTGCAGTTCCCTCTGGAGAATCTAGAAGGACACCGTGTCAAAGGCAGCGCTGAGATCTAACAGGATGAGTGCCGCAGGTTCACCCTCATCCAAGCGGTGCCTTAACATTTCTGTGACCCCCAGAAGGGTAGAGGAGCCAGTTCTGAACCCAGATTGGGAGGGATGAAGAAAATTCTAGGTTTCCACAAAGGAGGACAGTTGACAATTAAAGTGCTTCTCCAGAAAATTTTAGAAAATGGGGAGCAGAGAGATGGGGCAAAAGTTATATGGGTTCGGAGGATCCAAGTTTGCTTTCTTTAGGAGCCTGAGGACCATTGCATGTTTCCATCTTTGGGGAGAATCCCCTCCTTCAGAGAGTCATTGAAGAGATACATTACCATCAATAGTATGGAAGGATCCAACTGACCCAACACATGGGTAGGTAGGAGATCAATTTTTTATTTTGGCAGAGAGGAGGATGCAGTTAAAGAAAGTGGTATCCAAGGAGGCCCAGGTATCCATTTTAAGTGGGGGGCTAACAGTATGTGTGGAATTGGCTCCATAAATATGCCTAGGGTTCTGCCTAATAATAGGTGGGTCAGCTTTATCCAACAACCCATCTTGTGGGCATTTGCTCAACAGCTGAGAGTGTATGTTAACAACTTTGTCAATAAAAAAGAGAGAAAGTTCCTCACATTAACTGTGGGAGAGGGCTGGAGAGGTTACCAACTTCCCAGGGCCAGATAGTTCTTTCACTACTTTAAAGAGAGTTTTTGCACAGTTTTGTGCCTTTAAAATCTTTTGAGAGTAAATCTCGGCGCGAGCGGTTTTATAAAGATTAAGGGCCACATGCATCAACCTTTTTTCCAGTCGCAAACAGGCCGATTCACAGAATCGGCCTGTTTGATAATGGAAAAAGGCCTTTTCTTGATGCATGAACCCATTTCCATTCGCAATTAGGTAATCGCAATTTTTTGCTATTACCTAAATTGCAAATGCATTTAGGGAATCGCAATTTGCGATTCCCTAAACGCGATGCAACAAGCCTTTCCTAAATGCAAACTGTGCATTCAGGAAACGCTAATTACCATCAACTTTAAGTTGATAGTAATTTGCCCATTCTTTGAAAAATGCACAAAAGTGCATTTTTCAAAGTGACATGTGACGTACACACATACATGCCCTTAGGGCATGTGTGTGTTCCACATGTGTAGACTTACCTTTTTGAAGGGGTGCATCAGGGGGGCCTTAGGCCCCCTATCACTCTTGGAATTGCATTTGCAATTTGCGATGACCAATTTGGTAATTGCAATTTGTGAATACATTCCCATTCATTCCTATGGACCTAGGAATGAATGGGAATGCATTAATGGGACTGCATTCCCTAATAACAATTTGCAATTTGTGAATCGCTATTAGGGAATGTTAAGATTAGTTGCAAATTCTTCATGCATAGGCACTTGCGATTACCTTGATGCATGCGCCACTAGGGTATTTATTTAAGGCATTTTGTAGGTAGATTTGGTTTCCTCAGCATAAGATTTCCTCCAGCGCCTTTCAAGCACTTTGCATTGTGATTTTTCACGTTTTAGCATTTTAGTAAACCAGGGCATGGGGGGCAGGCAGAGTTTTGAACGTTTGGCAGAGATAGGGAGACATGTTTCTACAGCTCCCATAAGCCAATTATGCATAAGCTCCTGATCCATATTAGAGATTTGTTTAAGGTCAGGTCTAGTGTTGCACAGAAACTTTATAAGCATTGAAGCATTCACCTTAGCCCAACTTCTGGCTTTACGTTCTGGGGCCGGGCATGACGGCGGAAAGGGGGACACCATTTTAAGCGTAAAAGGCACTGCAAAATAGTTAGGCCAAAAATAAGGGACAGGGGGAAGTGCCACTATGGTCGGGCAAGTTGGAGAACATAGGATCCAACAAGTGTCCAGCCACATGCATAGGGTTGAAGAGACACAATCTCAGGTTAAGGGCCCCCAAATCCACCGTAAGCAAATTACTTTTGGTGCATTTAGGGTCTTCCAGATGGAGATCCAGGTCACCCAGGATTGTGAAGCTGGCAGCTTTCAAGATGTGGGAAGCAGCTAGGTTTGGGAAAGAGAGGCCCCATTTTCCAGCTGGGCCTGGGGGGCATTACACAAGAATGCCCGAAAAAGTAAATTTGGGAGTAAGTGCAAGTCTGAAGAGTAGCACTTCGCAGTCAGGAACTGTGAAGTCTTCAGTTTTGCACTCAATAGTAGTTTTGTAAATAATTGCCACAGCACCAACTATCTTGTGTTGCCTATCCTTTGTCGTAATAGCATAATTGGGCGGGAGTGCTGCTGCTACTACATCGGGGGCCGAGCCTCTGTCAGAAAAACATCGTCCGGCTGCATATCCACTAAAAAATCAAAAATATGTAATTGGTGTTTAGGAAAGAACCGACAATTAATTTTATAAATAAGAAATTCAGTGGGATCCTTCCGAGGGCACTGAGGTGTTGTTTTCTGGATACCCCTGTTTGAGAGAAAGCTAGAATAATTCGCTTCACACAGTATCCCTATGTTGTGCGCGTTGTGTTTAATGGAGAAAGTATAGCAAAACTCACAGCTCTTACAATCAAGTATTCCATACCCAATCCTAATGGCACAACAGTTGGGAGAGGGCTCCTGACGTAGCATCATCAGTTCTAGCTCTGAGAAAACTCGTCTTTTCAATGTGAAATTACCAAGGGTTATGGCCCCTGGTCCCGGACGGACGCGTATGGGCGCAGACGAGCTTGCCTTTGGCACACCTTCGGCGGCATGCCAGCTGCGCGTGTCAGCTCAGTAGCCGTCTTATGAAGGCCATTAACATGGGTGCTAGACCGCATAGTACCAAGAGAGAGCAGCACCATCAAGATGGCTACCACGTACAGAGGATGAGCCAAATAGCGTGCTTTCTGTGAGGAATGGGCAAGAAACTCCCTCTGTCCAACTGGGACCTAAGTTAGTATTCAGTACAAATGGGTATTTAAAATATTTAAAAATTGTGGCACAACAAAGCGAACGAATTGATTTCGGCCAAACACATCAAATCCAAACAATATACAACAATATAGCAGCAGGAGAAAAAGGAAGGACGGAGCAGAACCTATCAAGCCTTCGAAGGCCATTTATGGTAATCTACCAATTCTAGACACCCAGGGGAGTCCAAGGAGGTGTGGCTAGTGTGGATACCACAACTTTTTCCACCCAGAATCCCCTGCAATTCTCAAATTTAGCATATTTCTGTGTGGGAAAGTTATGGGACCACTGGTCTGACACAAATTTCTTACCACCCAGTGAACCCCAGGTCTCCCAATGAAAATGGTACCTCACTTGTGTGGGTGGGCCAAGTACCAGTGGCAGGGAAGGGCGCCACAATGTCTATTGTCAAGACATCAAAATTATCCATCATAAAATGAGCTGGTTTTGAACGGGGGGTACCTGCCTTCCCGGCCTCAAAACCTACAAAACCCACACATTTCTGAAAACTAGACACCTGGGGAGTTCAGGGAGGTATGGCTTGCATGGATCTCCCAATGTTTTCCTAACCAGATTTCCCTGCAAACCTCAAATGTAGCTAAAACATTCACCTCACTTGATACCTCACTTGTGTGGGTGGGCTAAGGGCCTGTAACTGGGAAGGGCCAAAACATAGGGATGGAGGGGATAGCACAGCAAACTCTCAGCTGTATATTTTTTAAACAAATAAGTTTTAGGCGATTCTACATTGGACACCCACACAAGTGAGGTATCATTATTATCGGGAGACCAAGGGGACCGCTGTGCGGTAGGACATTTGTGCCAGCACATTGATGCCATACAGAAATGTAAGGAAATGTCGGGAGACCTGAGGGAATGCTGGGTGGTAAGAAATATGGGTCAGACCAGTGATCCTACAACTTTTCCACACAAAAATTTGATAAAAATGTGATTTTATTTCAGCTAAATTTGAGTTTTGCAGGGGATTCTGGGTAGGAAAACGTTGAGAGATCCACACAAGTCACACCTCCCCTAGACTCCTCCGGGTGTCTAGATTAGTTTGTGGATGGAAAGTTTCAGAATGATTCGTCAAGTGGGGGTCAAGAAACAAGGGGGGTCCCAAAACACAAAATTCAATGCATTTTCCATAGATTTCTTTAGACAGGGCTACCGCAAAAATATTGAAAGGAATATCAACAAATTTGGCAGGATGTTAGATCTTGGTACCCAAAGTGCTTTTGTGATTTGGTGTAAATCCGTTCACCAATTCTTGAGAAATTAAGGTTAAAAAGTATAGTATTTTTAAAAATAGAGCGTTCTGAATGGGCCAGGAGCTTTTTTTCCCTTGTGAGCACTCTGATTGGCTGCCAGCAACATGAGAAAAATGTTGCTGGCAAATATTACAAGACTCGGGTACTTAGTCCCCTATCCTGAAGTGTTAAATGAAAATAAATGTAAGGGAAAAGGGTAGGGATACACTGTCCCCGAGGCCCCGTGGGGAGCACCCACAGGTAGTCCCCTGGGGCCCAAAAACTACAAAATAATCAGTAAAAACTGTCGCAACTCCTCAGGACTCCCACGGAATTGAAACAATAAAAGAAAATGTTGGCTGGTGGTGCATTGTTCAATTATAGGCCCTAGGAAGCCCACCCCCATGGCCTTATTCAATATGTGGAAGGAGCCACGCGGCCCCATCCCTGAGCCATTATAGGCCCCGGGCCACCCACCCCGGTGCCGGAATCATCAAAACAGGTGAGGGGTTGCACGACCCCCCTACCCAAGCCTTTAAAAGGCCTTTGGGACCCCATGCCCCAGGGCCACTAGTTACATTGTAAAGGGAGGGGAGGCCCCCTTTCTGAATGTTCTTGGCCCAGGGATCCCATCCCCAGTGGACAGCTGACTAGCTATGTCCCGGGGAGACCCTCCCCCCCGGCCATAGCAGACAGGGAAACCTGTGTTTGCTACTACCTGACGGAGCATATTTTTACGTGGGAGTAATCACAAAGTCTGCTCCCAGTGGGCTGCAGCTCTGAAAATGCTGGGGGACTAAATATGCTTGGGAGGGGGGCCCAGGGCCTAATAAGGCTCAGGTAGGAGGGCCATTTGGTTCTCATCTTCTTTAAGAATTCTAGGGCCTTGGGGTCTCCAGGACATAATGAGGATTGAAGAGGGAGGCACTTACCCCACTCCCTTTTTTTTTTTTTTTTAAAGGGGGGGGACTTGGGATCTGGTCCCCAAGGCCTAATAAAGCTCAATGAGGGAGGGCCACTTGACCCACCTTCCCTGTAAAAAATATAAGGACCTGTGGGATGTAGTCCTCATGGCCTAATGGGGTTAATATGGCTTGGGGAGGGTGCTGCGCTGCCCCCCCCTCAAAACAACACAGGCCGGGGGGGTGAGGTGCCCAGGACTTAATAAGGCTCTGGGAGGGGGGCCAATTGGTCACCCTACCCTTTAAAAAATATAAGGCCTTGTAGAGTGCTTGCTGCAGAGCCTGGCTGCAGACCATTCCCTGCTGCCAACCCCCGCCGCACAAGACCTTCAGATTGGCTTTATGTATGGTAATACAATAGTACTTTATGTTTAAAAAAAACCTAGAAATTCACTGAAAAAAACAAAGGTTGAAGTAGCATTCTAGTTAGGTGTGATAAAAAGATCTGTTTTTGTTTTAAAAAGCTTTGGAAATTCCCTGAAAAAACAAAGGTTAAAGTAACGTTTTAGTTAGGTGACTGTCAGTGACAACATTAACATTATGAACTAAAACAATCACAGAAATACACTAGTAATAGTTAGCAGAGTTAACTATAATTTGGATCTCTGCCATACACTGCTTCTGACCTCACATATTACATCACTCATGACAGGTTCTATGAACAGAGGCACTTGAATTATGCGATTATGCGGTTTCATCAAGTTTCGCATAGTTATAGATTGGCCGCATTGGCCACATAATCCATCATCTGCAGCATAGTCTGCAACAACAAAAGATAGTTTCTAGCTGAAATGGTTCAAACGTTACTAAAAATACAGCGAAACATAGTTCCACGCAGTGGAAGGTCATTTGCAAAGCTGCGCTGGTCACCTTTGTGACATTTATTGCTATATTTGGGTATTAAACTGATCCTAAGGAGATGTAACCAATGCCCATACAGCATGACCAAGTTTAAAAATGTCAAAATAATGAAGTAATACTGTTACAAAATGTGCCACATTAAGCCAAATAATTTTCCTTTTCTTGCAGCATAATTTACTCGACACTGCCACATAATTTGGCCCTCTCCTACCGCATAATTCCAGTGGCCCTGTTTATGACATAATTAATGGCATCACTGATGACATCATCCAAGCTTCTTTTCTACACATTGCTATATAAATGGGTACAGCATTTAAGCTATGAAATTAATTGCAAAATAACTCAGGATAATATGGAGCATCATTACTGCTATCATACATACAACCCCCATAGGTAAAGCAGGCTTGTGTTATGTGCAACATTGACCTTATACCATACACTTCATGGGTAGCTGAGTTCACTTTGACTAGGAACCACAAATGAAAGGGTAACCTAACGTGCACATGGTGTTCAATGTGTATATAACTGTTCAGGGAAAACCAAGTTCCTCCAGATACTCAAGCCATGTCATATAACTAATGCCTTACTACGAGCAGTCTTTACCTGTATCAAAACCCTGGCAGTCACTGAACCTACAGTGAGAAATTAAGTGGATATGAATAGAAAGGTGGGTACTGTTAACACTGTTTAATCAATGGAGAGAGTTTACTATGTACCACACTGTTTGCAGACAGTGAAACTCCATGAGAAATACACCACAGACTATTAAAAAGTATCTACTAAGAACAGTGTTCATTCTATGCAAACCTTGTCAAAAGAGTGACCATTCACTCAAAATAACCAAGGACTGCAGGTGTAAAAGATCATACTATCAGCAGCCTACTTACGGTGGTCAACATTTTACAGATAACCCATCTTCTCAAGCAAAACAAGCACATGTACATAAGTTAGTACCTGGTGCACTCAGTATTCTATGTTATGTAGTAATTGAGAAGCTTCGATCTAATACTCAATGCTGCTTACAATACTTAATATGCTTTTTAAATACAATCTTCACCTCCATAAAGAGTTAGTCTTCAATACAAAGATTTATCATGTATTCAATACCTCTATACACCTAAGACGTATTAGGAGTACACACATTTTGTAAACACTTACACCTGTTAGCCGAACACAGGCTGTACAAAATTAGGTTAAAATGTAATATGGTAAGTATCTGTCACTATGTAAACTGTAAAAAAAAAACTAGCACACTCATTGGATGAGGTCATAAATGATGTCATAGAACATGTCATGGGTGATGTAATATGTGACGTCATCAGCAGTCCATGGCAGGGGCACAAGTTATAGTAAGCTCTGCTAACTATAACTAGTGAATTTCTATGTTTTGTTTAGTTCAAAACATTAATGTTGTCACTGACATATTCACCTAACTATAATGTTACTTTAACTTTTTTCTTCATTGAATATATATATATATATTTATATGTATTTATATATGTATATATGTATATATATGGATAGATAGATAGATAGATAGATAGATAGATAGATAGATAGATAGATAGATAGATAGATAGATAGATAGATAGATAGATAGATAGATAGATAGATAGATAGATAGATAGATAGATAGATCTATTATATTATATAACAATTATAGTATTATATTACAATCATATGAAAAAAAACACAAGTACTGAGAGTTCCACAAAAACAACTATTCACAACAATTCTTCTTGATTAGTTTCTTAAGTTGCTTTTATTCTTTTTTTTTCATGTCAATACATCCAAAACAGCCTTATATACTGTAAGCAGTCAAAAAAAGCCAACACGTGTGTAAAATTAGATAAATGGTCAATGAAAGAAAGTTTCAAGGTAAAACTGAAGTAAGTTTATTCCGAAGGTAAAAGTCCCATCCATCCAGCAGGCTCATTCAGGGAAACTGACCAACACAGATTAACAGTCATAGCATGCAGTTCCATCACCATGGAGCTACTCAAAGAGATACAGAGTATGGCATGCTCATGATAGAACATAGTAGCCAACATAACTTAAATGCACAATACTACACACCTTCCCTCTTTATAACAAAAAAATACAGGTAGAACAACAAAGGAATGTACAAGAGATACCATAAAAAGATAAACAAAAACAAAAAAAAGTACATCACTCACATTGCTCCATAACAAAGTCTTTAAATGTTGAGGGTTTTTTTACCATTCTTCTTCCCCTTAGGGGACTCACGTATTCCTTTTCTTTCCATGGAGCTGAAGTAGAAGTGGATGGTGAGGCAGAATTTGAGGAATGAGTATTGCATCCACCATGAATCACAGCACCATTCTTGATAACAACAACCCTATTAAGGTTCCAAATACGAGAATCTTCTGTCTTTATAGCATTGGTCAGAACTTTTATCACTTTGTGTGGCCTCTGAAACAACATTGATGTTTTCCTCCCTCTGGGAGCTCTAATCATAAAAAAATCTCCTACACTGTCAGGAGTAACCTTCACAGATTTTTTTGAATCATAAATTTATTTGCGAGCATCAATTTTTCTGGCCTCTTGGACCTTCCATTTGTCTTCAGAAACTAAAGACCCTCTTTCAAATGCAGCCTTATTGACCCAATGAGGTGCAATGAATGTGCTCGTGTGTCTCCCCTTAAACAATTCAAAAGGAGTTTTCCCAGTTACAGCATGTGGAGAATTCCTATAGATCTCTACCTTTTTATTCACCTCCTCTTTCCAGTCCAGGTTACTCAGTTTTGCCATTGAAATGGTTTCCTTAAGGACTCGGTTGAAGCGCTCCACCATGCCATTAGTCTTGGGATGACATAATGAACATTTTTTGTGTTTGGTGGAGCAACTCCTCAAAAATTCCTCCATTTCATTTGAGACCAATTGAACACCATTATTGGTTAATAAGATTCCTGGCAATCCTTCCCTACTGAACACTTCTTTGAGAAACAGGATGACATGTGTTGTATCAATACTCCTAGTGAGTTTAATTTCTGGCTACCTGGAATACATATCAATGAGTACAAAAAGATAGACATCACCACTATTGCCTTGCATTGGACCCAAAATATCAAGGGCTATCTCTTCCCATGGTTTCCTTGGGCGCTCTCTAACAACCATAGGTTGTGTTCTGGGCTTGAGACACTTCTCACTCAAAGTACAAGGTACGCATTCTCTCACTAAACGCTCGACATGCAGATCCATACCGGGCCACCATTAATTAAGTCTGAGCCATTCTTTTGTTTTTGACATGCCTAGATGCCCCTTCATGAGAGAAGACTAACAAATCCTGGCGAAGTACCACAAGAGGAACAAGTCTAGTTCCTCTAAATATCAAACCATTATGCTCTGACAGCTCATGTGTGACATTCCAGTACTTTTCGCAATCACCCTTAATTTTCCTATTCCAATCTTTCTTAAGGAGTAATGATAACTCTTGCAGCTCTTTATCTAAAGCACATTCTTTGTGGCATCTGCTTTCTTTCACACTGTCACTCTCCACATTACACACCTATTCACTAAGATCATCTTCTTCCAGATTACATCTGTTATCATCATGGGACACCAATCTGGAAAGAGTATCTGCTATGGTATTTTTGGCACCAGGTAAATACCTTACTTCAAAATCATAGCTCTGAAGTGCAACCACCCATTTGGAGATTCTGCTGGAAATCGCATCAACGCCTTTCTTTTTAAAAACCTCGCATAGTGGTTTGTGGTCTGAACGTACAACAAACTTAGTTCCCCACAATAGATTCTTAAGTTTCTTCAAAGCCCAATGCACCGCAAGGGCTTCTCTTTCAATAACCGAGTAGCGCAATTCCGCTCCTCGGAGACTCCTTGAAAGAAAAAGCATAACATCTTCAGTATTACCATCTTCTTTTTGCAAAACTGCACCTAATCCTTTCGTACTTGCATCAGTGATAAGAACTGATTTTTTGGAGGGATCAAAGCTCCTCAGCTTAGGAGTCCTTTTGTGCAATTCTTTAATTTCTTTGAATTCAGTCTTGCACTTGTCAGACCACACAAAGTCTACTTCCTTGCACAACAACATTCTCATATTAACACACTTGCCAGCAAAACCCTTTACAAATTTGCTATAATATTCAGCCATCCCAAGGAACTTCATGAGCTCCTCTCTATTAGAAGGAGACGCTAAGTTTTGTATGGCATCTACCAAATCACTCTTGGGTTCTACACCTACACCATATATTGAGTGACTTAAGTAATCAATAGAGGTCTTCTTGAACTTGAATTTGTCTAATCTAACCGTGAGGTTGTGTTGGTGAAATCTTTCTAGTACTTGCTTAAGCCTACTGTCATCTTCTTGTTCATCTTTCCCATATACAAGGACATCATCCTGATACATTTTTACACCCAAAAGACCTCTTAGCACTTTTTCTAAGGCCCTTTGGAATACAGAGGCTGCTGACACTAATCCAAACGGAAGTCTTATGAATCTGTGAGTCCCAAATGGTGTTATAAATGCCTTTTGGTCCTTACAGTCTTCATCCAACTTTATTTAGCGATACGCAGATTTAAGATCCGCGGTAGAAAAGACTTTGGCCTCTTGCAACAACATAAGCATATCCAAGATTTTAGGAAGAGGATATTTATCTACAATAACCTGTTTATCAAGTTCCCTCAAATCAATGCATAAGCGGAGGCTACCATTGGCCTTCCTGGCGGCTACAACCGGAGCCAACCATTGGGTACCCTCCACCTCCTCTATAATGCCTTCACTTTTGAGTTTTTCCAATTCAGATTTCATTTCATCCCTCACTACAAGAGGTACCCCTCGTACTTTGCCAGCTACGGGCACTGCTCCAGAAACGAGTCGTATCTTATGTACATAGTCACGCAGGCATCCCAACTCCCTCTTAAACACTGTTGGAAAGTCTTTTCTAGGATATTTATGTAATCATCGTCCTTTCTTGCTTTATGGCCACCTCACCTACATGAACATTTTCCTTCAATATGATTGGGGGATAATTATTTGGGTCCAACATCACACCCAAATCTCTCTGGTAGAACCAACTAAGGATGCTATCTTCCTTTTGTGAAACATATATTTTTCCTGAAATGTATCTCCCTTTATACTCAACCAATCCCTAAAAGTATCCTAACAGCTTGATGGGTTCCCCACCATAGGCACAGGGTTGATGTCAACCTTCAATAATTTTACTTTGTCTTTCAATATGCACTCATAAAACTGTCTGGACACAATGGTGATCTTGGCACCTGAATCAAAGAGTACCCTGGTTCCGCCTCCTTCAATAAACACTTCATCTAAGGGACATTTCTTCCCATTGTATTTAACCTGTGACATAATTTGACCACAGTCAAATTCAGAACAACAATCAGAATCACTGTCACATTCATGGTAAATAACATTAACTTTGCATTTGTTTCCCTTAGCTTTACACACTGCAGTAAAATGTGCAATTTTTTTACAATTTGAGCAAATAGCTTTAAGAGCCGGACACTTTTTGTCATTAGCGAGATGCCCCAAATTCCCACACCTGTAACATTTTGGTTGAAAAGTGTGAGAGTTTTTTTCTTCTGGTTTAACATAATGTATTTCTTAACATTTTTCCCTTTGTCAAAACCTTTTTTTACATGAACAATATTGACCTTAGATTTGTGTTTGGTTATAACTTCCACACACTTTAGAGAATGCTCAATTTGTTTGGCAATTATAAGAACCTCATCTGAAGGAGGTTCATCTTTCTGCCATAAATCATCCCTAACCTTCTCCACATCGCAACCCAACATAAATTAGTCCCTTATTCTTTCTTCCAATAAAGCTCAAAACTTACATGATGAACCTAATTTTCTTAAGGCGGTGGCATAGTTCTCTACAGATTCACCTTCAGTTTGAGTTCTGCGACCAAAATGATACCGTTCTAGGATTGTGCTAACTTTGGGTAAATAATGCTTATCATGTTTTAACATGCATATCTCAAATTCATTTAGGTTAGGATCATCTACTTCAGGTAAGTGGTCGAATACCTCTTGGCCTTCTGAACCAAGACAATGCAAAAGGAGAGCTGTTCTTCTCTCTGCACTGAGATTCGTCCCACATACCTTCACATATCTTTCAAACACTTTTTTCCATTTGGACTATTTTATAGGTGGGTCACCAGGGGACGTTAAGAAAAAAGGTGGGATAGTCAAATTTTGCATGGCTGAATAAACAATGTATGGATCAACTAGATAAATGCAGATATTAAGAACTTATGCAACCAGTTGTGAGTAAAAACAAATAGCATCAATATTAACTAAACCTATCAAATAAAATAGTGTACTGTATTATGTTGTAAATCCTCAGCCTTCCATAAAGTTTTGCCTTACAAAATATTTTTTTTTGCATGCAATGACTTTTGTAATCAATAAAGTTTTGATATTCAAATGGTAGTCAAACCTAAAAAGGAAAGGAAATTGTTAAAAGTTTCAAAACTTTACAAACAACTTAAATATTGCGAATAAAGCAAGTTGCTACTTGTGAACAACTTGTAACACAAGATGTTATAAAAATAAATTGTAAGAGAACATCCCAAAAGGATCTGAGAGCCGAAATGTTGAAAACGGGTTAAACTATGTCCCGAAGTGTATCCAATATCGCCGCCACGTAGAGGACGTAACGTGTTAGACGTCCTGGAGTGACAAAGGAGTGTCAAAGGAACAAGCGTCAAAACGTAGACTCCTGAGTTCAACACGTCACGGTAGAAGAATGCAGAGAAAACAAAGCGCGAAGCGTTCTCTCAACACTCCGTGGTTCATTTGTGACGGGTGAAGGTAGGATGTTTTGTTTTAAAATTTATGAAGTCTCACTAAGCAGCGCACGCGTGAAGACTTCAAATGTCACCTACAAACTTGAGAACAAGGATTGAGAGCAAAGTATACAACTCTCTAAAGTGAAGTACACCAGTATAGACACAATCAGATGAAATAAAGACGCTGTGCACTGTCGCTCGGATATCGCTCAAAGTCTCTCAACACTTCGTATGAGCAAAAACGAATAGATATCAAGCTCAAATCAGGGAGAGAACAGATAAGCGGAGCACAAAGCCAGTCAGCAAAGCGTCTATTGATTGTCAGAAACCTCTGAAGAAGAAAACGAGGCTAACAGGATGACCCCACACCGATATTTCAAATCGTGTAATCCTCAAACGATTGCAATGTGTGGCGAATGCTCCCAATCCCCATAAATTGCCAGAAAATGAGTGGATGACCCGCGCCGAAATCTCCCAATTTAAATAATCCAGAAAGGGTGAGACACGCTGCAAAAGCTCCCAATCCACATTAAACAATAGATATCCCAATTAGAAAAGAGAAGTTCACTCACATGGCACCTTGAGGATGATGAGGTGAAGAAGTTGCTGCTTAAAATTTGATGATGTTCTTTTAAAAAAAAATATATATATATAGATGTTGGGACCTGTAAACCTTCTTTAAAGATGCACTGGGGTAATACTCCTTAGCTCATCGCCAGTGTAAAATTAGATAAATGGTCAATGAAAGAAAGTTTCAAGGTAAAACTGAAGTGAGTTTATTCCAAAGGTAAAAGTCCCATGCATCCAGCAGGCTCAGTCAGGGAAACTGACCAACACAGATTAACAGTCATAGCATGCAGTTTGCAGTTCCATCACCATGTAGCTACTCAAAGAGATACAGAGCATGAAATGCAATGGTAGGAGTTCGGCGAAACCACTGCTAGCCACTCTTCATTGGCTACCTATAGCCCAACGGGTAACCTTTAAAGTGGGCTGCCTGGCCTTTAAGGCTCTTCATGGAAAAAGCCCCAAGTTTTTAAACCATCTCATAAAGAAACACGAACCGACTCGTAATCTCCGCTCTGCCCACCTGTCCCTCCTCACCTTGCCCCTCTTTAAAAAGAAACGCCTCGGCGGATGCCGATTTGCCTATTGGGCCCCAAAGATCTGGAACTCGCTTCCCTTATCACTCCGGAGTTGCACGAATCTAATGAATTTCAGGGGTGCACTGAAGACCTGGTTGTTCAAACAAGCACACGGTTGGGATATTGCTTACCATCTTCTCACTACTCTAGCGCCATGAAACCTCTGGGTGCCCGTGCGCTTTACAAATCACGAATAACATAACATAACATAACATGATAGAACATAGTAACCAAGATGTTCTAAACTTAACTTAAATGCACAATACTACAACGTGTTTCGCGCTCCACTGCGCTTCTTCAGGGCTTTGAGTTCTGAATCGTAAAAAATATTTTCTCACTCTCACTGCTCCAATTATTAAAAACTAACTCCTTCTGTCTTTAGTATCTGTAGTATCTCATCAGTTCCTTTAGGGCATGTTGTTATCCTTCGTTTAGATTCACTAAGATTTAATTCCTTATTACTTGATATTAATTCTCGGATCCCCCTTGATACAGGTCTATACTCGGCTGGATGCCTCCGATCCTTTTTCCTTCCCTGCACGAATGCATTCATGCGGGGAAGGAGACAGATCGGCATATGCGTGCGAAAAATAAGCTTGGTAAAGGCAATGTGTGGTAATAAATGCGTGTGGTAATAAATGCGTAGTAAAGGAATTACGTTGTAATGCTGGCTTGTTAAAGGCTATTTCCCTAACACTGCACAGCCTTGATGAATGTTCTGTATTACTGTGCCACAACAGTGAAACTGAAAATTGATTTATTAATAAGTTTATTGCACCAAGTCACTAAGGGTGTGTAAAATTGTATCTTTTAAACAAAATGTTACAAAATGTATCTGGAATTATGGAAAATAATGTACAAGCATGAGAATAGTCCAAATGTAGCTTACCGGTACCTTGTGTGAAATTTTCATGTGGATCCATACCTCGCGTAAACAAAGTCGTGTGAGATATCAGCAGGCAAATGGTCGATGCAGAAAATATCTCTTAGCAAGACATTTTCTGCACTAAAAAGTCTCATGTGAGCAAAAATATATGCAAAATTGTATAATGCAAAATAGAAAGAATTTCGCAAATGTAATGGAAATGTTGCCAATTTTGTGAGCATAACTGATTAGACGTATAACCCTTCATAAACAGGAAGAAGCAGATCTCATGGAGGAGCATGCAGAACTGTTCAGGAGGTCATCACCATGATTGACAATGAGGTGACAGCAATGGCAGAAGCTAACTGGTAGAAAGCTCAACCCTATTCTCTGCAAATGCACAGAGCTGCTAGTAGAACTTTCTTGAGGATTATAATCACAGTAGTTGATACAATTCAGAATGTCATGTCTGTAGTGTGTTGCAATAAAAGAAAGCTGGAGCTCTTTTGGCTCCCACTGTATACCGTAGGCCTGCGATGAATGCGTTGAAGGTATGAGTTGAAGGCAGACTTCTAATCTTGAGTTCTGACTCACACGCAGTGCAAATAAGACTTGTAAAACTACTCTCCATGTGTGGCGTACTTATTAGGGAGTGCCTAGGGTGAAAAGACACTCCAACTCTCGACAAAATAAGGGATCCGAAGCCCACATACAGAAAGCACTTTTTCAGAGAGTTTGCCATGATCCAGCAAACTGCTTGTGCATGCCACGCATGCTGCAGTTGGAGTGTACAATTGATGCTGGCACAGAAGGCGTCTCAGCGCAATGCCAGCTTGTATAAATGCTTGAAGATAAAGAAAGCGACATTGAAAGTCTACATGTCAGTGACCAGGAACTGAATGAAATGGCTGCAAATAAAAGGTATTGCACCATTACATTGGTGTGACTTGCGGTCACACCAACTGAGGCAAATCCACACCAAATGAAGTTGATCATCTTCAACATCATCGACAAAGAGTTTCTCAAGTCTCCCTTTCCAGTGAAAGTGGCAATGATAATTGAGAAATTTTGATGTTTACCTCAGAAAGGCATGCACATGTGGGACTGGTTAAATGTGAGAAAAACTCAAAGTGAAGAAAAATCAACTTGAAGAAGCACCAAACACATTCAAACAGTGTCCGAAGATCACTCTAAAAATAAATGAGTGTTTAATACTAGGGGTGGGCGGAATTTGCGTAGGTGCGCTACGCAGAGCTCTGCGAAACGGTAAAAAATCTCAGCGAACACGCAGAAATTCCACAAACACGCGGAATTGCTTGTTCGCAATGCTTTTTTCCTGTTCGCGATCGCTGTTTGCGTGCCCAGGGGGAAATATCTTGCGCGAACGCGCATTTTGAGAAAGCGAACAAGCAAGAAATTCTGTGAAGCTGCAGAACACAGATTTTAGGGTAATTCCGCGTTCTCCGCGGAACACGAAATGACCCAAATTCCGCAAATTCTGCGAGCAGAACGGAATTTACCGCCCAGGCCTATTTAATACCATTCATAATTGACAGTGGTGCGTTGATAAATATCATGCCTGAGGAGAAGTATTAAAAACGGTCTCCATTACCGCAACTGACTAGGTCAAAGACAGAAATAAACCCATGGGCTGCTTCAACACCCTGAAACAGTCAATGTTCTTTTATAGCCACTATGAAATACAAGAAAAATGTGGTACAACCACCTATTCATGTACTTCAAGGAACAGTTTCAAGTGCCTATTTGCTGAGTTTTAATACTGCGGCTGATATGGGACTGATATCAGTGAACTACAATATGAATGCTCATCATGAAATTGTATGCCAATTTCCTTCATTTTTTCATGGGATAGGAAAATTCAAAGCAATTAAAGGAAAGTTACACATAAATGAGGATGTTCGCCCTGTTCCTCAAAAACATAGACAAGTTGTGTTTCACTTGCAAGACACTGTTGAAAAGGAACCTAATTTGTACTCAAACATGACATATTGAACTCTCCACTGGTCTGACACAATGAGTTTCTCACATTGTAGTAGTGCCTAAAAGAGACAATGAAGGAACTACACGCATATACGTTGACATATGTCAGGCCAACAAGGCCATTATGGGAGACAGACATCTCGGTCCACACATTGCTGATATAATAACGCAACAGAATGGTGCAAATTTCTTCTCTTGACTTGACATAAATAAAGGATGTCACCAATTGGAGTTTGAAGAGAAATCCAGGTACAGTACAGCCTTTTCTACACATATTTGGTTTGTTCCACTATAAGAGATAGAGTTTTGGTGTAGGCTCTGCTGCCTGTAATACATGCATTTAACTATAGTGATAACATATTAGTTTTCAGAACCACACAGAAAGAACATGACAAGGCTCTCATGTAAGTATTTCAAAGCAGGCTTAACTCTGAATGCCGACAAGTTTTAATTCCACAAGAAAAGCTTGACATTTTTTGACCATGTCTTTTCTGATGGGGGTATGTAACCTGATCCAGCAAAAGTGCAAGTATTGTCTACTGCAAATCCCCCACAATTCATTTTTGTGTTATGATCCTTTCTTGGACTGGCCAGTTACAGTTTGAGATACATACGAGACTTTTCTACGGTCAGTGCACTGTTACAACAACTAAAGAAAAAGTACTATCTTTTCGTTGGTCACAAGAGTGTGAGAAGAGCTTCCTACACATCAAGCAAGCCATTGAGAGTGCCACTAAAATGGCCTATTTTGATCTCAAACTACATACAGAGGTTGTAGTTGACGCTAGCCCTGTTCGGTTGGGTGCAATTCTTGCACAGCACAGCGGATAGCCAAATGCTCAGAAACATATCGTGGCATACGCCAGTGAGAGCCTGTCACAAATTGAACATGCTTACTTGAAACCTGAGAAAGAAAGTTTGGCAGTCGTTTGGGCTTGTAAATATTTCCATGTTTTCTTATACGGAAAGTTTTTCACTGTAGTGACTGATCATCAAGCACTGTTGACGATATTTAGCAACCCTAAAGCCAAATTGCCTCCTCGAATTGAACAATGAGGTGTAAAGTTACAAGAATACATTTATACGATTATTCATCGTCCAGGGAAAGTTTAGAATCCGTCTAACTATATGACATTACAATGCCATGGTACCCCATCTAAGACAGTGGAGGCCTAGATCAATTTTATTGTGAAATCGAGCACACAAGCTGCCATAACTTTAAAACAAATTTTCACGGGCACGAGCCAAAATAGTAACCTGTTAAGATTAAGAAACATTATTGCTCATTAATCGTGGAATCAGCACGCCAGACTTTTCACTATTGAAATGCGTATTTGAAGTTAAAAAATGTAAGAGATGAACTTTCAGTGACCTTAGAAAGCCTTATTCTGTGAGGTACACAGATTGTTATTCCTGAGAGTCTACGGCAACAATGAATCGATGTTGCCCATGAGGGACATTAAGGACTAGTTGTCACATAGAGCTCTCCATGACCAAGTGTGGTGTCCATATCTCGACAAAATGGTCGAAAAAGAATTAAAGACTTGTCACATATGCAGCTGTCTTTCATCTCAAGTCATTCAGCACCCCTTGAACATGTCAGACTTGCCACGTCATGCTTGGGAGAGAATTGCAATTGATTTCTTTGGTACTCTTGAGAATGGACATCATCTTCTAGTCATTGTCAATGAATACTTCTGTTTCCCATTGATGGAAGACCTTTCATCCACTACACATGAAAGCGTCACTCTAAAACTAAATGGAATCTTTGTGACATGGGGTGTACCTGCAGTATTAAAGTCTGACGATGGCCCATCTTTCAATAGTCGAGAATTTAAAGACTTTCTACATCACCTCAGTATAAAGCATCAAAAAAACTCTCCGCTTTGGCCCCAGGCCAATGGCCTGGCAGAACAGTTTATGAGGACTCTAAAGAAAACTGCTCAGCATGCCGCATTGGAAAAGCCCGACCTCAAAGCTGTTTTAAACACTACTCTTCGAGCTTACCATTTGACCCCCCTCACTCAACGACAGGTGAGAGCCCTGTTACTCTAATGTTTGGAAGAGCCATGACGGCCAAGCTGCCCCAATGGACCAACCTCAGATCCAAGAATGAGGAAGACATTCACACTACAGACTTTGGTCCCAAACAGAAGATGAAAATATATGCTGACCGACGACGTCATGCAAAGGACATCACTTTTACAAGAGGAGATCGAGTGCTGGTTAGACAATACAGAAGAAGGAAATCTGATACTCCGTTTGAGATTGAACCCTTTATCACCAACAACAAAGGACACATGGTAACTTCCCAGTATGCTTGGAAGTCCCTGAGAGCGTTCCATCTCATTTTCAACATGTGGCCCATTACTCTCCAAACATTGATGCTAATGTAGAGACTGGGTCTAGATAAACTGTTGGTGACTCTGTATCTGCTAAAAAGTCTACCTCATCTGTGCAGATCCCTGACACTTTGAATGCCAGTTCATGGTTTCCAGTGACCCGATCAGGACGTGTGATTCAGGCCCCAAAACACTTAACTGAAGAATTGTAATTGCTTACATAGCTATGTATTTATTTGTATATTTATTTATGTATGTATTCAGTTATCTGTTTTTAAAAAGTTGTGACTTTTTATTTAACAAAGCTGGAGATGTAGTTTCTTGTAATATAAGAACGCTGGAACTCTTTTGGTTCCCATTGTATACCGCAGGCCTGTGATGTAAGCTAGGGAGGGATGAGTTGAAGGCACGCTTAGAATGTTGAATTCTTACTTACACGCAGTGGAAGAAAGACGTTTAAAACTGCCCTCCATGAGTGGGGAACTTATTGGCAAGTGTCTGGGATGACAGGATGCTACAATGTCCATGTTTATAAATACTGCAATGTAACAGGCAGTATCAGAGAAGGGCTTAATATTGAGAATGACAAGTATGGCGGGTACCTCACACCCTTGTACTAAGGATCACCACTTTGGAACAGGAGGTCATGGATTAAATGAAGATTTATGTCAGGTAGAAGATGAGGGTCTCTAACATGGAAGGTCAAGTGGAGCATTTGGTGTTTCGCTGCTTGTACCAGGCCAGGAGAGGGCAGGCTGAAAGACAGTCTCCCATCCTGTTGGAGGACTTGAGGCATTGGAAAAGCCAAACCATGAGTTTTGCAGTGCCTGACTAGGTTCAGACCCAGGTCATTGTTGATGAGTAAGTCCTCCTGATACTGAAGTGGACAAGCTGGTTAGCATCTACACTAAGGTAGCAAACCCCAAACTATTTCCAAGAACATCAAATAATGACTGCGACATTGGTGCTCTACAGGCGCATCCAGAGGCACCTTGATCCCACAGATGACAATTCTCCCTGTTACGGCGATGGACTTTCAGCTCTACCTAGAATCACTAGATATTTGTCATTGAAGGACCAGAATTAAATTACCCCAAGTTCAAAGATCCATGCACGCTGTCGGAAAGGTACCAAGGAAAGCCACTGAGCAAAAGGTGGACCTCAAACTGCCACCATAAAGGTTTTTTGGGGAGTACAAAATACACATCACTTCTCCACCAAAGGCGTCCCATAAACAGTTCTCATGACATGTTCAGTGACTTCCACCATATCTAGGCACCCATGAATGGCTATGACTAACCCTGGACCCAACGAAAAAACAATGACCGTATGAGCGTCTGAGGAAATTCAAGACTTTAAAGTGCTGGTCATGGCCACGACCCAGAATGTATATTTTGCATGCCATAAGGTTTGTATCTCTTTTAAGCCTCGCGAACTGACAGCTTGAGGTGTGGAAAAAATCAATAGTGACTGTCACCATAGTGGCCTAGTCAGACTATCATGGGCTCTAATGGAAGCAATGAACATGGCCATCTGTGTACACCCGTAAGGTAGTGAAAGACTGTAACGGGGTGCATAAAGCCCTCAGACCTCTGAGTCCCAGTCACTGAATCTGTTATACCAATGATAGCTATACCCCTGCACCTTGGATGATACCAACATGGCCTGGAACCTATCAGCTTTTAATAAGGTCAAGGGCGAAAACATATTATGAAAAATGAATTCAAAATATCTTAAAACATGTTTAACTTTGTTAAAGGCATAGTAATGGAGAAAAGGTTGGAAGAATTGGGACACTACTCCCCGCTGATGATTGAGTAGAATACGTAAAGTTATTTACCATGGGACACAGCCCTTTAAGAAAGGATACAGAAATACAAGGAAAATAGCTACCTAGTCGGGTTGGTTTACATGTGATGTTTGGTCCCTGAGAGATGTTTTGGAACAATTGTGGTGGGCGGGCCACACACGTAAAGTACTTGCAACACTATGCAAATTTTTGGAGGGGAAATTTGTCAGGGATCAAAAATATCACCGAGATTGAAATGAAAATGTTCCCCTTAGTCTTGCTGCTTAGAGATACTGGGAACGATTCAGACTTCCCCCTAACCATGCAGAAGTAGGCATGCTATGTATCCTTATACCACATGCTACTGGATCCAAAATGTATTATTGCACATACCTGGAAACTTGATTCCTCCCTTTCAGTCTCAATGTCTAAGTTGTGATCACTTAATGCAATGAAAAGGTTAACCGTTAACTATCACTTGAACACATCAATTATTGTTTGTTCGCATTTGATGCGAAACATGCTTCCAGTATAAATATACTGTGAGAAGCTACACCTCGGTATCACCAACATTTAAATAAAGATTTTTTGGGGAAAAGGATTGCCCAGAAAAACAAAGTAGATACACCTATCCAGGTCATCAGCAGTCACCTTCTAGAAGAAGGGGTGGTCCCTAACTATTTTATGTGCATCATGGATCTTGTGAAGCAGGTCTGTGCATTTTCTCTGAATGTTTCTTCCACGCAAAGATTGCATCAAACAACCAACAGTGGTGACACACTGTCGCCATATTGAACTCTTGTTCTGAAACAAGGTGCTCGTGTCAACTACCCGTTACCATGACTGCCAAATCACCCCATGTCACGTGTGTTCTGACTTTTAGCCAACAGAATGTTACATGCTGCAGTTTTAAGCCCATACTAATGATGGTAAGAAGAGTGTTCCTGTGAAAGGTTGGCCATAAATTTGCATATTTCCTTCACTGATGCCAAACTTATTATTCAAATAGGCAAACTAGCATGAAATCTCTACTTCCAAAAGTGCAATATATCATTTTCTTTTAGGGGCATTGTCTACGAGACATGCCCTGGATCCATCTGTCCATATGGGGGTAACAGTGAACTCTCCATGGCCCAACATGGCCACACAATCGTATTTTGTTAAATGAGCTGCTCAACTGGGATCGTGTTGCGCTGACCTCAAAATGGTGTCTAAAGTCTGAATGTTCAGCTTCTCTCAGATGGCCAGGTCATGATCAAATTTTGAGTAAGGCTAAAACTGCCAAAATATCAAAATCATAATTTACTCTATTTTTCTATACATTTTTATAAATACTGAACACATCTTCCTACCAAACCATAAAAAGATCCCATATTTGTGAAAAAGCTAAAGGTGGGCGAAATATTAAATTACACTGGTGGATTTGGTGGAATTTTGGCGACTCCATGTTACTCTAATCAACTTGAGTAGCTGCGCCCTCTGGCACGTCACATGATACGTTCACGATGATTTTTAAGTGTGGAACGCACTTCCAGCATTAAATCATAGCGAATCGTGCCTATTTCCGCTCATTGGCAGAACTCCACGAAATCTCGTTGAGCTTTTATATAATTCTGCGGAATTCCGAGGAGACAAATTCTGTGAGTTCCGCTCACCCCTAGAAAAATCTTTTAGTCCCTGTTTGGTGTCAAAGGGTTAACTGTACCCTGCCCTATTTATAAGTATTTGAATATAAAAAGGCGCCCCAATAAGGTTTACTCTTTTGACCAATCTGTCCGTAACTTTCAAGACATGTATCCATATATACCTATTTGGAAACTTTTGCGCAAATTCTTCAAACAGCGCCAACGGTGCAAGTGATCCAAAAAGGCCTTCTTTTGTGGACTGATAGAGCAACGTATGACAGTCAGTATAGTCACTATCACCAACTGTATTGTTTATCAGTGCAATTAATACTTGCAATCTCTGTAAGAGACCGTTGATGCAAGAGCTCAATGGAACATTCACTCAGAAAATTGGTGGGTAATACGATTTCAAGAGTCATTATTTTAGAAATGTTATCAAATGAAAATCAAGGTTAAGTTTGTCTTACTCAGGCACACCTTGAATTATGAATTGGAATTATAAATAAATCAGTCCATTGTTATGTGTGCATTGGGATAGGAATGTTGTCATTTAATGTCAGCAATCACTACTCATGTTTTATTATATATGGTGTACTTACAGGTGTCCAAATTCATCACGTGCTGTTTGTTACCATTTTTGAGCATAGGGAAGTGCCAGAAAGCAAAAGTCTGGAGTAAGTCATGTTGTCACACAGCTTTCCTCCACACAAGTTATGAACTACTGTCTGCCCACCTCGGATCTGCCTAAGCGGTCTATGCCAAGCTGATTTTTTTTCATAAAGTAATTATCAGCAGAGGTCAAGGGTAAATCAATGCAATCAGACAAAATCTCCTAGGCAGGCTTACCTGGGCACCAGCTGTTTTCATCTGTAAAGTTACAGAAAAATATATATATACTTATGTTAATAAAGTAATTAACATGGGGCTGTGAGGCAGTGAACAGTGACTTCTTTCATATCAGTTACACTGTACTCTGGAAGTAAGGTGGAGTTTGACCCTTGAGTTGTAGTGATAAATATTGGACTGCACGTCAATAAGCACAATGGGTTCCAAACATGAGTGTCAATTCACCAAAATACCAGGGGCAGAGGAAGTGACATCACACACCATTTTACCTTTACTTTGACCCCCACATACATGCTTAAACATACACCCCCATTCACACACTCTCACAGATAAACACTCTCACCTGAAAGCATGCACACAATATACATTCAAAAGCATTTTTAGGTCTCGCCTAGCAGCGCGCATGCGTTGCTCTGCGAGACTTATTGTAAGGGCTTCAAAAAGCTCACCACACACACACGCGTGCTTGTGTGGCCTATTGCTTGCGGTTACCCGCACGGCGCCATATGTTTTGAATTATCGTGCCCAGACACGGGTGCGATAATTCAAAACATATGGCCTGGTGCTCGCTCTCGCACGCACCATGTTTACAAAAGAGACAGGACAATTTTCATGTCAAAAGAGAAACTTATTTAAACTGATTTAAATATTGCCAAAGTCCATCAAAAACGGTAAACATTTAAATAAAGCACAAGAGAGCTTTCACTATTCCCTATTCACGTTTTGCTTATGTATGGTACATATAGAGTACAATGGAGGAAAATGTGTTATTTTCCAAACACATGTAAGCGAAAAGAAAGCGGTTGTTTATAGCTAACTTGAAATTGTCTTTGGAAAAAATATGCTTGTCTTTTTCAGTGTAGTGGTTATGATGTTATACTAGCACAAGTAAACCCCAAATCAGGCAGGCACTGCTTGGAAATATTTGAAAACCGCTGCCACTGTGCCCTGAGATCGGCATTCTTATCGACCCATAAATACATCAGCTGTGACCTCATACTTCACACCATCCTGACGTGTGAGAAGTGTGGCTGACTCATGAAAAGAGCGCGGTGTTGGATATGAGTCACTTATTAAATGACTCCTTTGCAGACTTTGCTGGTTTTCTGTTGCTTACATTTTAGCTTGCCTGGCGTCCTTGCTACCAGTTCGAGCTAGAACAGTTGCTCGTTATGCTAATAGAATAGGTCAGGGCACTTAAGCCTCCATTGTAGTTATTGTATTCAACCTGAAGGTCACAGTTTCAAATCCTGGTAGCTATTCGTACCTCTGAGGTTCATAGAGTGAATGCTGGTGGCGGGTAATAATTAACACCTGTTACCAGCGCATACGCTACATACAAATGGTAAACGGCGCTATATAACTGCAATACGCATTAACATTTGTGTACGGTACAAATAGATTTCAGCTCAACACTGACACTTTCTGATTGTTTCCGTATACGGTTTCTGTGGATTTTGAAGTGTTTTTTGTAGTCTTTTTTCCAGTATGACCTAACCCATCAATCACATTGAAAGTCCCTAGTCATGTCCTTGGAAATCAGCTTGAAAGTATCTTTCAGTTCTAACTGTGATATAACCAATATTACCAACTTCCATTTTTGCTGGACAGTGAGTAACCAACCAGTAGCATTAGCATAATTAGTCAAAGTGACAAACGCTCAAACTTCTGGTGAAACTAATGTTTAAAAGGTGTCAGGTTGGCACTATTCTTTATGGGGGTAATGATACACTCTCAAAATTATATGTTTCGAAACAACTTATCTTCCAAACATTAGGACTTTCCAACAGCAAAACAGGGGGGAAAACCTCTATCACAAACATCAGCTCTTCGGGAGCAATGTTTTTATTGTAAGCATCTCATCAGTAAGTAAGCTTAACATTCAATGAAAAAGCAAAGCAGTGTGGTGAGTTTGATATGATCATAAGGCAATCAACAGATATAAGAAGTGCTCACGTGCTCGTGATGAGAATACCAAAATAAATAAAAAAAACACTTCGAGAATCTTACAAAAGAAGTTGCTAGACATACATTTAAAAAAGGGAGAAAACATCCTATAAACAAGTCACAGGCACATAACCCGCTTCTCTCATAAAACTCAGTCGATGTTTGGACCCACAATGGCAAAACATCCACAGGTCATCATCAGAACTGCGTGATGCGTACCTGGAGGTGCAGAAATACAACAAGCATTGGCATAGTCAATAGGTCTCGCCTTTGGGACCTTATAAGTGTTTAGCAACTGTTGATGTTGTTGCACCAAGGATATTGTGCTGCATAACTACTTATAAGGTCCCAAAAGCGAGACCTATTGGCTATGCCAATGCTTGTTTACTTAGCTTCGTTGCCAGATAGGGTCATTTTCCAGCAAATTATATGCCATTTTTTTATTACACTAATAGTGAATAATGTTATTCACTATTTGTGTAGTAATAAATTTGACAGAAAAGCAGGAAAATAAGCTCCAACGTCCATTAGGAGTCCTAATTTAGGAGGAGGTGCCCCTGTGTTGCAGGCACCGATGTTGCCATGAATTCTGAGGCCAGGGGTCGCAGAGATAGTGCCAGGGTCACAATGGGGTATACCAGGGGTCACTACTGTGAACCCTAAATCACGTCCATAGCTCCGATTGCAAGTTTAATTGAGCAACATTTATTTTTGTGTTATAGGATAGCCTCCCATTGGCGCGCGGGTGAAAAGATTAATATCAGGAAAGCTTTCGCAAAAGCCGTTCCCGGTGACTGGCGCAGAGCCCGTCCCGGACATTAGCGTTCTCCTCACGGACTCCGTCTGGCCGTCGGAGAGCGGCCATTGTGCCGCACACAAGAGCCTCTATAGGCCCGCTCGGTCCGAGACACCAAAGCCGGCCTCCGCTCAATGGGGCTCCTACGGGAGGGAAAGGGGACATTTCATTGCGTCATTCGCGGCCCGCTCTAATCCTCTTTTGCTGCTACATCTGCTCGGGCAGTTTTGCTCTACAAATCAAAAGCCATCCCATTAATTAAAGTTCCCCTTTTTTCTTCCATTTTTTCAGCTTCTAAAATGTGAGCGGTGTTCACAGGAAGGTTTCAGCCCATTTTGGACAGGAGAGTCCAGCAGAAGGTTGCGCACTTTGATTTGTTGTCTGGTTTCCGCTTTCTGTTATTGTTTTTTTTAAGGCTCGGGTGGGAAGAGGGGGGCTTTTTTTGGCAGACACCAATACATTCAGAAGGTCTAACGGGACAATGCTTTCGGTTCCTGGCCGGCACAAGCTGGGCTTTGTTCGCGCGACTCTCTCTTGATGAAAGCAGGCCAATTTAATACAGCTCTCTATGGTTGGACGCACAAAGCGCCTATCTGCATGCAAGTTATCAGACAAACGCACACCAGGGCATGAGATCATTTTTTTGCAGTAATCAGACGCTGAGACCAAGAACTATACAATATGCAAAGTGTTTCAAAGCCTCCTTTCCTCACACAGCCTGCCCACTGGGTGCAGACACTGTATTAGGAAGCAGTGATGTACTGCGCTAGTATTACATTGAGTGCTGGGGAACTGGCAGCCATCTTGTTCTGCTTTTGCTGTTTCAGGCATTAGATGCTTAATGCATCCTAAACTAAGGGCAGCCTGATTATTCAGAGGGGCATCTAGTTTCGCCGCTAGTCACCTTTCCATCCGCCCATAAACACACCCGTAACAAGCAAGAATTAATGTCACGTTGTCCTTCTCACCGAGACATGGTTTTTGAGACAACTCAGTGACAGTCCTTGGCAAATTGACACTTCCGGTTGCATGTCAAAATATCAAATACAGAAATATCGCCTGCAACAATATAGACAGCAAGACACCCACATGCAGGACAGAATGCATAGGTAAGTGTGGATGTAGCATTCTAAAATCACACCTGCTTACCTTGATGGTATTGTGCAAATCTTTATTTAAAAATCGAAGTGTGGTACCCAACTATCTTACCTGGCTTTAAACTACTGACATGAAGATTCATGGGCTTAGCTAGGATCAGTGCAGCAGGTCCAGTGGTACTGTGGCCAATGGGTGGGATGGCCCAATTGCACCCCAGCTGTGGCTATCTTTAATACAGCTGAGGAAGGTTGGAACCCATCTTCCTTGTGTGCATTACGGCGCGTGACACTCGTGCTACACCCAAGGAAACACAGAATAGCGAAGAGAGAGGGGGAGGAGTATCACAATTATGCTCTAATAAACTAACATAGATAAAAAT
This sequence comes from Triturus cristatus, assembly GCF_964204655.1. Lineage (NCBI taxonomy): Eukaryota > Metazoa > Chordata > Amphibia > Caudata > Salamandridae > Triturus > Triturus cristatus. Next base: position 1,127,257,819 of record NC_140585.1, on the reverse strand, counting down.
GCTTAACACGTCCCACTCATTTAGTTGAGTGTGTTTCTGACGAGCTCATTCCTTACAGCTTTGAAATACCAACCCAGTACCTGCCTGGGCCAAATACCCAATCTAGCCTTAAACTGACACTGGGCTTTACATCACTTTTCACCATGAGAGTGTCTGCTCAAAATGTTAGTAAATAATACCCAAGGAGTTCACACACAATATCAAAACCACAAACAATGACAACATGAAGACATTCACCAATCCCCTTTTCTCGCTCAAGCATGCTGCAGTAACCTTTATTACACAACAAAAAGGAAAGCAAGTCCATCTAAGGTCATTGATAGAACGAAATAAGCAAGAATTCAAAGTCACATGCTACACAGTTCGAAACGTCTTGCAAAAAACGCCCTCCGAATTGGAGGGCTTACCGACTGATCAAAAGCATAGCTTAGCTAGGGGCGGATTTATCATTGTTTTGCGTCCCCCCTCCCCCCCTGCGCCACGGAGGGCTGCACAAAACCTAGAGTCAGATTTACCAAGCCACTCAAGGCCACCCTTGCGTGGCCCTGCCTGGCTTTTTGAAGTCGCTGCCTTGCGTTACACTCCATGGTGGAGGCCTTACATGGGTGGAGTGTGGGTGTTCCCACGCATCCACCCATGCATTCTGATGCATTCCAAGATTTACCAACACTGGTAGACCTAGGAATGCATCAGAATTGTATTTCTTCCCATTAGAGGTGCAACAAGGAGAAATATCCTTGTCCTCAGTCTGCAGTACTCTTAGAAAGGGGAAATTGCCTCCAAATATTGTTTTTGTGCAGGAAGGTATGACTTCCTGCACAAACACAATCCTGCCTTCAATGCAGGCACACTTGCACCATGACGCAATGGTGCCTGCGTTAGTGCTAGGATGCACTGAGTGCGCCAGTGCAAGGAGTGCAGGATTGGCCAATATAATGGTAAATAGGACCCATTTCACTCAGTGAAGCAAGTTGACTTGCTGTGTTGAGTTGCCTGAGAAAATGATAAATATTGTCCCCAGTACACTAAAACAAGCTGACCCTTCAATCTGAGAAAAAGGTAAGCAGGCCAGAAATCCTCCATTGGTTGACTCAATAGCGCACTGGGTAACCTGAAACAAGAATACCACAATATGGAATGTGAATGGTACAACAAGGACTGTGGAGGACAATACACACTGCAAGACACACCAGAATAGTGACAGCCAAGCCATCAAACAACCCAAAGACTTAAATTGCCGAATGCATCAACAAGGCACCTGATGAAACAAAATAATATTCAGCATCAACCTAGAAATTACCAATTCTGAAGCCCTAACTACCTGTTCCTGTGTTTTCCAGCAGCACGATGAGGATCTCCTGGGGTTCTGTTATGTTATTCAGATTTGTAGAGCACACTGTCACCTGGCAGTGTATCCTGGTGCTAAGCAGATGTGAGCCTTGCCAAACCTAGGGCCAAGTGGGACTACTCAAAAAGCTAGGTCTTCAGCTCCTTCTGGAATTCCAGAAGTGAGGAGTAGGGTCTTATATGTAGTGGCAGGTAATTCCACGCTTTAGGTGCTATGCTGAAGAAGGCTCAAACACCAGATCTGTTTTTCCATATTCGTGGAATCTGTGCCATTAGGAGTCTGGACGAATAGTGGTGTCTGGAAGGTTTGCAAAAGCAGATGCGATTGTTGAAGTATGCTGGCCAGTGTTATGTAGTGCCTTGAAATGAGAAGGATGAGGAGTTTAAATTGTGCTAGTTTGTGAATGGGGAGCCACTGGACCTCCTTCAGGTGTGGCATGGGAGGTTGAGAGTGATTCCAGCCTCTGAAATCTAAATGGTCTGCAACCTTCTGTGAGTTTTGGTTGTTCCCAGCATAGAGGATATTTCTGTAGTCCAGCGTGCTTGTGAAAAGGGCGTACATGGCGGTTTTCCGTAAGCTGAACGGAAGTCATTTGAATATGTTCTTCAGCATCCTCTATGACACTAAAATACCTATATTCCAGACTCCGTCTCATTGAAGCATGAAACCACTGTAATTTTGTAGTCCCCTCTTTCTCTTCGGACCTCCACTTTTCAGGCCTTTCTCGCTTCCTTCTTGTAGATGGGAAGTAGCACTCCATCACCACCACCTCCCTCTGTACAAAACCATCGCCAAACTGACAAGAACTGAAGGGTGGCTAACTATTTCCAAAATGCCTTTTCTTACCTATATACTAAAAAAGAGGCCGATGACCCTTTACCTGAATATATTGAGCAAAATAATTTCCTTTCAAACTACTATCAGTCTTCATGCCAGCGTCGGATTGGTAACACGGGCACTCGGGCAATGCCCGAGAGGCCGGTTTCCAAATCCCAGCTGTTGGCTGCTTTTTTGAGCAGCCCAGGGGGCCGATTTGGGTGGTTTCTGCGTTGTTCGATGCTGCCAGCGGCCCAGTGGGTGCCTGATTGGGCTTTCTGGAGGTAGATGGGCGTCCATTACCTCGCTTTTATCAAGGGGCAGAGGTGTCACTCTCTTTCTCTCGTTGGGCCGGCACATTAATGTATGCATATTGAGCGTGGGTAGGGGGCCTGAGCAGATGTGTCCTCAGTTGTTTTCAGGTGTGTTTCACCAGTCTAAACTAATCCGTGCATTTGTTTAAAAAAAACAACCTTTTATTAATAAAATTTCGCCTAAGCAGTGTTCTGCGGAAAAGCGATATGCAAATGTGGGCCACTTTTTCTTGCGTGCCCGGGCCAATTTGTAGTCCCAATCCAACCCTGCATCATGCTCATGTGTGAACAGACACTGTCACTGCGATAGTCTACGAAGAACTCATCATTGTTTATGAAGGAAAGTAAGCTGCTTATTGACTGCTAAGCAGCCCAGGTTGCCTTGGATCATAAGACCCTACTGAAAAGACTGAGCAAATGGAGAATGGTGTCAGGCGCAGTCTTGACATGAATCTGTTCCATTCTCCACAACTGAATCCATCAGGAATGCTAATAATCAATATTAAGGGTGACGTGGTGTACACAGGTGGGTTCTCCTGCAGCACCGCTATTTGACGTCTTTCAACATCCATGCAGGCATGTGCCATACATACAAATATATGTTCACTTCCACATGTATGTTGATGAAATTGAAATCCCCATCTGAATGAATGAGGACTCAGATGACATCATAGAATGCCTAGACCAAAAACTCTATGGGAATGAAGAAAAAAGAAGAATCTTGGTCCAGGAAAAGAGTAGAACATGACATGATTCCTTTTGGAGCAGAAGGCATATTCTGCCCTTTAACCACATCACAAAAAGGAAGGAATCTGAGCAACATATTTGACACTAAACTATCATTCATGCTCAAAACAACCCCAAACTTCAGAGATGTGCTTCTACAATTGTCCATGACCAAGAACTTCTTCCCGCTAATGCAAAGCTGCCAACATCTGGCAATGATCTATGTCTGGTGGCTCATTGGATTAATCCATGGACCTTATGTTTTTGACCTCATGGTGAGAGGTTTGAATCCCACGAAGACCACTCAGCCTTTCACCCTACTACAGTCAATAATATAAGCACTACTGAGATGGGTAATATTGTATCACCATTATCTGTCAATTTTTTTATGAAGTTGGTATTTTATAAAACACAGGGACAGATTTACTTACATTTCATGCAGGGCAGCAAAGTTGCTACACTGCGTTGAGTTGCATGAAAAGGAGATAGCATAAATGCACCATATATACTAAAATATATATTTCTGCTGTTTTGTAGAACTGGCGCACTGAGGGCTGCCTACCCGCAACACAGGCACCCTGGCTCCATTGAGCAAGGGTGCCTGTGCTACATGCAGAATTGTTTTTGCACAGGAAGGGATACCTGGCATTAAATGCATTTTCCTCTTGCTGTGTGTTAATGCAGCAACAAAGAAATAAGAAGGAACGAGAAACAATAAACATATTTTTTCTCGATATGCCTGGTTCAAGTAGGCGCGGCATTATGAGTCATTCTCAAGTTTACTAGCTTTAGCAAATCTGGGAATACACCAAAATCCAAGGGTGAATGCATGGGATGCCCATGTTCCAACCACAGAATGCCTCCTTAACTCGAAGCAACACAAGGTAGCCTTGCATTACTTTTTATGGGAAAATCCCCTACAAATCTTATTTGTGTTCCTTTGTTAATCACAAATAAAATTTTGAGTTATGGATGTGCCAAAAAGTGGCACATCCACAACGCAAAATGTTTGTAAATCTGCCCCATAGTCTTTTTCCATAAAGAGGCATTTTGTCAGGGACGATACTGGATAAGCACTAATTCTTAGATGTAACTGAGTTACGTCATAAGGAACGACACGGTCACTTATTAAAATCTAAGTTGCACTGTGTCATATCAAAAGTTCAAAGAAATGGAGTACCATAGAGTGGTCCCTTGCATCTGAAAGGATTTACTGCATTACTACTTAAATTTACACTTTGGAACCTTCAGCAGAAATTGATTTATCGACCTCAGTGGTTTGCACCAAACATATTTTTTAATTTTCACTCTCAATGGATGTGGATTTTGAGTGAAATGATAGTGATGCATACTGCAAGCAGATCTTAAGGCAACCTGCTTACTTACCAGGTGGTTGAAAAATTCTGCAGCATGGTTGAATTTATTTAACCAGAATAGAGTACAAGCACCAGTATTTCGAGTATGGTGAAGTCTCAAAATAAATGGGTACATAGAATTGCCTAAATCCAGGCGTCACGCACAAAGGTAATGACAGTTATACTCTCTGGGAAAAAGAGAGAACATTTAAAATCCTTCTATGCAATATTTTCAAATGAAAATAACATTTAATCATTGCAACCACTTGATTTTCCCTATTAAAATTAGGACCAATTGAGAATGCTGGGATGTATTTCTCCAGGTACTGGCACCAAGAGTGTTGGACCTACAGGTATCCTAGAAATTCCCATTTTACCCACTTAAAATTGATTTTGTTTTAGGCGGATTTAACTGGAAAAAATTAATTTTGTCATCCAATCTTTGTCAATAACTCAAAGAGACCCACCTGTGAGTGAAGTTGTGATCTACAAATGGGGCTGTTGATATTTTATATTATCATAGGGCCCTAGTGATTGGATGGCTTGACGACTGTAATCAGTGGCAGTGACATCAGTGGTGCAGCGGGGGCAATTTCACGGTGGCTCAAAGGTGGGAGGGGCCCTCTGAACGAATGAATGAATGAATGAATGAATGAATGATCTGTATTTGTTTAGCGCACAGCGTCTCCTTCCGGAGTGTCCAGGTGCTGGCAATTAACAAGTGCCTCACACGGCTTAATATTTAAATAGCCAGGTCTTCAGTTGTTCTTTAAAGTGGGAGAGCACTGTTAAAGATCTCAGAGCTGCAAGTAGTTTATTCCAGATGTGGGCTCCCAAAAACCCAAAGATCTGCCGCCTCTGCGTGCCAGACGAGCTTTGGGGATGCAAGCCAGGTCGGCGTTGGACCATCTAAGTGTCCTGGTGGGCACATGTTGGCTGACTCGTTTTCTAAGATAGGCGGCGCCTGTTCCATGGAAGGCTTTGAAAAAAATAACCAGAGCCTTAATGTTTTGTCTTTCCCTAACTGGGAGCCAATGTAAGGACTTCAGATGGGCGGTCATATGAGATCTGGGTTTGACATTGAGAATTGCTCTTGCTGCTGCATTTTGCACTACCTGGAGACGCTGTTAGGCTGTATTTGCCTGTCAAACTATGGCCGAGGGAGAAGGGCACTTTCCTGGCTTGCATGGCACCCCTGCGATACCACTGACTGTAGTGTAGCCTACACAGAGCTCTCAGAAAGCTCATAGACGGACTCACAAAGGTTACACAATCGTACAACGCAAAGTATCAGCTTATTCACAAGAGGGGTCATTTGTCCAGGAGGTGCCAAAGAAAACGCAGATCCAACCATGCAACATTTATTTGCCTATTAGAATGGTGGCACCCCCGCTGAGAACGGTTGCTTGTGTGCCTTTAAAAGACGCAGACGCTCAATGGAGGTCTACCGACAATACCCACACAATAATAACACCCTTGTGAGAGAAGATGCACAGTTACATTATATGTATCGCATCCTATTGGGAAATACTGTCCCTTTCTCACTATAAATAAAGCAGACTTGCAAACAAATGTAAGTAACCAACCCCTGAAAGCCAATCACTCTCTGCTAAGAGGTGCCTGTGTTGGGCCAGGAGGTGACTGCTCTGAGGATACATGTTGGGCCTGTCTCATTCCACAATAGCAGTGCTGCTGAGAAACAGTAGCATTATACTGCTATGGGGATGCCAGCCCTGCAAGGAAGGGCTTGAAGAGTCCCATTAAATGAATGGCCGTTGTGGCGAAAGGTGTTAGTACTGTCCCATTAAAAGAGCTGCTGTGATGCCCATTAAAGGAACAACTGAGGTACCAGAGGAGGCAGTATTCCCCTCATGAGCAGGCATGGCAGACCTGCTTAGAAATGCTGGAATGCGTCCTTAAATGTATTTTAGCATTGCTACAAATCATTGCTTGTGTTATTTGTGTGTCTAATGGCTTTCAGGACGTATGGATTAAGCCTAAAGGGTTCTTGTTGTTACTTTAGGATGCAAACTGTGAACCTGGATACATGTGTGCTGCTGATAAGCGTGTGGAATGCCCCCGGGTTTCAGCCTCTCCATGATACAAACTGGTTAATGTGGTTAGGACAGTGACTTTAGTGGCAGGAGTCACAGTGTCTTTGGCACTGTTAGTTTGAAGCAACACAGTACCCTAAATGCAGTTAGTACAGTGTGTTAATAATTACAATAATTGCTAACAGGTTTCAGTAGTCAAGGGACAGCACTAGGGTCATACAGAACAGTGGTTCCTGTATGGGATACCAGACATGCCCTTTCTGGGTGATTGGAGAGCCTCATGTGCCTGGTAGTGGACCAGTGTACTACCCGGGGTGTAATAAATGCTCCATCATTAGACAACAAAGAAAGACTAATCCTTCCTAATGACAGCAGGGATCTGACACACCTCGTTGCTCTGAGCTGCGTGTAAGCAGGAAAGTTGTTCCGTTGATACCCGGCTGAACAAATGAAAGGGTTGAGCCAGTGGTGTAACAAAAGCCCCCGCAGCACTCGCGGTGCGGGGGGAACCGGCCAAGCTCCAGCGGCCCCTCCAGCACTGGCAGGTCCCTTGTCTGAGAGCTCCGGACTTTGCAGGGGGGCCATCAAGTTTCATTACGCCACTGGGTGGAGCTGCAAACAATAAATGGGCATATTTATAAAAGCTTTGTGTCATGTTTGCACCAAGCAAAGTGGTACATGCGTTATTTACGACAAGTAATGCACCGCGGTGTCACAAGCCATTTGTCGGCGCTGTGTTACTTTCAAAACAAAGGGAAGCGTCATGTCTACAATGATATGCACAATGCAGCACGCATAGAAAGAGGAAAAACCGAGGAGAAATGTCGCGCCTCCCTATGGCTCCCCTGGGGAGGCACAGCATTCTGACGCATTTTCAGGTTTACAGTTTCTCGTAAATCTGGAAATGCAGCAGAATTAATGGGTGTTACGTGTGAACACCCACAGCAACACCTATGGCACGCCCCTTTCACGCAAAGTGATGCGTTATATAAAGGGCGTATTTACAAGGGCACGAAAGGCCAGGCACGGTGTCTTGACGTGGCCTTGTAAATATGGGGCAGCACACCGCGCCACCGGTGCCTTACAAGAAGTGACGCGCTAGCGGCGCTAGGGGTTTGTAAATAAGCTTCACAGTTTTTAAGCCACGCAAAGCCACTTTGTGTGGCTCTGAATGGCTTTAAAAATTTGGAGTAATGCAACGCAGCTCAAATCACTCCGTTGCAATTCTCTGCACAAGAGAAGCATGCCATTGGCGTTGTGGTGGGTGTTCCTACACAAATCCCATGGTTTCTGACGCATTCCCTGATTTACCAAACCTGGGAATGTGCCAAAAACGTACGCTGTATCGAAAATAAATCTGTTTATTTCTCCTAGTTCTTTCCTCTTTCTATGTGTACTTCATTCTGCAGCACACATAGAAAGAGGAAAACGCCTCTCAGAACTGTTTTTGCGCAGGAAGGTACCGCCGCCTGCACAAAAACAATCCTGCCTTCAACACAGGCACCCTTGCACCATGGTGCAAGGATGACTACATTTGAGCTTGGCTGCCACAATGGCGCCAGCGCAAGGGAAAAGGACAGGAATGCCGCTTCTCGGATAAATATGGCACATTCCTTCCCTTTCCCTGTGACACAAGGCAGCACAGCAAGGTAACTTGCTACACTGCCCTGCACCACCAATGTAATAAATATGCCCCCAAGTGTCTATGTGTCTTCTGGGATCAACTCCCTGACTCCCTACAGAACCTCCTTCCTGACCGGTAGGGTTTTAACGGGAAACTACCTTTACAACGCGGGCATCACATCGCGATTCCATTACAACGCGGTTGTTACAACGACCACGTTGTTACCACGCAATGCTATTACTACGCAAGTCATTACATCGACTTGCAATAGATGATGTGCTAACATTAGGAATAATATAGTTTATTATTCCAACACCTTCCCTACTGTTACGTAGGCTGGAGTTGGAATAGTAAATTATACATTTCTAATGTCAGCACGCCATCTACTGCAAGTCAATGTAATGACTTGCATAGTAATGGCTTTGCGTGGTAACAACGCGGTTGTTGTAACAACCGTGTTGTAATGGCACGCGATGTAATGACTCGCGTTGTAACGAGTCATATTCGGTTCTAACATTTACGCTGTACCAGGAGTGGGTGGCGAGCGATACTGTTCTACTCCATTCTAAATATTACAATCTAGCATGTATGACCTAGTAGTCATGCAGTCACCTTGGTTTATTTAGACCAGCTCAGGGCTGTTGCTTACTCTTCAACATGTCTTCCTTTTTGACATGCATACTTAGCCACAGGGAAATCATGTACCTCGGTTTTGGTGGCATTTTGCTTCGGCATTCCCTCCTGGTTGAATTGGCTCCTAGTCAGGTGCTGGCTTGTAGGCCTGATTCACAAAGATTTGGCTGTCAGAAGATGTAATTATATCTTGTAGTTTTCCTAGCTTGCCATTAAAGTACAGAACTATGCCAGGAGTACTAGTAAAGTAAGTCACAACTATTCACCGTCTAATCTTTGTGAAACGGGCCCTTGGTGTTTGCTATTTCACCAATACATGCTCACCATGTTCATATTCTTCTGATTTCGAAAGATCAATTACCTTGATTCAATCTTGCATGATTGTCCGTGTGGAAAAGAGAATTTGTCTTATAAAGTCTCCTAGTGGTTTAACTTGTATTTCCTCTCTGGCCACTCTGCAAGAGTATGAAGTCCCACCTGAATTACAGTTTTGGCATGTGCCATTCTACTCAAGTTGTGGGTGCTACAAAATGATGGCCTTATGGTCAAAGATGTTTTGTGGTTACAAAGGCTCTGATTCACAAAATCAGAGCATTTCCAACTGCAAAATAGCTTTGGGTATGTTCAAAACCCAAATTGCGATTTGGTAACCTGTTACAGAATTGTAAAATAGGTTGGCGACTACATACCGAATCACAAATTGAAAGGGGCGTCTTTAGGGGATCCCATCCAATTAGTGATTTCTTCTGGTGTGTATCAATGGTTAGTGACTGCAATTGCGGTTGTAAATCATTGATAGGTTACGACACTTCAAAGGAGGTGGTAACCCACTCGCAAATGGGAAAGGGTCTCCTGGGGACCTCTTCAATTTTTTAGGAGTAGGCAGTGGTCTCTGTGACCACTTCTTACTAGTAAAAAAAACTTCCCAAAACTTTTCCTTTTCCTTTTTTAAAGACATCCCATTTTCTTCTAAGGAAAATATGCTGCGTTTATAAAAAGAAATGATTGCTTTATTTAAAAACAATCACAGACATGGTGAGCTGCTAACCCGAGCAGGCCACCATCCCTGTGATGGCAGTACATCATATTGGGTCACAATTTACAACATGCATATTAACTGTGGGAGGTTATTTTGCACGCTCCTACGAATCAGAATTTTGCAAACAAGCATGTTTGAACATATGTCGGTACACAAAAAAAAGCATTTGTTTGTAATCGGTGCACAAATTGTGGCCACTTTTACTGAAGGCATTGTATGAACAGAAGTCCCTTATTTCTGTGTCGTGTGAAATCTATTAGCCTTATGGGGCCTTCATTTTCAGCTTCTCACACAGCTAACTTAATCTTGGTCGGTAAAAACGATTGTGCCATTGGCTAACTCTGACCATTTCAGTTTTTGTATGGAAGTCTCCATGTGGTTCCAACCTCCACCACTACATTACTATACATTCCTAATGTTGGATGATGCCCTCCCTGACGGTGTTCATGAGGTTTCTACTGTTGATGGTTGGTTGTTCACATACTTAGAGCCTCATTTACAATGATTTGGTGTAGGGCAGTGGCGCAAGTGGTTTTGCGGCGCTGCCCTACGCCAAATCAAAAAGGCAGGAATGCACCATATTTATGATATACGGTGCAATCCTGTCCTTCCAGCCAGCACCGGCCCTCAATATGGTGCCTAGTGCCAATGCAGGTACCCTTGCGCCATGGTGCGAGGGTGTAAGTGTTGTTGGCATGACTGTTTTTGTGCAGGAAGGGACACCTTCCTGCACAAAAACAATCCATGGAGGCATTTTCCTCTTTCTATGTGTGCTGGAGAATGCAGCACACATAGAAAGAGGAGAACACAAGGATATTCCTGCCATGGGGAGGCGTACAGTTTTGATGCATTCCCAGGTTTACCGATCATTGTAAATCTGGAATTGCGTCAAAACCCATGGGTGTTGCATGAGGACACCCGACACAATCTAAGGCAATGCAGCAACTTGCGCTGGGTTGCCTTACACCATATCTACATGGTCCGCAGATATGGGTCTGCCCTCTGCACCGCCGGCGCATCATGAAAAGTGACGCACCCTCGGTGCAAGGGCCTTCTAAATAAGTCCCTAGGTGTCCTGCAATATACTGCAAATCTGATCATGCTGTTGGGGATGATTTCATGGCACCTAATTAAGCATAAAGTGGCAACTTCCTGCAGCAGTTTATTTCATGATTTATAGAATAGCTGTGGACTTTCCTAAGGGGTATTTTCAAGCCAATAAGTGTCATCCTACTCTGTCACCTACAGGAGTGGACTACCCAGGGTTCCACTGTACTGCATTCTGCCCAGACATTCTATTTTCTACGTAAGAAGATGCTGCTTGAGTTGATTGTAAGGGCTGCAGTTGCTTCTGGAGTTGTGGTTAAGCTGCTTAACTGAAGGAGAGCTGCACTTTGTTCCTAGACTTGCTTGATTTTCTTCTGGCATTTCACACAGATTATGTTCCTAAAGTAGATGACAGCGCTTTAAACTGACCACATTAGGGGGTAATAAAGAATATTGTTAGATCCTGGGTATGCTCCCCCATCAAGCTCAACAAAGAAGTGAATGAGGAGAAGTTGCACAGAGTGATGAGGAGGACATTATAAGTGGGTTGGCCAGGACGCCCTTTAGTCTTGTTTTTGACTCTTCCTTGTTCCAGCCTGTGAGGATGATGTTGAGTATGGTGCCGGGGGGGCCACGTTGCATCAGGATGATGATAGGGCATTTAGATAAAGATACATTTGTGCTATTAAAGTGTAGAAATAACATGTAAATGGGAGCACTTGGCTTCCATAGCTGCATATGTCAAGTTAGAAAATGCTTTAAGATGCAGTTTTACTTTCCAATTTTTTTTCCCGACCTTAGGTCAACATTCTTGGTAATGTGAATAGGTGAAGAGTTCAGTGATAAAATGTGTTGATCCAGTATAAAGGATAATGTTTGACCTTCCCCTAGGGGCTTATCCATTAAACACAATAGAAATGTGGGTACAATCTTGTTTAAATGTTTTATTAAGTATACGATTTGTAAGGTAGAATATGGGAGAGAGTGATGATTTCATTTGTAAAGTGACAAACCTAACCATGGACTCTTTTGTCTTTTAGAAGAGAGGCAAGTGGGAACCAAATCACGATTTGCAATATGTTGTTAGTAATGTACATGTTAACCTTACTATTTGTAAGCTTTTGTTTCAAGGCAGCATAGACGGTGGAAGATATCCGTTCCCATGAAGACATTGTGCCCAGATTGGCTGGAGAGTTGGACTGTTGCAACATTTGTTTTAGTTGTAGATATCAAAATGTTTAAGTAGGGTTTGTTCCTGGTCGAGACACAGATGACATCCTCTCCACACACACTCTCTAGCTGCTTAGAGACTCTAAGACTCTGACCTTCTACGCTCTGAAGCTTTATGCTTTGAGCAAGATCTATGCAATATTTCTGAGACTTCACTGAATTTTTTAGAACTTCTCTACATGAGAAGTACTTATTGAATTATTTAAAGTGTTATGCTTTCTCCTCTCAATTTCAAACTCTTTATGGGTTTAAGATACTTTTTTCGTTTTAATAATTATAATATGGACTCTACTTATATGGAACACGCTTATACAAGTGTTCTGTATTGTATTATTGATGAATTGATTACTTTTTGATGACTAATAAAGAAATATTTACTAAAAGAGAATAATAAAACCCTTTAAACCCACACCAACATCTCATCGTTGGCTCCTAATAATTTATGTTTAACTTTAATTTGTAGTTAGAATCTAGATTTGCAGCTCCTGATTAATTCTTTACCTACGGCAAAGATCCATAGCCTTAGGGCCCAGCAATAGAATGGACTTTATTTTCAGATATGTTGAGACGCAAACTCTGAATCATAAACCAAATATTAAATAAGGTCCCATGCTCCACCAAAGACATATTGGTATATGATGAAACTGAAGCTGAGCATAATGCCAGCATTAGAACAATGTTGAGTCTGTTGAGGGAAAGAGGTTTAATTTTGAAAGGCAAAAAGTTTAACTTTGGTAGATTTCAAATTAGGGAATTTGGGACATTTGGTTACAGGAAATGGAATTAAGCCATAGCCTGATTTGAACCAGGCAGTAGAGAAGTTATAACCTCCCACCCAGAGGGAAGAAATTGCTGCCTTCTTGTGTATGGCTGAAATTTATGCCAAATTTATTATTAGTCTGGCAGCTAAGAAAGTATAAAAATAATTGAATTACCATGGTCAGGTGAATGTGAAGAGGAATGTTCAAGGTTAAAGAAAGAATTGACCAAAGTTTTGAAGCTACCAAATTTTAACCCCTAGAAGACATGTTGCATCATGGCATATGCAATTATAAAGGGGTTGGTCAGTCCTTGTGTGAGTTGATCAAGGGTTTGGAATAAAAACAGTAAATTTTTTTCTAGGAGCTGAGAGGCTGGGAAAATAAATCACTTTGTAATAGACCATGAAACACTGGCATAGTTCTGCGGTGCAAAATCAATTATGAACTTTGGGCCAGATGTACAATGGGTTTTAGCATTTGCATACCCTCTGATTTGGTAAATCAGATGGTTGGCAATGCTAAAACCCTTTTGGAAATATACCAAGTGCATTTAATGATTTAGAACATGTTTTCTGAATTGTTAAATAAGTTTAGGAAATCATAGCTGATTGGTATTAGGAAGAGCCATGTTTAGGGTTTCCCTTCCAAACAGCGATTCCTTATGGTATGTATTTATGTCTTGCAACCGAAAAAGAGTCACAAAGCATTCATATTTTACAAAAACCTCAGAGGAACTTAGAACTCATTGGCAAACAGAAAGTGGTCCCAAAGAGGTTCTGCCTACTCCTAAATAAAGATTATGAAATATTCTTTCTTTTTTTTTAAAAAGACATCCCATTTTCCTTTAAAGAAAACACAATACATTGAAAAATAAAATTGCTTAATTTAAAAGTGTTGTGCCCATTTTCATGGTCTTTCACATATTCTCTATTACTCTATATATTGTGTGGGTATTATGAGTTTGGAAGACATATAGGATAGAAGTTTCTATAATGTAGCATAGTTCTTCCTTGGACCCTCTCATGTGTGAGATATATATAAGTACAGTCTTTGAGCTGTGGGTCATAACTATTTAGTTTTTCTTTTTAAGATATTCTCTGTGTTTAGGTATCATGACTGAAAACATAGGTCTAGCGTTTGATGAAGATATGGTTCAAGCCATATTGCAGACACCCAGCATTTTGGATACACAGATCACACAGTCACTTGCATTAACTGAGGAATGGAACAAATTAACTAACTTACAGAGGCAACATATACGTACAGCTTTACATGCAGCTATTCTCACTGAATATCTGAGAGCCAATATAGCACCCCAGGGTCTAGTGGTTTCTAATGCCCCTAAATTGTTTCTTGACAACAAAGGTTTTAAGATCAATTGGTCCAAGATTGCTTAGAAGTGCTCCAGAGATTGTCTGATTTTACTGATTACCACAGCGAAAGAAACATCAGGTTTGCTGATAATTGAGATTCAAACATTGGAAAATCAGTTAAAATGTTCTGCTCAAATCACCTTCTACAAAAAACGTTTAGAAGAAATCACCAAGACTCTGAACGAAACAAAGGATGATCTTATTTAATATAAGGTAAACAAATTGAAAAAAGATATGGATTGATTTACTCAAGAGAAGATCTACCCATACATAACTGACAAATATACCTCACAGCCCATCAAAAAGAATAATAGACGAGGAGCACGTGGATGGCGCCAGAACACAGATACAGAACAATGTCATACGTTCACCCAAGTACAGAGATCTGGGCCTAAATCCATCGTCAAGCTATCCTGGCTGAAGAGGGGTGAAACCCCGAAACTGGTCCTAGGATGCTTGATTCCGGTCCAGGGAAGACATGGCTTGGCAGTTCGGGCTGGACTGTTCCCATGAGGCACAGGGTCAAGACTGATTTGCATATGGCCATGTCTGAACTGGGGTGGCGTGGTGAGCAAAATAACGATGGATTTAACCCAGATCTGTGACTGTGGGTGAATGTTTTGCCAATGTGCAACATTCCGTCCATCATCTTGTGTGTTTTGCTGTTCGCCCTATGTGGGAAGGGTATGCCCAGACGTGGGTCCCGTGCTCACTACGCCACTGGAGTCAAGCTATCCTGGCTGAAGAGGGGTGAAACCCCGAAACCGGTCCTAGGATGCTTGATTCCGGTCCAGGGAAGACATGGCTTGGCAGTTCGGGCTGGACTGTTCCCATGAGGCACAGGGTCAAGACTGATTTGCATGTCTGTACTGGGGTGGCGTGGTGAGCAAAATAACGACGGATTTAACCCAGATCTGTGACTGGGGGTGAATGTTTTGCCAATGTGCAACATTCCGTCCATCATCTTGTGTGTTATGGTGTGAGACTCTTCAGAAGGTTGAGTTGACACATACATAACATGCTTTAGGTAAGAATTTCCAGTTAATTGGACACTGATTTTCGGTAATGGTATACACGGGTGAAAGTTTTGCACACTGTTAAGACGTGGTTTTATTATTGTTTTACAGAACCTTCTGACCTATCATATTGATCGACAGATGTGCGTGATGGTCAAGAAATTGAGGCCTAAGTACCACATTATGATTTATACACTTGATACAACAGAGTGACTGTCTTTTGATCCTGATGAATGCCTTGAACTACATTGTCACTTGGGCAGAAACATTTTGATCACTAGATAGGGTATTTATTTATAACCCTATATTCACTTGCATTTTAACTGACTACCACATAGGAAGGAAGAATAAAGTTGATTCCCCTATGTAGATAGTTTTTAATATACTTTTCACTTTTTCATTTGCACTCTGCCCCTCCTTACCATACCGAGTTGGTAGAACCAACACATGCTTTGCGCGATGTTTCCCTCTATAGCCATAACAGGCTCGACTGAGCCATGTTTGACTATTTGCCAGAATTTCCTGGGGTCTCTGACATTGAGTGCAGATGTCATTTCTGACCAATTCTCCCAGTCCCAATCTATTTTGGCATTTTCAAGAAGGAGCTTATAAGCAGCCCGCTTTTCCCTAATTACCGAAGAGGCCTCCTTACTTTTAAATGCCTGGAGAAGGTCTGCCTTGGCTTTCCTACAGCTAGCATTGAACCATGAGGCTCTTTCTCTCCTCACTTTCCTGTCCCGGACCACAGGGTTCAATACCTCAGCGAGGTTATTGCACAGGTTCAGATGAATGTCCCCAAGAGAGAGGCACTCATCGGGCGAGGGCAATAGTGGGAGAAGTCTTCCCACCTTTTCAAGAGCTGATGCCACTAGCTCATAGATAGTCCTGAAGTTTAATCAATATATAATCTATCCGGGACTCCTGGCCTAATCTGTTGAAGGTTGGTTGCGGAGGTGTGTCCCCTTTGAACCTGCCATTGCAAGCTCTAAGTGAGTTTGCAAGGGTCATTGTTATTATTTGGAGTAGGAGTGGTGAGCATGACCTAACCGGCGGACCCGCAATACTTGTAATATCCCAGAGATCATCCTCCTCACTACTAACCCCATCTAGATGAATCGGGAATGGTTCATACTGGGTGTTGAAGTCACCTCCAACCAGGAGTGTTACTGGACTAGAGAGAGAATCAAGGAATGTCACCAAGTCCTCCATTGTCCCTGAAGTGCCCGCAACTCCAACCGGTCTGGAATATACATTTACCAGTGTTAGGCCCATCCCAGTGGGCCAGCGTAAAGCCACACACAAGATGTCAGCTGAATTGGTTTCTACAATCTCGGCCTTGCAGCCAAGATGGGAGCCAATCCATATTGACAAGCCACCGGACGGGCGTCCCTTCCCTCCCCATCTGGCTAAGACATTGAAGGTTGCAAACCCAGGGTAGCAATAGTTCTCTCTAGCCCACGTCTCCTGGAACATGCATATATCATATTTCATTATGAAGGTTGCCCATTCACCGCAATCTAACTTGTTGGGTAACCCAGCAATGTTCCAAGATAGGATTTCTAGCGACCTCAAATCCTTAGGTGTACTTATAACAATCTCGACAGGGATACTTTGTGCTGGCCCTGGGGGGGCCCGAACCTCGGTATCAGAGCGTTCCCTGGCTGGGACAACCTGTGTCGGAAGGATCTGTCTTGGTAAACGCCCACCCACCGCATTATTCCTCTCCCCCCCGAATACGGGACTGGGTAGATTTGTAGCTGGTCCCTCTGCTAACACAGAAACATGTTCATGGGGCAATACATAGGGGTGAGGTGAAAGTAGAGCTAGCCCAGAGGGAGTAGATTGTTGCGGGGAAGAAATCTGCAGTGGGGGAGTCAGATCAGTATCCACAGCCTGGTGCTCCAGAGTACTGGACCCGTTATTAGAGAAACTCCTCTGTCAATCGCAATCATCAACGCCTGATAGGGCATCGAATCTGTTTACGACTTCCAGGGGGGTAAATGGTGATCTATAGTTGACCCTCCTAGGGCCATGTCGATGGCTCCCGAGCGGCACTGTAACCCAATCTGGTACGTTTTCGTGGACCGCAGGAATGGGTGCATAAGTAAAATGATGGTTAACAAAGGGTACAGAGAATGCAAGGGGGTATGTCGGCCTTCGGGCCAGAGCCCTGGGATGTGCGTTGTGAAAGACTGGAGGTCTTGGATAAAAGTATGACAGTTCTCGGGGTTTAATGGGCCCACAAGTATTACCCAGAGGATAATCAAGGATATGGGTAACTGCTCTGGGGTCTCTAAAATTAATGATAATTATGTCCCCCTCAATATCCTTAGTTCTGCAACCCAACCAAGGGAGTCTCCGGACATGTAATATCTCCCCGTTGACGTTAAGGGGAAGGGGCCTATTTAGCATGAGCCAATGCATGGTTTTATTTTTAAGCTCATGGAAGCCTTCCGTTTTGCCCTTTTCCAGAAGCGGGACTCTCGTGAGCACTACCACATATGGGACTGCTTCTGGGGGTAAGTCAACTTGATGCCTTGGTCCATCTCTTGCCCTAACTAGAGGATGAATACCACCCCTCACATTTGGAGTCATTCCTGGGGTAGGGTCTGGTACTTCCTGTATCGTTTCACCCGCATCATTTTGTACTTGGTAATGATGAACTACATTGGAAGATTTGGCCATAGACTGGCTATCAAGACCAGCCAAATCGTTTTTCCTGGTGTAGATAGAGGGTGACACTGGTACCACGGGGGGGGGCAGGACTGGATGTACAAAGTCTTTGAATACCCCCGCGTGTTTAGTGATAGCCGATTCTAAATCCCCTAGGCGTTGCTCAATATTTTTTAATCTTTCAATTAAAGGTAAAACGAGTGACCTTATCAGTTGTTCGATGCCCTGAAGAGGGGCTACCATCGAACCTTCGTTGGTTAGGCAATGCGGGGGACAGATCGGGTCAGAGAAGGAAGGTACCGATAAAGTAGAGGTACTTGTGGCCATGGTGTGTGCTGTGGATAAAATAGATGTTACCTTTGGCAAGGATACAGATTCTTGAGTATGAATGGGTCCTTTGCCAAAATCAGAGTGATTAATCTTGTCCCTTGGCGGATCACCTAGCCTCTTTCTTCTTTTAGTGGGGGGGGGCCTTGGAGCCTTAGACACCGCAACCCTCCCCACCTTCTTTTTAGTGACTTTAACCCCGGATTGCACTCCTGCTCCTTCCCTCTTGGGTAAAGTTGTAGCCCACACGGGGTACCTTGCGGTCCCTGTGTGTTGGAGGAACCCTATGATGAAGCATGTCACCCTCGGGTGAGTGAGGGTTTTCGTCCATAACCTAGTTGTGCTCATTTTCATGGTCTTTCACATATCCTCTATTAGTGCTACCCTATATATTCTGTGGGTATTAATAATTTAAAAGCAACCACAAACATGGTAGTCTGCTGACACCAGATGGCCATCATCCTTGTGAATGCAGTGAATCGTAGTGTGTCTCAATTTTGCGTCATGAGGTAGGTCTAATTGTGACTCAATACGATTTGGTTTTTGTGACCCAACCAATAAGTACCTATGAGGAAACCAGCCTCGAACCCCTATACTTAACCTAGGAACACCCCTGTTATAGCCAAGCCGAACACCGCAACCACCGAAACACCAGCGAAAGACACAAAGAAAGGGTTAAACCAAAAAGGGGAACGAGAACTACCTATCAGAAAACAGACCACTATCTCTTTAAACAAGGAGGCAGGACAGCCATTGGAGACAGCCAATCCAGGAAGCCCCATGGAGGAGAAAAGAGGGCCATCATCAACCAGGAAGAGAGCACAAGGAGGACGGCGACACCGAGCAAATCGGCACGACTGCTAAATGCCGCCTTCGAGATCCGGCATATCGTCCAGGACCCGAGGGGTTGCTCCGAATGCAATTCCACGATCAGTCATCTCTTCGGACTTTTATTCAGCGCGTAAATTCCATAAAAGTCCACTGGATGGCACTGGAGACTTTGGCAAGTAAGTATGAAGAAATCACAGCAGCTTATAATAATGCACACGTTTATGTCCAAGGTAACACTGTTACCTTGGACATAAATGTGTGCACTATATGAAGCTGCTGTGATTTCTGCACAGTTACTTGCCAAAGCACCCCCAGCAGCGAGACAAAGACTTTCTGAAAGCAAACACTGCATGTGCTTTTGGATTGACCTTAAGAAGCACACGCACTGTTTGCAGACTTAGGGGCAGATTTACAACAAACTAACGCAGCACGGTGCAGCAAGTCATTTTGCTGCGCCGTGCTGCGTTAGTTTGGAAAGCACAGAGATGCGACATATTTACAAGAATATGTCGCATCTCTGTGCTTCCCCTGCGCTGGCGCACAAACTGCAGCCATGTGCCGGTGCAGGCACCCTTACACCATGGTGCAAGGATGCCTGCGTCATGGGGAGATTGTTTTTGTGCAGGAAGGGACACCTTCCTGCACAAAAACAATCACAAGTGGCTTTTTCCTCTTTCAATGTGTGCTGTAGAATGCAGCACGCATTGAAAGAGAAAAAAACGAGGAGAAATGAAAACATTACTCCTCGTTGCGCCTCGCTACGCCACCTCTAGGGTGGCGTAGCATTCACACACATCTCCAGATTTACGATTTCTCGTAAATCTGGAGATTTGTCTTGTTCCATAGGTGTTGCGTGGGAACACCCACAGCAACACCCATGGAACGCCCCTTCAACGCACAGTGCTGCGTGTGAAGGGGCCATATTTACGAGGAGAGGAAAAGTCACGCAGGGTGGCTTTTCCTCTCCTTGTAAATACGGAGGAGCCCCCTGCGCCACCAGTACGTCACGAAAAGTGACATAGTGGTGGCGCAGGGGGCTTGTAAATCTGCCCCCATATGTATTGTTCTGTCAGTAAAGCACGACTGGCGGGGCAGATTGTGTGCTTTTATTGAAATATTCATGGTAATTGCAACCCCCTTCAGGAGCTGCGATTATCAGGAATACTGAAGCACACAATCTGCCCACAGCCGTCCTTTACTAACAAAACAATACAGTAAGTTTTAAAACACTGCGTGTATTTTCAGGTTCATCTGCCTTGCTTGCAGACTTGCTGTATTGTTTTGTTAGTAAAGCATGGCTGCGGGCAGATTGTGTACTTTTATTTAAGTATTCCTGTTAATCGCAGATGGTGAAGGGGCTTGCAATTAACATGAATACTTCAATAAAAGCACACAATCTCCCCCAAAGCTGCGCTTTACTAACAAAACAATACAGCAAGTCTGCAATTAAGGCAGATTAACCTAAAAAGCACACGCCGTGTTGTAAACATGCTGCATTTCCTTTCTAAATAGATTGGGGCTGCGGGGGTGATTGCGTACCTTTGTTAAAGTTTTTAGGTTAATCACAGAGCCCCCTGTGAGCTGCAATTAACCTAAAAAACTTTAACAAAGGCACACAATTACCCCGCAGTCCCGATCTATTAAGAAGAGAACTGCAGCAAGTAAACAAATTATCCAGGGCATAGTGGCCCTAGGAAGACTGCAGTTGTTAAAGGTCTGCTGAACGGAGGCCCATTAATGAGGAAAATAACTTTTATAAACTGGATCACTCAAGAAAGAAGGACCATAATGCTATTGGTACATTTCACCTACTGAATGTACAATGGTCTTAATGAAACTTTGAGGAAAAAAGTATGCTGTGAAATGTTGATGCAGAAGGTCTATGCCAGCCAATTTGGAAGTCTGGCAAGGTATTGTCTTAAGAGGAGCTATCAACCTTCCCAATAACTAATATGGCTTCCTCTTTTATAATCAGGGCGATCATTTATTGGCTATGTAAAATAATTAGATGGCAATTGCATAGGAGTTTGCAAAAAAACATTTTTGGTGATATGTTCCATGTGCATCGCAGACTGTTGTGATGATACCCTAGCTGGATATTAGACAGTATACACTTTTGGTCAGCTTGCAAAGGCTGCATCAATCCCAAGCTCTGTTCCCTGTAAGGTGTGCGTGCACCTTCAGTAGTCATGGAAGGTATTACACTCTCTCCCAAGCAACTGTCCACTTCTCAAGAGCATGTAAAGTAACCTTGCTTCAGCAATATGTGACTGCTCCCAATGCTGCTGCATGTCCCATGCCTGAAGGGTGGGGACATGGGAAACGTCAGTTTATACATTTGTTATTCTTTCACTAACAAACATTCAAGATAATTAATACTGAAAAATACCAGGGTGGCTTAAACAGGAGTTTAAAACTTATTGTGGCATCTTAGTTCCTGGGACATCAACTTACCATGTCTGGGATCTCTGCATTCCTGAAATATAGTTTAAGGTAAAGTGGGCTACTGTGCCATTGAGGTGACATTCAAACTTGTCTCTTACAAATATGCTCTTTCCTCACCCACTCTGATGGTCGTTGGTTTTGCATAAAAGGATTGCATCTTCTCAATAAGGTTTAATCCATAAACTAAACCCTGAGGTGTAACATGAATTGCTTTACGGTAGCCTGAGTGCTCAGTGCTAACCACGCGCCCTTCTCAGCGACTTTCACTGCTGTTGTTAGTCTCTACCCCAGCACGTTTTTTTTCTTCCCTGCCCCCTTGCACCAAGGTTTTCCATTTCTGCCACCTCCTGATCTGTGACTGCACTGCTTCCCTACCCACTTGTAGCAATGTTGCCCATTCTTGTCATCCCCTGGTCTGTCACTGAACTTCGTCCCTGCCTACCTGCATCAATGTGTCGTTTTCCTGCCAGCTTTCATTTTTTTTAGCTGAAAGCCTTGCGCTGTCTGGTTTGCTAAAGACATTTTGGAGACATTCAGAAAGCGGACCTAGGAATGCATTCTGCCCATTGCTTACCGTTGGCTTTGGGGTTTGTAACTCACATTTTCGGGCTTTCTATTTGCTGGCTTTATTTGCTTTAGGCTGTCCAGCTTGAGTTCGTCCCTCCCGTTGCCCTGGCTTTGTTTACTGTATTCTTCCACAAACTCACTTTCTGTAAACAGGCCTTTACGTCTTGGTCTTATCTGGTCACATTTGCTGTGCATTCAAAGACAGAGGTCAAATGTCAAGCACTCTCTTTAGAGGGGGCTTGGTGTTTACTTTTCTTTCTCTAACTTCAAAGTGAGAGAATGTATGCGATAATCCTAAAGAGCATCCATGTAAGAGGCGAGGGTGGAGGATTTTTTTCCCTAGCACATAAAAAAATGAACTGTGCTGATTTTTCAAAATAGATTAATATCACTACAAATGAAGCAATTCTTTTTGTAGTTCTAGAGTGCTGGAAACAAATATTTGAATATGATCAAAACACATAGGTGATGGCTTATGCACACATTATAGCTTGTGTGGTGTTTTACCCTATTTCGGTATAAATGTAATGCTCATTTCATGTGTTGTCTTTAATGGTAGTGCGCTACCACACCATGCATACGCCACTTTACAGCACTCCACTTCGCTCTATGCCCTTCCACTCTGACACGCCACTACATTCTATGACAGTCCACTGTACAACATGCTACTCCACTCCAAGGCACTCCACAACATGCCATGATACTCCACTCCCCCCCACACCACTTACCCCACACTACTTTACCCCACTCCACCCCAATCTATTACACTTCAATCCACCCAATCTACCCCAATCTACCTCACCCCACTTTACATCGCATACACATTACACAGACACTGAATCATAGTGTGTAAATCAATGTACAGGAAATGTTACATCAGGCAGAGGACTACACGTTGTAGGAGGCACAAGTCATCCATACTGGTAGACAGTATAGTTTAAAAGTACTTGGTCTGAAGAAGCACACACTGAGAATTTAAAACGTAACATCATGGTTGGTGATTGGCTTTACTAATAAGAATTGATTTGTACCCAAGTTAAACCTTTTTGCAACATTAGGATAATGAAAGACTGGGGGGGTGGAATTCATAATACTCTAATCTATACCTTGCAGTTTGCATGCAGCTCCTTGATAGTTAATAGCTCACTTTTCTATATTAGGATCTAAACTTATAAACTGCAAGTAACAAAAGGGGCTCTCTGACAGAAGCAGTGATCTATTTACATTGCATGCAATTTGTGATCTACATGGTTCACGTGCTTTGCATCAGGCATTTTGAACTCCTCCACTACTTTATGAGTCAAAACTTCCACTAGACAAAACTCCAATCTCTCTGCAGCAGGTCCATCAATCTCCAAAGTTATCCAGCCAAAGTGAAGCGGAGAAGTCAGTATTGATCCCAAGTTTTCTGGTACCACATTGTGCAATTCAGCTACTAAATGTACATACTTCTCTAAGTCCACCTTAACACCTCCCAAGTCTCTGACCACTACCCTGCAGGCATCAGTGCGGCCCTCTGTCACACCACAACCAAATATTTTTGGCCCTTGGGAAAATATTTGCGTGTACCCATGGTCTTGCCGCATCATCATCAGGTGGGATCTTTTGATGGCTTGTGTGCTGCTCAGTCTTCTCTGTGAATTTCCTAGTTCACCTAACTCAACCATTTGCACAGTCTGAATGCCGGGAAAAAGCTGCATCACAGAAGGTGTAACACACAATGCAGTTTTGTAAACCAGTTTAGCATAATGGATGTTAATATTGAAGCACATGGGCACATGCCTATTTGGCCTAAACATTGTTTGTAACTCTTAGAGCCTTTGCTAACCATCTTGTCTTCAATTGCAGGTTTGCAGTCTGTAAGGTATTTGGATTTGAATGGTCAGGCGTGAGTACCCACAAAGGCAAGGTAATTCTGTTTATGTTCCACATTGGATTGGGGGGGGTGCTGGGTAAATAGATTCACAATCTGCACCCCTTTTCTTTTGCAGGTTTGTGAGACCGTGCTACAAATACAGTTGTACAGGCAGACGTGAGTACAGGCAGAGCAAACAGGTAATTGTTTGGTAGAGTTAAACTGTGGTGCATCGTGTACATTGTAGTATAACAACATACCTTATCCATGTTTTCTTCTGTTGTAGGTTTCGCAGACAGTACCCCACACATTTGAACGGGAATACGTGAGTACAAGCAGAGCAGGTAATTGTTTGGTAGAGTTAAACTGTGGTGCATCTTGTACATTGTAGTATAGCAGCATATCTTACCCATGTTTTCTTCTGTTGCAGGTTTCGTAGACAGTACCCACACATTTGAACGGGCATACGTGCGTACAGGCAAAACAGGTAATTGTTTGGTGGAATTCCCTTATGGTGCACATGGTATAGTGCTGTATCACAAATTCACAATGTGCTGTAACAGTCTTTCCTTCTATTGTAGGCTCTACGGACAGTGCTACATTTAAGTTTGAAAGGGCAGGACAGTGAACAGAACAATCCAGGTAATTGCACTCGTTTTGCCGGCGATGCCTCAGTACTAACAAAAACAGGCAAAACAGGTAATTATTTGGAGGAGTTAAACTGTGGTGCATCTTGTACATTGTAGTATAACAACATACCTTATCCATGTTTTCTTCTGTTGTAGGTTTTGCAGACAGTACCCCACACATTTGAACGGGCATACGTGAGTACAAGCAGAGCAGGTAATTGTTTGGTAGAGTTAAACTGTGGTGCATCTTGTACATTGTAGTATAACCACATACCTTAACTATGTTTTCTTATGTTGCAGGTTTCGCAGACAGTACCCCACACATTTGAACGGGCATACGGGAGCACAAGCAGAGCAGGCAATTGTTTGGTGGAATTCCCTTATGGTGCACATGGTATATTGCTGTATCACAAATTCACAATGTGCTGTAACAATCTTTCCTTCTATTATAGGCTCTACGGACAGTGCTACATTTAAGTTTGAAAGGGCAGGACAGTGAACAGAACAATCCAGGTAATTGCACTCGCTTTGCCGGCGATGCCTCAGTACTATGTGACAGATTGCAATCATGAGCATAGGCATCAACTTTACCCATGTTCCTTTATTTTGCAGGCTTTGTGCCATAGCAGGCTAAACCCAGTTATCACAAATATGTTCAAGCGCAAAGCTGTACCTTCGGCAGTGTGCGATGCTTCACCACAAAGGAAGAAATGTTGCCTTGTATTCAAGGAAGAGTGAATGAAAGAAATTGTGGAGACTGAGACACAGAAATCACGAAGCAAGGTTCGCGTGCAACTTGGGGAACTATTTCAATACAGTCCAGATGTGGGCTTGATTTGTAAAGCATGCGCCGAAGCCAAGATTGTTGGGGACTTTTCTACAGGGAAGAAATGGAGTGATGGCTGGAAACTGGATTACCTGAAACGCCATCTAATTAGCAAAGTTCACAAGTCTGCCATGGTGATATTGAGAAACAGAAGTGCTGCTGCCAGGTTTGGTTTTGGAGTGCGGGCAATGCTGACAGAAACTGCCACTGACAAAGCAAATAGAGTGGAAGTAGTTGAACGACAAAGATCCCTGCCTGAGGAGATAAAGATTCTCATCAACAACGTGTTGCTGGCTGTCAAGATGAATACTTCAATGTTATCTGTACAAGACATCCATGACCACCTAGCTTTATATGTGAAGATACCAGACAGCTGGAGGAGCAAGAACTATGCCTTTGAGTTCCTTGAGGCCATCAATAGCGTGATACACAGTGAAAGTATGGCAGAACTTCGTAACGCTTTGTATCACACATTGATAATGGATGAGAGCACAGATATTTCCGTTACAAAAAATGCTCATCCTGTACTTCAAGTTCCGACCTGTAACCTCAACAGAGCACAAAACACTGTTTGGGGGCATAGTGAAGCTGACTAGTTGTAATGCTGAGGCTATCACTACTGCTGTCAAAGAATTCTACACTGCCAATTAACTGGACCTCATGAAAATGGTCATGTTCACATCCGATGGTGCATCTGTGATGCTGGGTAAAAATAATGGTGTTGCTACTCGCCTTAAACAATCCTTTCCCCATCTAGTTGAGCTGCATTGTGTGAACATTTGGGGGTTGATGATGCCTGGAAGAGGGTTCCAATGATTAAAGAGATGGAGACATTATTGAGGACTGTCTACACTGTGTTCTCCAGATCTCCTGCGAGGAAGTCCAAGCTGGATGAAATGGCATCGGTCACTGATTGTGAAGTGGTCTCTTTTCGACCATTGAATGAAGTCCGGTGGCTTTCAAGGCATTTTGCAGTTAGTGCACTAATTCGAAATTACGAGGCTGTTCTTAAGTACTTTGAGCATGAGAAAGTTGAGGAGAATGATCCAGTTGCTAAATATTGTTACAAAAAGCTATCTGACTCAAACTACCATATTTCACTTGCAGTACTTAATGACATTCTGGGTGAATTTGCATCTTTGTGCAAACTATTCCAAAAAAGTTCTCTGACTACTGTTGAAGCTGTACAGTATGCAAGAGCAAAGATTGGCCAAGTTAAGCAACAGTATTTGGGGGACACTGTCTTTTGGAGCAGCAATGTAAGAGATCTGATGGTGTTGTACAAGGAAAGGCAAGAGTTTGACAGTGGGCCTATTTTGTCTTTTGTTTCCCTTCTTTGTGAGCACATGCAAAACAGGTTCCCTGAAAATGAACTGAAAGAATGGGCATGTTTTGAAATCCAGGCAATAGCAACACAATCACATTTTGATTTTGGGACTGAGAATATACAAAGACTTGTTGAAAAGTATAAAAATGCCTTGGTCCTGGGTGATTGTGAAACACCAGAAGATGTTGTTCGACAATACAGAGACTATAAATATGTGGTGGCAGAACATGTAAAGGGTGGGTTATTTACCACCTTTTAAGACATGGTGAATTTCACTGTACGCAATGCTGCTCAGTATAGTGTGGTGTCTCAGCTTGTTGATGTCTGCGCAACATTTCAAGCATCTAGTGCAAATTGTGAATGAGGATTCAGCCTCATGAATACTATCAAGAGTAAATTGAGGAATAGACTAGACCAGAAGCATTTGGATATGCTGATGAGGACAAAGGCCTACCTCCAGAATGGGAAAGTTGACCTCGATAGTGTTTATCAGCACTGGAAAAATAGCAAGGATCGCCGTGAGAAGCAACCCGGTCATGTGACGTGTCTGAACGGCCCTCTCCCACAGTCCATGTTTGCCTGGATGTCAGAGTTTTACAAACTATCTCTGGCGGGATAACCCAACATTACTGAGTAGCTTTCACATCAAATTGTAAATATGTTATGTAATTTTTTAACTTATTTGTATATGTGATATTGTATAGGCTCTCAACATTTCCCCACCCAATGAACAGTGCTCCAGTTAAGAATATTTAGTAAAATCTTATGATGGTACCACTGTTGGAGTCTTGTACTTTTCTAAACCTGAAGTGTACTTGCCTGTGTAACCAATTCAAGTCATGGCGTGTTTATCCAATTTGCAAACCAACTTTAAGACCCTTAATGTGGAGCTGTATGCAGTGGCGTAGCTAGGGGGGCTGGGGTGAGGGGCGGTCCGCCCCAGGTGGCACTATTTTGGGGGCGGAAAAAGGCATTCAGATAAGGCTCGGCTTGCTTTCGTGGACGTTCAGGGACGGCCAGAGAAGGAATAGGACTGGGCAATGTCCTCTTCTTTTTTGTGCTGGCAGCTGTCCCCCCCCTCTCTTCCTATTATTCTCTCTCTTTCTGTCTTGCTCCTCACTTACTGAAAACCGTAACTTGAAGAAACGGTTCACAACCTCTTTCCTTCTTTCATTTAGTTACTTCCCTGTGAAATGGATCCAAAAAAGAAAAACACTCTTGCGGGAAATCTCCTTTTTCTGACATTTTTCTATTCCAAAGTGCAGCGGGATGGAGAGAAATAGAAGGTTTTAAATATGAAAAATAAATGCATAACTAAATAAAGCAAGATAGAGTGGTTGCAAAGTGGCCAGATTGGTTTTATTCACATCCAAACACATCAGCCTCACATTACAGACTTTGCAGTGAAGCGCTACTTTTGTTTTCTCGTCTTTCTTTGAACAGCATTGTTGTCCCCAGGTGGGGAAGTGCACCATTCCTGGAGGTACTGCAATACCTGGTTGATGGATGGATTGGAAAACAAAATGTGTACCATGGCTCTGTTTATGTATGTGGTCTTTTTAAACCATACTGCTTACTTTTATTAAGGATATAAGCAATGGACATTGAAACGGTTCCCTTCAGGGCCCTGTAGTCATGTCCTTAACTTTTCAGGTAAATCCACTCGCTGATTTCTGAATAGTGAGTGAGAGATCGTTAAGGTAACCATGTTGTTTCTGCTTACATTTCACATGCTTTACTTAATCTTGCATTCCCTATGAGTGTTTGCTTTTACTTTTATATTTTAGGCAGCATATTACTCTTATCAAGTGCATAATTTGAATTGAGCCACATTCAAGTGTTTATAGCGGGCACAATAGGTTGTAGCTGAAGGCAGTGCGAGTTTCTCTCAGTGGGGCAGTATGGTGTTCAGTGGGGCAGAGGATGTGGCACTATGGCCAGAGCTGTCGAATTTGGAACTGGGGAACCGGGTTCAGCCTTCATGACCAGTCCACCAGACCACTCTCCTGAGGGAGCATATTCCCATGCTAGACCTTGCAAGGCCCCACTAGACCTTAGAAGGCTTGATGTCTTAGCACAAGCAGGTGTCCCCTATTGGTGTCAATTGTGAGTTAACCTTGAAGGCCTGTCCACCACAATCCATCCTGAAGTTCATCTCCAGTCTTGCGGGCAGGCCTACGAAGCAGCACACCCTAGAGCAACAGTGATCCAGTCACTGTGACTCTGTCACAGAAGTCACATGAACCTTGAACAGGTTAGGGCGGTGCGAATGGTGTGACCGCACCGGGCACATATTTCGGGTGGGTGCGTAGTGTTTGCAAGTATATTATGGTTTTTAAAAAACTTGCTGCCTCCTTCCTGGCCTCCAGCAATTTTCAGAAACCATAAAAATGTCATGATAACTTTGGTGATTAATGTTCTTCCCAGAGAGAGATCCGAGTTTTGTCTAGTGGAAGGGTTGACACCTGGAAAGGTAGCACAGAGGGTTAATGTGCCTGCTGCAAAGAACATGTACCATGCAGATCACAAAGTGCACTGCTTTAATGGGGGGACCATGATGAATGGTCATTTAATGTCAGCTGTAGATGATGGATCCCTGAACAGTGTCATGTATGTGCATGTTTGCATTGTGCTGAGGGGATTACCAGGTAATTGTTCACGCAGCTCTCTGATGGATGTCACATGCGGTTTTTCTGAGTCCCAGATAGATCATGCAGTCTGTGTGTTCTCTTTTGTACTGCCAGTCACCGGTGTATTCAACTGTGTAGCCTTGGACCGTGTCATGTATGTGCATGTAACATGCATGATCGAGGTAACTATTAGCGGTGATACTATGTGTCTCTCGGTCCTTTCAAGTGCTTGCCATCCTTTTCCCCCAGCAACCCCCCCCCCCACGGGCGGCAATCTGAGGGATAGCCCCGGGCGCCACAAGCTCTAGCTACGCCTCTGGCTGTATGTGTGAAAATGTACCATCTTTTCACTTTTTAAAGTAAATGTTTGGAGTGACATTTGGTGCTGCACATGCACGCGGTCTGGTTCCTGGCGCACATAGCCATGGTTGCAGCGCACAGAGACCCTCCACTGCCGCACACAGAGGAAATAAATTAGAGGGAACATTGGTCACAAGGGGTGTTTTATTTTGGTGGCATTGAGCTTTGGGCAAATATTGGTTTGTGTAAGACGTCCATATCACCAGTTACGGCAAGACATCAATAAACCTGTCACTGCATAGCAGGTAGGTGATACGTTCGAAGCATTCTTCCTTGTGGATACCGTGCTAAGCGGGAGACCCGACTTGATTTCTGTAAACTGATCCAAGAGACGGGGCAACCCGGTCGGCACATACCTTCACTTAAGGTACAGGGGTGAAGTCCCGAAAGCAAATTTGTGGCATGTGTATAGCACCCAAGAAGGCTATAAACCCCCCCCACCCGACTCGTGAGCACAACTGGATATGCAACGGTATACCTGACTCCGGGCCAACCCCATCTCACAGAGGACACCTTCAGAAGAGAGACAAAAGGAGAAACCTGCCATTATATATTTGCTAAAACCAAATGTGCCTCATTAAGGAGAATTATCCTCATCACTGTTTTCTTTAATACTGTGAAAGAAAATAAAATCAACAGTGAGAAACAAACCTAGCCTCTTTGTCCATGCATCCGCCAGTCCCTCATAAAGTACATAAATCAATTCACAAAATACGAATACAGTCCTTGAAAGTCAGTGTACAAATTACAAAGCCTTTTACCAAATGTATTCTTATTACATCTGGCTCTTTGTTTAGGGGACAGATTTCACAATATGGACAGATCATAAATCACTAGTTGAGATTTACACGAAAGAGGGATTAGATGGCATGTAATCACATATTACCAAATTGGTAATAGCTCTTCAAGATTATTCATTTGATGCAAAGCATATCCCGGCTACCTACTACATGGTGGCCAACTGCCTTTCGCACCATGTGGAAGAAGAGGAGTTAACTTCAGGAGAGGACCAAACCTCTGAGGAGACGTTTGTGAAGGTGTATTCGTTGTTATCAGGTGCCATCACATGTGCGGAATTGCTGTATAAGTTAGGCAAAGATGGTTTTGTCGAAAAATTTGGGGAAGTCAGGCGCACGCCAGGAGGCTTTTCAATCCCGGCACTGGCAACTTGACTAGGACATGTATACTCATACAACAGTAGTGTACCAGTGATTAAGAAGTTTATGCCAGACAGTAGGCCATAGCTCCAGTGGCCATACACAGACAGGGGTTTTTAATAAAAAAGGACAATAGGGAAAGTCCGTCCTTACCCCTACTCACACCCTTTTAATCTGGTGAAGTAAACAAAAGAAGATTTGATAAAGGGAGGATGTGAACACCCCTATCTTCAGGATATTAATACTGTGTGGCCAAAGTGAGAAGGAAGACTCCACAGGGGAGGAGACAGATCCCCCCCAACATTTTGTCCTGTCATCTTTCTTGATGAATTTGTTGGGAGACACTAAACAATATTTGTAAGCCTGAAGAAGGTGGTGGATCGAACTATACCACCGAAACGCGTCGCTTTGTGTTGAAAACGCACCCACGCAGTACCTGGTTCTATCAGGAGGAAAGAATTCTACATAGTGTTGAACCAGGGACATCAACTTCTGTGTTTTGTACTTGGGGAGCTCACTTGATTCATCAGTTCTGATGGTATTATTGCTCGTTATACTCTCCCAGGTTTTCTGAATGACATGTTTTTAACTTATGAGAATATTCAATGTGAATTGATGATATACTTGTTTTTAAATCTTTTTTATAAATTTTGAATCGCACAAGGATCTTGCTAATAATAACGTTTTATATAAATTTTTGGGTTTCTATCAAAACTGTTGGTGATCAGGCTGTGTGGGAATGATAGCAGTGTGTATTTGTATGCTTAAAAGAAACCCAAAGGGATCTTGTTTTTGACAAAGTTAGGCAATGATGCAATACTGAACAAGGTTCAAGGAATGATTTTGAAGGTTGGTGTGTGAAGCAAGCTTGTGATCCTGAACTATTAAGCTTTTGGATGGTGAAGGATCAGTTGTCAGTAGATGAAGATTTAGTTTTCAATGGAGTAAGGTTGGTATCACCAACAGGGTTGAGAAAGAAATTGTTTGAGTTGGCCCATGAAAGTATCAAGGCATTAGTACGAGGATAGGTAGGTTTCACTGTGCATATAAGGGGTCAGGAATGGATGTTGCGAATGAGAGGTTCGTGTGGTAAAATGTAGATTGCTGTACCGGTGTTAAAGTAGGAAAATTAGAACTTGTCGTATGACATCTAGAAAGGTTTCTGATAGGGGCGTGGCTTGGCTGCCGAGCGGAATGGCTGCCTGAAACCGCAGCTCCGCCGATCGAGCACAGAAATCCTTCAATTATTAGCTGAACTGGGGTGCGAGCTCGGTCCTCCCCGCCCGAGACGGTAGTCCCGGGTGTCCGCCCTGTGCTCTGGCTTTTCTGACCCCGTCGGCGGCTTGTGGACGGAGAGCGGCCCGCGGGCGGCGCGGAGTCGTGGCGGCCTACACCATTCGCTGGAGCCGGGGCCTTGCGTGTGGAGTGCCCGAAACCTATCCGAGGGGTGAGGCAGAGGCTGTTCGCTCGCCCAAAGAAAAGCGCACCCCGGCGAAGGTCTCACCCCCTAAGGCTGTCGGAGTGAAGCTGAGGAAGCGGCGGCTGGTGTGGAAGACCGCCGAACGTCCGCCCCTGGATTGCACGACGGCGCACGGCGACGGGCCCGGGCGGCTGATCGCAGTGGCGGCCATTTTGCCTGAAGCAGAAGTCCCATGGTCGAAGGTTCCAGGGAGACGATCGGAGAGACGAGGCCGGCTGCCGTACATGCCCCGACAATACTGTGGTGAGGTTGGAGCGTTGACCTGTGATGTGGGAAGTGCACGGCTGTACTAGGGTTGTCCTGCTCCGGCGGCCTGCGCTGTGACTCTCCCCGCCTGCTCGGCTTAGGGTGCGCGCCCCGCTATTGGAGGCCCAGCCATTCAGCCTACCTACTGGGACTAACCGACCTGCTGCCCTCGGTGAGACGCTGAGGGTCGGCGACTGGCGGCGACTGGTCGCGACCGCCAAGGCATACTCGCGGCGCCGGGTGGCGGCTGGTGAGTGGCCATGGGCAAACCGGACACGCGGCAGCCGAAAATCACTTTCGACAAGTCCAAGCAGAAGCCGCCGGACCCAGACCCAGACCTCCGTGAGGCCGAATCTTCTCGAGCGGACCAGAGTGGTGCTCAGGAGGCGGACATTAAGGCCATGTTTCAGGAACTGAAAACAAGCTTACATGGCATCGATGGCAAAATGGATGCGCTGGCTGCCCGCATGGACGGTATCACGTCCCGCATGGACAAACAAGAGGGGAGAGTGGAATCGCTCGAAACACGTGTGGCCGACACGGAGGAAAATCAGACCGGCCTTGCCGGCCAACTTCGGGGCATGGAGAAGATTCTAACACTCATTCAGCAGAAAAATGAGGATTTGGAGGCGCGCTCGCGGCGCAACAACGTCCGCATCACGGGTGTGGCGGAAACGACGGACATAACCAGCATGGAGCTCTTTGTCGAACAAATGTGTAAGGATCTGTTTGGGTCGGGATTGTCTCCGATGTTCCTGGTCGAGAGGGCTCACAGATCACTGGGGCCCAGGCCTAAACCCGGTGCACCGCCCCGGCCTATTATTGCACGAATCTTGAATTATAGGGACCGGGACGTGATCTTACGAATGGCAAGGGACATATCGGACTTGCAATACAGGGGCAACCACATTGCACTATACCCGGACTATACGATGCAGGTGCAGGCCGCTCGAAGGGAATTTTTGCCGGCGAAGAAACTTTTTCAACAGGCGGGCACCAAATACTCCCTCATCTACCCTGCTAAACTCCGGGTCCAAGGTCCCGGTAAGCCATCCTTTTTTGTTGACGCTAAGGCGGCTATGAAATATGCCAAACAACTGTTAAAGGACCAAAAGGCTCAGACACCGGCAGTTGACCCAGACCAGCGGGACAGGCTAAGTGACGTTGAATGACTACTCCTGTTTGCTTCTTGTTAAATCGCTGGGTGTCGCCTGTCTACGCTGTGCTGGGCCATATTGAGAATGTTTAATTGCCTGGAGTTCCAATTTCAGATGCTATGAGGGAGCTGAGCAGGGCTGCGGGATTGGGGGGGGATGGTCCTTGAGCTGGTACACTAGTCTCGCGCTCGATCGCCCTGTCACAAGTACAGGGCCTGTAGGTGGCCCACCTGCGTACCTCAAGGGATGATTCCCATTCACTGTTCACATTTAGAGACTGTAGTTACAGTTGTTGTAGTTGGGAGGGGGTCCAGGGAGTTCATTGCACAACCTGATTGGGGGGTTGGAGCGGGAGGGTTAGGGGTTTGGCTGGGGCTGGGGGTTTTTGTTGTGTTTTATTTCAGTTTCAGAGCCGGGTCGGAGGTGGCGAAAACTGCTATTGAATCGCACGTTGTGCGCAGCACGCTGTCATGTCGACAGTCACCTAGCAAGAGGTGTGCTGGCATTTACCGGGCAGGCTGCCCAGCTGGCCGGGTGGGATGTGTGTTGTCTGACAGGGACGGGCTGCAGGAATCGATGCAACGAGGAACGGGTCCGTGGCCTGCTCGAGATCTATTTCCCTGCTTGGTGCCTGGTGGAGGTTCCCTGCCCTGTTGGCGGGCGTACGGATTGCTGTGGCATTGCCGCCCTCATATATTGGGACCCGCTGGATTGGAAATGCGTGCTTCGAGAGTTGGTGTGACTTGGCTGGGTGACTGGGGGGTAGGTGTATGCTTGAGGCTTGCCCGAACTCTGTTAACACGTATGGTGCGGTGAGTAGCATAAAGTGTATTACCTGGAATGTACGGGGCATGAATGATAGGCGGAAAGTGAGACTGATACAGGCCTTTCTGATTAGGAAGGGTGCGGACATTTGCCTTCTGCAGGAGACGCACCTGACGGACAATGCTGCGCAGCTGCTCAGACACAACCGATGGGGTGAGGTAGTTCACGCTCACTACTCTAACTACTCTAGAGGGGTGGCGATACTTATCAGAAAAGGGCTGCACTGGAGGACGCATGAGGAAATCAGGGACGTGGGGGGCAGGTTTGTTCTGTTGGTAGGTTCGCTGTGCGGCGCGAGAGTGATTCTGGTGAATGTTTATGGCCCGAATGACGATAATCCAGATTTCTACGAGGGATTGTGGCATAAGGTGCGGAACTGTGGACCTGCTGCGATACTGTGGGGAGGAGACTATAATGTGGTACTGTCAGATACTGCAGATAGGCAGGGCACCACTCGGGAACATCACCCTAGGGCGTCGGAGGCGCTTGGCCATATTATGCAAGAGGCAGGGCTGGTGGACTCCTGGAGGACACTGCACCCTGAGACCCGCGCCGGTACGTGTATCACAGCTCATCGTGCGGCCTGGTCCAGATTGGATTTCTGGCTGCTGTCCAGAGATCTGCACTCATCGGTGTTAGAGGTGACTCACTTGCCGCGGTCACTTTCTGATCATGCCCCGGTTTGCTTAACGATATCCACCCCGCCGCAGTACATTCAGCCGTTTAGTTGGAGATTCCCGTCCCGGGCTCTGCGCGACCAGGTCTTCCAGCACTCTTTGCGGGAAAAACTGGAGGAATACTTCGCACTAAACGAAGGCTCAGTAGATTCACCTGGCGTGCTCTGGGAGGCCTGTAAAGCTGTGACAAGAGGCCACTGCATGGCGCTAAAAACTGGGGTTTTACGCTCCATTAGAGCTACTCTCGGCAGGTTGGAATCTGAACTGGCTCGGCTTGAGGCTGCGATGGTGGCAACCCCGTCTGGTGGTGCGAGTGCAGACTTCAGGACGAAACTGACCGAGTATCAAGAGGAGGCTGAGAGGGAGGTCAGGTTCTTGTCCAAAGATTCTCAGGCCAGGCGTTACGGAGAGGGTGATAGAGCTGGCCGAACACTAGCAAATCTGCTGCGCCCGCCACGCGGGTCGGAGCATATTCTTGAGATACAGGAGTCGGGGGGTGCAGTAACTCGAGATCCTCCGGCTATACTGGCGGTGATGACAGACTACTATAAGGACTTGTACACCTCTAGGGTGTCCCCTGACGACACTATTATTAGTGATTACCTGGACACCATAGCTCTTGCGTGGTTCAGTAATAGTGCCCGACAATATATGGACCTCCCCTTCACGCAGGAGGACATTCGAGCGGTTATAGCCGCTATGCCGCTCAGCAAGGCACCAGGCCCAGACGGGCTGACGGCAGCCTTCTACAAGGAATACGCAGACCTACTGGTCCCTCGCTTGCATAATGTTTTTGAGGAAGCGATGGAGGTTGGCATCCTCCCTGCCTCGATGCGAGAGGCCCTCATCATTACGCTGCTTAAACCTGGCAAGAATCCTGTTACCCCGGACTCATATCGCCCACTCTCGCTAATTAATCTTGACGCCAAAATCTACGCGAAACTACTCGCTGACCGCCTGAAACTTATGCTGCCTCAGATAGCGTTGTCCGATCAGTCGGGCTTTGTGATGGGGCGGTCCACTTCCCACAATCTTAGAGTGCTGTTTGGGCTCCTGCATTATTTGGATCCCAAGGTACAAGCCGCGGCCGCATTGCTTGACGCCACTAAGGCGTTCGACTCACTAGAGTGGAAATTCCTACGGGCGTTATTCACTCGCATGGGTTTCAGCCCCTCCTTTGCCAGGCGTATTGGAATAATCTATAATCACCCGACGGCTAGGGTACGGGTTAATGGTCAGACGTCTTCCCCGATCCCCATAACAAGAGGCACTCGGCAGGGCTGCCCCTTGTCGCCACTGCTGTTCGCTATTGCGACGGAGCCGCTGGCGGCTCGTTTGCGCCAACACCACACTCATCGCAGTATCGGCTTCACGTCGCGTGGCCTGCTGGTCTCTATGTACGCCGACGACATAACCATATATATGATGAATCCATCGGAAAACTTCGACCCACTGATGCGTGAGGTGACAAGGTACAGCGGCCTCACGGGTATCGATATCAACTGGTCAAAGTCGGCGATGTTCCCGCTGACGGACGGTACGAGTCAATGCCACACGGAATTCCCGATTGACTGGGTCACTGATGAGATTAAATACCTGGGCATACGGTTTAGCCGATCGATACAGGACATATGGCTGGCCAATTTTGGGGTGGCCGTGGAATGGCTGGAGTGCAAAGTGAAGCGCTGGAAAGCGCTGCCACTATCTCTGATGGGCCGCATAGCAATTGCTAAAATGGTGGTCGTTCCTAAGTTTCTTTACTTATTCGTAAACATCCCCGTGCCACTCACTAAGTCGTTCTTTCGCCGGCTCCGCTCCGCCTTGATTGAACTGGTCTGGGCGGGTAAGCAGCCCAGAGTGGCCTGGAACCTCCTCACACTTCCCTTCCGTCAGGGGGGACTCGCGGCCCCGGACATGGAGCTATATGCGTACAGTGCTCAGGCCCAATATCTGCACTACTGGCAGCACCCGATCCCTTACCAGCCGCACGTGGCCATCGAGATGGATGTTGCGGCCCCCTGCCCCCTTCGTGCAGCGGCATACCAGAGATACAGACGCTCCAGGGACGACATTGACACTGTTGAGATGGTACGCTGGGCCTGGTCAAGCATTGCCAAACGTGTAGGCGTAGATGACTTATATGCGCCGAGTATGCCCCTCGCGGATAATCCACTATTGGGGCCATTGACGGACGCGGCGGTGGCGCGGCGGGCGCAGGCCTGCGGACTGAAGGTGGCGGGAGACTTGTACCCGGACGATACCTTCCTCACAGTGCGGGACATGGCGGCAGCGCCGGAACCGACGGCCTCGGAGCTTCTTCTCTACTATCAACTGCGGTCCGCCTGCAAGGGCAGGTACCCTATGTTTCCAGAGGCTCCGCCGACGATTGCGGCCTTGGAGGACGTACTCTCGAACTCCTCCGCGCGCAAACTGATCACACGGATCTATAGAGCTACTCAAAGCACGGCTCCGGTTGCGCACACTGACTCCAGATCCGCGTGGGAACTTGAAGCGGGTATATCTATTACCGAGAAGCAGTGGGAGTACTGTTGCTCCCAACTTGAAAACCTATCCCCTAATTATAGGCTGCGGTTGGTACACTTCAACTATCTGCACCGGACCTACCGGACGCCCATTCAATTGTGTAGGATGGGTCTGCGGTCTGATGCGTGCTGTTGGAGATGCGGTGCGCAGGATGCCGCGTTCTATCACCTTGTCTGGGTGTGTGGCCCCATACGCGACTTCTGGATTGCAGTCTTCGATGCCGTGGGGCAGATCGTGGGGATGGTACTGGGGCCGGACCCACTTGTGGCCCTATTGGGATTCGTTAGAAATGTGCCCAAGACCTCACGTAGGCTTGTGGCCATTTTATTAGTACTTGCTAAACGTCAGGTAGCGCTACACTGGAAGAAGACAATGCCGCCAAACGTGAAGGCCTGGATAAGATCGGCGGTGTACTGTAGGGAGCAGCTGACCTCATACTGGGACCAGCTGCCGCAGCGCTCGCGGCCTGTAGATATCTGGCAGCCACTGGTAGACTGGTTGGCTAGTACGACAGCGTTGGAAGATGACCAAGCGGGCTGATCGTGGCTTAAATGACGTGGAGAGGTTGGAGTTCGACTGTGGGGTGCTGTAAGTGGTGATCCGCCTGGCATAAGTGATCTGGGATATGGGGTTCGTTCGCTGAGAGGGGTTGTCTGTCGCTTGCTCTGTCTGGGCGGGCTGTGGGCGCAGCGTGAAGATGATTATGTCATTTCGATCATTTACTGTTTGCTTTCCTTCGACTCGGGCTCTTTATTAGTTCTGTTTTGTTTGTTCCATTGTAAAATGCTGTATTGCCGTTTGAAAGTACGATCTCAAATGCTTGGGCGGAGTTCCGCCTCGTATACTAGCTGCCTGCCTCCGGGTTGTTGGCTGAATAGCGGTGTACTCTTCGATGGAACAATAAAGGTTTT
Organism: Triturus cristatus; assembly: GCF_964204655.1. Lineage (NCBI taxonomy): Eukaryota > Metazoa > Chordata > Amphibia > Caudata > Salamandridae > Triturus > Triturus cristatus. The sequence continues at coordinate 1,127,219,016 of NC_140585.1, read as the reverse complement.
TGAAAAAAAAAAAAAAAAAAAAAAAAAAGAAAGGTTTCTGATAAGTTATGGGAAGGTTTGACTTTGAACCTAATTCAAACTAGAAGTGTGACTCGTATTTGGAGCCATTTTTACCAGAGAGGGTTTCCCTCATAGCATTCTCACCGACAACAGGACCCAGTTGTTCTCATGCGACATGGAAGATTTTTTGTTAGATGCAGCAGTATCAAGAACAAAAAACTGTCTTATACCATCCTGAAGGGAATGGTCTCAAGGAAATGTTCAATGTGGCATTGAAAGAGCAATCCAGCTGGCCAAAGGGTTGTAAGCATCAGAACGATTAGCTGCAGAAGCTAGTGACAGCTTATATTCTGACTTCTCATGCCATAATTGGAAAGATTCCTTTAAAGATTTTGGGAGGTAGTAAAGTAAACACTCTCTTTTCTCTAGGATGGATGAGGTGGCAGAAAAGCAGGCAGGTGCAGTAGTATGGTGATAATGTAAGCTATTGAAAAATGCTCAGAGGTAAATGAATTATGATGTTAGCAAGTCAGTGGGTGAACCCAATGTGAGGATGGAAGAGTTGGTGGTTGTAAAGTTGCCTGTGGCCAAAGGTGTTTCCAAATGTTCTAAACCCATGAGGTTTGTAAAACTGTTCAAAATGCAGTCCAGATAGAGGAGTGCAGATCTGCAATATGAATAGTGTGTCTTGTTATGTCTTAATGCACTTCTTGGCGAGGGCAGCAATTGTATTGCTTGTTGTTTTTCTATTTGTTGTTTGTCTAGTCGAAGGAATGTGTGTGCCATCCTGCTCTGTCACCTGCATGAGTGGGCTACCGCTGGGTTCCGCCAATCTGATTCTGCCCACAAATTCTAAGCCTATGTGAAAAGGCTTTGTTTGAATATAATTATAAGTTGGTCAGTTACCTGTGAGGTTTAGCTGATGTGCTTCATTAAAGGAGAACCTTGATCCTGTACTCTGCAGGTTTTCTTCTGAGATGTCGCACAATGTTCCCCATAAATATCCAAACAGTGTGGAATGTAAGAGTGACTCTTGAGTGATAGCAGCCAAAGACTGATTTTAAAGTGATACTGCCCTGATGACTAACTGGTCATTTTTATTACACTGAGTACTATGCTTTCTTATCACAGTCCTTGATACTCACCCTAAGAAGTCTGTGTCTTTGTGGTAATAAAGCATGTATACTACAAACAACTTCCAAGGTCAAGTATATATGTCCTCAGGGGATTTAGTGTTTTGCTATATTTAACATGCTGCCCATTCCTTGGGTCTGACTCACACTCATAATGTAAGGACCTTGATGAGGTAGAGTAGGGTTCAGGATAATGATGATCACTGGTAAGTAAAGGATGCATTCTCCTTTTTCTCATGGTCAAGTTGCCTCTTGGTCTCTTGTAAAGGATATCTATCTAGTGGTCGTTCTTGGGAACCAGCCTCTCAGTTCAGATGTTTCTTCGGAGTCTGCATGTTTGTTACTTTTGCATGGACACTTTAGGACACCATTGAAGAGGTGGAGGTTGAATTGGTTTTCTGCTATGGTTTGCATTGGCTCTCATCCATTTAGGGACGTTAGTTAGAATCACCTTTCTGATACTCGCTTTGTACTTGTTGCATAGAATATGGAGGGAGAGGGCACCTCTGCATCGTCTTTGGACACACACTCAAAGAGTACCTGTACCTGTGCATTTACACATTGCACTGGCATTTATGGGCAGAGCACTAGTGTAACTCAATGATGTCACTTTTTGCATTTCTCTTAGTTGTGGAGGTCATTCAGGGGTTTGTGTTCTGTATTCCTCGTCCCTTTGGGGACATTTTATGGATTTGTTTGGAATGTGTATATCTCTTTGCCACTGCCTATGGTGTCTGAGAAAATATCGAACTTGAAATATCGACTTACCAGAATATCATCGCACATCCATGGAAACTCACAGACATATTTACTCATCCACAAATGCTATCACACCAGCACACAGAATTATGCTCACACATTAAGTCCACATACAGGGACACCTACTGAGAGCCAATCACACATGTATGCTCTCCCACATACACAATCACACAATCTCACATACACATGTAAACCCACATGCACAGAACTAACAGCTACATACATAGACAAACCAAATACCTACACATATAAACATGGATATATTCACAGACAAACAGGGTAGCTTAGATACACATGTAAAGTTACACATCCACGCATCCACAGACACACGTATACATAGTGACACACATAAATTGACGTCCACACAGAGAGACACCTAAAGAGACACACACACTCAGAACATACCCATGCACACAGAAACACATGTACACATATATACACATTCGTAAATACAAACACACACGTATCCTACTCCCAATGTTCAGTCACACACACACACACAACTTTGATGTGCATACAAATACACACACACAGATATGCACGGATATCTATACATAAATACTCAAAGACACTTACACATCTACAAACACAATCACACACACCGGCACTCGGAAACCGACATTTAAACAAATAATGTAACACAAAATTTAACACATAAAAAAGACACATATTCAAGCATACCTATGCACACTGGCACACCCATACATATAGGTACACATCATCATATAAGCAGACACCTGTCTACATTAACCCATATCCACACCACATACACGTACACACATTCTTAACACCTGCACAGATATGCCCATACATACATACACAGATATACACAACACAGATACTTATATACATATGTACTCATACACAGAACACTCACATACACACAAACATTTACACCTACCAGTAAGCTACTCCATACACATGTATACATGCACATATTCAACACCAGCAAACACATACACACCCACACCAATACACATATCCACAAACATACCCAGATACATTTATACATGTATACTCATTGTAGGAAGGTGGATATCTGACTATGGTTACCCCCCACTTTTTGCCTAGTGTCTAGCTGGTTTTTCGACTTAGTTGGCCTGAGATCCTGCCATTCAGGGTCTCAGCCTGTCTGCTCTCTCTTTAAAATGGACTCCATGTACCCTAGGTACATAACCAATTGGAACTGGATCACCCTGTTAGCCCCTGTACCAGTGTACACTAGGTACCCAGGGCATTGGTGTATCTAGGGCCTACCAGGGGCTGAAGCATGTATTGTGCCACCTCTGGCCTGGCCTAACAATTTGACACAACTGGCTGATCACTCAGCTGGGGTAAGTTGGTGTATCCACCTCTTACTTAGGTGTAGTATGCCTATACCTAACCTTAAATGGGACACATGTTAACCTATAAGTCACTCCTATGGCAGGCCGTAACAATCCTGAAGGCAGAGTGCTTGGTTATATGTGAGATGGTGCTCTGGCATGAGCTGAGCCTGTCTGCAGTGGTCGGAACAACTTCCTTCTACCGCTTCCAGATATCGCCATACCATATCCTCTTAAGTGCATTATGAACCTCGCGGTTAAATGCTATCTTTGGTTTGGCTTTATCAAAACATGTCGAGTAAGGTGTCATATGAATTGGAATACTAACCCCTCGCCAGTTCTGGCGACGGGGTTAGCATTCCACCCTTCTAGAGGGACACGACATATACAGAACCTGAAACCCGGGTAAAATCAGACATAGCCTCAGCTCCACAAAATGGATGCTGCCACCACAGACACAAGTCTGCCCTCCTGCTGCTGGGAGTCCTTCCAGCTTGGGAGACGTGGACAAAGGGTTTCCTGCAAGGGGAGGTGCGAGCACCACCCCAGACAGGATTTTGTGTATTGGTCAGGTAGGGCTTGAATAGAATCAGACATGCCTGAGGCTCACAAGGAGCCTCGGTGCATATGCCAGTTCAAACCGGTCCTGGGGCACACCAGCCCCAGACCTGGGGCGAGCTGGACAAAGGATTGGGGGTGTAACCACCCCCCTTCCTGGTCCCACCCTTAGGGAGGGACCTAGCAGGTAGTCCGGCCCCTAGAATCCGGTAGGAGCTGTGTCCTAAGACTTCAGACATCCTGGAATCAACTTGAAACTAAGAAGAAGACGGGAACTTCGACGTTCTGCTGCACAGAAGACTGAAGGAAATCTCCCCTGTGGTCAGGGAGTGACCATCTTGCTAACGCAAGCACCATCCAGCGAATCGACATCTGCTTTGCCGCCGCCTCCTACCGGAGCCCGAGCCCAGAGCCCGACAAGAACTGGACCTCCATACCTATCACAGCCCGATCCACAGTCCCTGCAAAGAAGGAACCCGTGGAGGCACCGAGACACGTGGAGCCAGCCATCTTGGAAGACACTCGACAAGCTGCAAGCGCGACAACAGAGGCTCCCTCCAAGTTGTGCTTTGGGCCCTGAGAAGCCCAACATCCGAGCAGCATCTGCACCAAAGGTGAGCCCTCCAGCATCTCCACGATCTGCGTGGGGCCCCTCTGCACTTTGCAACTCGACGCGCCTGCCTGGTCCCTGGCCCATTGGCTAGTGGCCATCTTGGCAACCATCTTTAAAAACTACGACACTGGTCTGGTTTCTCCAGACTGGCCCCTGCTGCCCTCCAAAGGAGCAGCCCCTCTGACCTTGCTGGTCAGAACCACAAGCTTTCTTCGATTCCTGTGACTCCTGCTTTTGCCAAGGCTTGTTGGCTTCCTTCGAGTCGCCAACACCGCCGACAGTGAGAGCCTGCGTGGGACAGCTCGTGAACCGACTCCTGGACGTCGTCGACCTTCAGGGACCACGTGGCTGCAGAGACAAGCTACACCTCTTCACCTGTTTGCACCCGACATCGCCTGGTACCTACCTGGTGCCACGCCGGTCACTGGCTAGTGACTGTGAACACTGTCCCCTCTGCTTTCAGGTCTTCTACAACTCCGATCCACCCTTGGATCCACCGCATCTCTTCTGGACCGACCGCCTGCAGCATCTTTGTCATCAGTCTCCATTGAACAGATAGACGAAACCCGACGCACTTCGAGACCTATGCACCCGCTTCCTGTGGGTGAGGTAAAGCTGGCACTCCGGTGCACAAGTGTAGAGAAACATCTCTAATGTCTAGGTTTTAAGTCTTAAGTTCGTAGTCCATCCAGAAGACCCTTCTAGCAGTAACTTTTTAACTTTTACGCACCCATTGAAAACCTATGGGAGCCCGCGTGTAACTTTCCTCACTGCACACGCGACCCATGGACCTCCTGGTCACTAACTGAAGTTAGCTCCTTGTAGGCCCAGCGATTCTAGAGGCCCTAGGCCTTCTTCCTTTCCTAGTCGTGGTACTTCTACCACTATTTTAGTATATGGTTTGAGCGGCCACCAGGGCCTATCCATATAAAGTGCAACTTCTGTATATTGTAATACTTTCTTGTTTAACGATTTGTGCTCCTGTGCTCATAAAGAGTCTAGGGGATACTTTGAGTAATAAATACATATATATTTTGAATCTATATCTGTGTGGTGTCCTTTCATTGGTATAAAGGGGGGTTACATATGGTAAAACAGCTTGCTTTACATGCCAAAACGAGTTTAGCCTGAAAGACTGCTTAGCCTACGCTACCACTAGGGCAGCTGGTCCGAAAAGGTTGACTTACAACCACACCATAAGGGTTGCTTGGCATGGTACAAGATGGTCACTTTAACTAGTGAACATCATATACCAGGCCAACTTCTCACATTGGTGAGCAGCGGTTGGGATTTGAGCTTGCTGTGTTTTACCGTTGTAATCTCTTTGTTACCAATTGAAAGATCACACAGGTACCTGTAGGTACATATAAAACAAGATTAGTTATATACTTAAGTTCTACTGAACTTAGTTGTTGTAGAGCAAAGAGAGTAGCACACCCTGACTACAACTACTAGATAGGTTTAGTAGGAAAACCCAAGTGTAGGTAGTTGCAACACATCCACCCACACGTAAGAGCAATGGCTGGGGCAGAGGGGTCCAATGTACCCATCTCTGTCGAGAGTGACCCCCAGAGGGCACCATCCATCTTTGCTACCCTAAACCAAAATGACCTCAGGCAGTTGGCAAATATCAGGGGCCTTAAACAGCCCAGGAACCCTACCTCTGCTGAACTCAGAGAACTCTTACAAGCTGATGAAGATCAGAGAGCTCTCAAGAAAGCCTCCCAGTTAGGCCCCTCAGGGACTGGAACAGGAGGCCCCCCTTCTGAAGATGCTACTGAAGTACCCCTTTCCAATAGTCACCCCTTAGATGAGAATCAGACTACAGAGGATGAAAGTGAGAAGGGTACTGATACTGATGGTAGTGAGGATGAAGGGAGAACTAGCCCAGTGCCAAGTGTTATACTTGGCCCAGCTAACTTAAGGCTATTTGGGAAAGACAATGGGCCCCCCCCCCCCATTGGATCTCCCCAGTGGACTTAACCAGGGGTCTGGGAGACAGAGGAATCACTCAGGTGACTCTAATGCCTCTCATGCCTCTAGAGGCTCTCAGGGTCATTCCAGAAGAAGGATGACCAGCCCTCAGAGGAGGGAGCATGAGGCCAGAATGCAGGAAGCTCAGCTGAGGATCAGGAAGCAGGAGCTAGAAGTAGCCCTGATGCAAGAGAAACTGAACAAGGCTAGGCAACCTAGAGAGAGTGAGTCTATACCCACTGGTTGCAGCATTGTCCCGAGGGACAAAGATAGGGTCTTTGATAATAGGATCCTGTCCAAGGTTGTGCCCCCCTACAAAAGTGGGGATGATATCCACAAGTGGATGACTGCTCTTGAGAGAGCCTGCAAAGTGCAGCAGGTTCCTGAGGACCAGTGGGCAGCAATCTTATGGCTCTCCTTTGAAGGTAGAGGCAGAGATAGACTCCTCACTGTTAGAGAGGAGGATGTCAGAAACTACAGAGCCCTGAAGAGTGTCCTGGTTGATGGGTTAGGCTTAACCACTGAACAGTACAGGTTAATGTTCAGAGATACCCAGAAGGCACAGACTCAGGACTGGTCTGAATATGTTGAATGTGCCACTAAGGCTTTGGAGGGTTGGTTGCTGGGAAGTAAGGTTTCAGATTATACAGGATTGTACAATTTGATGATGAGAGAACAGATTTTAAGTAACTGTCAAAACCAGCTCCTCCATCAGCACCTGGTAGACTCAGATTTGACCTCTCCCCAAGAATTGGGAAAGAGGGCAGATAAATGGGTCAGGACCAGGATCAGGCCTAAAAATCAGGGTGGTGACCAAAAGAAAGATACCACCAAACCTCAAGAGAAGGGTGGGGATAAAACAATAGAGAAATCTTCCTCAGGGCCCCAAAACTCCACACAGGGTGGTGGGTCCCAAGCTCCCTCCTCTACCACAGGTAAAAAGCCTTACTGCCATGAATGTAAAAATCCTGGGCATTGGAAAACTGACAGCAGTTGCCCAAAGGCTAAAAACAAAACTGTTCCTCCAATTACTCCTGCCACACCACCTATTACTGTCAGCAGTAATCCCCCAGGTGGTGGGAGTGCCCCCCAGAAATTTGGGTGGGTTTACTTGGGGAACACAGGGGGACCATGGCTTAGCCAATTCCCCTACAGCAACTACTCTTGTCTGTGATGGTGGCATGGGGGTTGCCAACTTCACTGCCTGTCCCAACACTTTGGGTAGGTACGGACAGGAGCCCTACATCAATGGTAGAAAAGCTGAGGCCTACAGAGACACTGGAGCTAGCATCACTATGGTGGCCCATAGGCTAGTTCCCTCTGAGCAGCTTTTGCCTGGTTTCTCCTACCAGGTAACTAACATTGATGGCAAACAGAACAGTTATCCCATGGCAGAGGTATGTCTCAGCTGGGGAGGTGTCACTGGCCCTAAAAGGGTGGCAGTGTCCCCAACCTTGCCTGTAGATTGCTTCCTGGGGAATGACTTAGAACTCTCAGCTTGGGCTGGAGTTGAACAACACACCCATTCTAAAATGGTAGGCCTTTCACAAAAGGGTAGTGGGGTTGTGCCAGCCACAACCCCTGTCCAAGTAGATTTCCTCCCTGAAAAGGTTGGAAGGGCAGTGGTAGCCACAGCCCAGGCACAGACAGACTTCCCTGTAGAGACTGGCAGAGCTGTGACAGTCACAGCTCAAACCCAAACTGAGTGCCTCCCTGAAAAGGTTGGCAAGGCTGTAATGGTCTCAGCCCATACTCAGACTGACATAGGTGTAGTGAAGCCTGAAACAATGGATCACTCCACACAAACAGAGAGTAGTGGGGAGGAAGAAAAGTCTCCCTCTCCCCAGACATTAGGAAAAGGTCAGCCTCCTCAGGGATCTGACCTCACCCCTTGTGAAGGAACTGCCCCAGAGGTAGCCAGGCCTAGCCTGACAGAGCCTCTGATGTCAGTGGACCTTTCCAAGGTGGGACCCAGTCTGGTGCAGGTAGCCTGCCTCTCTCTACCCTGCCTCAGTCAGCCCAGTGCTGCAGAGGTCAGGGAGGCCAGTGACCCCCAAGAGGGCCCCTGTCCACAAGAACCCCCCCATCAAAAGAATGAGGATTGCCTGGCTAGTAGCCCTAGCCAGGTGATGGTTAAACACATTCCTGACGGATCCCCTTTACAGGTAGTTAGGGACCTCCCCCAGAGGGATTCTGTTGGGCACAGGCAAACATGGGACCTTAGGGCCCCAAACCTGACCTGTCCCTCCAGTAAGACCACAAATGGGACCCAGCCTCCAGCTTTAGGTAGCCAGAGGCTGACCCTGAGAGCACACTGCAACTCAGTGAAAGAAAGAAAGGCATCCATGGTGGAGGATGATTGGAGGAAGCTGAGGCCTCACTTTGAGGACACTCACTTCAGTACTCCATCTCAACACCAGCCTTTTACTTTGCAAAGACACACCAAAGGTAGAGATTCCCTATGGTGGAGACCCTTTGATACCTTTAGGGTGAGGGGTTGCTTAGTGGACCATGAGACAGGGGGTAACCATGCCAGTGCTGGTTCTTCCTTATATGGCCACTTAGGCAATAGAGGCTTATCTGGTCAAGGTCAGCTTTATCTCCCTTCGTTTGGGGGGGGGGTTGTGTAGGAAGGTGGATATCTGACTATGGTTACCCCCAACTTTTTGCCTAGTGTCTAGCTGGTTTTTCGACTTAGTTGGCCTGAGATCCTGCCATTCAGGGTCTCAGCCTGTCTGCTCTCTCTTTAAAATGGACTCCATGTACCCTAGGTACATAACCAATTGGAACTGGATCACCTTGTGAGCCCCTGTACCAGTGTACACTAGGTACCCAGGGCATTGGTGTATCTAAGGCCTACCAGGGGCTGAAGCATGTATTGTGCCACCCCTGGCCTGGCCTAACAATTTGACACAACTGGCTGATCACTCAGCTGGGGTAAGTTGGTGTATCCACCTCTTACTTAGGTGTAGTATGCCTATACCTAACCTTAAATGGGACACATGTTAACCTATAAGTCACTCCTATGGCATGCCTTAACAATCCTGAAGTCAGAGTGCTTGGTTATATGTGAGATGGTGCTCTGGCATGAGCTGAGCCTGTCTGCAGTGGTCGGAACAACTTCCTTCTACCGTTTCCAGATATCTCCATACCATATACTCTTAAGTGCATTAAGAACCTCGTGGTTAAATGCTATCTTTGGTTTGGCTTTATCAAAACATGTCGAGTAAGGTGTCATACGAATTAGAATACTAACCCCTCGCCAGTTCTGGCGACGGGGTTAGCATTCCACCCTTCTAGATGGACACGACATGTACAGAACCTGAAACCCGGGTAAAATCAGACATAGCCTCAGCTCCACAAAATGGATGCTGCCACCACAGACACAAGTCTGCCCTCCTGCTGCTGGAAGTCCTTCCAGCTTGGGAGACGTGGACAAAGGGTTTCCTGCCAGGGGACGTGCGAGCACCACGCCAAACAGGATTTTGTGTATTGGTCAGGTAGGGCTTGAATAGAATCAGACATGCCTGAGGCTCACAAGGAGCCTCGGTGCATATGCCAGTTCAAACCGGTCCTGGGGCACACCAGCCCCAGACCTGGGGCGAGCTGGACAAAGGATTGGGGGTGTAACCACCCCCCTTCCTGGTCCCACCCTTAGGGAGGGACCTAGCAGGTAGTCCGGCCCCTAGAATCCGCTTAAAGGTAGGAGCTTTGTCCTAAGACTTCAGACATCCTGGAATCAACTTGAAACTAAGAAGAAGACGGGAACTTCGACGTTCTGCTGCACAGAAGACTGAAGGAAATCTCCCCTGTGGTCAGGGAGTGACCATCTTGCTAACGCAAGCACCATCCAGCGAATCGACGTCTGCTTTGCCGCCGCCTCCTGCTGGAGCCCGAGCCCAGAGCCCGACAAGAACTGGACCTCCAGACCTATCACAGCCCGATCCACAGTCCCTGCAAAGAAGGAACCCGTGGAGGCACCGAGACACGTGGAGCCAGCCATCTTGGAAGACACTCGACAAGCTGCAAGCGCGACAACAGAGGCTCCCTCCAAGTTGTGCTTTGGGCCCTGAGAAGCCCAACATCCGAGCAGCATCTGCACCAAAGGTGAGCCCTCCAGCATCTCCACGATCTGCGTGGGGCCCCTCTGCACTTTGCAACTCGACGCGCCTGCCCGGTCCCTGGCCCGTTGGCTAGTGGCCATCTTGGCGACCATCTTTGAAAACTATGACACTGGTCTGGTTGCTCCAGACTGGCTCCTGCTGCCCTCCAAAGGAGCAGCCCCTCTGACCTTGCTGGTCAGAACCACAAGCTTTCTTCGATTCCTGCGACTCCTGCTTTTGCCAAGGCTTGTTTGCTTCCTTCGCCGCCGACAGCGAGAGCCTGCGTGGGACAGCTCATGAACCGACTCCTGGACGACGTCGACCTTCAGGGACCACATGGCTGCAGAGACAAGCTACACCTCTTCACCTGTTTGCACCCGACATCGCCTGGTACCTACCTGGTGCCACGCCGGTCACTGGCCAGTGACTGTGAACACTGTCCCCTCTGCTTTCAGGTCTTCTACAACTCCGATCCACCCTTGGATCCACCGCATCTCTTCTGGACCGACCGCCTGCAGCATCTTTGTCATCAGGCTCCATTGAACAGATAGACGAAACCCGACGCACTTCGAGACCTATGCACCCGCTTCCTGTGGGTGAGGTAAAGCTGGCACTCCGGTGCACAAGTGTAGAGAAACATCTCTAATGTCTAGGTTTTAAGTCTTAAGTTCGTAGTCCATCCAGAAGACCCTTCTAGCAGTAACTTTTGAACTTTTACGCACCCATTGAAAACCTATGGGAGCCCGCGTGTAACTTTCCTCACTGCACACGCGACCCATGGACCTCCTGGTCACTAACTGAAGTTAGCTCCTTGTAGGCCCAGCGATTCTAGAGGCCCTAGGCCTTCTTCCTTTCCTAGTCGTGGTACTTATACCACTATTTTAGTATATGGTTTGAGCGGCCACCAGGGCCTATCCATATAAAGTGCAACTTCTGTATATTGTAATACTTTCTTGTCTAACGATTTGTGCTCCTGTGCTCATAAAGAGTCTAGGGGATACTTGGAGTAATAAATACATATATATTTTGAAGTTATATCTGTGTGGTGTCCTTTCATTGGTATAAAGGGGGGTTACATATGGTAAAACAGCTTGCTTTACATGCCAAAACGAGTTTAGCCTGAAAGACTGCTTAGCCTACGCTACCACTAGGGCAGCTGGTCCGAAAAGGTTGACTTACAACCACACCATAAGGGTTGCTTGGCATGGTACAAGGTGGTCACTTTAACTAGTGAACATCATATACCAGGCCAACTTCTCACACTCATCTATACACATACTCACACACAGAGAGGCAACACTCAGAAAATCCACCCACGTGGTCTAGAGATACAGGAGAACATACATACACAAACATACACTTTGACAGACACATTGACATCCAGACACTTAACAGCCACATACAACTAACCCTGGACTTAGTACTAGGCTTCGCTCACGGAGCATGCGTAGTTTGCACTACTACGCACAGTGCACGTAGCGTAGCAACAATATCAACAATACTCACAAATGCCTTGATAAAGCAATTTTACATTCTAAAAGGCATATAACCAATTCACAAAAGTGAACTGTGAATGAAAATATTAGGCAATGAGAGAGGTGATGATTTTGGGGTCCCCCCTAACCTGGGGGGGGGACCAAGCAGATGCCTTGAACACAAAGAGCATATCATGCTGGTGAATGATTCAGTGGTGGTCCCTTCCTCCTAGGACCACCCCAAGCACAGTTATGGTCAAAAATACAATCCCAACCAAAGGCCCTGCAAAGCATTATGGGACGAGATTAGCAGTGGGCAGTGAATATTATAGTGTCCAATATCAAAATAATTCTACAAAGAGCTGCAGTTCAACTAGTCGTTACTAGATGTCCCTCACGAGGCAAATGCAAAAGCATTGAAATTATTATTACATCAAGCTGCAGTTCCACTAGTCGTTACTAGATGTCCATCACGAGTCAAATGCAAAAGCATTGAAACCCTTTCATGAAGCTTTTGCATTTGACTCGTGAGGGACATCTAGTAACAACTAGTGGAACTGCAGCTTGACATAATAATAATTTCAATGCTTTTGCATTTGACTCGTGAGGGACATCTAGTAACGACTAGTTGAACTGCAGCTCTTTGAAGAATTATTTTGATATTGGATACTATAATATTCACTGCCCACTGCTAATCTCGTCCCATAATGCTTTGCAGGGCCTTTGGTTGGGATTGTATTTTTGGCAATAACTGTGCTTGGGGTGGTCCTAAGAGGATGGGACCACCACCGAATCGTTCAAGAAGATGTGCTTTTTGTTTACAAGGCATCTGCGTGGTTCTCTCCCTAGGTTAGGGAGGATCCCAAAATCATCACCTCACTCACTGCTTGCTACTGTATCACTTTTGTGAAATGACTATATGCATTTTAGCATATAAAGACAGAGATAATTATTTTAACATAACTGACACTGTGCAAGATGCTGTTTGCACTTATTGCTCAGAGCAGACAAGCACACAGTGCTAACAGCTACACAGTTTGAGTAGCTGAGCATAGTTCAAAGTGTACTTCACGTAGCTACGTGTAGTGCTACTATGCAAACTACGCCCAAGGTTACATACAATAACCAGACACCCAACTACTCCCCACAGATCCCTATGCCGAACTACAGATATTGACATAGAAACACACAGAGACACATATACAAATGCACAAAGACAGATATATAATTAACAATATTTGTTTTTGCCATTTTGAAACCAGTAAAGGCATTTTTAAAAAGAACATTTTAAGTTTTTTTTACTTTTTGGTTTGATTTTTGTGATTTGTTTGGGAAAGGGAATTTAAGTGTCAACAAAACAGGGTTTAATAACTTAGATTCTTTTTAAATGCAAAAAAATGACTTGGTGTACTTGTATTCAGTCACCAGCTTGACAACGGTTGCAGTGTGACACATGGTTTGGCGTCCCTTCCAAATAGCAAATCGTAGTGGTATGTGATAATGTTTTGCGATCGAAATGCAATCGCAAAACATTCATACTTTACCACCATCTCAAAATTGGTGGTAACCCATTCGCAAATGGGAAGAGGTCCCAAGGAGACAGACCCCTTTCCCATTTGAAAATGTTTAAAACATATTTTTAACAGCAGGCAGTGGTCCCACAGACTACTGTTTACTCTTAAAAATAATATTAAAACATTTCTTTTTTTTTTTTAACTTATACTGTTTTCCTTTAAGGAAAGCAGGCTTCATTTAAAAAAAAAAAAAGTTTACTTCATTTAAAAGCATCACAGATATCGTGGGCTACTGACCCCAGCATGCCACAATCCCTGTGATGGTAGTGAATCCTATTGGGTCACAAATTGAGACCTACCTTATTAAGATTCATGAGGTAGATCGAATTGTGTCCCACTACGAATCAATAATCAATAATTTGCAAAACTACCTATTAGTACATAGGTCGCTTCACAAGCTACCACACTGGTCACAAAAATATTGGTTGTAAATTGCAACCAGTATTTTGCGACCAGTTGTACTGCATCTAGCCCATTGTCTCCAACAGCAACAGCTTGTCCATCTATGAAAGTTGGCACTTCAGCTGCATTGCACTCCATTTCAGCTCTGGCAAGCTGATGTGGGTGGATGGTCCTCATATACTTTCAGATTCCTGTGGTGCTATGAGAATACTTATTATCTATTTCTCCGGGCAACATCTTCTTGCAAATAGTGAATTCCACATGTTTAGCAGATACCTTTTTTATCCAGAGGGTAGGGCAATTAACTTCTCCAACATGGATTATTTTTTAGAGCGTGGCATCTCCTCTTCTTCTGCAACCTCACCAAGCTCTTTTACTTCACTACCCTCTATGACTTCACCTGAAGCCATTTGTCCATTCTCTTTCTCCCAAAATCACAAATATCTCTGTAAAATAGCGGGAGGAATGAGCAGGCCAACTGATCTCTGCTAAGTGCTAATTCCAAATGACTTTCAAAGGGGGAATGCAAAAGACAGTGATTTTAACCAATCAGAAGTCTTTTCTCTCTGTTCCATTGATTTTGAGGTAGTATTGTGAGATGCGGCTTAACCACAAATAAGTAAACAACCTATATCCTTAATAAAAAACCTCAAGGTATGGCTATGAAGTCATTCAGCCTGAAAAACTCGAGGCAATGTTCAATACAAATGAGTTTCTCATTGCAAATGAAAACGTATTATTTCTCTCATTTAGTCAATCGCTATGGCCAAACTTGAATAAAAATTCCTTTTCCATACTAAACTCAACTTTTTAAAAATTTTCAGCGGTTTCATAGACTTTTTGCTAAACTACAATTTATTTTAAAAACCTGAAAAATTAATTCAACAAAACTAAAGGTTAAAGGAAAGTTATAGTTAGGTTGAAGCGTCAGTTATTTTGGAATGATTTACATTTGAAAAACGACAGAAATTTGCTAGGATTAGTTTACACAGTTAACTATAACTTGTACCTACCACCATGCACTGTTTATGACATCACATACATCTTACATCACATATTACATCACTCATCACATCTTCAATGACATCCTTGATGACATCACTGATGGCATCACAAATGACATCATTGATGACATCACCACTATATTACTACAATAGAATTCACAATATTATAGAATTACATTAGGAAAAAAAAGAAAAGAAAACCATCACTTTCAAGCACACCCTACTACATATATCTATACTCCTACACAGAACCGGTGGCGGAGAAGCAAGTACATCAGCACATCCTAAAATGGAAAGTAAAAAGCTTCTACTTCTAACTACTCAGGGCACTGTGTCACCACATCCTATTAAATGCATACATCTTCCTGTACAGAAGTCACTTTGAGTGGTCATTAGTTCACCACACCTTACTGCAATCAGTTATCCCTCATTAGAGAGTTCTGAGTAGAGAGTTTACTGCCTTACCAGACCAACCAACAGACAATTGTGGGACTAGACAGAGGGACTGACACAATGAAAATAGGTTGATCCTACTGTCTGCCATTTTCTTAAACTAAACTTCCATTAAGTAAGTATATAATTTAAGATTTGGACATTTGAGCTCATGAAACCCAACATTTTATAGAATGAAAAACATAGCCTGCAGCTCAAAAAGTGCTTGTGACACCAAAGACAGTGAAAAACAGGATAAGGACGTGATTTGCAGCCCTCAGCTGAGCCCGTAAGGAAAGCCAAACAAGCTGCGGTAAAAGAAAAAGTAGTGCGCCGAAACTAACATGTATGGCCAATAGTGAAGTGATCTATGTAACAGGGCCAGTCTCCAGGGTGTGACCAAAACAGCAAAGGGAGGGACAAATGTAAACCATGTAAAATGTAAACAAAAACAAAGGAATTTTAAAAGGCACTTGAAGGAACAAATGAAAACGCATGGGTGTGCTGAAAGCCTATACAGTAGATACAGCATGTCTCGAGAGACAACGCATACTCTGCCTAGGCGAGACCTAATAAATGGAAGACACTTCCACATCTTTGCCAATGGGGGAGGCCAAATAAACCTGTGCTGGAGTTAAGAGGCAGCCTGGGCACAGAACAAAATGCTTGGAAAATATCCATGTTATTATATAAAATGTTTTCCAATAACACATTCATTCCTACCTGGTGAGCAATTGTTACAGCAACAGAGTTCATTTCAAACAGATTACAAAAAATGTATAATTTTATAATAGCTATTAGGTCTGTTGAGACTTTAGAGACTTCTTTAGCTGTCTGCTGGAGCTCAATGTCTGAAACATGAGATGACCTTGGGGTCAGCCCCTTAGACTGTTTGGGTCTGCCTCCTTCAACCATTGCATCAATAAAGTGCCATTCTCATTTTGGATAAACCAGAGGAGTATTCCTTTCTGACAGTCATGCTGCTTTTTCATTGGGTTTTGGGTGTGGGGGCATTGCAGTGCATGGACAATAAAGTGTTTATTCCGTTGCAATGGAGTCACATTGCTTTGAGTTTGTCCGGAACTCTCTTGAACTCTTCAGAGCCCATCTCCCCTCAGAATGTAGTTGGGGACACCATTGTTCTCGGCAGCATGTAGCCTCCTGAGGACATGCCCAAACTGTGTTCCCCTTAAAGGCCAGCCCATTCACCATCTTTGTGAGGGGCATTTGCAACGAGTGCTGGCAGCGCTGTCACTGCACAGCCAGACCAACCACTGCTGTTTTGAGATGCCAGTGTAAGGTGCAGCTGGCCCTTCTCCAGCATAGAACTGGTGTCACCCTCTACACAAATGGCCTGAACCGAGCTCCTGTAGCTGACATTCAGCCCACCCACTATTTTTGTGAGGGATACTTACACGATGAGAGGAAAATGTTTTGGGGCACAGCAATTCATACTGGTAGTGGAAGGGCCTAGGTGTGCAGCAATTTTTTAGCCGCCACAATATGGAACACCTCTTAACTCCTATATTAATCATGGAAGGAGAATTAAACCTGAAAGCAGTGCATGGTCGATGTGTGTACACCCTAGCAGGGTGAGCTCACTTCCAGCAGCGCTTAATTTGAGCCGGCGGTTGCAGGTGAGTCCCACCAGCACTCATTTTTTAGGACAAACACTTATTTACAGGCTTTCACCCAGAGCAAGAAAGTGAAAAACATACTGGGTGGGGGTGAGAAAGATGGAGAAACATAAAGGGAGGAAGCAGGAACCTGCAAGAATAAAATAAAGTGACTGGGAGTTTCTGGTGGTGGAGTAAAGAGACATGAGGTGGGATTAAGACAATGCAGCCTTGGTATTAGGCATGCTGACATACAATAGCGCTGGTCACAGATTTCTGAGCAAAATATGTGCCTCAACACTTTTTTTTAGAAATTAAGCACCGAGCACAGTGGCGGCTCCTTGGCAAAGACGGAGGAGCGTCGCCCCACTGAGAAGGTTAAAAAGATAAAAATAAAATTAATAACTGATTGTTATTATCATTTTATTTTTTCATCCATGCTGAGCTGGGGCGAGGTGGGGCTGCTCTGCTCACAGAGCAGGGCAGGGGAGGGCGATGAGGGGTTTGCCCACTCCTAGTGTGCATGATGCTTTGACGGAACACTTTGCATGTTCTCCATGTAGGCTGCATTATAGCCTGCAGGGATAGCATGCCCAGCCTCCCAATCTCTGGCTGAGCGCCGATCCTCGCTGCTCAGACCAATCACAACGCTGCATTGCATCATTGTGATTAACTATCAGGAGGCTGGGAACCGGGCACTTCCTGCTTCCTGCCCTGTGGGTGAAGAGGACCAAGAGAAGGAGGAGGCAGCGGCAGTGGAGGCGGCAGACAGGTAAGTGTATTTTTATTTTCACTCCATTCCCCCTCTTAATCCCCCAGCGACCCGCCCCCCACCGGTAAATACCAGCCTCCACTAACTGAGCACCCTCTTTGTGTTTGTGACATCCCACCTGAGTTCTGGTTGTCACTCCCTCACCCCAGAGTCCCTGGCAGTGTGAGCTCCTTCGGCAATACCAAAGAATATGATCTGCTAACCCAGCAGGGTCCTGCAATCTAATCTTTATTCCGGCAATGACCTACCTTTGATCAGTGCTCTGACAGGGTGGCATCTTTAACAGGGCTACCGTGACAATGGGCTTCCCCTGAATGAACACTGTTTCAGTCTGAGCTCCCTCTTACCAGTTCTCTGGCACTATGAGCAAGTACTCAGATCTATCGCTACCAGGATACACTAAGGTGAGCCTTGGGGAAATATTTCTCTCTGTTCCCGATGAGATACACTCACTTCAGGGACAGAACCTTGAGCTCGCTATGCTCTTCCTTTGGATGGCTTATCTTTGCTTCTTTGTCTAGAGCACTGCTTCCCAAACATTTTAGAACCACGACCGACTTTTTAGTATGACAAACTTTCGCAATCCAATTAACTTTAATGGGCATGAGGCAAGCGATTTTTTTTATGTAACTAGTCTAGAACATCATGTGGTAGTGCATTGCTATTTGCAGCTAGCACATCTACCGTTGAAATTGTCACTAAATGTGCACAAACATATAGGGGCATATTTATGAGGATTTGGTGCCGGGTAGCCAGTCACCTTGCTGTGCTGCCCTGCATCAAAGTGAAAGGGCAGGAATGCGCCGTATATATGGCATATGGCGCATTCCTATCCTTTCCCCCGGCACCGGCCCCATTTTGGTAGTCTAGTTCCAATGCAAGCACCCTTGCACCACCATGCAAAGGGGCCTGCGTTGCATGCAGAATTGTTTTTGAGATGGAAGTGGCACCACATTCCATAAAAACAATCCTGGGAGGCTTTTTCCTCTTTCTATGTGTGCTGCACATGCAACATAAATAGAAAGAGAAAACAAACGAGGAGAAATAAAGTTATTTCTCCTTGTTGTATCTCCCCTGAAGAGATGTACGTTTTAGGCACATCCTTAGATTTACATGGTCTTGCAAATCTAGGGATGCATCAGAATCCATGGATGTTGTGTGGGAACACCCACAACAACACCCAGGGAAACCTCCCTAGTGGAGAGTAAGGCAACACAGCAATTTGCTATTCACAGCAGCGCAAAGTGGCTTTGCGTGGCTGCATCTATCGAATGTGGTGGTTTGCACTGTGTGGTGATGACTTGTAGGTAGTTTAGGGAGAAACACGGCTTTAATCAGGATAAGAAGAGCTCACAGAAAGCGTGGTCCCTCCAACACCAGCCACAATACAAACTGTCGTTGGTGGAACTCACACGCACAATAAACTAAGGAAAAGAACACTGGGGAAAAACTCCAAGGGAAAAGAAGCACTGGTAAAAGCAAGTGCAGCATTACAACACACCCACTCTACCTAAAAGTCAAAGAAAGAAAACAAGAGGAAATACAAGGTAGCAGAATATGAAAGAAAGATGTAGAAATCAGGTCTGAACAAAATCCTCCAGATAACGAGGAGGTCTCCGTAATCGAGGAGGTCGGGAAACACCCACACCACCACCAGACGGAAGATCAGAGGAAAAAGAACAAGAGGCATCCCCAGAACCCATTTCTCTTCTAATCTGAGAACCAGAAGTAGACAGTTCAGCATCACTCATCAACATAAAACAATTAAGATGAACATCAGAATTAACAGAGGTAGGTACATGTGTGACTAAATCCATCCCAACACTCCTGCGATACAAAGCAATCTTGCGTTTGTTCCATTTGTTACTATTGTCCAGAAGCACATAGGTGTCGAACACTTGCTTGACCCTAAATGGGCCCCAAAACTTAGATAATCCTTTGCAAGGTCTGCCATGTCTCACTTTGACCCAATCTCCTACACATACGCCACCATGGTTGACTTTGTCATTCGCCACCTGAGAGATTTGTAGCCTGGGAGATACCAACCAATATGGTAGGAGTTTGGTACCAGGCTTTCTTCCACGCATCCTTTCAAACGGTGTGGCACAAGTGACAGAATTTACAGTTGTGCGATGCGTCCAAACCATCTCACAGACCATTACGCCAACATCCTTACCACTCTGAACAGCCATGGCTATGGTCAATTTTACTAACCTGTTGGCATGCTCAACCATGCCATTGGCTTGAGGGTTATAGAGCGCCGTGCGATGATGAACAATACCACACTTAGACAAGACATCTTTAATTTCATGTGAAACCAGCTGGGTACCATTATCCGTGATCAGAGTATGGGGAAACCCCTCCTCATGAAAAATTGATCTCAATTGTTCAATGGTGCTCTTCGTAGTGATATTAGACATGAATTTAACAATGAGCCACTTAGAATAAACATCAATTAATATCAAAGCATTCCTCAAACTTTCCTCCACACCATGCATTGGCCCAATGAAATCTAGACAAACAGAACTCCACGGAACACCAGGATCATCAATGTGACATGGGGAGATGTGACAACCAGTCTTGAGCCTCTTCTCGCTTTCTCTGCAAACCTCACACCCTATCACCCAAGAAGTGATTTGTTCGTCCATGCCAGGCCACCAGAAATCCTCACGCATCCTTTTCTTGGTTAAAGTTTGGCCGAGATGACCTTCATGTGCCTGCCCTATAAACCTGGATCTTAAACCCTCAGGAGGCACAAACTTATCAATCCTCATAAGGACATCTTCCCCATTCATGCTCAGCTCGTCCAAAATCTTAACATACGGTCTCACCGCAGGTGCCAGAGTGCTCTCCCTATGCTCCCCCTGAACCAACATTCTTTTTACACATTTAAGGGTGTCACCCAAACCCATAAAATGACACCAATCAGCAGACGAGAAGACAGAAGCAACACACTCCTCAACATCATACAAAGTGGCCAAAGCACCATCAGAATCCTTACCAACTTCCAGACTGACACCACTAGATGATCTAAGAGACAAACAAGACAAACAGTCTGCTTGGGCATTCTTCCATCCAGGAATGTGAGAGACAGTGTACCGATATTTTTGCAGTCTAGAAGCAAGTCTGGCTAGCCTTGCAGAACCTTTACCAGCACCACCAGGCCTGAGTACCTTGATCAAGGGTTTGTGGTTTGTACGAATACAGAAGTCAACACTCCGCAAAAAGGTCCTGAAATGCTCCACCGACCAGGCAGCAGCCAGAGCCTCACGCTCAATCACAGAATAATTGCACTCGCACCCAGACAGAGAGCGTGAAGCAAAAGCCACTGTCCTCTCAACACCTAAGTGCATTTGGGAGAGCACGGCACGCAATCCACAAGTGCTAGAATCCACAGTCAAAAAGGTCTTTAAAAGTGTGTCAAAGTGAGCCAGAACATTGGCATCACAAATGTTCTTCCTAACAAGGTCAAACGCTCTCTGCTGGCTATCACCCCAAACAAATGAACACCCTTTCCTCAACAAGGTCCTTAGAGGTTCAATTTTAGAAGCAAAACCTATCACAAATTTTGAATAGTACTCTATCAAACCCATAAAAGACCTCAATTGGTCTTTATCGGAAGGAACTAGAGTACATCTAATGGCTTCTAAAAGATCTAACTTAGGCCAGACACCCTGGCCAGAGATGGTGTGTCCCAAGTACTCAATTTCTTCCACTAAAAACTTGCACTTTTCCATCCTGAGGGTAAGGCCATCCTCCTTCAACCTACTCAGAACCTCCCTCAAGGTATTGTTGTGTTCATCCACAGACCCACTAAAAACCAGAATGTCATCCTGGAAGAACTTCACATTTGCCAGGCCCTTGAAAATACCAGTCATAATGTGCTGAAAGACACTGGCAGCGGACAAAAGTCAGAAAGGTAGCCTAGTAAAACAAAAGTATCCTCCATTGTTGTGAAGGCTGTGAGATTTTTTGAGTCGTCGTGAAGTTTGATCTGGTGGTAAGCACTCTTCAGATCAAGTTTAGAAAAGTACTTACCATCTTTCAACAAAAGTAACAACTCGTTAATGTTTGGGAGGGGAATGGTGTCCGCAACAATGCGCTGATTCAGACTACGAAGGTCCACACAGAACCTAAGCTTGCCATCGCTCTTCTTCGTAATAACGACAGGAGAGACCCAGTCTGACGCATCAACGGGTTCAATAACCCCTTCAGCAAGCATATCATTCAACAATTTCTTAACATCGTCCCTAACCACAACCAGAACCCTCCTCAATTTGTGCTTTACCGGCATAGTGCCCTCTTGCAACACTATTCTATGGGTATAACCCTTCAGAACACCCAAGCTTTTTTTTAAAACAGCATCCATTTCAGCAAGGATACTCTCTGTGGCAGAGTCATCAGGCATGCACAAAACATGACCAGGAACATGAGGATCAATAACAATATGAAGATCAAATTGATGGCACCAACCTAAGATAGGTGGGTCATCTTCTGCTACATAAATTTTCCTTGAACTTGTCTACATTTGAAAACAATAGTAGCAGAAAAAAACCTAACACAGTTATTCTCTCCCCCTGGTAAACCCTAGGATCAATGTCTATGGGAAGAAGAGAAACCTGGGGCCACTCCTTCTCCCACATCCATTTAGGCACAATAGTATACAAAGACCCACAGTCCGCCATCAACTCCACTTCTTTGTCTAAGATCTTGAAAGATGCTTTGGGGCGGCTCCTCCTCTCCAGGGCCTCAAGGTCCGATAGAACCATAAAGAGGCGGCCGTCAGAATCTTCATCAATGCTGAAGTCCTCCGTAACAGCCACTCTGGATTTAATGAAGTCCTTGCACATACGGACATAGTGACCCTTGCGGCCACATTTCCTGCAACCTTGCTTAGAAGCAAAACACAATTTTGCATCACTAGAGTGGAAGGAGCTGCCGCACCTAGAACATCCTTTGGACTTGAACGATTTTTGTGGCTTGGTGATAGACTTATTGCTCAACATTCTGCTGGGTTCTTCCTTCCTCCCTATAACGGCTCCATCAGTATTTTCCACTTTGTTCACCTCCTTCATGCATCGCTCAGACTCCTCAACCACTTTTGCAATAGAAATAGCATCTTTTAAAGAAGGAATTTTTCCCAAAGACGTTCCTGAGTCTTTTTACTGTTACAATGAACAATGAGTTGGTCCCTTATTAGTTCATCTGTCATTTGACCAAATTTTAACTTTATTGACAACTCCCTAAGTACTGATGTAAATTCGTCAAGGGTTTCACCTTGTTTTGAGGCCTTGTGTAGAAAATGTACTGTGACATAACTATATTTTCTTCTCTTGCAAATCTTTTCTCCAAATGAACTTTTGCTTCCATAAATACATCCTCAATCGGGTTATTATCATTACCTAACATTTGAGGTGTGTACTTGAAAATGCATTGGGCTTCTTTGCCTATGGTGCCTAACAACAAGGCTTTCTGACTTTCCGGTGTAAATTCAAGACCATCCAAAGCTATGATGTAGTTATCAAAAGAATCAACCCATTCTCCCTACAGCATTGAAGGTTGACCAGGTTGGGCAAGAAAAGGTGGTGGAATGACAATGGCAGACACAGCCATGTTGTCAGTGAATTGTGCTTAAAAAGCAAATAAGCTGCTTGAGACACGTTCTTGAATGCTTAAAAGCAGGTGCTAATAATCACATATCCCATCCTCATTGCCAAATATGTGGTGATGACTCGTAGGCAGTTTAGGGAGAAAAACGGCTTTAATCAGGGTAAGAAGAGCTCACAGAAAGCATGGTTGTTCCAACGCCAGCCGCAATACAAACAGTCGTTGGTGGAACTCACACGCACAGTAAACAAAGGAAAAGAACACTGGGGAAAAAGCTCCAAGGGAAAAGAAGCACTGCTAAAAGCAAGTGCAGCATTACAACACACCGCCGTTACATCACAAAAAGTGATGCAACGGTGGTGCACGGGGCTCATAAATTTGTTTTATTTTCCATTTTGAAGAGCGCTTTTATTTTCATGCTCCCAGAGAAAATGGGAGCGTGTGGGGGCTTTGCAGCGCAGAGCTGCACTTCACTGGGAGGGAATCCCCGGCGTAGGGATTCCGCCGGGCTTCGTGGAAAAGCGGAAGCCCACCCCGCATTTGTGCCGCTTTGATGTCTTCTTAGCGGGAGCCCACCCCACATCTGTGCTCCGCGAGCGGGAGCCCACCCCACTTTATGGCCACCTTTTGAATTAATTTTTTAAAAAGTGGGTGCCCACCCGCATCTCTGTAGTGAAATCACCGCCGCGGCCCGGCAGAAGAAGCCCCGACCCAGAAGCCAGGCAGAGTCCGCCTGCTTGGGGGTGGGGCGGGAAGCAGGAAGCAGACAGAAGGTAACGTGTGAAAAGCAGGGCTCCCGTGACCAGTGAGAGCCCCGCTGTATCAGCCTCCTTGGAGAAGTCCCGGCCCCCAGAAGGAGGACCGGGTGAAAAGGAGGACCAGCTGAAGCAGGAGTGTTATTGGCGCCAAAGAGCTTGTAGGAACGCACTAGGGAACGGAGCCCCAGGGCGGAGGGGCTCCCAAAGGCTTTAGGTAGCGCCCCTGGGTTGCGTGCCTGATTTCTGCAATACAAGGAGTCCCAGGTGAGAGGGGCTCCCCAGGGCACATTGTCAGTGCCCCCCCCCCGTGATCGCCCCCATGTGGCATAGTGGTGCCAGTTCTGCTAGGGCCATTGGTGTAGAGTCCCAGGGAGGACTCAAGGCATGTTTGGGGCAGTACCTGTTGACTTCCTCAGTTGCGCCGCCGTAGCGGGCAACTCCAACGATTGGGCAAGTTTTGTTGTAGAGAGTCCCAGTGGGGGCCCAGGAGGGCACAATGAGTGCCATTGCCCACATTTTTCTCCCCAGCTGCACCGCAATTAGTGGCAGCTGCAACGTTTAGGCCCTGCGCTTTGCGCCCTTTGGAGTTTGCCGCATTTGGCAGCCCAGCCCTGACTATTTGGACAGTGGGGCATTTGAGCCCCAGTGAAAGGCCAGTTGGCCTGGGGGTTATGGTGGATGCCTAATGTGGTTTTACTGGTGAGACCCAGTGTATAATGGGTTTATGCCCAATGTGATGTAGGCGTAATATGGTTTAGCCCGAATGAGATGCATAAGGTGTTTTATGCTTAGGATGATGTGTTTTTATGCCTAAGGTGACAATGCTGAGGTCATTATTTTGCCAGTAACTACTGGTTGTATTCTACATCTATAATTTGTGCTACAGTTATTATATGTTCTACATTTGCTAAGTTCACTTTGTGATGGTTCTGACAGTGGCCCAAATGGCCCTGTCAGGTGTATATAGTCCACTGTAAATATTGGCCAGTGCCAGTTGGCACAGTGTATATTGTGTAATTACTACTCCAATGTGGGGTGTGTGTGTGTGGGGTGTGTGTGTGTGGGGTGTGTGTGTGTGGGGGGTGTGTGTGTGTGTGGGGTGTGTGTGTGGGGGGTGTGTGTGGGGGGTGTGTGGGGTGGGTGTGTGTGGGGGGTGTGTGTGGGGTGTGTGTGGGGTGTGTGTGGGGTGTGTGTGGGGTGTGTGTGTGGGGGGGGGGGGGGGGGGGTGTGTGTGTGTGTGTGTGTGTGTGTGTGTGTGTGTGTGTGTGTGTGTGTGTGTGTGTGTGTGTGTGTGTGTGTGTGTGTGTGTGTGTGTGTGTGTGTGTGTGTGTGTGTGTGTGTGTGTGTGTGTGTGTGTGTGTGTGTGTGTGTGTGTGTGTGTGTGTGTGTGTGTGTGTGTGTGTGTGTGTGTGTGTGTGTGTGTGTGTGTGTGTGTGTGTGTGTGTGTGTGTGTGTGTGTGTGTGTGTGTTTCTTTACACATTACCTCCGGGATAAGCCTGACTGCTCGTGCCAAGGGGGTGAGCAGTGGTTATCTTGGCATGTAACTCCCTTGCCCTGACTAGAGTGGTGGTTTCTGCCTGGCTTTGTTGCAAGCCTTAGCCAACCAGAAATCACATTTCTAAAACCAAACATTTGTAATTGGCTAGGTTTTCTCCTAAACCTCACTTCCTGCTTTCCCCACGGCCAGGCCTGTCCTGTCCTGTCCTGTCCTGTCCTGTCCTGTCCTGTCCTGTCCTGTCCTGTCCTGTCCTGTCCTGTCCTGTCCTGTCCTGTCCTGTCCCTACTACGCTTGGAAGCAACTGCTATATTGTATTAGCAATAGGCAAAAATAAATCGACAATAGAATAAAGATGTTTAGGGGCAGAGTGAGGCCATTTCCATCACTGCCCTATCATGCCAGTCTGAGTACTCCCCATAGTGCCCTGATAGTGTATATCTCTTCTCACCTGTGTCATTTCAATGTCTGCTCCCTCACCACCAGTTCAGTTACATAGAATGATTTCTGTGATGATCAGGTACTAAGAAACGCAGTTCACTTTTATATTTTGTACTATTTAAGATGGAAGTATGCTTGTTATAAGCTGTGCACCTATAATCTCAGGGATAAACAGAAAGGGCAGATGAAATATTGGAATTTTGCTTGTGATATTTTGTCACTGAGTCAGGGTAGGATTGGTAAGGCAGGCACTTGGGCAATGGCCGAGGGGCCGGTATCGAATTTCCAGCTGTGGGCTGCTTTTTTGGCAGCCTGGGGGCCGATTTGGGCTGTGTATGGTGTGTTCAGATGTCGCCAGCGGCCCAGTGGGGCTCTGAGTGGCCTTTCTGGAGGCAGATGGGCGTCCATTACCTCCCTTTTATTAACAGGAAGAGGTGTCACTCCCTTTCTGAGCAGAAGTGGCCTCACTTGTTTTCAGGTGTTTATAAAACTTCGCTGAAGCAGTGTTTTGTGGAAAGGAAATATGCAAATGTGGGCCACTTTTTTTTAGCGTGCCCGAGCCGATTTCTAATTTCAATCCAACCCTGCGCTGAGTGCCAGGATAATTACAGAGTTGGCTGATTATGCTTATAGTAATGTGATCCATATATCAGTTAAGCTGGTTCTGTTATTCAGTTGACAACCATTGTATCTACAGTGCCATCTACGTCAATTCTAAGTTGCCCTGGGTTAGTGGGTAAAGGTACGGTTCACAATAGCTAAAAGCTGGCGAGCGGCCATTTAAAGTTACAGAAAACTATAGTATATAGGGACTCCGACGGAAACTAGTCTTGCGTTATAATGGTCGAGATAGAAGGAAGGAAAGAGAAGGAGGGTGAGAGCTGCTGATTAATAAGTGTGTCACTTGTCACTTTTTCTTAGCATTCAAGCATCCCCTCAGTCCACTTCCGGGCAGCCGCTCATTGCCTCGTGTCCACCCACTCATAAGACAGAACAGCAAATGTTCCTCTTCAGATGCCACAAACACCATTCGCCCTGGCCCCTGGTTGGTCTCTCAACACACCATGCCGCATCAATGGTTGAACTCTCACAGTTGACCTCAAACTTTCAGCTTTCAACGCCTCCACAGTCACCCCTGCGCACAACGAAAATGCATCTGTAATATCCACCTACACCTTTCTTGCTGGTGAAACGTTCGTCAACGTATTAGTTCTCAGTAAACTGAATTACTGCAACACTCTTCTCCCTTGTCTCCCGCTATTCTCCCTCCAGCCCAGCAAAAAGTCCTCAGCCTGGCTACTTGCAGCCTATTCACCCTCCGTAGCAAGACGTTCAATACTAAGCTGCTCGTCCCATTGTCTAATAATGATCCATATTCACATTCCTGACCTCAAACTTACAAAGCATTACTTGCTTCCCCCATCGCTACCAACAGTCAAACCTACACTCCGAGCCTACCCTCTCACGTCACAAGCATTTTAAACCGTGCTTTAAATGGGCCGGTACTCACCGGTACTGAGTACCGGAACTTCTCCGTTTTCTCCCCCTGAGTACCGGAACTTATTTTCGGGCACGGAGAGTACCGGTACTCCCAGAAGCAGCAGGGCTCAGGCCCTGAAGTATGGGTATGTGCAATGCAAAAACTACAGAAAGTGAACTTTTCAGATGGAACGTGTTTATGTGCCGCTCTGGCAGGCAACAGCCAGCGTATTCCTGCGCTGGGCTGCACCTGCAGTGTTAGGTTCTAATTGGCATCGCAACGAGAATGAGGATGTGCCCAGAGTTGCCGACAGAGGAACTGGAGGCCCAAGTTTGAATCTCGACATCAGGCTCATCATCCTGTGATTCTGGACAACTCCCTTAACCAGTGGTGCTTAAAAAAAAGTACGCTTTAATGCAAATGTTCTGACTGTCATGTAAAGCGCTTAAATGCCCATGGCCCAAATTTGCGCAATATCAAACTGGCAAAAATTAGGCCGGGCACCTATGACATAGAAGCTGATGCTCGCCGTGTCTCCTATGTAAGGAGGCAGTTTGATATTGCGCGAATTTGGCCCATGGGCATTTAAGCGCTTTACAAGACAATCAGAATATTTGCATTAAAGCTTACTTATGTGGCTATTGTTAAATTCCTGGCTCACAGCCATGCCCCTAACTGCACACCCAGTGTAATTAGTGATTACCGGCAGTGCTTTAAATGGGCCGGTACTCACCGGTACTGAGTACTGGCACTTTTATATTTTCTCCCCTTGAGTACCGGGACCTTTCCTCGGAAAAGGAGATTACTGGTACTCATAACGACCCGGTTTTGATGCGGTTGGTGCTGCCCTTCTGAGCTCCATCCTTGGAAGCTCTTTCTGCACGGCCTGCAATGGGTTCCAGTACCTTTCAAACGGATCTGAAACCTGGGCTGCGCTGGTTCAAAAGCACCAGCTCAGCAGCTCGTCTTTAGTAGAACACAGAGCTGCGTGTGCCTGGAGTGAAAGGTGGAGTATCACTGCAGGGTGTCTTTAGAGGGGGTCGGACGGTATCCATAAAACCTAATCGGCGTGAGTGTGGGCCACATTGTTCAGGGCATGCAGCTTGTTAGCATGCCCACTGTTTTAAACGCCCGAAAATCTTCGCCCATCAACAATTTAAATGAAAGGGATTTGCATGAAACAAAAACTCTGCCCTCTAGATTGAATCAATGGATTTAAGCTTTTTAAAACAACTGCCTCACTAGTACTGATTCGTCAGTGTGTCATTTATTGATGAACATTAGTTGTATAACCATAAACTTAGGAAAGTACTATGTAAATAGTTAGAAATTTTTAAAATGCATGCATATGTTTTGCATACAAAGCTTAGAAAGGTAAAAAAAACATAGCCCCGCCCACTGCCCCGCCCCTTACTCCACCCCCAATCCACTGCTTATTTTTGGTGAGTACCTGCACTTATTTTTTTCCATTTAAAGCACTGTACCGGCACTTCAAATTTTCCATTTAAAGCACTGATTTTAAAGAAACGAAGATATATGCTGACTCACGACCAGGTGCTTTTCATGCATTGCTCCCAGACGCAATATCCTTCTCTGGGATCAATCGAAAACCATAACCTGCAACAACATCTGCATTGCACAACCTACCTTGTATGTTCTTTCTATACTGAACTTCATGGGATGCAAATCACCAAGTGCTAATTCAGAGATGTCCACTAGGTGGCACACTTGAACTACATTTGTTTTTCGGCCGGTGATTAGGTCTAACTAACCCAACCATAGAGCGGCAGCTTCTCTGCTTCCTCTTCTCTTTATAGTCGTAACCAGGGGCTCAACTAGACGTGAACTAACAAGTAGGTTGATGAAGCGTTAAGAGTAAGACTCAAGAATTCACTCAGTGTGGTGACTAGGCATACAAATGCCCTTGCCACGGTCAACTGCTCGCCCCTGTCCACGGGTCTGCATTTGAACGAGGATAGCGGAGTACAAGTTCCCCCAAACGCCAGGATATCTGCTCCAGCTGCAACTTCCATGCATCTCCTACTCAGTCCCTGCTACATGTTCTGAGACACTGAATGCCCCATAAAGGGCGAGTTAGAAAGCTTATGGGAACAGTACAGCCTCATACTTCATGCAAACAGTGTGAGAACTCCCAGAATCATCCCACGTCCGTATAGGTCTGTGGGGCGTCTCATGTCCAGCCCAGACTCCTCCAACCTTTTCCAGCCCTCTAGAAGTTTCTCCACAAGGGACGCCTGTGAATGGTCAGATGCTTCATAATTGTACAGAAAAGGGCCAACGCTCCAATGTGGTGCCAGCAAATGCTGCAGACTCTCCCTGTGTCTTCTTATGCTTTTGGAAACCCACGGAGTTATCCAAGGAGACATTTTCTGCTCATGTGTGATGTGCAGTGTAGGAAAGATAATACTGGAAAGTCTTTTTCTATGCCCCCTTTTTGGTGCAAACTAGCAGAAATTAGGTCTGCTAGAGCTGAACAAGAAGAGTCCGTAGTAGCTTTGGGAAAGGAGTTGGCTCCGCCTCATGTAGAAACACTAGAAATCCTGCAACTTGAAACAAGACGAGGCATTGGCTGCAATATTCCGGATACCAGGTACATGTTATCCCTGAGCAAGACATTCTTTACACACACAAGAACAAGCGGAATCCACGATAAAGATGTCGAGCTACATTTACTCTCAGGTGGGAGTGTGGCCAAGGGGGCATTGCCAACAGAGATACAGGTGAAGGGTCTTTCTCTGGCGGAGTGGCCCCCCAACTACTTCTGACCTCTTTTGCCTTTGGATTTTTTGAAGCATTTAAAACTCGAATGGCCAGCAGTCCCGCAGAAGGAACCATTTGTTTGAACTTACATGTACCTGTGGGCCTTGTGCATTTCTTTTTGTTGAACTCCCAGCAAGCTCTTTTTCCGTCACTCCCCCTTGTGGTATTCTGAAAGGACTGCTGCCCTACCCCCTCACCTTTCTTCAACATCATACAACGCAACCAGGAATTAATGTCTCTCTGATCCCAGGATCTGCTCTGACTTGAAGCTTTCTTCAGATGGAAGGCTTTACCATAATCCTCCAGCAAGGTTCCTCAAACTCTTTATATGCACCCACAATCTTATTCTGGTAGAAGAACATGTGTGAACCCAGTTCTGTTGATTTCTCCAGCAACAGCGACTGGTAAAAGGTACAGCCCTGGAGTCAATTGATCATTGACTCTTCTACTTCCAGTTTCTTCTGCCTGTGACAACATTCATTTACGGGGTGGCTCCTCCGCTAGGGCGGAGGAGCGTCGCCCCACTGCTCTCAGAGCAGAGGAGCAGACTAGCTGCCAGTTGATTCTCTGCATTCGGGCTCTAAGTGCCTTCCTGTCGTGGGCCAGCTTGGTCCCTGGCTATTGAAATCATCTCCGCTGATGGGGACTGGCAGGACCCTGATTGAGTACCCCCAAGTGAGATGGACTTGAGAGCCCTCGCCTGACCTGCCCTTTCTCCCACAGGTATCTCTTTCTTTCCACGTGTTGGAACAGGGGAAAAGCTGGCTTAGGTGGGACCCCCGTCCTTCTGGGACGTTCCTCATGGGTTACTTCAGGAGGGGATGACTGTGGCCAGCTGCTGCTGAGAGCTGGGTTCTGATTGAGCGGAAGCCACATAAGTGGATTACAATAAAGACAACAGTTTTCCAATGGAATCAAGTCGCCCCATGACAGCTGCAATGTCAGCTTCCCACCCTCCTCTTCACCTGCTTTGGTGGCATCCTGAAGCAGTACCCTCAGTTCACCTCTCCAATAATCACCAAATATCATTTGGCATTGAACACTGAAACAATGGATTAAATGTCACCCCTCACAAATGATGTACCACCAATACTGCGCTTTCAAAACTTTATAAAATTGAATATCTGTAATGTCCACCTACACCTTTCTTGCTGGCAAAACGTGTATCAACATTTTAGTTCTCAGTAAACTCGATCACCGTAACCCTCCTTTCCTTTGTCTCCCTCTATTTTCTCTCCAGCCCATCAAAAACAAGGGTGAATAGGCTCCTTGCAGCCTATTCACCCTCCATAGGAAGGCGTTCTACACTGATTATCTCCAATAAAGATCCATATTCATATTCCTGACCTCAAACTTCCAAAGCATTCCTTGCCTTCAGGGTCGGACTGGTCCATGCTGTGATCAGAGAGTCCTGGATGGGCTGGTCCGACAGGGTTTTTGGCTGTCTGTGGGCCTGTTTATGGTCTGGTGGGCCGGTTTTTAGTGTTGGTTTCCCCAAAATTAAAACAAACATTGTCTGGAGCAAGCACACATGCATGCAGAAACCTTGTAAAACACATACAC
Source organism: Triturus cristatus (assembly GCF_964204655.1). Classification (NCBI taxonomy): domain Eukaryota; kingdom Metazoa; phylum Chordata; class Amphibia; order Caudata; family Salamandridae; genus Triturus; species Triturus cristatus. The sequence goes on along the minus strand of NC_140585.1, from coordinate 1,127,187,150 downwards.
AGCTTGTCTTTACAAGTCCAAAACTGGCCCAATTTGCAAATATGGGCTACCTTTTTAGCTATCTCATTTACTAATGGGTTGAGGCACTTTTATGTTGGTTCCTAGGCCTATTTTAAGTGCAAGTGCGACCCTGCTTGTCTTCTTCCCCATCTCTTACAGCAGTCAGTCAAACCTACACTCAGAGTCTACTCTCTCGCGTCACAAGCCTTGCCAAGGGCCACGCATCAAGGGTTAGATTAATACAAATTATTAATCCTTCCCTCATTTCCGTACTGGCACCGCATTGTCACGCAATTATGAGAGCTTTTTCCAGCCCTGTACGTCATCAGCTTAATAAATCATTAAAGAAATCCAAAGCAATAATATTTTTTTTAAAGTCTCATCGTAAAACTCAGCGCTACAAGGAGTGCTTAAATCTTCTAGAAGCCACTGATAACCTGGATTTTAAATGTTGTTTCACATAGCTGCCTACATACAACTTTGATATCTTAAAACACAACAGTTCTGGCCATTAGGTAGCACCAGAGGTTCAGGTCATCGCCTGCTCCACGATGAGTGTGAGATCAAAGGTATAAGACGAACAAACACGGACCTCCTGGCTGCATATAGGGGCACGGTATGGTGCAGTAGCGAGTAGTATTTGAGCAATTTGAGATGTCCTCAATGTGTGATGTGCTCCAAGTGGAAAGCAATGGATGCTCGTGTATCAATAATTCTGCTGAATGTCACTTAAATAAGAAAAGCAGCTGATGGGCACAAACCTATCCACCAGCCAATAGTACCTGTGTCTGTCTAGATATGAATGTAGATATATTCCAATTCCTTTCTTGTCCGTCCGTCCGTCCCTCCGTCCGTCCGTCCGTCCCTCCCTCCCTCCGTCCGTCCCTACATCCATCCATCCATCATCCTCTCTGTGTGCCTACAATGATGCTGCCTATTCATGGAGTTCTACCTGTAGCGTCCTAGCATGGACACGTTCTAGTGGTCCAGTGTGTGTGTGATACACTCCACACCCACCCACCACCTACGTCACCGGGTCAGGTGACGAGGGTAATAAAAGGGCCGAGCGCACTTGCTCGTGGCCATTCCCACGATCCCCAACTATGTGTCTGTGTCCGTCCGTTTACTGAGCATGAGGGCCTAGGGCCCAACTTCACAATGGCGACGAGGCGGGTACTCTACCCCGCGTGTGCAGCCTCGCTCTGCGCAACGAAACAAACCACAAGGAGGGAGAGAGGAGTGCCCCCAGTGAGGACACCCCCCCCCTGTGAGAAGGTGCGACGCGCCGAGAAGCCGGCAGGGCGAGACGGAGCCCGCAGCATGCCCCGAGGCGACCGAGAGCTCACCCCGCACCTCAGGCGCCAGCCGCTATGACCCTGGCGGGGGGGGGGGGAGGGAAGCGCCCCGAAGACAAGCGGACCGATCGGAGCCCACCCGCTTCGGCCGCGACGCCGTGATTCTGCAGGCGGAGGTCGGGTGCCCACCCCGACCCCGCCGACCCTACCGCTGTGCCCGGAGGTGCCCGGAAGGAAAGGCAAGCCAAGCGGAGCCCACCCGCATCGGCTGCGGCCCCCGCAAGAAGCGTGAACCACGCGGTGCCCACCCGCAGAAAGAAGGAGGCCCGCCGGCAGCCAGAGGTGAGCCCGAGAAGTTGAATGGAAGATAGCGGGTGCCCACCCCGCTCCTCCATCCCTGGGAGTGAAGCGGCACCAGCAGCCCCCCCCCCGCCGCACGGTCCGTGGAGCTTGGAGACCTGCTGCGGGGGCGGGACGAACTGAATGTCAAAGCGGAGCCCACCCGCGATGAAGGGAAGCCCAGCCGGCGAAAGGGGCTAGCTGTCTACTCCCCTGTCCCGTGAGGAGCCACTGACTTTGCCGAAAGGAGCGGGCAGGCTCCGGCAGCAGCGCCAACCCTCCGCCCGCTCCCCGTACAGAAAGCGAGCCGAGTGAGGCTGCGGGGGCGGGGGAAAGCGAGAGGAGGCAGCGTGCGGCCCAGGCCGTACAAACACTAGTGAGAATAGACGTGCTGGAGAACCCCCCCCCCCCTCCCTGCCGCGCGAAGACTGCTGGAAGCTGCCGCGGGCAGGGAGGGCGATCAACAAAATAAGTAATGGCCGCCACCGGCCATTGGAAAATGCCTACACCCTGCGGGACCCCGGTGGCATGAAGGTATGAAGCATTTCCAGCGTAACAATGGAGCATTTTCCCCCCCCAACTCGTGCACACACGAAGTAATGCCTGGACTCCTGCAGCTCACTGTCAATGCCTGTGCCCCCCCCTGCCTCTCAAAAAATAAAGGAAAAGACTTACCTGCTGTCCCGCCACGTGTCCTGCCCTCCACTGCTCTGCCGTACCTCCAGCCCGTCTGCACAGCCTACCAAAGCCTGGAAAAGAACAAGGAAGAAGAGGTTAGCAGCAGAGAAGGTTGCTGCTGACTGGAAGAAAAGCATACCCTGCACTGCCATCTAGTGGCCAGAGAGCAGCATTGCACCAGCTGCAGGAAAAGAATAGAGAGGCTAAAGAAGAGGCAGCAAGGCATGTACCGCAAGGGCAGACTGATGAGCAATGGCGAGCGCACGGGAACGCGACGGAGGCGCACAGGAATGCGCCAGAAGCGCAGGAACGCGACAGAAGCGCAAGGAAGAAGAGACAGTGTGCCACAGGGATGCAGCGCCATCCCGCAGCGACAAGGAGGAAGAAAGGAAAATGGTGTCAAGCCACATCCACCCCAGCGAGGACTGCGCTGTCGCCGCATCAAGTGGAGCGAACTCTCGAGCGAACTAAAGGACTCAGCGCAGATGTACCCCGGACGCGGAAGGTACACTGCAGCGCCTACAGGAGAGGAACCCACTGAAGAGGATGGGCGCAGCAAGTACCAGACACTGGCAGGCACGGATGCAAAGCCACACCCAGTGGCGCCAAGAAGCCACCACATCAACAGATCACGGTACAAGGAGCAACGCTACACTGAAGATGTACCACGTCGGTACGAAGAGTAGCACGCACTAGCGCCTGACAAGGCAGCGAACGCAGGTAGTCACACGACGTGGCGCACCTCGTGAACACAGGTAGTCACACGACGTGACACACCTCGTGAAGACGACCAACCAAATGGTCGCACCACAAAGGCCAAGCCGACCAGCCACATGGTCGCACCACAAAGCCAACCCGGCAGGGGTTGCACAAGGAGGTGACCGACGCACGGGTCAGCGAATCTACGACCAGCCAAATGGTCGCACCGCAAAGCCAACCCGCCAGGGGTTGCACAAGGAGGTGACCGACGCACGGGTCAGTGAATCTACGAACCAAAGGTCTGACGGAAGACCGAAGGTATCCTGCCAGTGATCGGCAGCGCGGACCGTCCAGTGGTCCAAGAAGCTCAAGAAGATCGAAGAGGACCAAGAGTATGGCCCCACGAACTTTAACAACCAAAGTAACTGGTGAAACGGAGAAGAACGACGAGGACCAAGAGTGTGGGCCCCGAACTTCAACAACCAAAGTAACTGGTGAAAAGGAGAAGACGAAGAAAAGGTCACGACCCGAACTCGGAATGCTGAGGAAGATGGAGAGAGTGCCCTCGGATGAGGACAAGACCAGGGGGAACATGTGCAGAGTGCGCGCGCTGCATGGAGAAGCCTGGCCAGACCAAGTGAGAACAGAAATGGTCCAGAATGGGTCGTGAAGCGAAGGGATGAAGATATCGGAGTGGCACGTTTGCCACTACAAGAAAAGAAGGATGAAGATATCGGAGTGGCACGTTTGCCACTACAAGAAAAGAAGAGAAGAAGATATCGGAGTGGCACGTTTGCCACTACAAGAAAAGAAGGATAAAGATATCGGAGTGGCACGTTTGCCACTACAAGAAAAGAAGAGAAGAAGATATCGGAGTGGCACGTTTGCCACTACAAGAAAAGAAGGAAGATGACATCAGAGTGGCACGTCTGCCACTAATAGGAAAAAGGGGAAAGAAAGAGATCTGAGTGGCAAGGCTGCCACTGCAAGAAGAAGGAGAAGAAGTCAGAGTGACTCGACACCCTCACGGAGAGAAGAATCGAGGAAAGAGAGAGGAGTGTGGCAAGACTACTCACACCTCGAAGATAAGGAAGGTGACAAGTGCCAGAACATGGAGAGCAAGTCCTGAGAACACCCGTGGCACGGAGAGAACATAATCTGCTTGACGATGCTTTCAGCACACCTGGGATCTGCAGAGGTGAGCAGGCCGGACCGTTCGGAACATCCACCTTTGGGGTCACGCGGACACTGGACAACGCCAGCCGTGGTGACTCAGGGGCAAAGGCCTCAGGGATGCCAGTGAGAGAGAGCATCCCCGCGACGAGAGATGATCATCAGCCGCCCTTCAGCAAAGGTCCCAGGAGGATGAAGACATCGCGCGAAAAGACAGGAGCCAACAGCTACCCTCCAGGTCTAACTGCGGAATCGGAGGTGAGGCTTGTCGTCTCACAGGACACTCAACCCAGGACAGATCTGATGAAGAGGGCCTCAGGGATATCCCGTGGCAGGGGAACACCTGTGAGAGGGGCATCATGGTGAGAGGGGTGTCTTGCAACCAATCCGTCTTGGTGCCAAAAACAGAATACACGCCACAGATGAAGAAGAGGACAGGACGGAAAGATGAACAGCAACAGCTAGCGGTGAACCACAAGCACTTCAACTGCGTTTGTCGCCATGGAAGTACAGTAAAGAGAAGACTGAGTACAACTTCAAGGCAGAGTCGTCAACGGACTGGATCCATCGAGCACCCACGGCTGGTGCCACAGTGAACTGGTAGTCTCTGCGACAAGAAGAACATCGTCTGGGACACCATGCAGCGGAGGCGTAAGAGACTCTACGGAAGTTGGTCACTGTCTTACATATGTATGGGGTTTTTCTTTCTCCCACAGGTTGAACTTTGACTTTGGGTTTTTGTCATTAAAAATTGGGAGGGATGTAGCGTCCTAGCATGGACACGTTCTAGTGGTCCAGTGTGTGTGTGATACACTCTACACCCACCCACCACCTACGTCACCGGGTCAGGTGACGAGGGTAATAAAAGGGCCGAGCGCACGTGCTCGTGGCCATTCCCACGATCCCCAACTATGTGTCTGTGTCCGTCCTTTTACTGAGCATGAGGGCCTAGGGCCCAACTTTACACTACCTATCTGTCCCCCAGACTTTGCCTGTTACAGATCAGAGGCGCAACTAGAGCCAAATTTCGGGGGGGGGTCCTAAGAAAAAATTTCGGGGGGGGGGGGCTGAATCTTTAAGTAAGAGGCAGAGTGGAGCTGCAGGGGCTCTTAGAAGGGGTGAAACAACAGCAAGGCCTCATTAACATGCAAATGGTCTTTTAAAGACCTGTGAAGTGTTCAGGTGCGGCTGTGTGAGTGCCCAGGAAGCTGTCTCTTCCCGGGCTGCCACACACTAGGGGGGGGGGGGGGGGGGGAGGAGGGGGGGGGGGGTGCTGAAGCCCTTTGAGTCCAATGGGTGTTGCGCGCCTGTTACAGATAGACTCTGCCCAATTCATAACGCTGGTCTTATTTTCTTTGTTGTCCTCGGTGATTAGTTCTTTTGCCTGCAGCGCCCTCTGGCGGCACTTCACCGTCTGCGTGGACTGCAGCAGTTCCGCAGTGCGTGGCAGGCCGCAGAGAGAGTGGGGCAGACCACACACCCCAGAATTTAGCCCTCTGTGTGTCAGTGTCACACACCTGAGGTCGGACCTCGGCCACCATCTGTCTCCGTCACACAGCTGTGGAAAATGCCTGCTGTGTTGATGACCTGTTGCCTGGCGCCCAGTACAATCCTATTTGAACCCAAGATCAGCGGCAATTGTCTTTGAAAGGATTCCACTAGTGGTGGTGCAGCTGTTTCAGAGCAACTTCTAAGACTTCTCTTTGAGCAAAAGATGGTGCTTTTAGATTCAGCTCCTTTCATGGCTTTCACTGTTTGTATTTGCTAGTAATAAAGTGTCACTCAAATTTTCACACATAATGCAATAGATGTCACACCTTAGTCAGGCTGCGGCCATGAAAATGTCACACATAAAAGCTCTGAAAACTTTACAGCTATGTACAGTTACAAGCATTGCTAATGCTCTATCCAAAAAAGACTTATGCTGACTTTTCATTCATTGTTCCACAACACTATTTCTTTCTCTGGGATCAATCGAAAACGATGGCCTGTTAGACAAGCATTTACAATGCAACGGTCTCGGCATTGTTAAAGTTAGAGCTATTGGCATTGCTGATGACATTATTTTTGTTTATGTTTTTGTTCTTAAAACATTTAAAGAAACGGCAGAGTTCTGTAGGACCTGCAGGCGACGTAGGAGGAAACCTGGGAGGCCTCAGTACTCTGTCAAACCGTTATTGTAAATCCCACTAACAAACTTCATACAGGGACCCTCTCAGTGTAAGGTAGTCCAAACACGTCATTTAGACTAGAACCAGTATCTAAGAAAAATTAGGAAGCAGCGTCAGCAGCCGAGACCTAAAAAGGGCACATTGTTTAGGATTCTCGTTATGAGAGATCTGACATAATAGGGCTGTACTAATTAGGTTAAATACACTTTTTTTTAAAGAAAATAGGATACAACAAATAAGAAACACCTACGTTCATACGTATTTATAATATGGATAACATTAAACAAGAAATGATCATGATGACTGAGCATTTATAGAACAGTTAAATAATAGCATCCGGAATGAAATAATAGTCTCCTCATTTGACTCAAGGAAGAGGGCTTGAATTTTTTCCCTCGGTGTAAAATGAATGTCAATGCAGGTTGTTTAGGCTGTCATGTTAAACGAGCACGTTTAATTTAAGCAATGTATTCGATTAATGAAAACCAATACCCGCAACCTCGTCATATTGCGCGTAGATGCCGAAGGCGCTTGATAAGTGATGGCTGAACTTGCCAGACGTAATCAAACAAGTTGGAATTTTTACAAAACTGAAGACTAAGTGGGGCATCACTTAAAACTATGTGGGAATCTAAGACAGAAACGTGGGGTGGGAAACTCGGAAGAGAGGCACAGCGGGGGGGGGGGGGGGGGGTGGGAGTAGGTCCAAAGTTAGTGAATTGCTGAAAGAGTAATATACATATGCGGGCTGGGGAGCACAGAGTTGAGGGGGGGGGAGATTGAAGGCACAGGCGAATGCCAACAATTTAAATGACTTTCAATATTAAGGTAACACATGCACACGAATCAGAAATTGAGTTTGTGCCCTAGAGAAAACTTAATATGTAGGCATGGCTTAATGGCATAGATCTTTGTCAGCTTATGTTTTATGTTATTAAAACGGTTATTTTTGGGACTTTCGTCGTTCATTTCAAATGGAGAAGCAGTCAATCAACTGAGAATGAGTGAGAGACAGGCACAACAAGGGTGGGGATAGGCGACATTGAAGACTGACAGAAAAGACCGGTGTGCTTGGGAGGAAAAACGCATGCAGCCTGAGCATGAGACCTACCTGTGCAGTTCTAGTGACCCCAGCCATCCTTACATGCTTCGGTTCCTTAGGCTCAATGTGAGTGGAGTGTCACGCAAACGCTGCTCCGGACGGAAACAGCATGCGATCCTTTAACAGAAAGTGTCCCAATGCGGAACTGGAAATTATGCGATAAAATAACAATCGCCGACGGAGCAATTTGGTCAACGCACAAAACCACAGTGGTGGAACGCTGTCAACGGAAGGATCGTGGATGTTCTAACACGGAAGAAGCCATATTTGAGCTGTCATTTTGTTTGAAAATGCATCCCTCTATTTTCATGCTTTACCGATTTTGCTCTAGGATGAACGTTTATTTGGATACAATTAGTTTTCATAAATACATATTTTATGCAGATGTGGCAGCAGACTTTTTCTGCAAAACACATTTTTATTACCGGCGTTTAATGGTTTATGTATATACGCACATCTGACATTTTATAGTCATTTTCTGATGTAAAATAAGAGGTTACAAGATCAAAGCTTCTTGCAATACGGACTTTTCTCCACACAAAAGTTGTCCTGGCTGCGTTGTCCGCCCTCGCTGTTGCTGCTCGCAGCTGGGCGGAAGTGCGTCGGGTTGCAGTGGGTTTTTCGGATGCTGCAACGCTTTGTAGCTCTGCTCGGCTTGTTTTGGAAATGTCCTTTATACTGCATGAACACATTCTATAAACTGCAGAAACCTCATATACGAGTTAGGGCTAACTCATTAGTGTTGATTTTATCTTAAATAATTGTTCTAAAGTGCACAGGCGCACAAACCATAGAGAATGTCTGCGAGTGCATTTACCCTATTGTGAAGCGTAGCTATTCTAACAATAGAGTCTGTCTTAGTTCTTCCAACCAAAGGCCACATCATTTTAACTCGTTTCAGGATGCAAAAGATTGTCCAAAATAATATTGTGCAGTTTCTTTAATTGTAAATGAGTGTCAGCCGTTTTTAAAACTAGTGACTCACAGATATCGCGAACTCACGAGCGATCCGGACGTTCAGCGCTGTTACGTTTTAGTAGCAGCAGTAGTCGAGGTGAGGGGCAACCAGAGAAGCAGCCGAACACGGGAGCCGAGAGGAGGGGGAGTGGACGAGCACACCACTGCCTTTCTCCGAGGTTAATGCCTCAGAGAAACGCAGCGTCGTTTTGGGATTCGGGGCGTGTATTTCTTTCTCAAACACGCCCAGAGAAAGAATCGAAAAAACACACCCTGAATCGCAAAAAGACAGGGCTTGCTTGGAGAGACAACCCTCTTCTCCAATGGCTGACCAGCATTTAAGAGGCCAGCCAATGGAGAAGAGGAGAGAAGAGAGGTGGGTTCAAGCCCCTCTTCTCCAAGTCATTAAATCTCGCGAGCGAGACTGCGCAAGCGCAGCCTTCGCTGGCCGAGACCTAATAAAGTACCTGCATAAAGGAACCTACGCCTTACGTCCTTCGAACCTTTCTAAACTGAACTTCATAGGATTCAAATCACTAGCTGCTGTTTTAGAGATGTCCACGAGGTGGCATGCCAGAACTACATTTGTGTACATGTGATTTTATTTTTATTTGTCATTGGAATTTGTTAGCCAGGCAAATATCTTAAGACTTTCTGCAGATATTTTCAAGTTGGGCCCATCGCTAATCACGTTTGTAATCTAAATACAGGGCTGGACGTTTAACTGTGTCGATTTCCAGATGGGCCCCAGGAGAGGGGCCAAGTTTTAGAATAGGCTAGGGACTGCTTTTTGCATTTTTTTTTTTAATTTTTAAGGTTACGGATGATTTGTGATGCCTGTTAACACTCTAAATATCTAAAAACTTAGTGCGTAGCTCTTTCATACGATAGAGCGACCATGTTTGCAAAATTAAGGAATACAAATAAAATCTCCAGTGCTGCAAAATTAAACACATCAAAAAAAGCTGGATATGTGTTGCAAACAGGAGTGAGAAACTCTTCAATCAATACAAGTCAGTTTAAAAAATAGCAGTAGCTTGGAACGTGTAGAAAGTGGAAACATGCAGAAAGATTCGAGCTTTTCTCTATCTAAGGAGTGCAAAAAATAAACACATTCTCTCTGCTTGTTTTTGTGAACTATTAAAATAGAGCAGAAGAAAGAAAAGCAAAAGCTGTAATCTGCTGCTCTGGATGGACGTGTTGCAGTTGAGCAACAAAAAGTTCATGTTGCACCTTCATCTTTGCCTGGGGTAGGTGTGAAGAGGTATGAATGGGACACACATTTGAGACTATCTGAGGAAAAAAGACGTTCTCAGCTTTAGCTCTCTTCTTGTTTATACCAATGAAAGAAAGGGGGAGTCATTGAAAGAAAATATCTGCCTAGGGTCACACAAATTGGCTAAGCACAGTGGCGTAACTAAGCTAGAGGGGGCCTCCCTGCAAAGTACATGCAGGGGGCCATCCATGCTCCGGACAGTTTAGAACTCTCATGCCAGGGACCTGCCAGTGACAGATGGGGGTCCCCAGAGCTAGGGGACCCTCCGCACCGCTGGGGCTGGGGGGCTTTTGTTACGCCACTGGCTGAGCAGGGAAGCCGGCAGTGTTTTGCAATTTAGCCACTAAGTGGGCATGTTTTTCTAACATCAAAGTGTAAAGATTTGCCCTGGAAGACGAGATTATAGTGAAGGTGTCAAGCAGAATTTATTTTCTTTTTGATGGGCATACCAGCTCTTCACGAAAGAGAGACTGAACACTCCGTTGCCATCTTGCAGCATATTCATGCACCAGTGAAGAAGACAGTTTTGCGCACTTTCTTTATGGCTGGCCTGACTGAAATAAAAATGAAGTGAGGCGCTTCATAATCAAGTGTATGTCTGAACTCCTGGCCCACCAGCAGCCGTGACATATTTATGCATGCTCACTGTGGGAATATGTACCGCGCACCTTTTATTCGGCTTGACCTTTGACATATGAGGGTGCAATCCCTGGCAGCACTTTGTAGGTGGTCACGGCAAGTCAGACATTATTTGGAGTTCCCACATGATTCTGCAAGCAGTCTCCACCGGTGACTACATGATTATAGCTAACCACTCACCAAGGAGGCTTTTCAAACTTTTGTGGCTCTGGAGCTGTAACAGAAAGTCAGCCACCTGACTCTTGGAGTCCACCTCTACTGCCTAGGGCTCAGTGATGACTTTTCCATGAGCAGGCAGGTCATCCCAGGTACAGTCCTCTCTTTGCTAGCCCAGGAGCAGCAGGTGCAGTCTAGTCTGTGGTAAAACTTCTCATTGCCAGGGTCAGGGAACAGCAGGGCAGTCCTTTTTCAGTGCTCTTTCGAGAACAGATGTGATCTAAGGTCTGGGTGTCACTGTTATGAATTCAACCTGCTGTCAGGGGATAAGGATATTACTAGTCAATGGGTTACCAGGTACCCTCCTGCCTTAATGTGACATCTTACAATGTGGTATCTAGCTATCCCGAAGGCAATATTTTGCCCACTTCAAAATTGGCACGACCCTTCTCTCGATGTGTGGAGCTTGGTTGGCCATCTGCAGGCTACACGCCTACGGGAAAACTGGTTTGGCAACTGTTTTCCCCTCTCTGTTCCCAACACCAATCTATCTATCACAACAAAAGAGCTGTCCCTGTCGTGTGTGTCCATCATTTGACCTTCAGAGTCAGCTTCCCCTCTGAAACTTGCCTTTTAGGCTCATACCCTGCATTGCTTCCTACCAGTGAGAGATAACACCTCTTCCAATGTCAGGCCTCTTTTTTTACAGGGAGTTGTAGAAGAGCAGAAGGTTGTCACATGGACAGCAACTGTAACTGGCCACTGGAAAACCTGGACAAAAGAGTGACACATTTCTAAAGTTGCCTTATACTCAAAAGTTACATTAAATTTGAGTTGGGCATCAACTCGAGTTTAATGTAACAATTCTTTTTATAACTTGAGATACCAGCTTTAGTATTCCCATTCAGAAGTTAGCACAGCTGGGATATCAGCGTGAAAGAACAATAGTTACTTACCTGTAATCTGTGGTTCTCCAGTATTGGTATCTTTCATAGATTCACATGCCTGAATCATTCCCCATCGTCGGAGTGGGAGTCCCACGGTACATAAAAAAGCAATAATTATGCACATAATAACCATAACATGGTTAACCTAGAACCAGTAAGGAAAGTAGTCATAAACTACAAGGAAAAGAACTTCCACATCTACGACTTTTCCAAGTCATTATATATAGTCCAAACTGCAGCCAATCAGGCAACAGCACCCTCTAGAATGCTCTCCTCAGAGGCTGAGGCTCTCAGATTTTCTAGGACAAGAGTGAACCAAGTGATAAGAGCATAAACGAGCCTCTTAAGGGAGGTGGGTGGGTTGCATGTGAATCTATGAAAGATACCAATACTGGAGAACCACAGATTACAGGTAACTATTGTTCTTCTCCAGTATTGGGATATCTTTCATAGATTCACATGCCTGAATCAGAGTAGAAAGCAGTACGCCAAGAATGCTTGTAAGACGCTATTTGTATCAAACATATGTACAAAAGACCTTATGCAATAACATAACTAGAATGCTATACTATGCATAAATTCATGTATTTATGGTAATACAGGGCAAGGTTATGATATATAATAATCATATCTGAAATGCGTCTGAGAAATAGTACAGAGGAGGAGGGAAGAACAGAGGCTCACCTTATTTAAGAAGATTACGGCAAACCGCTTGTCCCACGGACGTATCTGCATCTCTGGCAGCCTCCAAACAGTAGTGCTTGGTAAAAGTGCGTCTGCTGGACCAAGTTGCAGCTCTGCAAATTTGATGAAGAGGCACACCCGCAAAGAGAGCAGTAGAAGAGGAGATAGCTCTTGTAGAATGTGCTCTCGGAGTTGTTTGAAATGGTCTTCCTGCTTGCTGATGGCAGAGGCAAATTGCGGCAGAAATCCAACGAGCTATAGTCTACTTGGATACTAAATGTCCCTGCCGCATCCTTCCGTAGGCTACAAATAGCTGGTCAGATTTACGGATTGTAGAAGTCCGTTGTAAATAGAACTTGAGACATCTTCTAATGTCAAGTGAATGCAAAGTTCTTTCCGCATGTGATTGAGGATTGGGAAAGAAAGTTTTTAAAATGATAGGTTTATTAAGATGGAAGTCCGAAAGCACTTTAGGCAGAAAACTGGGGTTAGTGCGTAGCACTACTGAGTTCGAGGTGAATTGAAGAAAAGGTGGATTAACAGTAAAAGCTTGAATGTCACTAACTCTCCTAGCTGATGTTAAGGCCAATAGCAGCGACACTTTCCACTTTAGAAATTTTAAATCCATTTTATGAATAGGCTCAAAGGGGTGCCGCATGAGTTGTGCAAGCACCACATTAAGATGCCAGGAAGGAGGTGGGCGTCGGATAGGAGGAAACATCCGAAACAATCCTTTGAAGAATTGCTGAATGATCCTGGCTGAATAGAGAGAATTGGAACCATCGTGCCGAAACCTTGAAATAGCTGCCAAAAATACTTTCAGAGTAGAATGGGACAGGCCTAATCTTGCCAAGTGTAAAAAGAACGGTAAATTCTGTTCCGGTTTTGCATGAATTGGGTGAATATTGGCAGATTGACACCATAAGCAAAATCTCTTCCATTTAAGACTGCACGTCTTAACAGTGTCAGGCGCTCGAGCATTGGCTAATACTTCCTTACAATCCGTAGGAATGTTCAGATGTGCGAATTCAAGGTGTTCAGGCACCAGGCTGCTAATTTCAGAGAAGCAGGGTCCTGGTGGCAGATCTTTCCGTTCTGGATGGATAGGAGATTCGGTATTGGTCGAAACTGAATGGGATCGCATTCTGATAGAAGGAGAAGTTTGGTAAACCAGAACTGGCGAGGCCATCTGGGAGCGATGAGAATTAGGCGACAAGGTTCTCTCTTCATCTTCCGGAGAACTCTGGGAACCAACGGTATCGGAGTAAAGGCGTAAGCATATATCTGCGACCAATTCATCAAAAACGCATTCCCGCGTGATCCCTTGTGGGGAAGCCAACTTGCAAAGAATGGGCATTTGCGGTTCTGATTGGTCGCAAACAGGTCCAGGTCGGGACGACCCCACTCCTGAAAGACCCGATTCAATGTTGGCTGATGTAACTCCCACTCGTGATTGGAAACTGTCGATCTGCTGAGGGAATCCGCTAGGACGTTGGAGACTCCTGGAACATAGATCGCTGATGGGCTGATTCTGTGCCGTATCGCCCAGTCCCAGATTTCTTGGGCTTGAAGAGAGAGAAGGGGAGACCTTGTTCCTCCTTGTTTGTTCAAGTAGTGCATACTTGTAGTGTTGTCTGTCCGAATTAGTACTGAAGATCCCAGGATGATGGTTCGAAAGGATTTTAGGGCTAAAAAGATGGCTCTTAACTCTAGATTGATATGCCATGTTTTTTGCTGGACGTTCCACTTGCCGTTGACCGTCATCCCTTGAAGGTGTGCTCCCTATCCCTCGAGGGATGCATCTGTGGTGATGGTGAAATTTGGGGCGTCTACCAGGAATGCACACCCTTTTTCCACGTCCTTTATTAGAGTCCACCAGAGTAAGGCTTCTCGCATCCGAGGAGTGATGCGAATTATGTTGTCGAACGACCCCGAAATCTTCAACCATTGATGGTTGAGCTCCTCTTGCAGGGACCTCATTCTGAGACGGCAGTTGGGTATCAAAGGGATGCAGGAAGAGATCATCCCTAGAAAACACTTGAACAGCTGGACTGAAACGCACCTTTTTGATCGTAAAAGGTGGGCTAGCTTGCAGATTTTGTGTTGTTTTTGGTTTGAGACAAATGCTTGGGTAAGCTGAGTGTCTAACGTGGCTCTAAAGAAGGTCTTTCTTTGTGATGGAACAAGATGGAGACTTGTCGAGGTTGATGGAGAGACCTAGAGATTGGAAAAGTGACAGACATCTTTGAATGTGTGTGTTTGCGGTTAGAAAAGAATTCGCCTTGATAAGGCAGTCGTCCAGTTATGGAAAGATTTGAATCCCTTCCAGACGAAGGTGTGCGGCCACTGGTGCAAGAACCTTGGTAAATACACGGGTGCTGAACGTAGTCCGAAAGGAAGGACTTTGAACTGAAAGTCCCTGCCAGCCACTCTGAACCGCAAGAATTTTCTGTGTCTGGGTAGAATTGGCACATGGAAGTAGGCGTCTTGGAGGTGGCCATGTAATCCCCCGCACAGAGGAGCTGAAGGATTTCTTGAAGTGTCAACATTCGGAAGGATAATTTTTTCAGGTATTTGTTGAGGGAGCGAAGATCGAGGATGGGGCGCCATTCTCCCGACTTTTTCATTATCAGGAAAAATCTCAAATAAAATCCTGTTCCTCTTTGTAAATGAGGGACCCTTTCAATCGCTCCCTTCCGAATCATCAAATTTATTTGGGAAAAAAGCTCCTTGAGATGAGCAGGAGGTGGGCCCTTGGGAGGAGAATTTGGAGGAATCTTTATGAATTCTAGACCATGGCCTCTGGCCACGATGTCCAGGACCCACTAGTCTGATGTGATAGCGGACCAGTTTCTAGTAATATTGGGAGGTTCTTCCTCCAATTCTTAAAGGGGTGGGCGGTAGAAGTGGTGGCAGGTGGCGGTTTTCATTGCTTTTTAGCTGAATCCCGTCCCCGGTAGGAGGGCCTTCTTTTGTGTTGCGAATAGGGGGTATTTTGCTGTCCGTATGACTGTTGTTTTTTGGACTAATATTTCTGATTGCTTTGAAAGGACTGGTATGACCTTTGTTGGTTGTAGCCTCCTCTATTGGAAAAGGATCCGCGTCCCTTAGCACCCGAAAGGGCGGCTTGCGAAATTGAAGAGTACCGAGAGATCTTGCTGTCTCTGTATCTTTTTTAATGGCCTGAAGGGCTTCTTCGACATGCTGGCCAAATAGTGATTCTCCATCAAACGGCATGTCAATAATCTTTGCCTGAACCTCCTGGCGAAAAGATGTCGACTTTAGCCAGCCTTGCCTTCGCAGAACTGCAGCACCCGCTAGCTGCCGAAATCCTGTGGATTCAACATCCACGGCCGAATCTATTATCTCAGCAGAGATACGCTTCCCTTCTTGCAAGATCTTTAAGGTCTCAGACTTTGATGGTTCTGGCAACATGTTGATGTAGGGAGAGATGTCCGACCACATCTGTCTATTGTACCACCCTAATATGGCCAGTGAATTAGCAGCACAGGCGGTTGTCGCTGCCATGGTGGAAACCTTCTTCCCAATAGCATCCAGTCGCGCGCCATCCCTGTCTGGAGGAGCTGTAATTGGAAAGGAGGGGTTTCTAGCTCGTCTTTGTGCCGCTTGGGTAATAACAGAGTCAGCTTTCGGGTGGCCTATGAGGCAAGCAGGTGAGTTATCTGGTGCCTTATACTTCTTGTCTAGCCGAGGCAAGACCACAGGAATAGAAGCAGGTGCTGTCATGACCTTCAGTCCTTCCTTCCAAATGAAATCAAAAATAGGAATGGCCCGTATCGGTTTCCTTGGCTGATCCTTAAAATCGTAGAGGAAACACTCATCCTTCTTTGTCTCCATTGGTAGAAGGAACCTTTGTGTTGCCCTTTCCAGAAGGAGATGAAAGCCTCCGATATCGACTGGAGGAGAGTCAATGGGAGCTGGAGTTGGAGTTGAAGGGGACGGAGTTTGAATCTGGTAGTCGTCCCACTCCGTAAGATGAGATCTATCGTCCAATTCTCCTTCTTCCCTAGCATCATCAGTGGTGTTAACATCATGAGAATGGTGAGACTGTACTGGAGAAGGTGGTCTGGGAGACCTCAAAGAAGAGCCAGAAGGTTGAGACATAGGTGTCGATGGAATGGACTCTGCCGATTCAGATGGAGGAAATCGGCGATAATAATCGTCCAACATATATTGTAGATTGTTAAGCAGAGCTAGAGGCATCTGCGCTGTAGGTATCGTCTCAGGAGCTGGAGCAACAGGCTCCGGGAAAGTATCCTCCTCCTGGTCATCCTCTTGATATTTAATAAACAATTCCGAATGGCACCTGGCAGTGCGAAATCTGTCATCCTCTTCGGACTCCTCATCATCCTCCCCAGAGTCCAGTAATTGCTCAGGTACCTCAATAGGCACCTTCATAGGGGAGATATGTAATGGAGAGAAAGCCTCCAATGAAGAACCATGTCTCTGTAGCAAAGAAGATGCTGTCGTAGACGGTGCAGAGGAGGCCGTGGCCGTAGATGCAGACCAAACTTGCAATTCTGTGCAAGAGGACAATTGAAGCGTCGACGAGGGGGCTGTCGACGGTATCGTTGTGGATTGTGCTGGCGTCAAGGAAGTAACCGTCGACGAGGCAGTTGTCGTCGACACGGTAATCTTCGACGATGAGGCATTTTTCGCCGACGAGGCAATCTTCGTCGACGAGGTGGGCGTCGACGACGAGGTAGGCTTCGTCGACGAGGATGTCGTCGAAGACGACGAGGCAGTCTTCGACGACGAGGCAGTCTTCGACGACGAGGCGGCCGTCGACGAGGCAGTCTTCGACGACGAGGCGACCGTCGAAGAGGCAATCGTCGACGAGCTCTTTCTAGCCTTCGCCGTCGACGGCGCGTCATAATGTCCTTCGTCGACGAGATGGGCTTCACAGAGACCAGCGTCGACGGAGATGAGGCCGATGACATGATCCTTTTTGGTCTCGGCGACGAGTAGGTAACAGTCGACGTCGAAGTCGCGTCGACAACGATTTTCGTCGACGACGCCGTCGATGACAGGATTTTTCTCTGAGGTAAATCCTTCTCAGGAAATCATTTTGAAGCCAGAGACTTCACAGTCTTTCTAGGGGGCGTAGCAGGCAGAGGCTTACCCTTAGAAGGTGGTGGAGCCTTTTTGAGGTGGAAGGCAAATCAGAACCCTTAGACGGTTGCGTTTTTCTCGACACCTTAGCCCCAGGAGAAGACAAATCCTCCTCAGCCATCCTCTTCCTAGAGGACATAGAGGAGCCAGAGACAATACTTCCCACCTCAGATAAGGGGTTGTCTTGATCCTAAATCTTCTGTAGCCACAGAGGTAGTCACCCTTCTCTATTTCTGAGGGAAGGTCCTGCATATCTTACAATCTCTCACATGGTGATCAGGATAAAGGCAATAAATTCACTTTTTGTGGGGATCTTCAGAAAACAGCCGGAGCTTCCCACAAGAGTCACACGGTCTAAAGAGAGATTTCTTTGAAGATGACATCTTGAAAGAAGAAATTCCAGAAGAGTAGAAGAGTACTGAGCAGAGCTCAGGGAGACTCCCTTCATACAACGTGCGGTAGAAAATCTGAGAGCCTCAGCCTCTGAGGAGAGCATTCTAGAGGGTGCTGTCACCTGATTGGCTGCAGTTTGGACTATATATAATGACTTGGACAAGTCGTAGATGTGGAAGTTTTTTTCCTTGTAGTTTAGGACTACTTTACTTCCTGGTTCTAGGTTACCTATGTTATGGTTATTATGTGCATAATTATTGCTTTTTTATGTACCGTGGGACTCCCACTCCAATGACGGGGAATGATTCAGGCATGTGAATCTATGAAAGATACCCCAATACTGGAGAACCCTGCATTTGCCAATGGGACTACTAGCCTTTCTACACTAAAAATGACAAATTGGGGTTTTTACTGTTAAGACACATAAAAAATATATGTCCTGCTCTTTGATATAAAGCACCCTGCCTTAGGGCCCGACAGGCCTATCTTAGGGGTGACCTATATTAAAAAGGATGGTCTGGAATTTGTCATTAGTTTAATTGGCAAAGTCGAGATAGCAGTTTATAAGTGCTCTGCCAGTCTGCTGTGGCAGGCTGGGAGAAATGTTCTACTTTGGGGGCACAATATGTACTGCAGTGCATGGGGGACACTTTAACTTACAGGCCCTGGATACCACTGGTACCATATACTAGGGACTTATAACCAAGTTAACGTGTGCCAATTGGGTATAATCCAAAGGAATGTACACTTTTGAGGGTCAGAGCACTAGCACTGTTGTCAGGTTAGCAAGCCTCAGTGCACGCTGAGTGGAAAAACCAGCAGCATCAGGCCAAAACTTTGGGGGTGATCATGCAAAAAGATGCCTTTCCTTATATTCAAGCAGCCACCAGTGCAGGTTTTTTGCAGTCTCCTCCAACTCCTGGATGGAATCCAACAGGTCTCCCTGGTACTGGGCTCAATGAGAATTCAGATCCCACTGCAGAGCCTGTATATGCCACCGGGCATGGTTGGCAAGCAGGATGCAGGAAGCAAGAAGGCCAATAAGCCTCTGCACCATCCTCTCTGAGACCCAGGACAAAGGCTGAAACATGGGGATCATAGCCTCAACTAGTCGGTCCTGATGAAAGGCCCAAAAGCACACTGTATACACAGGATGGCTCTGATGAAGGGGGCTCTGCACAGGAGTCTGCCAAGAGTAACTTTGGCAGGTTGATTGAGAACCCCGATGATGCCAAGAGTTTCCTGCCATCTGGAGGTGGTCAGTGACAGACTGTGGTGAGCCCACCTACAACAGTCAGTCATCAAGGTAAAAGAAGACTGGTACCCCTGATTTCTGCAGATGGGCAGCGACCATCACCTTTGTGTAAACACAAAGGCACTGGTGAGGCCAAAATGAAGTACTGCACACCTCAAATGTGTGTTGTCCAACTTGAATCGCAGGTAAAGCCCCAGGGCTTACAAAATGGAGATGTAAAAAATAGGAGTCCTGCAGATCAAACACTATTGCCGGCAGAAAGAACCTGGGCCAGGGTGGGCATCTCAAATTTGTCTTGCTGCAGGAAGGCATTGAGGGTGCAAAGATCCAAACGAGGACGCAGGACTCAGACCCTCTTAGGCATGAGGAAGTTGCAGGAATAACATCCACTTTTGAGGCTAGCACCCTCTCTATGGCTCCTTTGGCTAAAAGAGCTTGCACCTCCTGAAGCAAAAGAAACAGACAGTCCTCCAAAAGCTGCTTTGATGTAGGTGGCAGGTACAGTGAGTCAAAAGGAATGGCAGGAAGTAGCACTGTTGGACAATTTGGAGGATCCACCTGTCAGATGTAATCCTCTGTCACCAGGAAAGAAGTGGCTGACCCTGCCTACTATTTTACTGTGTGCCACTAGGGGTGTGCTAAACAGGTTTTGAGGCCCTAGCCAGAGGGGTGTGGACTTGGGATGTAGGCTGTCTCCGATGGCCTGGTCACTATCCATTGCTGCCACAGCCCAACCTTGAAAGGAAAAGGAGGCTTGTTGTGTCTGCAATAGGTTGGTGCCTGACCAGGTTGAAGGACCTCTGTGAGAACATTTGTCTTCTCCTCCATAGTGGGGAAGTGGAGGTGAAGGACTTCAGAATCCCTCTGAATCACAGTGGCAAAAGAGGTACTTCCTAATGTAACAGATCCGGGGTTTGGGGGGAGGGTCGGGTTTACCAATCCAGTTTCAGGTGGGGCATTCAACCCACTGGCATCCCGTAGATCTTCTCTTCTGGTGCCATTAGCAATGGTGCCTGCATCAATGTATGAGGGACCATGCAGAGTTCAGCACCGAACCCGAAGTCAGCAACTGCACCAGTGCAGAACCCAAAGGGGCCAGCCAAGGTGGACCTGCCTGTGGTAACCCAACTGGAAGCCCTTAAGATCTTTGGGCCCCAAGGCTTAACAAACTGAGTCAGCGGTATGACAAAGGTGAGCAGCATGGCCTATCTTGAATACCTTCAACCAAATGCGACATTGCAGACCGTCTCTGTATCCCAGGGCATATTGGAACCAAGGATGGAAATGACTAGTCAGTAGATTGAGAGCGACACCTGAAGACACTGTGACGCCCTTGCGCCTTCTCAGACGAATGATTGCAAAGTCACTGTTAGACCTGTCAGCCCTTTGGGTGGTCCCTCCTCATCATTATTTATTTTGTCCCACTTTTGCCTCAAACCCTGTTTGAATTTTTCCTTTTTGGGAACCACCAGACTTTTTCGTGTTGCTGCAGATTCAGGGAGCCATTTTAGCTACCCCTGAAACTTCTGTCTGAGGGCCTGGAGCACAAAATGGTGGCCACCTGTGACATCACCAGCATCCACTGGAACCTACCAGCACCTTCCAGAACATTCCAGAACCCTGTGACAGTTGGAGGCGGTTTAGAATGTTGGGAAGCTAAGACAGAGAGTTGGCAGTTGGAGCTGGCAGTTGGCACCTGACTGGTGAAGAGTGAGCAGCAGAAACTTGAAGGAGGAAGGAGTGAAGCAGCAGGGGTGGAAACTTGTGCCTGGAGTGGGGTCCATAAACCCACCCTTGATACTAGTCCCTACTGACTGAACCCAGCCTGGAGCCCTGTGTGGGAAGAAGCAAGAAAAACCATCCTAAGGACCTGGACAGCAGGAACAGGCCTTAGAAACAGAGAACAGCAAGATCCTGACCTGGAAACTGGTTTCCCTGGAGTCCGACGTCGAGTAGCCTGAGACCTGGAGCCCGAGGTGGAGAAGCGGCGCCGACTGGAAAGCGGACGTCATACCCGGAGCCGCCAGAGGTCGAGAGAGGGCGCCGTCAGAGGTCGTGAGGAGTACCAGAGGTCGAGGAGGAAGTCACCCGAGGTCGAGTGAGCGGCGTCGACGGGGGAGTGAAGTCCGCCCTCCGGAGTCGCCGGAGACCGAGGTGAAGCGTGCCGGAGGTCGGGAGTGGAGATCGCACTCCGGAGTCGCCGGAACCTGAAGGGAATCGTGCCGGAGGTCGGGAGTGGAGATCGCACTCCGGAGTCGCCGGAAACCTGAGGAGAGGGGCACCGGAGGTCGGGAGTGGAGATCGCACTCCGGAGCCGCCGGAAGTCGACATCGAGCCAAGGCCGGCCGACGTCATCGAATCCGAGGTCGCCATCGGACCGGAGCCGCCCGACGTCGACACCGAGCCAAGACTGCCCGACGTCATCGAATCGGAGGTCGAGATCGAACCGAGGCCGCCGACATCGAAACCGGAACCGCCTACCGGCGTCGTCAAGAACTGACATTGCGCCGAGGCCGCCGACATCGAATCGGAACCGCCTCACGGCGTCGACACGACTCCAGCGGCGTCGGAGCATCAGAAAAAGGGCAGTAAGTGGAGTAGAGGGCGCCTAAGGCCCTGTGGAGACCTGAGAGACTGCTCTAAGGGGCTAGGGAGGTGCTGGAACCAACCTGACTGTGCCAGGGGGTGAGCTGAGACTAATTTAGAGGGGTTGTGTGGAGTGAGAGAGCCAGGTCTCTGGTATTCCCCCCTTGATCTACCTCAGTTTAGGCCTCAGCCTTGTCCAAGCCAGGGAGTAGACACCCTCAAGCCTACCACACCCCCCCAAGCTGTGCCTGGGCCAAATTAGCCCATAGTAATCTCAAATGTGATCTGATTCTATGAGTGTCACTGTCAGCTTTTAATTATTTATTAGGGGCACTGTATTTATTGTATTTAACCTATTTATTGCTTCACTGTATTTATTGGTCCACAGTATTTATAAATGCACAATATTTATTGGTTTACAGTATTTATTGCCTCAAAATATTTAATTGCCTGTATGTACTGCACTTATATTTATACCTTCCTTATTTATGATCACCCCTATTTATTGAATCATTAAGCCAGTATTTATTTGACCTGCACTATTTAAAAAGTTTGTATATTGTGATTGTGTTATTATTTATCTAATCAGCAACTGAGAGAAAAAGAAGATAAAGAAAGATATTTTCATAATTTTTACGGTGTAGAGTCGTTTTTGGAACGGATGCACGCATGGTTATTGTATGGGTATGTCGTATGCTTAGCACGGTGCCTGATTCCTGACCACTCGAGCCAAGCTACCACAGTGTGTCCGGGAGAACACCACCACCCTTCCAGAGTGGGAGTGTGTTTTTCTAACATAGTTGGTGTTCAGTGGTGGGATAGAGCTGTGCCTACGTATACTCAACAATAACTGTGGGTAGTCCATAGGCCTACACCGGGAGTTTTCTCAAAGCGGCCTTCCTAATTGTGGGTTTTTGTTTTTTCCAAATTTACTCTGGTGGTGGGAGGAGGTATTATTAAAGGTACCCCCCTGCATAGTTACTGCAAATAACTGTCCTCTGACCTGAGTGGGCAAGATGGAGTTTGTACTGGAGAATTTAGAAACGTACACTGTGGCCCAACTCAGGGAGTTTTGCCAGCGGGAGGGGGTGTATTGTCCCCCAGGAGCAAAGAAGGGTGCACTCCAAACCAGCTTAAGGGCTTGGGGGGAGGCACGCCGAGAAAGCAAGGCTGAGGAGGAGGACAGGGATAGAGAGCCCGACAGTGAGGGAGCTGGTTTGTACCAACCGGAGGTGGGGAACCTGTCAGCGGGGCCCAGGACACTTTCCAGGAAGGGCAGCAGTGCCTCTAGCGGTGGCTTGTCTGAAGTGGAGTTAACAGACCGGAGGGAGAAAAGGCAGCTCACATGGGACTTAGCAAGGCTGGAGAAAGAGAAGGAGGAACAGAGGATGGCTCATGAGATAAGGCTGAAAGAGATAGATCTTCAGATCCTGAGAATCGGGGCCCACCCTGTCCCTAACGGTGGCAGCGAAGAACGAGAGTACACCAGGGAACCCAAACCCTACCTGCCAAAGGACATAGTAGCTAGCTATGGGGTGGGTGACGATATCGCCAAGTGGCTAGCGGCCTATGAGGTCTCGTTAAGGGCCCATGGGGTTCCAGAGAAGTACTGGGGAGGGGGATTGTACAAGTACATGCCTCCAGCTGGTAGGGATGCTTTATTGGCCCTCGAAGAGGATGAGCAGACCTACTACCCCACCATGAAACTGGCGCTCATAAGGAAGTTTGGACTAACACCCGAAAAGTACAGACAGAAGTTCAGGGGTAGTCACAAACTGGGCACACAGAATTGGGTGGACTTCCTGGACTATGCAAAGAAGGCGCTAGAGGGTTGGATTCTGGGCAGTGAAGTGAGGAACTACGAGGGGTTGTTTGATCTAGTACTGAAGGAACACCTGCTCGAGAAATGTTTCCCTGAACTGCGTCAACACCTGGTGGATAGCAAGCTGACCAGTCCCCGGAAGCTTGCTGAGGAGGCGGACATTTGGGCTAGTACCCGGGTGTCCACAAGGGGGACTGGAGGGGATACTCAAAAGGCCGGACAGGGCGCCCCCCAGAAGAAAGAGGGAGGGGAAAAGAAAAAGGAGTTCTCCAAAGGCCCCCAAAATAACTTCCAAGGGAAGGGAACAGGATTCACCCCTAGGGCTAACCCACCCAGAAACCCTAATCCTGGCCAGAGTCAGCAGCCAAGGGTTGTCCATTGCTATGAGTGCGGTGGCGTTGGACACTGTAAAGGAGATCCGAAGTGCTTGAAACGACCACCCCCTCCCACTGGAGGAAAGACCCCCGGAGTAGCTAGTGTAGTGCTCGGGGAGGAGATGCCTTTAATTAAGGGAAGGGAGTGGGCGGGTGTCACTTTAGTGTCCCTGGGAGAACGGGAGATGGTTCCCAAGATCCAGGTGCCCGCAAATACCGCAAAGTATGGGCGGTGGGTCACCATCAACGGCCAAAGAGGGGAGGCTCTGAGAGACACAGGAGCCAGTATGACTATGGTGCGTAGCCAACTGGTGTCTCCAGAGCAGGTAATTCCCGATGTACTCCACCCAGCCGCGATGGCTGACGGCAGAACAGGCCACTATCCAGTGGCCGAGGTTCCCTTTGAATGGGGGGGGGTTGCAGGTTCACTTCGAGTTGCCGTAAGCCCTGCCGTGCCAGTCGATTGTCTGCTGGGGAATGACATGGAGCACAATGCTTGGAAGGAGGTGGAATACCGGACTCGCACTGAGATGCTGGGTACACCTGACTGGGCCTGTGTTAGCACAAGGTCCGCGACTACCCGAAGAGGGAGTTCATTTCGGCTGGAGCCTGGAACAAAGGCCCAGCCAGCTGCCAGTCAAGGGAAGAACCGAGGACAGGAGGAGCCTGCCTCGGCGTCCCCACCCCGTAGGACGGATAGGCCACCGGAGGTGGTGGACCAGGAGTCTGCGGTGGGGGACGTTACCAAACTGGAGGACCTACCCATCCTGGCCGAGTGGCACGTGGAGGGAGGCCCGTCCAGGGAGGAATTCTGCCAGGGCCAGAGGGAGTGCCCTACCCTTGAGGGGCTGAGGCGACAGGCCGAAGCCCAGGCAGCAGGGAACGTTGAAGGGAACTACAGTGTTTACTGGGAGGATGGCCTCCTCTACAGTGAACCCAAGGCACCCCTACACGGATCGTCACGAGCCTTGGTAGTCCCTCAACGTTATCGAGCCTTCCTTCTGGAGTTGGCTCACGAGATACCATTGGCAGGACACCTGGGGCAAGACAAGACCTTCGCCCGTCTTGTCCCACACTTTTATTGGCCTCAGATGAAAGTGTCGTCCGATACCTACTGCCGGACATGTGTGTCTTGCCAAGCCAGTGGGAAAACAGGGGTGAAGCTGAAAGCTCCCCTGGAACCACTTCCTGTCGTTAGCACCCCCTTTGAAAGGGTGGGCATCGACATTGTGGGTCCGTTAGATCCGCCAACATCAGCTGGTCACAGGTTTATCCTGGTTCTGGTGGATCATGCCACACGGTACCCAGAGGCAATACCTCTGAGGACCATAACAGCACCTGTTGTGGCTAGGGCCCTGATGGGAATCTTTACCCGAGTGGGTTTTCCCAAGGAAGTTGTGTCCGACAGGGGGACCAACTTCATGTCAGCGTACATGCGGGCCATGTGGAAGGAGTGTGGAGTGACCTACCGGTTCACCACTCCTTACCACCCCCAGACCAATGGTCTGGTGGAGAGGTTTAACAAAACCTTGAAGGGCATGATCAGAAGTCTGCCTGAAAGCCTGCGGAGGAAATGGGACGTCCTCCTACCCTGTTTACTTTTTTCCTACAGGGAAGTGCCACAGAAGGGAGTGGGCTTCAGCCCCTTCGAGCTTCTGTATGGGCACCCTGTACGTGGACCTCTCAACCTGGTGAGAGACGGATGGGAAAGAACTCCCAGAAAGCTTCCCCAGGATGTGGTGAGCTACATGCTGGCCTTCC
This sequence comes from Triturus cristatus, assembly GCF_964204655.1. NCBI lineage: Eukaryota > Metazoa > Chordata > Amphibia > Caudata > Salamandridae > Triturus > Triturus cristatus. Next base: position 1,127,161,710 of record NC_140585.1, on the reverse strand, counting down.
GGAGCCAAATGGCTAAGTTGTGGAAGCAAGCTTCTGACAACTTGGAAGCCAGCCAAGCAGTGATGAAGGCGTGGTATGACCACAATGCTCACCCGGTGGAGTTGGAGCCTGACCAGAAGGTGTGGGTGATCAAACCAGGAGAGCTTAGTGCCCTCCAGGATCGCTGGTCAGGACCCTTTGAGGTGTTGGAGAAGAAGGGTAAGGCTACCTACTTGGTGGACCTGACGACCCCTCGTCAGCCCCTGTGGGTGCTGCATGCCAACCGCCTCAAACCCCACCACGAGAGGCCCGAAGTCATCTTGATGATGGTGACTGACGGAGGAGAGGACGTGGAAAGCGAGCCTCTCCCTGATCTGTTTGCGTCTCAAGAGAAGGATGGGTCGGTGGAGGGAGTGATTCTCTCCCCATCTCTAACTCCTGAACAGCAGGAGGACTGTCGCCAGGTCCTGGGGCAGTACTCTTCGTTGTTCTCCCTTGTCCCGGGTAGGACTCACCTGTGCGTCCATGACGTGGACACAGGAGACAGCCCACCTGTGAAGTCCAAGATCTACCGGATGTCAGACAAGATGAAGGCCAGCATTCATAGTGAAGTCACTAAGATGCTGGAGCTAGGAGTGATCGAACCTTCTAGCAGCCCCTGGTCCAGTCCGGTGGTGTTAGTACCAAAAGCTGCACCACCGGGTGCCCAACCAGAACTGAGGTTCTGTGTGGACTATCGGGGACTGAATTCAGTGACCAAAACTGATGCTCATCCGATCCCTAGGGCGGATGAATTGATTGACCGGCTGGGAGCTGCCCAATATCTAAGTACCTTTGACCTTACTTCAGGGTACTGGCAGATCTCTTTGACTGATGGAGCAAGGGAAAGGTCAGCCTTCTCCACGCCCAATGGCCACTACCAGTTCTGTGTGATGCCCTTTGGGCTCAAGAACGCACCTGCCACGTTTCAGCGCCTGGTAAACCAGATCCTCACCGGAATGGAGAGTTTCTCTGCTGCTTATCTGGATGACATAGCCGTCTTCAGTAACAGCTGGGAGGATCACTTGCGTCACCTGCAAGCTGTTCTCCAGGCCCTGAGACAAGCTGGATTGACGATCAAGGCCAGCAAGTGCCAGATCGGGCAGGGGTCGGTAGTGTACCTTGGACACTTGGTGGGTAGGGGAGCGGTGCAACCCCTCCAGGCGAAGATCGAGGCCATCATGGCCTGGGAACCCCCCAAGACACAGACTGAGGTCCGAGCATTTTTGGGCCTCACGGGATACTACCGCCGCTTCGTGAAGGGGTACGGTACCATCGTAGCCCCCCTCACGGAGCTCACGTCCAAGAAACAACCTCGACGGGTAGTCTGGACGGAGGCTTGTCAGCAAGCCTTTGTGAGATTGAAGAAAGCCATGTGCGAGGCCCCGGTCTTAAGGGCCCCAGACTTTTCCAAGGAGTTCATTGTCCAGACGAACAAGTTACTTACCTTCGGTAACGCTTTTTCTGGTGGATACAGTATCTGCCTGTGGATTCCTCACCTTGTGAATATCCCCTGCGCCAGCATTCCACGGAACTTTTCTTCCCCAGCATTCCACGTCGACGTGGGCGACGTCACAATACATCGGCTCCGCACGCGACTCCGTGCGACGTCATCGGAGCCATAAGAAGCCCACGTCGGCGTGATGACGTCAGTTCCACCCATTTTTTCCGTGCCTTCGAGGCGAACAGGTGAACCAACGACAATCCCAAGTATACACAGTATATAGAAAAACCAATACATATACATAGCATACAAAACAAAGGAATGCTAATCAAACAAGCATTACCTACAAATGTACAAGAGAAAATATAAGCATTTCAAACAAGACCAATTTCATGGTATACAAAAGGTGGACAACGGGGAGGCGGGTGGGTTGGTGAGGAATCCACAGGCAGATACTGTATCCACCAGAAAAAGCGTTACCGAAGGTAAGTAACTTGTTCTTCTGATGGATACATCTGCCAGTGGATTCCTCACCTTGTGAATAGAATCCCACAGCAGTCCCCACTCCCGGAGGAGGGTGTCCACCTTCCTATACCAGAAAGTCTTGCAAGACAGAGCGCGCGAAGTGGCCCTCCCTCCTCATCTCAGAGTCCAAGCAATAATGCTTTGCGAAAGTATGGAGGGAGGCCCAAGTCGCGGCCTTACAAATATCTGCCACAGGAACACCCCGGGCCAGAGCAGATGTTGAAGACTTAGCTCTAGTAGAGTGAGCACGAATACCCTCAGGAGGAGTCTTACCAGCCAGGGCGTAGCAGATCTTGATGGTCAGTATTATCCATCTTGACAGCGTGCGCTTGTGCACCGCTTTACCTTTAGAACGACCAACGTAGCCAATAAAAAGCTGGTCATCAACACGAAAGTCCTTGGTCCTGTCCAAATAAAAACTCATAGCCCTCTTCGGGTCAAGGCGATGGAGTCTTTCTTCCTCTTTGGAAGGATGAGGGGGTGGATAAAAAACAGGGAGGGTAATAGACTGCCCCAAATGGAAAGGAGTAACAACTTTTGGCAGGAAAGCAGCCCTGGTCCTGAGAACCATCCTTTCAGCATGTAAGGTAAGAAAAGGAGGTTTGGAACTAAGAGCTTGAAGCTCACTTACCCTCCTTGCCGAGGTTATGGCTACAAGAAAAACCACCTTAAAGGACAACAGCCTCAAAGGACAATTATGAAGAGGCTCAAATGGGGACCCCATTAAAAAGGTTAAGACAAGATTAAGGTCCCACTGAGGCATTACAAATGGAGTAGGAGGAAACATGTTTGTAAGGCCCTTGATGAACCTCAGAACAACCGGAGATTTAAATAACGAAGGTTGATCTGGAAGGCACAGAAATGCCGATAAGGCCGAGAGGTAGCCCTTGACCGTGGCCACAGCACAGCCCTGCTGAGCCAAGGAAAGAGCAAACTGAAGCACATCAGAAAGATGAGCCTTTAAAGGGTCAATGGACCTCTCTCCACACCACTTTACAAACTTAGACCACCTGTAGGAGTATATGGACTTGGTGGAGTGTCGCCTGGCCGATAAAATAACGTCCACCACATCAGGTGGGAGAGAGAAGGAACTCAGGTTGCCCCGTTCAATCTCCAGGCATGAAGGTGTAAGCTCTGGAGGTGGGGGTGTAGAACCTGCCCCTCCGACTGCGAGAGGAGGTCTGCCCTCAGAGGGAGACGGAGCGGAGGGCACGAGGAGAGGTGGAGAAGATCTGTGTACCACACCCTTCTTGGCCAGTCCGGGGCGACCAAAATGACTTGGGCCCGGTCTTGGCGAATCTTCCTCAGAACCCGAGGAATCAAGGGTATGGGAGGAAACGCGTAAAGGAGTCGTGAGCTCCAACTCAACTGAAACGCGTCCCCCAACGCCCCCTGCATCGGATACTGGAGACTGCAGAATGACGGGCAGTGCGCGTTCTCTCGGGTGGCAAACAGGTCCACCCAAGGAGCCCCCCACGTCCGAAAGACGTGACGAACCACCTCCGGATGGAGCCTCCACTCGTGGTCGGCGGAGAACTGCCGACTGAGACTGTCCGCACGCACGTTCAGCACCCCGGCCAGATGATTTGCCATCAGACAAATCCGATGGTCCTGAGCCCAGGACCACAGCCGCAGGGCCTCTCTGCAGAGACAAAGAGACCCTACCCCTCCCTGTTTGTTTATATACCACATCGCGGTCGTGTTGTCCGTCAGGACTTGAACCGACTGACCGCGAAGGGAAGGGAGAAAGGCCTTGAGTGCCAAACGAATCGCCCGCAATTCCAGAAGGTTGATATGAAACAACCTCTCCTCTGGAGACCAAAGACCCTTGATCTCCAGATCCCCCAGATGAGCCCCCCACCCTAGGGTGGAGGCATCCGTTATCACTGTGGCCACCGATGGAGGTAGATGGAAAGGCTTTCCTTGGGACAGATTGCCCTCCACGCTCCACCAAGACAGATCCGCCGCAGCTTCTCCGGAGATCTTGATCGACTCCCCGAGATCCCCGTTGTGCTGATACCACTGCTTGCGGAGGCACCACTGGAGCGCCCTCATGTGCCAGCGTGCATGGTTGACCAACAGAATGCAGGAAGCGAATAGACCGAGCAGGCGAAGGACCTTCAGAACTGGAACAACCGCTCCACTGTGGAATAAAGGGACCATCTCCTGAATGTCGAGAATCCTTTGAGGAGGAGGGAATGCTCGACACACAGTAGTGTCCAGTACTGCCCCTATAAACAGGTTGCGTTGAGAGGGCACCAGGTGAGACTTGGGCACATTGATCGAAAAACCCAAGTCGAATAACAGCTGAGTTGTCACCTGCAGATGACGCTGCACCATCTCTGGGGACTCTGCCTTCAGAAGCCAGTCGTCCAGGTAGGGGAAAACCGGAATCCCCGACCTCCTGAGATGAGCAGCCACCACTGCCATCACCTTTGTGAAGACTCGAGGTGCAGTAGTAAGACCAAACGGGAGGACCGCAAACTGATAATGCTGCGACCCAACCGTAAAACGGAGATACTTCCTGTGCGACTTCAGGATTGGGACATGGAAGTACGCGTCCTGCAAGTCGAGCGACACCATCCAGTCTCCTTGCTGCAATGCTTGAAGAACCTGCGCAAGGGTCAGCATCTTGAACTTCTCCTGTTTCAGGTAAAAATTCAAGATTCTGAGGTCCAGAATCGGACGCAATCTGCCGTCCTTCTTGGGGATCAGGAAATACCGGGAGTAGCATCCCTGACCCCTTTCCTGCTCCGGAACCACCTCTATTGCGCCCTTCTGAAACAAAGCTTGAACTTCTTTCTGCAGGAGAAGCAGGTGGTCCTCCGAGCAATAACCTTGGCAAGGAGGGTAAGGGGGAGGAAACTCCCGAAAGGGAAGGGCGTACCCAGTCTCTACGAGGTTCAAAACCCAAAGGTCGGTTGTAACAGATTTCCAACCCCGTAGAAAGTAGGACACCCGACCCCCCACAGGTCTTACATGATCCGGGATGGGGGATCTAGGGCTGCTTCCCTGAAGCTTCATTGGGAGCAGAAGAGGAGGAGGAAGAAGAGGGGTTGCGCCCAGAACCTCTCCGACCCCTTTGTCTCCCTCTATAGGACTTATAGAGGGGATTCTGCTGCTGTTGTTGCTGCTGTTGTTGTGGCTGTCGGAAGGAGCGAAAGGATGACCTTCCGAATCCCCTAGCCTTACGAAAAGTTGAACCTCTCACAGGAACCTGCAGACCCAAGGACTTCGCCGTTAACCTACTGTCCTTAAAACGTTGAAGAGCAGAATCTGCCTTCTCCCCAAACAACTTTTGTCCATCAAAGGGCAGATCCACCAGCGTGGCCTGGACATCTGCAGAAAACCCTGAGGAACGGAGCCAAGCTTGTCTCCTTGCGGCAATGGACGACCCCATAATCCTCGCCACAGAGTCCGCTGTATCCAGCCCAGACTGGATCACCTGCCTGGCAGCTGCCTGAGTGTCCGCCACAACCTCCATGAAGGACGACTTATCCCCCTCAGGTAACTTAGGGGCCAGAGTTTTTATAGAGTCCATCAGGGCATGAACATAACGCCCCAGCAAGCACGTAGCATTTGATGACTTCAACGCCATACTTCCTGAGGAGAAAGACTTTTTGGCCGCCTGATCAACTTTCTTCGACTCCCTATCAGCAGGAGATTGGGGGAAAGCGCCCGAAGCATGTTTAGAACATGAAGCCTGCACCACTAGGCTCTCCGGAGAAGGATGCGTGGATAAAAAATCCGGGTCTCCTGGCGCAACCCTGTATCTCCTTGCCACCTGCCTGCAAACTGCTGGAGCTGACAGAGGCTTCTTCCACACCTCCAACACTGGTTCCAAGAGAGCCTCATTGAAAGGTAGCAAAGGCTCCGAAGCCGACGTCGGGGAGTGCAACACCTCTGTGAGCAGATTGGACTTGTACTCCACAGAGGGCAGCTGCAGATCTAACAACTCCGCGGCCTTCTTGATCACAACATGGTAGGGCGCCAATTCCTGTGGTGGAGAAGACCTTGAAGAAGCATGCTCCCACTCCGGGGTGGTATCCAAACCACTTGCTACCTCTATACCTCCAAACTCGTCCGAAGAAGAGTCGACCTCACCTTCTTCCACCTCAGCACGAAATCTTTCCTCCTCCAAAACCCTTTGGGCCTCACGCCTCGAACGATTCCGGGGAGCCGGCGTCGTCGACGTCGTACGCGGCGTCGGTGGAGCCAAAGGCATCGGCGTCGGAGGCGCTACAGGTGGAGTCGACGGCGCCGGATGTGGCGTCGATGGAGCCGGCCTCGGCGTCAAAGAAGGCTCCGAAGATTGACCATCCATCCGAGGTCGAGCCGGATTCCCAACCGGCGCCGGAAACTGCCAAGAAGGCGCCATCGGCATAAAAGGCAGAAAAGGAGCCTGAGCGTATTGCTGCGGCACTCCCAGAGAAAACGCCATCGGACCCACGGGACCTGCTGGTGCTCCGGATGGGAAAGATGCTCTCTGAAAAATGCCATACATGGCATTCAGAAATCCCGAAGGATCCGTACCTGGAGCCGGGAATTGGGGATAAGGAACTGCCCCTGTATCCTCCTGTGGAGCCACCGGCGTCGGCTCCCCCGAATCCTCCACCGGAACAGCGGAGTCATCAGGCACCGGGACAGACTCTTCCTGCTCCTGCTCCACATCAGATTCCACCCGACCCGGAGTCGAAGCCTTGGACGGCGCCGGCGTCGGCGTCGGGGAACGAGCCAGAGTCCGCTTCGGAGAGGGAGACTTCGAAGACTTATCCGGAGAAGACGAAGGAGACAAGACCTTGCTCTGATGTCGACGAGGCGAAGCCGACCTCGACCTCTTAGACTTCGAGGACCGACGCCGAGAAGAATGCTTCCTCTTCTTATGGTATTTCTTCGACTTCGACGACCTCGAAGTCGAAGACTCCCGCCTGGACTTCTCCTTTTTCCTCCCTCTCTTCTCCTCACCGATCTTCTTCATGAAGAGTTTGGTCTTCCTCTCCTTCAGTGCTTTAGGGTTCATGCTCCTACAGCACCCGCACTCATCCACATCATGATCAGAGGAGAGACACCATAAACAATTCTGATGCGGATCCGTCATGGACATCAGGCCTCCGCACTCCCTACAGGGCTTAAAGCCCGACTTCCTCGTCGAAGACATACCGATTTTAACAAGAATACACCACTAGATTACAAAGTATCTAGAGAGCACTGGGAAAAAACCGTTGCGCGTCGACGGCGCGGAAAAAAGGGAACTGACGTCATCACGCCGACGTGGGCTTCTTATGGCTCCGATGACGTCGCACGGAGTTGCGTGCGGAGCCGATGTATTGTGACGTCGCCCACGTCGACGTGGAATGCTGGGGAAGAAAAGTTCCGTGGAATGCTGGCGCAGGGGATATTCACAAGGTGAGGAATCCACTGGCAGATGTATCCATCAGAAAGATGCATCAGAACATGGCATTGGGGCAGTGTTATCGCAACTCAATGAAGAGGGTCTGGATCAACCCGTGGTCTTCCTATCCCGGAGACTACTTCCCAGGGAACAGAAGTGGAGTGCAATAGAGCGTGAAGCCTTTGCAGTGGTATGGGCTCTGAAGAAGTTGCGGCCATACCTGTTTGGCTCGCACTTCCTGGTTCAGACCGACCACAGACCCCTTCGTTGGCTGATGCAAATGAAGGGGGAGAATCCCAAGTTGTTGAGGTGGTCTATTTCCCTACAGGGAATGGACTTTCAGGTGGAACATCGGCCTGGAGTGGACCACGCCAATGCAGACGGTCTCTCAAGGTATTTCCGCCTTAGTGATGAGAACTCCCAAGGGGTTGGGTAGCTCTCCCCACTTTCAGCTGGGGGGGACGCGTGTTAGACCTGTCAGCCCTTTGGGTGGTCCCTCCTCATCATTATTTATTTTGTCCCACTTTTGCCTCAAACCCTGTTTGAATTTTTCCTTTTTGGGAACCACCAGACTTTTTCGTGTTGCTGCAGATTCAGGGAGCCATTTTAGCTACCCCTGAAACTTCTGTCTGAGGGCCTGGAGCACAAAATGGTGGCCACCTGTGACATCACCAGCATCCACTGGAACCTACCAGCACCTTCCAGAACATTCCAGAACCCTGTGACAGTTGGAGGCGGTTTAGAATGTTGGGAAGCTAAGACAGAGAGTTGGCAGTTGGAGCTGGCAGTTGGCACCTGACTGGTGAAGAGTGAGCAGCAGAAACTTGAAGGAGGAAGGAGTGAAGCAGCAGGGGTGGAAACTTGTGCCTGGAGTGGGGTCCATAAACCCACCCTTGATACTAGTCCCTACTGACTGAGCCCAGCCTGGAGCCCTGTGTGGGAAGAAGCAAGAAAAACCATCCTAAGGACCTGGACAGCAGGAACAGGCCTTAGAAACAGAGAACAGCAAGATCCTGACCTGGAAACTGGTTTCCCTGGAGTCCGACGTCGAGTAGCCTGAGACCTGGAGCCCGAGGTGGAGAAGCGGCGCCGACTGGAAAGCGGACGTCATACCCGGAGCCGCCAGAGGTCGAGAGAGGGCGCCGTCAGAGGTCGTGAGGAGTACCAGAGGTCGAGGAGGAAGTCACCCGAGGTCGAGTGAGCGGCGTCGACGGGGGAGTGAAGTCCGCCCTCCGGAGTCGCCGGAGACCGAGGTGAAGCGTGCCGGAGGTCGGGAGTGGAGATCGCACTCCGGAGTCGCCGGAACCTGAAGGGAATCGTGCCGGAGGTCGGGAGTGGAGATCGCACTCCGGAGTCGCCGGAAACCTGAGGAGAGGGGCACCGGAGGTCGGGAGTGGAGATCGCACTCCGGAGCCGCCGGAAGTCGACATCAAGCCAAGGCCGGCCGACGTCATCGAATCCGAGGTCGCCATCGGACCGGAGCCGCCCGACGTCGACACCGAGCCAAGACTGCCCGACGTCATCGAATCGGAGGTCGAGATCGAACCGAGGCCGCCGACATCGAAACCGGAACCGCCTACCGGCGTCGTCAAGAACTGACATTGCGCCGAGGCCGCCGACATCGAATCGGAACCGCCTCACGGCGTCGACACGACTCCAGCGGCGTCGGAGCATCAGAAAAAGGGCAGTAAGTGGAGTAGAGGGCGCCTAAGGCCCTGTGGAGACCTGAGAGACTGCTCTAAGGGGCTAAGGAGGTGCTGGAACCAACCTGACTGTGCCAGGGGGTGAGCTGAGACTAATTTAGAGGGGTTGTGTGGAGTGAGAGAGCCAGGTCTCTGGTATTCCCCCCTTGATCTACCTCAGTTTAGGCCTCAGCCTTGTCCAAGCCAGGGAGTAGACACCCTCAAGCCTACCACACCCCCCCAAGCTGTGCCTGGGCCAAATTAGCCCATAGTAATCTCAAATGTGATCTGATTCTATGAGTGTCACTGTCAGCTTTTAATTATTTATTAGGGGCACTGTATTTATTGTATTTAACCTATTTATTGCTTCACTGTATTTATTGGTCCACAGTATTTATTGATGCACAATATTTATTGGTTTACAGTATTTATTGCCTCAAAATATTTAATTGCCTGTATGTACTGCACTTATATTTATACCTTCCTTATTTATGATCACCCCTATTTATTGAATCATTAAGCCAGTATTTATTTGACCTGCACTATTTAAAAAGTTTGTATATTGTGATTGTGTTATTATTTATCTAATCAGCAACTGAGAGAAAAAGAAGATAAAGAAAGATATTTTCATAATTTTTACGGTGTAGAGTCGTTTTTGGAACGGATGCACGCATGGTTATTGTATGGGTATGTCGTATGCTTAGCACGGTGCCTGATTCCTGACCACTCGAGCCAAGCTACCACAGTGTGTCCGGGAGAACACCACCACCCTTCCAGAGTGGGAGTGTGTTTTTCTAACAGTCACCAAGTCCCTTTTGGGCTTGTGGTTTTTCTTTTACTTGAAGGATGATCGAATGAAATGAAATTTGTAGAGCACGAACAGCTGCTACTAAAGGAAGCGTCCCGGCGCTAAAGCATGCAGGCATGCAGAGAACGGAACAGTTGCACTTTCCCAAAAACAATATCTACACTTCTCTAAACAAACAGATTTTTATAAAATTGATTTAAATATAGATTCAGAAGCTATGGCTCGAAGATGCTTCGGCAGGGAGCTCCAAAGAGTGCCAGCTTGAAAGACAAAAGACCTCCTGCTCCAGCCTTGTGTATCCTGGGGACACACAGGAGAAATTGACTTGCTGAGTGAAGTGTTCTAAGCAGTATGCATTTGTTTATTCTCATCTGAATAAACAATAGGGCTTTTTTTAATTAGACAATGTGAGCAATCACTAGAGCCTTTAAATCTAATTCTTTGCCTGACCGGTAAGCAAGTCAGTCTTTTTTGCACCAACTTTTAGGGATGTTTAGAACCAGTCTAGCTGCTGCATTCTGTACTCTTTGCAGCCTATCAGTTTATTTGTTATTTCCAGATATAGTAAACTGGCGTAATCTAGCTTAGATGTAATTAGAGCATGTACAGTATTTTTCTGCTCATTGATTAGGAGAAAAAGTAATGTCTTTCTTAATGATTATAATAGGGCAAAACAGCTTGCCGCAGTCGACTGTCCAGTTGCTGAAACGATAGACTTGTGTCCAGTTTCACCCCTAAATTTCTTGCCACAGGAGTTGGAGTTGGCAAGTCCCCTAGCTCTATGGACCATAATCTCTATATGTCCAGTGGGGATACATTGCCAAAGGCTAAAATCTCTGATTTGTCTGAGTTCAACTGTAAGCAAGTACTACCCATCCAATTTGCTACTGCTGAAAGACAACCCTGAAAGTATGCAAATGTGGTTTGTCTAGCAGTTGGAATGCTAGCATCAACTGGGTGTCATCTGCATAAGACACAATATTAAAGCCCCACGGCACCACTTCTAAGGCCACTGGAGCCATATATATATATTAAACAAAGTGGGACTAAGGGCCTATCCCTGTGGGACTGCACATCTTATTTCTCTAAAGCAAGAGGTGTGTGGTGGTGGAGACACCGCTTGTTGCCTGTTTATCCAAAAATATTTTATCCACTGCCAGGCCTTTATTCATAATGCAAACTTTCTCCAATCTTTACAATAGGATGTTGTGGCACACTGTGTTGAACGCAGTGGATAAATCAAGGTGAACGACCACGTTTTTGTTGTCCAAATCTAAATTACTCTTGATGTATTCTGTAACCTCAAGAAGTGCTGATTCAGTACTGAACCCAGCCCGGAAACCAGATTGGAACATGGGAAGAATATTTTTCTTTTCTATGTACCTAGTAATTTGAGTGTTCATCAGAGATTCTGACATTTTTCCCATTGCAGGAAGTAATTGGATGGGTCTATAAATACTTAGGATTGATGGAACAGCATTTGCCTTTTTTAGCAGTGGTCGAAAATGAGCCTTTTTCTACAGAGTAGGGAATTTTGCTTAATTAAGTGATCAGTTAAACAATACACTAAGCAAGGTGTTAAAAGAGGATGCTGCCCGATTAAAGATGGAGGGAGGGCACACATCACTACCAGAGCCTGCATCACGTTTTGACATTATCTTCTTTGAGTTAAACTAGAGTTAATATTTTCCTCCTTTTCATGAAAAAATAGAAAGAGATTATCCTCCAGAGTTTGAGACGCTCATTTGGTTCCTTTGAATTTACATTTTGTTTCAGAAACCGAAAAATGGCTCTAGAACAGTTTTACGCTTCTGCAATTTGTTTAGTATAAAAGTCTGCCTTTAATTTCTTAATAGTTTTCCAAAAACCTATTAACTCTATTTTATAAATTAGCTTATCTGCACAAGTGTATTAAAGTCTCCATGCTCTCTGAAGCTGTTTACATTTCAATTTTTCGAGTTGCAGAGATTTGGAAAACCAGACTGCTGAAGGTATTTCTGATTTTCAAACCCTTTTTGTAGGGGGAGATTTACAAAATTTCCATGCAAAGCAGCGCAGCCCCCACGAGGCTGCGCTGCGTTGCGCGACAGGGAGGGAGCAGGAGAGTGCCACATCTTCAGAGATATTGCTCTCTCCTCCCCGTTCCCCTGCACCGGCGCTGATTTCACACACCTTAGTGCCGTAGCGCTAGGGTGTGTGCATGAGTGTAGCATAGGTTTTGTACAGGAAGTGCATTCTTCCTGTGCAAAATACTAAGCGTGGCACAATGCAAAGCTTTTCCCACTTTGCATACGTGCTGCATAGTGCAGCACGCATGCAAAGTCAGAAAAGGAAGGAGAAAGAAAAGCATTTCTCCTTCCTTGCGCCTAGTTGAAAAGGGCGCGGTTCTATCATGCTAAAACCAATCTACAGTTTTTAGTAAATTGGGTTTAGCGCCATAAACCTTGGGTGGTTGCATGGGAACGCCCATGCACAACCCTTGGTACGCCCCCATGGCGCAAAGTAATGCGAAGCAGCGCAATGTTTAGCACTGGAAAGGTAATTAGAAAAAAAAGATTTCCCACCGTTTTGCATCACTTTTGTGACGCAAACACAGCCCAAAATCTTAGTAAATCTCCCCCGTAGACCTTGAGTCAGGGCCAAGTTGAAAGAGTCAACTGCCTTCTCAATTCCCTCTGATGGATTTATGGCAATGTGTGAGCACAGTTGTTCTAAATTTGTCTCCGCTATAGGATGCTAAGCGCGAGTAACACTAGTGTGCCTGGCTACCTAATGCTGAAAATCCAAGACTGTCCATTGGAATAGGTCTAGAAAATGGTCCAACCAAATTATCAGACGAGGATTTTCCACCACTAGTGAAGACACATTACTAAATAGAAGATCCAGTATGAGGCCACCATCATGTGTGGGGTTAATAACTTTTTATGTTAGGTTAAAATCTTGCAAAGTATCCACTAGTGCCTCTGAGAAACAAACATTTTCAGACATTTTAATAGAGAAAACGCCACCCTCAGCCAACGTCAGGCCCTCTAATTTCTTTATGGAACATTGAAATTTCGAGTGGTAAATGATAGCAATATCACTTCCTGGGCAGTCGCACTATCCAGGTTTCTGCGAGGAACATCCCCTCCCATACGTTGGCACTCAAATTCCAGATCTCAATTGTATGTTTTGGCAGAGATCTTGCATTAATTAGACATGCTTTTAATTTTCAGTTGTTGTTAGAAGACTCTGGAAAGCTAACTTATTTCCATTTTACTACATGAAATCTCTTTGAACCCCGTACCACTCCTCCCCCAGGTGTGAAGATTAAAACCACATTTTTTACGTTCACAGGTTTCACCTGGCTCAGTTTCATCACTAACTCTTTCAACACATTTTGCCTGCTTAAAAGAGATGAGCAGTTCTTTGTTATATACTCACGTCACGTTCCGGCCCCAGGATGGGCTTGTTTTTGGGGCACCTTCAACCAGCCGGCTGCACGTTCACACTGAAGTGCTCATTGTAAGGGTGAGTGAGTTCCAAGAGCCTCGCCCAACTGCACAAACCAGAGCGTCAACTTTGCCAAGATGGCGTCCTCGAGAGTACTAAAAACTTTCCACAGGGCTTTTTTCCTCCTGCTTTTTCCTCACCACTCCGCTTCAAAAAGAAAACCAAATTGAAGCAGTAAATTATCAAAAGCAAATTCATGAAAAACAATCCTAAAAACAATTGTAAGAATTGTGAGATGGGCCCCAAAAATCTCCAAACAGCATTTCAGTTCAGACTTTACTGAAGATTTTGACTCTGAAGATGATCTGATGTGGGAAATACTTCGGGACTGGAGGGGCGCTAGGTGGCGCACTGACGGAATGGCCGCGCTGTAGCGAGGCTCCCGTTTCCCGGAGAGATAAACCTGAATTAATCCTTCCCGAACGCCGCGGACATCGTCGGCCCTGGTGCCCTTGGCCCCGTAGGGCTTTGGGGTATACTTGTTGCTGGTTACGCGACGATCTGAGCAGTGGAACCTTGAACATCCGGCGGCTGACCTTGGCCGGGAGGAAGCAGCGAAGCTGTGCAATAGCCTGCGGCGGCTGAGTGACACACGCGAGTGCGCGGCCTACCACGAGGAAGAAGACAGGAGCCGGCGGCCGAACCCGGCGGCGGTGGCAGCCTAGACGGGCGCTGCTGGACTAACTGCGAGTCCTGGAGAACACCCCGGAGTAGTGGCGGCGGCGGTTGGTGCAGTGAGTGGACTGCCAGCGCGGACCGGCGACGGCTCTGTGAGAAGGAGCCGGGAACATAGCCTCCCTGGGGGGACGTGCAGAAGGGGACTGGAGACGGCACCGGGGAGCGGAGCGGGGGTCTCACGGCCCTCCCCTTGCGAGGATTGGGATTGAGCAGCACAACGATCGGACTGGGACCGGAGGAGCCTGCTGACACCCTGTGGGTGGGGGCTGCCGGTTGCAGGGCACATTCATAGCTGGAGACGCGCCCCCCCCCGGTCTGCAATACGATCAGCCGTGGCCGGGAGGGGGTTCAGGAAGGAGTGCATTGGATGGCGGCCTGAGGTACACCGGACGGGGCACTGGCCAGGCATTAGGGGGGGGGGGGACGCCGGCACTGAATCCCATGCCTTCCCTCCCCCCCCTTTTTTTGCCCGAGGCGCATTGTGAGGAGTGCCAAGGAGGCGAGACTTGGAGGCAGCCGCTGCGGGTACAGCCACAGACGACCGTTTGGTCCTGAGAGCAGCTGGGGCAGACTGCTGAAGGAGAGCACGACGCACCCCCTGAGAGAAGTGAGGAGACAGAGTGCATAGCTAGAAGAGGGGGTCAGCTGGAGCGGAAGTCGCCTGCGAGTTGGCACAGCAGTTTCTGGAGGTGAAGGCGCGGGCGCAGTCAGGTCAGCTGGACAGGGATTGCGGCGCTTTACCTCGCCTACAGGTTGGGGAGAGGCGGCGCTATGGGTAAAACGGACACCAAACAGTCGAAACTCAGTTTCGAAACGACGAAACGCGGAGCCCAGTCTAGCCCAGCCGACCAACACCCTAAGGGCCAGCTAGAGGGGCGGGAGAGTGGCGCGATACCGGCTGCGGACACCCAGAGTATACTGATGGAGATCCGACAAGGATTCGCCACGGTGGTGGAGAAAGTGGAACATATGTCAGCCAGAATGGAAAATATAGTCCATAAGCTGGAGGGACATGAGAATAGGATTCGGGAAACCGAGCAGCGCATTTCCACGACGGAGGATACTACCGCGCAGCACAGCACCCAGCTAGCACGCATGGACAATCTCCGGCGCATTATCGTGGCGAAGAATGAAGATTTAGAAGCGCGAAGTCGGCGCAATAATATTCGCGTTTTAGGTATTCCAGAATCCACAAACACTGGGAAGATGGAAATATATGTGGAAAAGATGCTGCTGGCCACTATAGGGGAAGAAGTGTTATCAAGTCAATTCATAGTGGAGCGGGCCCATAGGTCAATGGGACCCAGGCCGCAACCGGGGGCGAGCCCCCGTCCTATCATAGCGAGACTGTTGAATTACAGAGACAGGGATGCGGCCCTACGTGTGGCCAGGGGGAAACAAGCCCTGTCGTATGAGGGCAACTCCTTTACGATTTACCCTGACTTCACTCCAATGGTGCAGGAGGAAAGACGCAAGTTTATTGATGTTAAGGCCAAGCTCCGGAAGGCGCAAATTGACTATGCATTACTGTACCCGGCAAAGCTCAGAGTGACGCACCAGGGCAAACAACACTTCTTCACCTCACCAGCCCAGGTGGAGGACTTCCTCAAGAGGATTAAAGTCTCAGGGCGTGGTGGAGAAGGTTGATCCCCCACGCAGCGAGGAGAGACGGACAGACACAGTGAGGCAGAGTCCTGATCTGGGGTCGTTGGCCCTGGTCACATATGCGGACTGAACATTGCTCTGCTGCCGACCGGACAAGGTTCAGGGGCGGGGGTGGGAGGGGCGCGGGGATGTCCGAGGGAGGGTTGGGAATGTTATACGACCCCTCCGGGACCCTCTGGCTCCATTAGGTCCGACCGTTGGGCGAGGGACCTGGGGAGGTAGGAGGAATCTGTTTCCGCCTATAGCGGCCCCCAGCGGGCATTACCCCAAGAACAGCACCCACGAGCAGAGTGAGGGTGCTGCAGGAACACTGGTTCAGTTGAGGAAGATGGGTGGGTTAGGGAGGGTTCAATTCGCTGGCAAGTTGGGGATGCACCAGTGGGTGGAGGGGGGGACAGTTACCTGGGCTTGGATGTTATGTAGGTCTTATTCTCTGTTTGGCAAGGAGGGACACGCGGATGGTAGGATCTGGCTGCTTTTTAGAACTGACACTTCGCAGGGCAGGTATGCGTGCTATTAGGATTACACAGCAGGGGATGGTGGGCGACACTCAGAATGAGCATCACTGAGGGGCATGGCTGAGGTGTGAACGAATAAGTTGAATATCCTAACTTGGAACGTCAGAGGCCTGGGAGATGCGCGTAAGCGGAGGCAGGTGTTAGCCTACTTGGACAGGCATCACACGCACATTGCTATGTTGCAGGAAACACATTTTTCTCCCCTGGGGCAGGGACGCTTCGCAAACACATGGGCGGCTCAAAGGGTCTTCTCCTCATATGCGCGAGGCAGAGCCATATTAATAAAAAAGCAAGTGCCCTTTCAGGTTGGGGGGCAGATGTCGGACCCACAGGGCCGTTTTTGTCTCATGTGGGGGCGTTTGGGATCCATCTCTTTGACTCTGGCATGCTGCTATGGGCCTAATGTAGATGATCCTGTTTTTTTTTCATCCTTATGGGCTAAGATATTAGAAATAGGCTCCCAGGGGAGGTGACTTCAATGTTACATATTGTCCGAGAGCGGACAGATCGCACCCTGCTCCTCACCACTATTCCAGAGCGGCCGAAATCATTGGTGACACTATAGGGACCTACCGGCTGTTGGATGCCTGGCGACATTTGCACCCCACGACGCATGAGGGCACGCATTTCACTTCACGCACACACTCTTGGTCGTGCATAGATTATTGGTTGGTATCAAGGGACCTGGGGCCGGCGGTGTCCCACGTGCAGCACCTGGCGAGAACATACTCTGATCACGCCCCTGTGAAACTTACGCTATCGTCCCCAGACTTGCAGGTACCGAGAGCTGGCTGGCGGATGCAAGCCTCGATGCTACTTGACAAAGTGTTCCGGGAAGAGCTGGGGGAGGAGGTGCAGGACTTCTTCACACGGAACAAAGGGTCGGTGGATAGTGTGGAAATTATCTGGGAGGCCTTTAAGGTAACGATCCGAGGTTTTTGTATATCCAAGGGGCATGGAGTGCTCCGTGATATATTGCGGACACTAGGACAACTGGAAGGGGACCTACGCGGACTGGAGGCCGAGCTGGCGAGGGATGAGTCCAGTGATGTGCAGGGGAGATACCGAGAGAAGCTCACGGAGTATACATCCACGGCGGAGAGGGAAACGCGCTTTCGGGGGAAATATTGGAAAGTCCGTAGTTATGGGGAGGGAGGGAGACCTGGGAAGGTATTGGCAAGCCTGATTAGAGTGCCCAGAGGCTCCAATTGCATCTTGGAGGTGGAGGATGAGAGGGGGGGAACCTCTAGAGACACGGCCTCTATACTCGCAGCGTTTACAACGCATTACAAACAGTTATACTCCTCCCACAGACGAGGTGAGTTGGACTTGGAGGGCTTTCTAGGAGAGGTCACACTGGGATGGTTAAGCGATAGACAGCGGGAATTTCTGTGTGCGCCCTTTGAGTTGGACGAAGTGCGTGAGGCAATTATGGGGATGCAGTCTGGAAAAGCTGCTGGTACGGACGGATTACCCATAGAGTTTTATAAAACATATATCGATATCATGGCCCCGGTACTGCGGGAAGTATATGAGGAGTCGCTCGAGGTGGGCTCGCTCCCGGCGTCCATGAGAGAGGCGCTTATGATCTCCCTACTGAAGCTAGGGAAACCCCCGAGCTCGTGCGATTCATACAGGCCGCTCTCTCTTCTGAATTGCGATGCCAAAATACTGGCTAAGCTGATTGCCAATCGATTGAGTTTGCTGCTGGATAAATTGATCCTTCCAGACCAGTCGGGCTTTGTGCCCGGTAGGGCTGCGTCCCATAACCTACGAACATTATTTGCAATCCTTAATAATGTCTCGCCTGACCTGCCGCTTGCGGCAGTCTTCCTTGATGCCTCAAAGGCGTTCGATTCGGTGGAATGGGACTACGTCTTTGGGGTGATGGGGTGCATGGGGTTCCCACCCCTGTTCCTCTCCTGGATCCGGTTGTTATATACTCAGCCAGTAGCCAAAATAATGATCAATGGACATACGTCGGCCCCCATTTCAATTACGAGAGGTACGAGACAGGGGTGCCCGCTCTCACCGCTGCTTTTCGCAATAGTCACGGAGCCGCTGGCGGCGAAGTTGAGGCAACACCACCGAGAGCGGGCGCTGCGATGTAACTTACGGCAGATTCTGATCTCCCTCTATGCCGACGATATTACGTTGTATATTCGTCACCCGCAGGAAAACCTTAACCCGGTTCTGAGGGAATTCATTGTATTTGGTGAGTTATCGGGCATCGGAATCAATTGGGGCAAATCGTGAGTGTTCCCACTGACGGCAGCGACGAATAGGTTCGCGCTGGACTACTCACTGGAGTGGTGCGACGAGGAATTGAGATATCTTGGGGTGCGAGTGTCCAGAGACAGGGATGAACTAATGAGGCTGAATTACGGCAATGCGATGGGGCGGATAGCGGACTGTGTATCGCGGTGGATCGCCTTGCCGCTGTCAATGGCGGGTCGGATGTCACTGATTAAAATGGTGATCCTGCCCCAACTGCTATACCTTTTCCTCAACATCCCCTTCTACCCGGGGAAACACTTTTTTGGTACGCTCAGGTCGGAACTGACGCGATTGGTATGGGGGGGCCGTCAGCCGCGATTGCAATGGCACGTCCTGACGAGACCATATGCGCGCGGAGGGTTTGGGATACCAAATTTTGAGCTGTATTATTTGAGTGCGCAGGCTCATTATGCGTGGTGCTGGGTATCGCAGCCCAAATATATGCCGCAGGTAGCAGCGGAGCACTGGTTGGTCCATCCGATACCCTTGGATGGTGCGATCTTTGCCACTACGTCGCCCAGAGAAAAGTGCCCCACAACGGTCACCTGTACGGCGGAAGATTGGCGTTGGATCGGACTCCTTTATGGGCGCTCCCATGCTATATGCGCCCGCTGTACCACTTGCGTATCATCCAACTATGCCTCTGCTGCAGGAGACGCTGTTTCACCGAGACCGAGCACGCATAAAAACGTGGGGGGATTTATACTCGGGAGGGAAATTCCGGTCAGCAGAGCACATGATGCAAGGTGTACAACAGACCCCATTAGACAGATTTCTCTATATGAGGCTGAGAGAAGGTATACGTTCACTCACACCGGACTTCCAGGGGGAGCCGCAGACGTTAGCCCCGCTACAGGGAATGCTTAAATGCACCTCGACCGCGAGACTTGTCTCTGATATACAGGACTGTCCATATGCAACGGGGGTATGCGGACGCAAGCTCCAGGGCGGGATGGGAACAGGAGCTGGGGGTGTCCATCCCCGACGATCAGTGGGAATTTTGCTGTCAGCAAACGGAGAGAATCACAGCCAGCAGTAGACTCCGCATGATCCACTACAAATACTTACATAGATTATACTACACACCGGTCAGGTTGCACCGTTTCCATTTGCGGGATTCCGATCGCTGCGACAGGTGCAGGGCGCCGGCTGCAGATTTTATGCATCTGGCGTGGGAGTGCCCGGGGGTCCAGCAGTACTGGAGGCAGGTGTTTGAAGCAGTATCCCATATGACGCATGCGGTGGTGGAGCCGGCGCCCCTGATGGCACTGTTGGGGTGTGTCCTACCGATCCAGGTGGTGCACCGGAGGTATGTCGCTGTGGCGCTCCTGATGGCAAAGAGGAGAGTGGCCTGTAGATGGGGTAGAGGGCGGGCCACGAAATTTAAGGATTGGATAACAGACCTGGTGACTTGTCAGGAGCAATCTCTGATATATGCGGAGCTCTTGCCCAGAACCTCTAGGCCTCGGGACATATGGGCACCGTTAACGTGCAACCTACTTGACCGACCACCGGGAGGGGAGGCCCAGTAACAAACGTGCATAGACTTAGGGTTGGGGGAGATAGGGAGAGATGGGAGGAGGGTTGTGGGGAACTTGAACGATGTCCGTAACTGTAGGCTGTCTGGGTGGAGACTGTAGGGTGATAGCTGTGGGGGCAAGGTCATGGTAGTGCTAATATATGTGAAGAGGCGAGCAGGTCCAGGGGAAGGGTAATGGACAGGGCCTAGCGATGTGTTGGTGAATATTTATCAGGACCACTTTCAGGCTTAGGAGATGGGAAGAGAAGCAGACCCACTGAAATGCTGTGATGAATAGATGTGAATGTGGTTGACATACCTGCACTGCGAATGCTACCTATGTGACATATGCTGTAATCATTGTTATTGTTTTGGTTGGAAAACCCAATAAACAGAATTAAAAAAAAAAATACTTCGGGACTGGGTCCGCACTATCATCTTCGACCTGTAGAAGGACCACTTGCGGTGCTTCACCACAGAGAGCTTCATGTTATTGGATGGCCTTTGGATTCATCTGGGCGAAGACGTTGGGAGGCCTTGGAGCCATGTGCTGAACCCAAACACCAGAGACTCACCTCGTGAGGATCTGGCACAGACATTTGTTTGTATGAGGCTTAAACATTGTATTCTTAGGGGGTGACAAGTTCCCTTGCACACAAGAACATTTTGAGGGGGAAAAAAATCACATCACAGAGTGAAGAATAAGAAGCAGTGCTCTGGAACCTCCTCTGAGGGGACAGAAAGAAGGAAAAGGATGTCACAACGAATTTGTGAAGCATATATGCAGCTCCGCTCATCACTTCCATAATCTGTAGGTGGTCTATGACTGACTGCGGCTGAAACTGCCTTTAGAAGTAAGTCAGTAAGGTATGGGAAAACCTTTTCTCTTGACCTCTAAAGAAGGGAAGCAACCATCACCTTCTTGAATAGAAGGGCCAAGGTAAGACTGAAGGGGAGCACTGTGAATTGAAAATGTTCCTGGCCTACACTGAACCGCATTGGCTGTGGGACTGAGGGACAGGTATATGGAAATGCATGTCCTTCAAGTCCAAGAACTCCATCCAGTTGCAAGGGCCCAGCACTGATGGGATGTGAGCCAAAGTAAACATTTTAAATGTATCCTTTCTCAGAAAGGCGTTCAGCAGGTGGAGAACCAAAAAAAGATCTGAAATCTCTCTTCTTCAGAGAAGTCTTCAAGTGACACCCTTGTAGTTCTACATGCACTCCTATGTATTGGGACCACGTGAAGACCTTTGACTACCATTGTTTTAATTGACTGTGTGTGTTTTAATTCACTCCATCTTGAATGTGCAACATCATTTTTGTGCACTTGCATTTTTGACTTGTAATTTCATTTTGTGTCTACTTGTAGTTTCAGAGTGGGAGTGTTTGCTTTTTACAGCCTTGCCTAGAACAGAACATGTGGGATGCGTGTTTGAAAGCATGAGAGAGAGAAATGTGAGGAATGTACTTCTCTGTCTCTGAGTGTAGTGTTGAAGGCAGTGGTGCACAAATGTGCATTAGGTTGTACATTGTTGTGAAATGAAGTTTTACCTTTTGGCTTTTATGTGCCCTAACTCCATCTCAAATTCTGACACTGTCTAGCTTGAGTTCTGCAAACACAAGCAGGCCCCCGGGTTACTCAGAGTTATTCAGGTTATTCACATTCAAGATTGTTTTCCTCTGTGAGGGTGTTTTCAACTTTCGCAAGCTTCACTAAGATAAGGGGCTGGAACATGTAATGTGGAAGCGCAAGGAAAATACATGAGAAATCCTTTGCCTTGGAATGCTTGCGGAAGCTTGGCCAGCACCATTAAGTTTCCTTGCTGTAGAGGGTGTCTTCTCATGCATTGAGAATATTCTAAAACGGGTTTTATAGCTCGGAAGCTGGATTTTTCCTCAGAGGTGGACGCAGCTGCTCAGTGCTGCATTTCCCGGCTTGAGCAGTCACTTGATCCTAGGGACTGTAATTTGGAATCCCCAAGTCTTGTGTGGGCTAAGATGAAGATATTGCAGCCGGTGAGGTATTTTCTCTGATTATTGCTATTGAGATATATGTTTAGATATAGAGTTATTTCTGCATGTGTTTTGTCTGTGTGCTGGTTGACCAGCCTGTGAAGTATTTTTATTCATTTGTTCTTGTTCATTGGCATTATCTGATATACTCTGTGTATATATTTTTTATGCTTCAATTCTATGCATACATGCTCTTTATATTTGAGTCTATCATTTAACAGTGCTTATTTCTTGTATTTGATTACTTGCATTGGACGTCCATTATTATAATATTTGCTCTCTTGCATTTGATTTATGAGTATTCCTTTATTGTAATCTGCTCATGTTTTAAGTGCTCATTATTTGCGTGTGTTTTACCATAATTATCTGCGTGTTTTATCTCACGCATTTGAACTTGTGATACATATATACATTTGCATGTTGTCTTCAATTTGACATCTGGGAAACTCTTTCTGTTAGAGAGTGTTGCATTAATAAAACCCCTCGCTTTATTCTGCAATCTCTCTCTTGATGTGCCTCATTTGGTGAGTGCTGCTCACCCTTTCCAGGTGTTTCCTTGCTTTATTTGGTGGTGCCTGTTTGGGAGTTTTGAATTTATTTTATTTGAGAGTGTAAAGCAAGACACCCCTGGACAACAGTAGGTTGACTTCCTGCCTCAGAATTGCTGAGTGCTCCTCTGAAAGTCACTCTGATGTGGGAAGGTGGGGGGGGGGGGAAATGATGGGCTGAGCATAGCCCCCTTTGAACAATTTGAAAGACCCACTTGTTCAACTTGATGGATCTCCATCCAAGGCGGAAATTCCATATTCTGCCGCTTACCTGGCAGGTATGAGCCTGAAAGGGCAAACTAAAGCGGCCTGGTAGCCGGAACAGAAGAGAAAAAAGAACTGGAAGATTTCTGACCCTGCTGGATTTAATGGTTTCTGCTAGTGCCACATAAGGGCCATACAGCGAGCCCCACAGGGGCAGACGATGGAGGGCAGACTGACGAAGTCAGACTGGAAACCCTTGCAGATACATGGGGCCCAAAGTTTAAGCGGAGGAAGCTGGAATCACACCACAGATCTTTAGCAAGGGCACTTTGAACAAAGCTATTAACTGCGAGTTCAACACTATCCAAGTGATTTCAGGGTATGCTAGGACCAATGACAGGATCGGTTCGGATGCAGGAGACATTGAAATTGCTAGACTTTGAGTAGCAGGTTTGGGTTGAGTTTCTTTGCTTTCTTGTGCTCGTGTCGAGACTTGTATATTTCAAGGGAGCAGCCTTGAGACTGCGATCAGGCCCTCGACTTGGGGCAGGATCTATGTTTTGACTGTGACCTCTTCTTGTGTTTGGTGACGTAGCATTTCCCCTCTCAGTCCCAAATCCCCAAGGGGTTCATGAGGGCACATCTACTGCAGGACTTAAAAGTTGTGCCCGGTGTCCAAGCTCCCCAGATATCTCGTACAGGTCTGTGAAGGACATCTGCTTCCTGCAGTCATGACAAGGCTTGAGCCTTGTTGATTCAGTGGGGACCTTGCTCCCCAGCACACTGCAAACAATTTGACGAGTCATCAGAACACCAACAATGGTGGGAGTGAACCTCCAGGGTGAGTAAAGAAAGGAGTTGCCATTAGTGCTCAGGACTGGCACTTATATGCAGCACTGCTCTGTCAGTTATGGGGAAGATTGGAGTCTCTGTGGAGCCACACAGCAACATCCACTATTGCCGAAAAATGATGACTCTCCAATTTTATGCAGAGAGAATCTTGATTTCATTAAAGACATACGGAGGCTAGCATTATGCAAATACTTTTATTTGCTGCCCAAACATGCAGCCCTTTAAAGAATGTTATTACATCATAAACGAAAGAACATTAGCAACATGACAAGTAGGTAGTCCTGGTTACAATCATCCTCTTGGGCTGTGATGACACAGCAAAACGAACTTGAGGCTCCAATAAATCCGGTTAGTCTTTAAGATTGGTATCTAAGAGGAAGCAAAGAAATTGAGTAGTAGTAAAAGGAATAAATACCCAGATAAATCTTGTACAAAAATGTAATATTCTTTACATTAAATGCATTAAATGCATAAATATTAATCAACCCAAACCTCTCAGGGAGAGGAGGGTGGGATAATGCTAGCCTCCGTATGTCTTTAATGAAATCAAGATTCTCTCTGCATAAAATTGGAGAATCGTCATTTCATTACAAGGCCGGAGGCTATCATTATGCATGTTTAATGCCATGTAGAGCTACACTGCTAACATGCTCTATTGGTCTCAAGTAAAACTTAGAGAAAGTACTTGCGTTAGACCAATCTGCTGCTTTAAGTATTTCGGGCAGGGAACCTCCTCCCCAAAACACTTTGCTAGCCATAACGCCTCTGGAAGAATGAGCTCCGAATCTAGACAGATCTACTCCAGCTTCCTGCATGATAGAGCGGATCCATCTTGATAGGGTAGCTGACGAGACCGGTTTAAATGGTTTGACATATGATAAAAGAAGTTGCTCACAACCAGCAGGTCTGAAAGTAGAAATGTTATTTTCATAACATTTCATACAATTAACAACACATACTTTTTCGCATTCCTGAAAGGTAGGATAGAAGATGGATTCAGACATAGTTTTCGTTCTTTTCCAAATATCAAAATGAACTCCTTCACAGGAGTAAAATCTGTTAGAAACTTCTAGTGCTCTAATATCGGATACCCTTCTAAATGAAATCAGACATAAGAGAGTAGCTAGTTTCATAGATAATCTCTTAAGAGATAGAGAACTATTGATAGGCCATGAGATGAAAAGGTTAAAAATAAGGTTAACATCCCAAAGGGATTGATAACGGGCCTTGGGAGGTCTCCTTAGATGGATGCCCTTCATAACTCTTTTGATAAGAGAGTTGCTACCAATTGCAAGATTGTTAAGAGAATGACCAGATGAAATTGCTGATCTATAACAATTGATGGTTCTAAAGGAGAGACCTAGGTCGAAAAGATAAGCAAGATAATTAGCTATGTGTTGAAGAGGGCACTGAACGGGATCCAGATCCCTTTCCAGGCACCAACTAGACCATTTTCTCCAAATGCCCTTGTATCTTTTCCTGGTTCCTGGTGCCCATGAGTCTTCCAGTAAGCTTTTAGCTTCTCCCGAAAGGTCAGGATATCTTCCTGAATTCCTGATATCCTCCAAGCAAGGTTCATCTTCCCTTCTAGAACTAAAGGATGTTCTTCTCCGTCTGGGCCCAAGAGTAGGTTCAAGGATGAAGGAATTAGCCGAGGAAAGTCCACCGCCAATTCCATTACTCCGGGAAACCAAACCTAGGATTTCCAAAAAGGAGTTATCAAAATGATTGAGCAAGGCTCGAGTCTGACCTTCCACAATAGTCTCTGAATCATTGAAAAGGGGGGAAAGGAGTAAGCTCTGATCCCGTCCAAACTTGGACGAAGACATCTACTCCCGAAGCACCCGGTCACAGTTTCTAGAACCCATGGGTCTTTGGTGATTAGATACCAGTTTTGTACAAAATGTTTCAGTCTTCCTGCTACTTGGGAAGGGAAAGAGGGAGTTTGACTTACCTTGGAAAGATTGGTTTGAGAAATTTGATCTTCCACCACGGCCTCTTGAACCCCTTCCTCTTTGGGGGTAGAAGTTAGATCGTGAGCCTCTGTAGGGGCAAGTCTCTCTTGATTCATGAGGATAGAATTGGGACCTGTAGTAGCCACGGCTGGCAGGTTGTCCCCTTCTGCCAGCCCTTCCAAAAAGTGGTCGTCCACCAAAGACTCTACGAATATTAGATTGTGCTTTGCTAAAGGCATTAAAAGTGGCTACGTATTTTCCTAAAGATTTTACAAAATTGTCTCCGAATAGTAAGCCTTTTGCGTCACACATGTCTTCTTTATTTGAGAGGTCAGCGAGTTTAGGATTCATTCTGAGAAGAACTGCTTTCCTACGTTCAGTAATCAGGTTGGCGCTGGCGTTGCCAATAAGACATATTGCGCGTTGCGCCCAGCCTCGTAATAGATCATAATCTATGGAGGTGTTGTTCGATCTTGCCTGTTCAGTCATATCCAGAATTTTGGATATTGGTCCCATTACGTCAAGAAGCTTGTCTTGAGCTTGTTTCAAGCATTTTTCAATTCCCTTCCTAGGGTCTCTTCCTGATTTAAAAAGGAAGGTGATCAATTCCGGGTCAAGATTAGGTGTGCTACAGATCTTATCCTCCGTGGAGGGTCTGGGGCATTCATTTCGCAGTAAATTGCGTGTATTTGTATCAAGAGGTTTTCTGACCCATTTTGATAGATATTTTCCTACGTGGTCCATAGGCCACCATTCAGTGCTTCGAGGGTGTTGAATGGTAGTAGGATTGAACATCTCTTCCCCGCGGGGGTCTTTAACATTGAGGGAAGATGTTGAGGCTTGATCTAAGTCCTCATCAAGGTTTTCAAATGCATCCTTAGGGTCAAAAACAAATTCATCCAACTATTCGTAGTCTGTTGTTTGATTATAATAATCATTATAATAATCATTTGTCCCGTAAAGGGTACCGCTTTCTATAATGCCGCTATGGGCACCCATTCTCTCTGCCCCAAGGAATTGGGGTCTCTCTATTGTGTCGCTATGGACACCATAATCTTTTGTAGCACGTGAGCTACCAGATCTCATTGCATTGTTAGATGCTTCTGAAATAGGTTTCCTTTTTTGGGAAACTTTGCCCCTCTTTTGGACCCCAGAGGTGGAGGGGGATTCTCCATCTGAGAGGGAGAAGTATATCTCCTCGGGAGGGGGAGACCGTTTCCTTTTGTAAAGGGCAGCATCCACTGCTTCTTTAATTGAAGATTTTAACTCTTTATCAATAAACCTCTTAAGGTTGTCGTCTAGAGTTTCCTTAGGGGGAATTTGTGAGGCGTTTCCGTCAGAATCCATTGAAAATTAGTGAGTAAATAATTTAATTAAAAGGAAATCCACTGAAATACAATACCAAAAGGTATATATATATATATATATATATAGATAATAATGAGTGAATTAATTATATTTAATAAGTTTTAGGGTGGCTTACCCAGATTTAGGATTGGCTTGATTTTATGCGAGGAAAAGCAGTAAAAGCAATTCTATATTCCAGTAAATAATTTGTTTTGAGTTAGTTTAGATAAAGGGCAGAATTGTAATAGGCCACTAGATGCCAGTATTGTTAAATCCTTCACGTCTTCTATAATCCTGATGGACGGCTCCGAAATGTTTTTGTTACACTCGACGGTGTGAGTGGAGTGGAACTATGGAAACCGGAAGCGGATAAGTCCGGAAGTAGCGCGAGGGAGACGCGCTGTGAGCAAAGACGCGCTCCCGTGCATATTGGCTTGAGGGGGAAGACGCGCTCCATAGAAATCAGCGCGAGGGAAACACGCTGTGAAGGAGGACGCGCTCCCGTGTCTCGAGATTTTCAGTGACGTTACGAGACGGGGAAGCGCCTTGTTTGAAAATTCTGAGAAGCCCCAACGAACGGTGAGGGGGCTTAAGGCATATTAAATATACGGCATCATTTCTATGAGTAAATAAACGAAGCGGTGATAGTGGAAGCAATAGGTATGGTGAAACTAGTCTCCCGCTGCAGCATTTAGGAGCAGGGGAGAGATCACGACAGTTAAGGTGAACAATTAAGGATGAAAATCAATAAGGGTCAATAAGGGGGTAAAAAACCACCATAAATTGGCGGGTGATGTTGAAAAAGAGCGTCATTTAGTAAATCTAAGGTTTATATAATGATAAATAGTGGCATATCAAGTCCAAACTCTATATAAAAGCATATACAATCAAAACAATGTAAATAAAGTCAAAATATTGTCAAGGGGTAGACAAATTTCAATCAATAAGGAAGAAAGATGGTACTTAGCTGTGTCAGGGCAGCGAACAAAAGAGGATGATTGTAACCAGGACTACCTACTTGTCATGTTGCTAATGTTCTTTCTTTTATGATGTAATAACATTCTTTAAAGGGCTGCATGTTTGGACAGCAAATAAAAGTATTTGCATAATGATAGCCTCCGGTCTTGTAATGAAATTATCCTGATCCAAACTGGTTTCTGAGGAAAATTCTTTTAAAAGTATCCAACCAAAATCTTGCAATTGTTTTAATAGATGTATGTAGAAGGCGCTGGAAGTGTGTCAGATTTTTTTTTAAATAATTTTTTTACCAACTTGTTTTTTTTTTTTTTTTTACATTTTCCAAGTAGTGGGCAATATTTCATACTTTTTGTAGTTTATGACAACTTGCTGTATGTGGGGATAAGAGGTGTGAATCCCGTGGGTAAGCCCAGAACAACCCTCTGAATTTAGCAAAGGGCATATCACACACAATCTTGCCAAAGCAACTAATTGTTGAAGTGAATTTTTTTTTTTAAAAAGTCATAAAAAACGTCATGTTTTCGCCCGGACGTTTGTGATCTGAATGCCGATCTGCAAAAGTAATATACCTTTATATCCATCAGACTTTACCAAGTGCACGAACAAGTAGTGTTTGCCAGCTGTTACATGTGATAGACAGAGCCAGCCGCCAAACTACACCTTCTGATTTATCATTGTGCTCCAACCATGCATTAATTGGAATCTATTGAATAAAAAAATGGGTATGAAGGAGAGCTACTCATTTTTGGAATATGCTCAAGAATCATAGTTTAGGAACAGGGATTGTTCTTGCCACTCTGAATTCAGGATTATCCATAATATCAGATGAGAATCCTGGATTTACAAGTGGAAGCCAAAAATGTACAGAAATTAAATAAATAATAACAAATGGCCTACTGTGCTGCATTCCCACATATTTCCTGATATAAACGGTACATCATGTGTAAGAAGACCTATTGCAAATGACAGGAAAGGCCAAAACCATGACCATGCCAAGAGAGAAAATGTTTGGATAAGAATGACCACTTTGGTGGTGCGTGTATGCTTTATTTGAGCTTCAGGGTGTCTGGCACAAATGAAAACCAAACAACTCTAGACATTTCTGAAAATTAGAGAGCCATAAAAGTTCAGGGTGGTGTCTTGTGTGGGTCCCAACACATTCCATAAAACAGAATAACCTCCAAACTTCGTATTTTGAGTAAAGTCACATAATTTCTTCTCATATCTATGAGGGAAAGTTCCAGAATCTGTGGGGAATGATAAAGGTCCTCGCACCCACCATTACCATACTAATCCCAATAAAAACAGGGTCTATCGCTGATGACAAGAAGGTCCCACATTCCATGATGTCATGTGGAAACATCAAGATTTTTACCTTCAATCACAATGACTAGTGAAATGTGTTTAGCTGCAGTATCTACCCCTGGGTTGTCCGGCAGCCTGGGGAAACCAGACATTACTGAAGACCTAAACAACCAGTGGAGTCTAGCAGTTGGATAGCTTGGATTCATCGCACTACCTCTTCTTACCCATAATGCCCTGCAAACTTCAAACTTTAAAGAAAATCTCAGTATTTCCACATATTTCTGTGTCACAAACGTTTCAGAATCTTTGTGGTATGACAAAGTCCAAACATAAAGCATTCCTACACTTTCCCGATAAAACAGTACACCACTTATGGTGGTGGTAGAGGTATTTCGAGATCAAGAAATGCCCAATAATGCACCATGGAAACATCAAGAATTGTGTTCTGAAATTACATCGATTCTTGAGATGAGGGTAGGTGCAGAATTTGGTCTGCGGTCAGCAAGAACCTAGGTAAACCTATTAACTCAGCTTTCTTGAAAGCTAGAGACCAAGGGAGATTCCAGGGTGGTGTAGATCATAGTATGTTTTCTTACCCAGAATATCATGCAAATGTCGAAGTAGTGCTAAGAAACTCAATTTCATCAGTTATGTATGTGACAAAAAACACTCCAGAACACACACTGCCAACAGCAAAAAACCTATCATTCTACATTCCCTTAATTCTTTTGATGGAAACAGTACCCACATGTATGGGTGAGCCTATCTTACTGGACAGTAACCAGTCAAAATTAGGATCACTTGAAGCAAATGTATGTCAGATTTAGTCTGAATAAACAGCTCACACAACAAAAAATTCAAAATGAATAACCTGTGACTGATGGGTTCAGCGACAGCGATGCCAGTAGATTAGCAATCTATGTTCCCTAATGCCTTCCAAAGTGAGTGAACAAAACACTCAATCCAAGAAGTCACTAAGGGGAAGGGGGAAGAGAACAATTGGACTGTGACTTTTCTGGTCTGCCACCTCGCCCCAGTCAAGTCACTTGTGTTGCTTCACACTGCATGACCCAAGGGAAGCGTCTACCTTTTGCTTGTAACTACTTTCAGCTTTCTCTACAACTGGGAGATTTCAATAAGGTTAAGAATTATACAAATGTTAGCATGACAAAGCACCTGCACACTCTTTAAGCCAAGGGTCTCCAACCTTTTGTGTAATAAGAGCTACTTATGTTCAATGAAAAACCTCCCAGGCTAATCATAAGATTAGTAATGTAATAGTTACTACATCATACAAGATAACATTAGTGGCCACCATATGCAAAGATTACCAGCAATGATCACTTCAGTGCATCAGGCACGGTAGCTAGCAGTAATGTAAAAATGCCTTGTCAATGTGGAATGCCTCTATATGGGTAATAAACAACAGCGATAGGTGCAATGCCCCATGTACCATGTTAATAATATTAGTAATAAATCTCCCCAACACTGTTTGATTTTTCTCCCTCAAATATCACATATTTTGGAAATTCATCAATTTTTCTCCACACATCTGGTTATGGGTTCTGAAAATACACACATTTTTGTCTCAAATACAAGCTTTTCAGTTTCGGT
This sequence comes from Triturus cristatus, assembly GCF_964204655.1. Taxonomy (NCBI): domain Eukaryota; kingdom Metazoa; phylum Chordata; class Amphibia; order Caudata; family Salamandridae; genus Triturus; species Triturus cristatus. The sequence goes on along the minus strand of NC_140585.1, from coordinate 1,127,130,873 downwards.
ATATACATATATTTCAACCATGTACAAACTTCTAATTTGGTGAATTAGATGCACATTGAAAAACTACTTACAGGTAGCCGGAGAGCTACCAGGAGCTCACACGCTACTCATTGGAGTGCTGATTTGTTTGAACGACTCATCTCCATGGAACGACTCCTGGTGGTCTGCCAAACTCGGACCTCCACCCACTTTGACCGACCACGCCTGCAACATGGCATCATCCTGAACAGCAAACTCACCATGAAGGGTCAAGTCAATGCAGTCTCCTCCACCTGCTTCCACACCCTTTGCATGCTCCGCAAGATCCTCAAATGGCTCCCCAGACAACAGGAAAACCATCACTCAGACTCCAGTCAGCAACCGGCTGGACTATGACAACCCACTCTACGTAGGAATCACCACTTAACTAATTAAGAGACTCAAGACAGTACAGAATGCAGCTGCCAGACTAATCCTCGACCTCCCCAAATAGGCCCACATCACCCCCCACTTCAAGAAACTTCACTGGCTCTCCATCCAGAAAAGATGCAGATTCAAGATGCTGACACACCTACAAAGCCCCCCACGACTAAAGACCAGCCTACATCAACCACCGTCTGCCGCTCCCACCAACTCTGCAGACCGCTCCGCCTCCCCCTCACATTCCCCACATCCACCATAGCAACAGAGGAGGACATGCCTTCTCCTACCTCACTGGCAAGTTCTGGAATGACTTTCCCCTGTACCACAGAACCTCATCCTCCCTCCTGGAATTCAGAAAGGGACTCAAGACCTGGCTGTTCGACAGATCCCTCCTTCTGCAGTAGGAGCCCAGCGCCTGGATACTCACGAGGTGATTAGCAGTGCTATACAAATGCCGATTGCCGGATTGATTGGAGAGGCCTGCTTAATCCTTTTTAGGCAATGTAGTTGTTACAAAAAATGCTTTGCCAATTCCTCAAAGGCTCCTTTGTTTGTTTTTAGACACCTTGAAACTGAACCCAATTCTCTTATCACCAATATCACAGACTCTTCATTTGAGCCTATTTAAGAATAACAAATAAGTCTTTGCTAGGTGCACACTTTATTTTCTTCCACAACCTTTAGGACTGTTTCACAACTTGAAAACACTCATCTTCAACCTTCTTTACAATTCTATTTTGCATTATCTCTCATACAGATGAAATACCTAATCCAAAAGAGTGTGCTGTATTGTCTTAAGCTTCTGTTTCTGCTCTAAATGTCTTTGGATACAATAAAGTTTTAACTATGGCTTGCCCTTTTTAGAGTATGTTGTAAAGCATTGCGTGGCACTTAGCATATACTCATTTGAGCTCCAATGAGTTGTCTTTTCTTTTTAGGTTGTTTGAGTCGGTGCTGGAAGCACTGATATGAAGAGCAGGAGCTGTTCCAGAGCTGGCGACAAGTGTGTGAATCGATGTCAAGGTAAGTTCTAAGCCGCCAACAGATGGGTAAGGTTGATGCGATGGTAAGATAGGTAGCATGTGATGTTGACTTCCTCTTTTGGAGCCATCAGTTAGCAAGCAAAGGTGTGGCGCCTAGGTATGCACAAATACCCTCCCATATCATTATTCTTTAAAAAAGTGCATTAAAGGGTTAACACATACTAACCATTCAGAAGTGGACTTATAAAAATAAAATATGAAAGATATGTTTTTATTTGCTGCCTTTCACAGCATCAGAGAATACAAAGTTGAAATGGTTATTTTTTTATGAGAGTGGTGTGCCATTCTTATGTTTCGTTTTCACATTTCCTGAGTATTGAATCTATCTAATAAGAGCAAAGAAAAACTATTTCACCAACAAACTCAATTTTCAGGTATGTGAAATACATTTAGTATTGAGAGAAAATATTGATTGAAAAGGTATTTGTGTATGTGAGGTTGTTAAAAGGGAGTATGAAATTTATAGCAAATTATTGAAACTTTATGAGATGTATGAGTGGTAGTGCGAATGTTTTTATATAGTACTAAAAGGTGAGTAAGACACTTTGAGTGTGTGAGTATGTAACAGTTTGTCTGAGGTGCAGAATAGGGGGTGTGAGAAATTGGTTCACAATGTGTTGCCCTGGAACTGTATATTGTACATGTGCTGTTTTACTGTATGCTCTAATTGTTATTAAAAAAACTGCTTGCTAAGGGTTAGATTTACACTTAAAGTGTTAGAAGATCTGCAGGGTTTTACATGTCTATTCATAATGTGCTGTTCACAAAATGCTTTTCTTTGAAGTCTGGGACTTGTAGTCCTATTTATTCCATTTTGAAAGAGGACTACAAGTCTCAGAATTGAAAGGAAAAAACATGGACTGTAGGTTTACATAACTCATGAATCTGAAACTTGACAGCTATGTATTAGATACTCTTTAGGGTAGGTGTTGATCAATTATTGGGCAGGTTTGTATGTGCTTGGATGGTAAGATATGCCATTTAAACTAATACCGAGTCATATGGAATATGAGAGTTCTAGGCCTAATTAAATATGCAGTGTTTAAACATGGCCCAGGCCTACTAGAGCAGACCCTGTCTGCGATCTCTCATGACAGGTTCACTTGGAATGTAAAAGCTGTTAATCAGGTCTTAAAACAATGTTTTAGTACAGATACCTCACCTCTGAGATACGATGTTGGTATGCCATAAAGCATTGTGCTTTGTGCTCAAAAGATTAACATATCCTTTTGAGTTTTAGTTAAGTTCTTCATGCATTTGCAGACCCCTATGCCAAGCACTACATAGAGTATAGCACCCATGATACAACTGACATACATGTTTCCAAATATACAGCCTCTCTCTCACACAGCGACAGAGAGACTTGAACATTCAGTCACATACTTTGAAACTACTTATGTATGCAGCAGAATTAAACGCAGAAAAAAAACACCTACATACCCCTCTAATCCCTAACACAGGCACGGAGGTATTCATTCAGCCACTTACATACACATTTAGAGAGCCATAGAGCTACTAAAACAGTCACATATCAGCACATTTACTTAAACATCTCATGGCACTGCTATATGTGGACTCCCACATTCACAGAAGATTAATACATAGAGTGATACAGAGAAAGACAGACATAATTATGAAAATTAATAGAGTAATGTTAGCAATATTACAATAAGAGAACTGTTTATGTTGGTACTTACCTATGTGATAGTACATAATGAAAAGTTAAATGTAGTTATTTTTGTTTTCTTTTCAGACATCAATTTCTAGTTAGCTACACACAGTTACAATGCCATCAAAAGTTAGAGAAGAAAAACCGAGACAATGATACCATCTCCTCACAACTGAGAAACAAACAAGGCAAAATGCGGAAAAGGTGGTGAAAGAGAAAAGAGCTGCTGATAAGGGAAGAAAGACATTTCTTAAAATTGTGGGAAAAATGGAAAGACAGCAAAATCAAGTAAATAAAAAAAAAAGTTTAAGAACAACTAAGCAAGGGGAAAGCGTACATGATAAGAAGAGAAAAACACTGTACAAAAAAAGCATAGAGTTTAACCAGAAGGCAGAGGCAGTTTAAGGAAATCAGAGTTAGAATGTTCCGTAGTAGAGAAACTCAATCTAATAAGAACTATGAAGAAGTATAAATGAAGACAAGAAGCAGTTAGACAAAAGCAACGTGTTGAGGGTGTAGTTGAAAAGGCTTTTGATCTCAAGTGAAAGCTATTTATTTTTATTCTAAACAGAACGAAGACACTGGATAAAATAGTGTTGTGGATGAGAAGAAGCCAAAAGAAAAGACTTGTCAATAGAACTAACTTTTGCAAAGTTTTCAGCGGTGAATGGAGACCTACTTCTATCACGGAGCCTTTCTTTAATTAAAAAAGCTGCTTCCAAGGAAACACATTAGTGCATGCAGTTGATGAATGTGGACGATGTTATGAGATGAAGAATGGTAGTCCTATTTCCAAAAGAGGTGATGGTTGCTAGAAATCTAGAGGAAGTGATCGCTGAAGAGGTACAGGGAAGGCGTAGAAAAGTATTTAAGAGGCACTGTATCAGCATTTGTATTATTCGGCAGCAATCTATTGATATATTGAGAAATTTCCTATGTATGTTTCCTTTCAGAAGTTTGAAAAAGAATACAGGTATGGTGCAAGCATTAGATCCATGCAAAGTAAGAACGTTTACTAGTTTACAGGGTCACTCACTAGGTAGCCTATCCAAAAAAGAGTGCCAAAGCACATTTTATCATTTCAAAATGTTAGCTGGACACCACACTTAGTTAAAACTCCTGCCCTAGGTTTAGAAGAAAAGAATAGAGTTATTTTGCAGTAAGAGAGGTAGAAAAGGTTTGTGATGATATCCTGTTTAGTTTCTTTGGTCCTGCAGAGGAGTGTAGGGAAAACAAAGACATGGTATCTGCAGGTGTAGAGGAACAGGACACAGGTATTATTGTTAACTTTCAAGAAGAGATCAGAAAATTCAACACAGTTTATTCAGGAAACCAAACTGTGCTGGTATATGTTGTTGACGCACTCACTACAATAGTCAAACTTGAAATGTTGTTGTATCTTCAAGAACTGAAGAAAACAGAGATAAGTGGCAAGAATTTGCAGCTCATTTATTTGTAGAGGAAAGCTTTGATAGTTCCACACGACAAATTATATGTTAAGTACTGTTATAATAAGTTAGAAGATAAAAAAATGTCAGCTAGAGCAGTACATAAGTTAGAACTAGTTTAAATTCCTCAAGATTTAAATGTTTATGAATTAATCCTTCTACAATATATACATCCATTTCAAGCTATAGTCCGTATGGAGCCAAAGACAAGGAAGTTACCACCATCTGAGCTCCAGAAAGGTCTTAAAGGAAGAGTTGTGTACTTGCCATTAGATTTCAAGCAGAATATTAAAACTATAGCGGTACAAAGAGATTTTGGAGAACCACTTATTATTTTAGCCAATGGTGTCCCTCCCAAGAATAAAAACAAAATGGCAATTTAGTGGATCTTAGTAAAATAAAAAGCAACATTTTATCTGTTACAAAATAATATTTACTATAAAAATGGAGCTGTTCTTCAAGATATTACACATATGAAGGATGACACATTGCCATCAAGAGGGCAGACTGAAAATGTGGATCGATCCAGATCAGAAGAACTTTATGAACACCACAGTATCCATCCTCTGCATTCGAAAGAGATTATTGGTGATGCTATTGATTTTTTTCAAATGAAAGAATCAAAAGGAACTCCCTCCAGTGTGTGGGAGAAAAGTTTAGAAGCTCGCTGTTTTCCGCATGTTTCCCTCTGGAGTAGGTGGTAGATATGATGACCATCCTGTATAAGTACCAGCAGCGGAGTACTGATCCACTAAACTATATTCAGAGGACCCTAGATTTCACCAGTGTATTCCCTATACATTTCGTCTATTATTTGAGAGCGACTTGACACGACTATCTTATGCAGTAACCCACATTCTAAGACATGAGAAAATCTGCAAAATCTCTCAGAAAGTACATTTGTTGAGAAAGTTCAGGGAAAAGATGAAAACCTGGAATACAACTTGATTAATTTGATAGCGTGTCAACATGGTACCAACGAGTATTGGTATCGTCGTCATGGTGAGCTGAAATGCATTTTGAGAAAGTCAGGAGCACCTACTTTGTTTCCAACACTCAGTTGTGCTAAGAACACATGGGATGACTGGCTTGAATTCTTATGAGAAGCAAACTCAAACATAAAAGACCTCAATCTAAAGACAATAGGAGAACTCTGCTCGTTGGACCCTGCAAATGTTTGCAGATATTTTATCCACAGGCTTCAAGCCATGATGTCTTTCATATGCAACAAAACTAATCCTCCTCTTTGCGAAGTAACTGATTTCTTCTGTTTCAAAGAGTACCAAGCTGGAGGTGCTCCACATTTCAGAAGCTGTTATGGGTAAAAGGTGCCTCAAAATTTGGAAAAGACACTGATGAGTTAGTCTTGTCTTTCATACAACAGTATGTTTCATGTGCCATGACAGAAGATGGATCTGAAAAGGGCTTGAGACAACAAGTTCTACGGTTTCAAACTCATAGTTGGGGCAAATATAGTCATCGAAAAACCAGATGCAAAGGAAAAGTTTACACAAGATGTCGTTTTGGATTCCCATAACCTGTCATCTCAGACGAAAGAATGAACAGCTTTTTGCCAACAGTCAGACATGCACCAACACTGAAATCACCCCCCAAAAAATACATACAACCTCTATATAACATAACATTACACTTGTATTTGTAAAGTGCACTTATCACCCAGGGGTCTCAAGGCGCTGAATAACAGATGTTTATTGTTACCCAACTCAATGGTACTCATTTTATTGACCTCAAATGGATGAAAGGCTGAGTGGACCCACCGGGATTCAAACCTGTGACCATGAGGTCAAACACAGGCCCCTGCAGTGGATGCATTGGTCCACTAAGCCACCAGACCGGGCTAATGGAATGGAATGCAAATGGCATGCAAATATGGATTTACAATTTGTTGCAAACAACTCATTGCTGCTGCTCTGTACGTGACTTCCGATAGAACAAAATCAGAGAAGACAGATGAAGGATGTGGGAGGAGATTTCTGCAGAAAAGAGTCTCACAAAGAAATTATACAGTTTCAGTTTGAAAATGCTTTCCCACCAGAAATTATCAGGAGATGCTTGTCATGAGGTATCAAGAGTATTGAAAAAACTGAAGTTTCTAATCATTGATGAAGTGAGCATGGTATCGAAAATAATGCACATCTTCATACACTTAAGAATGCAGCAGATTATAAGAACAAACTACGATGTACCTTTTGGAGGAAAGCAAACAATTGTGTTTGGTGACCAACTGCAACTTACTCCTGTAAAAGGACAACCTGTTTTCAAAACACTTGTGTATGATGAAACAAGAAATTCGCTGGGAAGTATTGACAAAGTCAATATTTAGTTAAACTTTAAATAAAAAGAACTAGTTAAAAATATGTGTCAAGCATGTGAACGTGCCCTGGAAAGTCACAGTATCAAGAAACTATTTCCATCTAATATTAGAGCAGCAAAACTAATGTACAATTTCATTAAAGAACAGAAATCTATAGTTATTTAATGGCAACACTTCAAGAGTTCTCCAACTTTAATAAACAATTACAACAACGGGAGAAATAAGATATTTTGGAAATTACAGCTATTGATAAAATGGAACATCGGAGTCACAATACTACTCACAGAAACTACAAGCGAAATTAGATTCTTGGAAGAAGTCTGTATGCAAAACTGAAGGCTTAAAAAAGCGTTTACGCGTGAGAAAAAACTGTTGAGTAATTTTGCGTCAGGATTTGAATGCTAAGGTAAATGGTGCAATGGGAAAAGTTTTTGATTTCATTAATTTCACATAAAGAGATGAGGTTGAATATTTGGTCATAAAATTTGATTAGATTGATGGTGTCAAACAGACTGGCCGATAAGTATGATTTTTGCTAGTGAAAGACTTCAATGTGCAGTGCCAGCAGTTCCCATTCTCTCTAGCGTATGTTGTAAGTATACATAAATCACAAGGTTTAAGTGTAGATGCAGCTTTTGTTAATATTGGAAGTACTATATTTAAAGAAGGAATGTCATTTGTAGCATTGTCGCAAATTAGAACATTGCCCTGTTTATTTTTGATTGATTTTTATAAGAAAATTAGTGCTGATGCAAGCTGTGGAAGAGAGTACAATCGATTAAGAAGTCTATATGCTCCTCATTTAGGCCAGTACCCGGTTTATGAGAAACAGATAATCTGTCCGAAGCGGAAGATTACAAAACAGTCTACAGATGCTGAAGAAAAGAAAGGACTAAGGACAATCGAGAGGGTGTTAAGAAGGGAAAACTGGGAAAAAAAGAGATATTGTAGGTTACCAGTTGGGAAAGCTCCTCATTTAGGTCAGTACCCCATTCATGAGAAACAAATAATCTGTCCAGAGCTGGAGTTTACAAAACTGTCTACATATGCTGAAGAAAAGACCGGACACAAGGAGAATGGAAAAGGTGTTAAGAAGTGAAAACTGGGAATTTACAGAGATATCGAAGGTTACCAGTTGGAAAAAGTTCGGTGTGAACTGCTATGCAAATGGTGTTCTAAATATACCGTTCCATTTACATCTACCAAATGAAATTCAACAAAATTCAGATAAGAGAATGTGTTCTGCGCTAAATAATTTGCTCCAACATTTACAGCCTGACAGAACTCTAATACATTCTGCTTCAGGTACTCGAGATCTTTTAGATATATGAAGCGGATCACTAATATTTACTCTCAACAAGACACACAAGAGTTTATTATGGTCATCCTTGGAGTTTTAGAACAAGAAGTAAATATTGATGATTTAGTTGGACTGAGTTACAAACGGAACCATGACTGTGAATATTGTTCTTTCACATCTACCACTGAAATCAATTCTAAACGATTTCTCTACTTAACAATACAGGATTCTAAAACTGTACCTTTTGAAAAATTGTTGAAAAAGGCTAACCAAAATATGACCTGCCCAAACTGCGTATCAGACGTTTGTCTACATTATTTCAAGGAACCTTATAGTAATGCTACAGTGAGGCAGAGCAGATGGTTCCAAATTGGAAATTCAAATTACAAACTTCAAAACTGGACAAATATCAATGTAGGAAAGAACTTTTACTACTTTGGGTATCATCTTTCACGAAGGAGTAAATACAAGCTCTGGACACTACAATGTCTATTTAAAGAGTGACACTGGATGGACGGAACGCAATGAAATCAATCTTAAATTCAACCCAAAACTTACTTTCAAAAACTTACTTTCAAACTACTAAACTCATATCTTTTCTTTCTTCAACCAAAGTTCTAAGGAGGAAATCTGGATAAAAAAAGGGGGTAACGTCTTCAAAATTAAAGAGTCCTTTTATCTTCCAGAAAGAAGTTAATATAACAGCAATATAACAGATAAATGCTACGCTATTTAATTAAAGTCTGAAGCTGGATGGACATAATCCAATTACAGCAGCCTTAAATTGAAAGCAAAAACTGCCTATGAAACTAAAAAATTGCCCCCTTTTGTTTCTTGAAGCAAACTTCTACATAGTATTAGTGGGAAAAACTACTGTGTGTGATTTTGTCTCTATGGATCATTAGCAGTTTACACATCATTTGACCTACCAATGGTGATGTTTTCAACAGGATCTCCAATATTAAAGAGTGGTTTAAATGTAATTGTGGTATTGTACCAGCTACAATAATTCAAAAATTATTTCTTACATAGGTTTGTTTAGATTAGTGTGGTAACTCCAGATAAAACAACTGATTCATGAATTGTTGTGAGTGCAATGCATAGTGTCACTTATTTATAGTGAAATACTGTGCAGTTTTTTTTTTACAATCTATTGATTGTTTTTCCCCACTGTTCAAAGATGATGCTTCAAACAGACCATCGTTTATGGCGAAGAAGTATGAAAGTGGAGAACAGTAAAAAAAAAAAAAAAGGGGGGGAATAAAATGTTTTACTGTGTCATGATATACTGTTGCAGTATAAGCAATGTGTATTATGTTATGTTTCTGTAATTTTGAAAATGAAATACTAACATTTATGTTCTTTCTCTTTTTCAAGTGGCTAAAGTTGTATGTGTTTAGATGTCTCAGAAGACTTGGTCTACCACATAAATATTCCATAGACATACCAGTGGAGAGTTTTATTTCCACATGAAGAGCACTTGGTATAGCTAGCCACCACTATGATGAACCCATTTAGTAATTATAACTTGTACTGTAGTTCAGCACATTTTATTGTAAACCTATACACCAAGGTAGGGTCTTGAACAGCCACTGACACAATCACACATACACTGATTACACAACTCACACACCCAGACACTCACCAATTCAACCACTCACTAAGCCACTAACTCATTGATGCAGTAACTAATACACCATCTCACTTACAAATACATCTACTACATGATCCTAGTTACCCATAGAGATTCACACACAGGTACTTCCTAATACAGGTACACAAATATGCACTCAGTCACCTACATAGTACCTTATACAACCAGTTAGGCATACATACAATCACTAGCATACTCAGTCATTTTGCCATGTAAGTCCTGATACACCCAATCACTTAGCCATACAGCTAGAAACACATCCGCTAACTCTTGTAAACAGTGATACATACATGTATTTACTTACATAAACAGCCAGTTACTTATACAGCTACTGCCATAGATATTATATACTTCGATACCTGTAAAGGCACAGCAAATTAGTCTTCGATTCAGACACACACTCGATTATTCATCTTAAAAGAATACTCACACACCCATTTACACACAGATATGGACTGTGAGACACCCGAGCACAGAGTGCTGTATACAGTACTAAACCCACAAACACTGATGCAGACCCTAACACACCCAGAAATACACCCACACATAGACTGGCACAACCTGGCACCCAGTCATTCATACACTAAAACATCCAGGTAGGCAGATAAATGAACAATAAAAGATAGGGCATCTTGGGGCAGAAACCTGTTCATTAGTATTGTTTTCAGTTCATTTTTTAATGAAGAGGTAGATGAGATTAGACGCAAATCTGTGGTTTCAATAGTAATGAATTTGCACTTCGTGAGGGTCTGCATCCCCCTGATAACTCCAGCTTTTGTGCCCGATATATGGGGGTCTTGAGATGTAGGGCTTTAGGAGTCTTGAAGGCAATCTTTAGCTGAATTCTTGCTTCGTACGGAAGCCATTTTAGTGATTTTAGGGCTGGAGATATGTGATCATTTCTTTTTATACCAGTTATCAGTCTGGCCGTAGCATTAAAGGGGGCCCCATTGTATTTAGGAAGACCACAAAGAGTGGAGCTTCCGTAGTCTAGTCTAAGCAGTACAAGAGCTTGGACCACCAGCTTAAAGTCGCCGTGTGGTAGGAAGGGTTTGAGTTTCCTTAGTTTACTCATTTGGGGATTAGCTACCTTGGTGGCACTGCTGATAGGATTCTGCATATTTAAGGGTTTGTCTGGAGTGACTCTAAGGGATTTAGCAGACACAATAATGTGAGGTGAACAGTTGAAGGCTGTTCAATTCTTCATCTAGAGGTCGATCTTGGGAGTGTGGTTAGGGGGGAGTCATGAGGAGTAATTCCGTTATGGCAGTGTTGAGCTTAAGATGGTTATCAGTGAGCCAGTTGTGAGTGTTCAGCAAAGTAGAGTTGAAGTAAATACAGTCTTCCGAGGAGGAGATTTTCAGATACAGTAGAGTGTCATCGGCATACACGTGATAAAGAATGCCACTGACTCACTCATAGAGGTACTTACACACACATTCACTCGCCCATATAGGTACTCACAGTTATTCACCCACGAAACTGCTCACACTGCTAGTCACCGACTGATTAGTTTCCTACACTCCCATTCAGTCAGATATACCGCCATTTACATCTAGTGACTAACATACACACACTTACTCACCAACTCACTCATTCCTACAGCCACTAATACACCCAGTCACTCACTTATATACACACTTACCCACCTAATCAATAACTAACTCATACAGGCACGAACACATGCAGGGCTCACCTATACAGCCACTCACACAACCTCTCACTCAATCATTGAGACACAAAAGCATTTGCTCACCCATACACCACTCACACATCCAGTCACTTACCCATACACCCACTCAGACAACCAGTCAATTACACAACCAGTGACACACCCACTCACTCACCCATATACACTCTCAGTCACTGATCCATACAGGCTCTCACACAACCAGTCACTCACTCATTCAGTGACTCACATACCCACTATTTCACTCAGAGTGGGTCACACCCCCACATGGGGACTCAAACAGCAACTGACACAGTCACTCACTTGTGCACGCACACACACATGCAGACACTTACTCAAAGAGCCACTCACACCCAGTCACCTATACACTCACCAACCTTATCCCTCACTCATGGAAATACTCAGACACCCATACACACCCCTATAAAGCCACTTATACTGCCACTCACCCATGTATACAGCCACTTACAGTTACTCTCTCACCAATAGAGGCATTCATTCACTCACTGATCCATCCTCCCACTCAGTCATACAAGCACTCACTCACATTCATATTGCCACTTAAACATTCACTATCTCACTCATACAGAAGCCCATATACCCACTTGTTCACTCATAAACCCGCTCAGTCACTCAAACACTAATACAAGTACGCATCCACCCAAATACTCACTCATACAGCCACTCACTCACCCATATGGAAACCAATATAGACACTTACAGAATCACTCACCCTTACAGCCACTAGCACACTCAGTCACAGACTTATACAACCACTCCTCTATATATCTTTCGTTTTACCATGAAATGCGGTTCTGACAAGAACCTTTTTTCTTTTTTGCTGGAACTGTGTTTTTGTAGGTTGTTTCATTTTCTAACATTTTGTACTTTTAAAAAAAAATCTCAAATAAAATGGCAACGAGGTAACAAATACATTCTATCCACAAACAGAAAAATGTGTAAATTATTTTGAAAAACAAATAAATAATAGTTTTGTTTTCTTGTTGTCTCCAAAATCACATCAACAGACTGCTCGCCGGCTGTGAGGGTGGTGTTGTAGTCAAGGCAAAATGTCCCAATGCCTTCTGATTCAGGAGATATTTGTGACAGCCGTCTCTCCACTTCCGCAGGCACTCTCTCTCCAGGAGCAAGTGGTGCAGACCTAAAGGTCTCCAGCTCCCTCCTTATGTGCCCTTTTGAGATTGTTCTTATGATAAGTTTTTAAGTGGTACAACATACTTGCTGTACCACAAGAATTTTTTTTTTCGAAGGGCCCCTTGATAGGGTTTTGTCACACAAGGTGCACATAAACTTTGACACCGTTTTAGATTCATCAGATGGGATGGTGAAAAAATCCCAAGCTATACTTTGTTTCTTGGGCGCCGGTTCCTCATCAAAAGAGTCTACTGCTCAGAAGGGGATTACTGGGCTCGGACTGTAACAATCACAGCCTTTTTTTTTTTTATTGAACATTTTTTACAATGTTGACAAAAAAAGAACAACCAACAAAACCTGCCAGTTTGCATTATAGTACAATCACAGATAGTATGCTTTTAGATGTCATACATAAAAAGGAGGAATTGTGGTGGTCAACATGTCAATTGTACAGTAGGCAACACTTGCAGTGTCGTTGGATGTGGAAGATCCGGGGCCCACTACACGAAGCACAAGCGCATGCAAAAAGCAATCATACAGGACCGCACAGGCACTACACAAAGCTATTCTAGTAGCAGAAGCGCCACACAAGCTCATGGGAGGAAATAAGAAATCTACTCACTCTATGCACCACTCCCACAGCCCAACCCCCCCAGTTAGATCAGCCAGGCAAACCACCCTCTTCTGCCTCCAAGCTTTGTCGTTCCCGAGCCCAATTCACAAATGGATCCCAAATATCACGAGGACGCGATGCAGAAGGCAGCAGCTCCCAGAACGTGGTGAGCTGCGTATGACCATATGTGACATCCGCCAGCCAGCTCTTCACCGTGGGCACCCTACGTCTACCCCAATGTATCGCCACTTGTCGTTTAGCGAACAATAGGAGCAGCGCATGCAGCTTACGCGATTTCGGCGGGGTATCCCTGACATATCCCAGTATCCCAAGCATAGGGGACGGGGCGTCCGAACGACCCACTATCTGGTTTGTGAAATTGAACACTTGAGACCAATAACTTTCCAACTCCGGGCAGGACCACGCTATGTGAAGAAAAGAGGCCGATGCATGCCCACACCTCCAACACTCATCCGTCTCCCGAAGCCCCATTTTTCTCAGGCTGATGGGGGTTCTATAGAACCTATGCAGGTATTTAAAGTGTATTAGACGTAACTTATAGTTGGGTGAGAGCTCAGTAAGCTGCCCACAGCAGAATTCCCATTGCTCTTCAGAGATCGCTGGCTGGTGCTCTTCGTTCCAATATTGTAGGGACTTAGGCGTTACCACCGGCGCCATGTTTTGCATTTGACGATATATACGAGTGACCATCTTACGGGGGGACGGGGAACCCAACACCACCTCCAAAGCTGTAAAGGTCGGCGGTGCATCAGGAAAGTCCCCACTCAATGCTCGGCAGGTTGCTCTCAGTTTATGATACAAAAAAAGTACGGAGAAGGGCACCGTTTCGCCCTCCGCAGGCACCGGGGGGGGGACATGAACTTGCCCTCAGGGAAAAGATCGGCAAAAGTACGAAGATGTAGCTTCTCAACAAGGCGCCTCTCCACTCCATCTGCCAAACACGGCAGCATCGGGTTATGTGCCAGTGGGATCGAGGGGGCATACATCAGTGGAACCCCAGCCCTTTTACGCAACACCTCCCATGCCCATTGCAAGGCCCCCGCCGTGTCCACATCCATTCTGGGGCGCCTCGCCGCGGCGCATATCGCCACATTCAGGGGGAGGGGCGCCACAGCGTCTCGCTCCACCGCCACGTGCGGCTGGAAGGGAGGAGGATGGGTCCAAAAATGCAGGAATTGAGCATGGGCACAAAGGGCATATAGCCTCATATCTGGAGCTCCCAGGCCACCCTGTTTCAAAGGCAGCGTCAAAATATCCCAAGCCACTCTAGCCTGTCCGCCCGCCCACACCAGCGACACCAGATGGGATCTCAGGGTGGCAAAAAAATGTGACGTAAGTGGAATGGGTATATTGACAAATAGATAGAGGAACTTGGGTAATACAATCATCTTAGTCAGCGCAATCCTCCCCGTGAGGGACAGCGGCAGGGAAGTCCAGAGCCTCACTTTCTCACCTAGCCACACCATCGCCCTGCCAAAGTTAAGAGTCCAGATTGCCTGGAGGTCACGACTTATCCAAACCCCCAAATATTTGACCTCGTCAGCCTCCCAACGTAAGGGGTATTCGGAGGACACCGCTGTGGTACCATCGGTCAGGGGGAATATCACTGACTTTGACCAATTTACGGAGATTCCCGCAAGACCTTCAAAGCGGACAAACTCCCGCAATATGGGATCCAAATTGTCTGCGGGATTGATAAGATACAGAGTCACATCGTCCGCGTACATTGATATAAGGAGATTCCTAGAACTGAAGCCTATCCCTCTCGCTGTATGATGTTGGTGGATTCGGGCCGCAAGCGGCTCCATAGCAATAGCGAACAGAAGCGGGGAAAGAGGTCAGCCCTGCCGCGTGCCACGCGAGATGGAAAACGGTTCCGAAACCATACCATTTACCCGCACCCTGGCTTTGGGTAGAGTGTAGAGCAAGCGGATTTTCTTGATGAGCAGTGCGCTGAAGCCCACCCTCTCCAATATAGTAAATAGGTAGGGCCACTCGAGAGTATCAAAGGCTTTGGTGGCATCCAGAAACACCACCGCAGCCCTGACATCGGGGTGCAGGTAGTGCAGAGCGGAGAAAATCATTCGCAGGTTGTGTGAGGTCGATCTACCCGGCATGAATCCCGATTGGTCGGGGAGTGCTATCACTGGCAGCAGAGGCTGCACCCGGTTCGCGAGCAATTTAGCTAGTATCTTTACATCAACATTAATCAGGGATAGGGGTCGATAGGAATTCAGGTCGTCGGCCGGCTTGTCCGGCTTCAGCAGTGTAATGATTAGTGCCTCTCGCATGGTCGCGGGCAATACCCCCTTCTCTAGTGCTTCCTCATATACCGCCAGTAACCGGGGCGACAGCTCATCCACATACGCCTTATAAAATGCCGTGTTCAGACCATCAGGTCCCGGCGCCTTGTCAGGCGGCAGACTCTTAATGACCTGCGCCACGTCGCTGGCATCTATCGGAAGGTCCATATACTCCCTATGGCGATTGTTAAACCACACCAGTGCAATTGAATCCAAAAAGGATTCCAGCCCCTACGGACACTGCTCCTGGGTGCTAGTATAGAGATTGGAGTAAAACCCAGAGAATACCTCCACAATATCTCCTCTGTCATGAATCAGCTCGCGCCAGACTTAGTGCGCAGTTCGTTAATGTAAGTCGCGGGACGCAGCGGTCTTATGTTGGCCAAGGCTTTCCCTGGTCTCCCACCCTCACCATATCGTCGAGCTTCCGCGTATTTCCCTAGGAATTTCACCTCCCTCATCGCCTCCTCTTCGTATGCCAAGAGCTTAGTTTTCAACATCCCCGCCCCCTCAGGCTCACCAGTGGCAAAAAATGTGTGTTCGAGATGTTTTATGTCAGTTTCCAATGCCGCCAGGGTCCCCCGTATTGCCTTCAACACCCCTGCCTGTTTGGCTATACATTTGGCATCATCCAGTAATGCGTGAGGCAGGAGCCTCCACGAGCATGGTGGGCGCGAACCCCCAGGAATTAGCAATTTCAACATGCAAGGGGCATGATCAGACAGGGAACGGGGCATATGCTCGACCTGCACAGTCCACAAGGCCACGTCCCGCAACACTAGCTAGTAGTCCAGGCGCGACCAAGCGCCACAGTGCGCCGATATACAGGTGCCCTCCCTTAGAACCTCATGCCTGCTACGCCACACGTCGACCAGTGCACCGTCCGCTATTATCTCCCTCAATGCAGAGCTAGCCAGCGGGTTCAGTGTACGGGCCGCCCCTCTATCTGCTTTGTCATCAAGTATCGCATTGAAGTCACCACCCCATACCACTGTACTGCACCCAGTAGCCTTCACCTGTCCCCAAAGCTTATGTAAGAACAAGGGAGAGTCGACATTGGGACCATATACAGCCACAAACACCACGGAGACGCCGCATATCAGGCCCTGCACTAAAACATATCTACCTTCCGGGTCACACTGCACAGAGCCCTCCCTCCAGTCTAGCCCCCGTCGGATCAGAACCGCAACCCCGCGGGCATAGTTAGAATAAATAGCCGAATAGACATTCCCCCACCTAGTGTGACGCAATCTCGGAGCCGGAGCGGTATTCAAGTGCGTTTCCTGCAAAAGGCAGACATCCACACCAGGACGCACCAGGTAGGCGTGCACCAATCGTGTCTTACGATGATCATTTAGCCCTCGAACATTCCAGGTCAGACAGTTCAACGTTCTATCCAACATGGGCATCACCCACTAACAGTACAAAGGCATAGCAACACACGTTTACGAGGACCACCCAGTAAGCATAGAACACCTGTCCTAGAGCATACAATGTAAATTCTGGCATTCAACAAACTTACAACCCCAACCGTCCCACCCCCACCCACTCCAACCCCCCAACTGGGTCGTAGAATAACCATCCCTCACATTAACCCCACATAGGCATTGAGAAAATAAGGGAACATTCCCAAGGGGGAGCAGCTATGCCGTCTACAGCCCTGCATGTAACAGGGTGGCCAGAAGAACTGCAGGGGATACGAGCTGCACAAACCAGAGTGAGTGAAAATAACAGTATATCAGACAGCGGTGCGTGAAGCTCCAGGGTGCCCGAATCCTCACCCCACCCGGCTATACTGGAGCCCACCAAGAGTCAAGAATAGCTGCCCCCATAAATGCACCATACGATACTCATGGTCAATCATTGTCACTCAGCCGGTTCTCAGCTGCCTCCGCTCCACCACAGGGACGTTTCGCGGATTTACCACCCACATGTTTGGCGAACTTCAGTGCCGCTTTGGCGTCCGTGAAGACGTGGGCGGTCCCCTCAAAGTACACCTTTAGTTTAGCAGGATAGAGGAGTGAGTACGGAACCTGTGCCTGCAGAAGAACACGTTTCGCCGGAAGAAACTCCCGTCGGGCAGCCTGCACCGCCGGGGTGAAGTCAGGGTAAAAGGAAATACTATTGCCTTTATGCGTGATGCTCCCACGTTCCCTGGCCAGTTTTAGGATCAAATCACGATCTTAGTAGTTCAGTAGTCTCGCAATGATAGGCCGGGGCGGCGCCCCCACCGGGGGTTTTTGACCCAAGGATCTGTGCGCCCTCTCCACAACACATACCACAGATAGGTTAGGGTCAAACAGCTCGTGCAAGAGATCAGTGATGTAGGTTTCCATTTTAGATATGGCAGTGGTCTCCGAAATTCCTGTGACGCGGAGGTTATTGCGCCGGGACCGCGCTTCTAAATCTTCGTTCTTCGCGCGGATTACACTCAACAGTTTATCCATGTGGAGTAGCTGGCCCTTAGTTTCAACCTGGAAGTCATGACACTCCGACTGGCGAGTTTCCACAGTATCCAGCCGCGTTTCATGTGTCGCCACCTGCGTCTTCACAGAGTCTAACTGACTTGTAAGGGTGTCCAGTTTAGTGTCAATGGTGCGCAAGCTAGAACGCATTTCGAGCATAAGCATGCGCAAATCCTCGCCATGGTCCTCCGCCACCTGGTCGCGCCGCTCCTCTGATCGAGACTCCGCTTCCGACTCCACCTGCCTCGTGGAGCGCTTCTGGTCAAAGTTCAGCTTCGGCTGCTTAGAGTTGTGCTTCCCCATGGTCAGTATAGCGCCTCCGCAACCCGCTGCAACTCCTCAGCCAGGGCGATCCACTAGTTCCCGGTCAGGCACTCCACAGCAGGTCACCGCCACCACTCAGGAGCCTCACACGTACACTCTACCTAACTATGGGGTTTGGAGGCGTATTCTGCAGCCACCCCACACCGCTCTTGGGAGCAGGTCGTCAACTGCTATCTCCGCAGCCAGCGCTAACTCCACCAGCAGACAAGCATAGAGTATCGCCATCCACCAGAGCCAGGTCACAGTCGGGCCCCCAGTAGAGCACCGTTCAACCCCATCGCACGCGAGGGGTGGGGGCAATGTCTTATATCCCTATTTCAGCCTAGAAGCCCCAGGCAGTGTAGCCCCCGACTCCCGCGACGCGTGTGCCGCCTCTCTGTATGCAGCCCACTCACCGCTACACGCACAAGGACGCCTCTGCCCAGATCTCCAGCTGCTCCTATGTTGCGCCAGGGTCCTGCCAGCCCAGCCTATGGGCAGCGTCGCAGCAAAGTCGAGTCCCCCAGGGAATCCACAGCACCCCCCCCAGAGTCGCTGGTATTGCCGCCGCCTTACACACCTCGCTCCACACGCAGCGGCGCCTCGGGCTTTCCTCAGTCGGCCCCGACGTCAGCAAGGAGCCACTCCGCTCCACCTTGTCCGCGCCCGCACTCCACAAAATGGCGATCACCCACTCCTCGGGTCTCCAACCTCAGGGGCACAGCAGGTCTCCCGTCAGCCACACGCGGACAGCCACGCAGCACTCACCGCGCCCCCCACGTCCAGCAGTGGGTCTCAGAGCCGGGTCGCTCCGCCGATGCACTCCGCCGGGCTGGCAGGCAGCACCCACCGGGTCAATCAGCCACGGAGCTTCACCACCACAGGCAGCCCGCCCGGCGGCAGGCACGGAGCCCACCACCGCGTCTCAACCCACACCGGGGTGCGGGGGGGGGGCGACCGGCGCCAGGGGCCTCCAAGCCAACAGCTGTTAGTCTCTCCTCCTCCACGCGGCCAGGGCCTGATCCCGCGATGCAGCCACGGGCTCAGTTTCCTGCTCTCCGCATTCGCGCTCCCACAAGCTCTGCCTCCAGCACTGTCCGCAGGCCTCGCAGGCTTCAGCACAGCTTCGACCGGGAGAGGGCGAGCACAGCGCACCTCTGCCGAACCCCCACTGTCTCACCCGCAATTGCTACCAGTCCGGGCAGCTCAGCATCGCCCCGATATGTAGGATTATTTCAGGATCGTTTTCCGGCCAGCGGAGCTCGCTCAAAGAGCGGCCATCTCGCTGCACAGCAGGCCACGCCCCCAACAATCACAGCCTTAATGGCAAAGATGGCGGCCGCTAGTCAGCTGTGTGAGCGCTGAGCTCCTCACTGAGCTCCCCTTCTTCGCTGTAGGAAGGTTGCTGCAAATTACCAAGGTGGCAGCAATCATGGCGGGAAAGCTTATGAGGAAAATCTAATCGCGGCGATATCGAAAGTAACGGCAACATTGTTTCATGCTCGCTCGTACATCGTCTGCCTACGAGGAAGAGGAGGCAGAGGCGGCGGGCTACTGATCGGGCTGGAGCTGGAGTTCGGATCGGGCTTGAGCTGGAGATCGGATCGGAGCATGCCAGGGGCAGTGTTTCAGCTGCTCGCTCCCTTGAACAGCTTGTAATTGACTGGGAAGGAGGGAAAGAGGCTGGCAGCCTGGTTACCGGCTGGGTGCCGGCTGACATGTCGCGGCGGCGGTGATCCTAAAAGGGGAGAAGGGAAAAAAAAACGCTGACTTTTTTTGTTTTTGTTTTTTAACTACAGTTTTGAGAATATATAAAGGGCTAAGGGCTCTGTACTACAGGGAGGCAAGCTATACCTCAGCTAAGGGCTACAGACTGAGGCACGAAGCAGACATTATGACTCCAAAATCAATGCGTGGTTGCAAAAGACGTGGTGTGAAGGAACCTGTGGCTGGAAGTAGATTGGAAGCTCTATCTAAACTAGGTGTTAACGCTAAGGCCGCTCTGGAAGGCGCCATCGGTGATATGAGTGCACAGGACGGTGAGCATGAGCTGATTAAGAAAAAAATACCTAAAATGTTCGCAAATGCTAAAAAGGACCATGAAGATATTAAAGAGAAAATCGCGGGTGCTGAGATTCCGGCTGGGATTGACAGCCCTGTCCTGCATTGATTAAAACACATTCTAATAAGGAAAAGGGATCCATATCAACTTTAGGTCAGGCTGCCTCTGAGGTGCCACAGGATAGAATAGTAGTACGGTCTGACATCGCAACTGGAGACTTGCAATATTCTCAAGATACTCCCATGCAGGATTCCGCGTCGGACCATGATTTAAAAAGTAAGAGTACACCAAAATTCCTCAAAGAGGGCGATTCGGGGGAAAAATACTATTCCCTTTCAGAATCCTCGGATCTATCAGAAGAGGATCAAGATGGGCAGGATGAGAGAAATGGGGGACCAAGTTCTGGGTCTTTGGAAGGGTCTGCAATCAGCTTATGGAACGAATCGACTACTTCAAACATAGAAGAGGTAAATTTGGATACCACTATGCTACAAAGCGGATTGATAAACACAGCAAAGATACCCCATTCGGGGACAGCGAAAAGTTTGATGTGGGAGATCTCCCGGACTCCTGAGTCTTGACCCCCAGCTACAGAATCAACAGATCTAGCTCTGGATAATGGTGGTGCGGTAGGGGGACAGGTGGTGGAACAGATGGGAGAAATATCGTTGGCTGCAATTTACCAATCCATCGTCGACCATAGGCTTGAAACCCGCACCGAAAACCTTAAGACTCACACCGCTTGCCGGAAACTCCAGAACACAGTCAGAAAAATTGCAAAAACCTGCAATGAATTTACGGACAGAATGAATGAGGCAGAGGCGAGAATATCAATCTTATAGGATGAGGTAATAGCACAGAAACCCACCCATAATGCTATGACCTCTAAGAAAGAGGACACTCGGATGAAAATCGTGGATTTGGAGTATCGCCTACGCCGCAATAACCTTAGAGTGCTAGGTATTCCGGAAGACTCTGAGGGGTCAGACGTGCGTAAATTTGTGATCGATCTTTTTACTGAAAAACAACAATTGATGGACAGAATTCAGAACAATGTCATACATTCACCCCAGTACAGAGATCTGGGCCTAAATCCATCGTTTTTTTGCTCACCATGCCGTTCCAGTTTGAACCCAGCCATATGCAAATCAGTCTTGACCCTGTGCCTCATGGGAACAGTCCAGCCCGAACTGCCAAGCTAGGTCCTCCCTGGACTGGAAACAAGCATCCTAGGACCGGTTTCGGGGTTTCACCACTCTTCAGCCAGGATAGCTTGATTCCAGTGGCATGGAGAGCAAGGGACCCACGTCTGGGCATACCCTCCCCACTCGGGGTGACAAATGAAAAACAACAATTGATGGACAGAATGCAGAACAATGTCATACATTCACCCCAGTACAGAGATCTGGGCCTAAATCCATCGTTTTTTTGCTCACCATGCCGTTCCAGTTTGAACCCAGCCCTATGCAAATCAGTCTTGACCCTGTGCCTCATGGGAACAGTCCAGCCCGAACTGCCAAGCTAGGTCCTCCCTGGATTGGAAACAAGCATCCTAGGACCGGTTTCGGGGTTTCACCACTCTTCAGCCAGGATAGCTTGATTCCAGTGGCATGGAGAGCAAGGGACCCACGTCTGGGCATACCCTCCCCACTCGGGGTGACAAATGAAAAACAACAATTGATGGACAGAATGCAGAACAATGTCATACATTCACCCCAGTACAGAGATCTGGGCCTAAATCCATCGTTTTTTTGCTCACCATGCCGTTCCAGTTTGAACCCAGCCATATGCAAATCAGTCTTGACCCTGTGCCTCATGGGAACAGTCCAGCCCGAACTGCCAAGCTAGGTCCTCCCTGGACTGGAAACAAGCATCCTAGGACCGGTTTTGGGGTTTCACCACTCTTCAGCCAGGATAGCTTGATTCCAGTGGCATGGAGAGCAAGGGACCCACGTCTGGGCATACCCTCCTGGCTGATGACGGCTGATAGCCAGAAACCGGTCCTAGGATGCTTGATTCCGGTCCAGGGAAGACATGGCTTGGCAGTTCGGGCTGGACTGTTCCCATGAGGCACAGGGTCAAGACTGATTTGAATATGGCCATGTCTAAACTGGGGTGGTGTAGTGGGCAAAAGAACGATGGATTTAACCCAGATCTCTTGACTGGGGGAGAACGTATGCATTGTCAGCATTCCGTCCATCATTTGTTTGTTGTAACGCTTTTCGCCCTAAGTGGGATGGGTATTCCCAGACGTGGGACCCGTGCTCACTACGCCACTGGAGTCAAGCTATCCTGGCTGATGACGGCTGATAGCCAGAAACCGGTCCTAGGATGCTTGATTCCGGTCCAGGGAAGACATGGCTTGGCAGTTCGGGCTGGACTGTTCCCATGAGGCACAGGGTCAAGACTGATTTGCATATGGCCATGTCTAAACTGGGGTGGTGTAGTGGGCAAAAGAACGATGGATTTAACCCAGATCTCTTGACTGGGGGAGAATGTATGCATTGTCAGCATTCCGTCCATCATTTGTTTGTTGTAACGCTTTTCGCCCTAAGTGGGATGGGTATTCCCAGACGTGGGACCCGTGCTCACTACGCCACTGGAGTCAAGCTATCCTGGCTGATGACGGCTGATAGCCAGAAACCGGTCCTAGGATGCTTGATTCCGGTCCAGGGAAGACAATGCTTGGCAGTTCGGGCTGGACTGTTCCCATGAGGCACAGGGTCAAGACTGATTTGCATATGGCCATGTCTAAACTGGGGTGGTGTAGTGGGCAAAAGAACGATGGATTTAACCCAGATCTCTTGACTGGGGGAGAATGTATGCATTGTCAGCATTCCGTCCATCATTTGTTTGTTGTAACGCTTTTCGCCCTAAGTGGGATGGGTATTCCCAGACGTGGGACCCGTGCTCACTACGCCACTGGAGTCAAGCTATCCTGGCTGATGACGGCTGATAGCCAGAAACCGGTCCTAGGATGCTTGATTCCGGTCCAGGGAAGACATGGCTTGGCAGTTCGGGCTGGACTGTTCCCATGAGGCACAGGGTCAAGACTGATTTGCATATGGCCATGTCTAAACTGGGGTGGTGTAGTGGGCAAAAGAACGATGGATTTAACCCAGATCTCTTGACTGGGGGAGAATGTATGCATTGTCAGCATTCCGTCCATCATTTGTTTGTTGTAACAATCTTTTTACTGAAGCCTTCCTTGAACTTACAATGTGGAACTGGTCTAACGAAATTCAAAGGGCCCACAGGTTTCCGTTTAGATTGCAGTCAGCCAAGAGATCCCAAACAGAGACTAAGCCGAGGGCCATCTTGAGCTCCTTAAATAACTTTCTAGCGCGTCAGGCCTTATACGATCTGGCCCGACCAGACAAGAAGCGGCATGGTAAGGGTTTTGAGTTCTTTGTAAGGCCTGATTATTGCCATTATACGGTGGAGAAGAGGTGGTTGCTATGACAACTCATAACCCCATTTCAGAATAAGGGAGCACAGGCGTTTTTACTTAATCCTGCCACATTAAAAATTGTCAGCAAAGGTCAAACAAGATTTTTTACATCAGAAATTCAAGCCAAAGAATATCTGGACTCCATCGGAACCACTTAAAAAAAAAAAAAAAAGGGGGAAAAATGGAACGGACAAGCTGTTGGACTCCGGACTCCGGTTGGTTGTATTGTCGGACGATATCAGCTTGAGACTATATTTATATGTTATTATGCAACAGCAATAACATATGGACGCACACTTTGGATGCCAATACCCATTGAAGACAGAAGAAGGGGAGACACTTAGGCGCAAGTCTCTCTCCATCGTAAGGGCCATAAGCCCTTTTGCCCATGTAGAGGGAAATGGGTGGGGGTGGGGGAGGGGGGTGAGGTTAGTCGGGGTTAGGGGGGGCGCAGGGTTGGGTGAAGGTGGATTTAGTGTTAGGGGTAGACTGGGACAAGGGAAGGGGGGGTGGCAAGAAGGGGGGAGGGATGAGGGTAAAGATAAGCAAGATAAAAAACAAATATCAGAGATATCTATTTTTATTGGAAACTACAAAATTGGGGTGCAAAAGCAGCAATGGTCATATAAGGGAACTAACAGTATAAAGTATGGATACATTCAGGATCTATTTGTCTAATGTGGGTGGCTTAAATGACAGAAAAAAACGGGAAAAGGTTTTTGAGATACTCAGAACATTGAACCCAGACCTAACATGTTTACAAGAAACGCATATTCCATGGCGAAACAGGAGCCTCTTAGAGATTAGGGGCTATTGTTTAGTGGCATGTTCTTTTCAGGATACGATGATTAGAGGGGTAGCGATACATCTTAGACAACGGGATGGGCCGGTAGTACGATCAGCCGCGGATAAGTGGGGGTGCTGGGCGATAGTAGAACTGCCCAGTGGTCTAATAGTTGTGAATATCTATGGCTCTAACTTAGATGATGATGGTATTTGGAAAACATTAGAAATGTAATTAGCTAATTGGTCTCAACGGCTGATAGTATGTGGTGATTTCAATGTACACCAGGATGTGAGTGATGTCCAGAAACAAAAGTATGTAGGAAGGAAACCGAAGGTATATAGGGCAATCAGAGCATTCAAAGATACTCATGGTCTCTGTGATGTTTGGGCCGAAAAACATCATGACGACACCAGCTTTACAGATTTCTCCCATCCGCACAGGAAATTTATAAGGCTGGACTATTTCCTTGTCTCTCATTTATTGATAGGTAGCTCAGATATCATAAAACTACCCCAATTATATTCTGATCACAACCCCTTGATATTAGAGCTAAGGGAGGCCATGAAAGGAAGACAAAGGGCTCTATGGTCTTTTGACAAGAAACTGCTATTAGAGGAGGAATTCTGTATTCATATTAAACAGTGGGCACAGGAATTTTTCGATGCAACAGGTACAGTGCATCCCGCGAGATAGTTTGGGATACTTTTAAATCTGCCCTGAGAGGCCAGGTAATAGGCTATATAGCTCGTACCCAGAAACAGCGCAAAATGCAAACCGATCAATTAATTAATAAGTTATCTAAATTAGAGGCAGAACACATCCAGTTAATAAACAAGGGGGATTCACAGTGCTTAATAGCTGAACAAATGATAAAATTAGCCATAGCTAAGTCAGAAACAAATGCATACTTTCAGAATAAAGTCGCCCAGATGTTTCAAGCTTATCGTGTGGAGCTGTATGAATATGAGGAGTCTACGGGGCTACTCTTAGCATTCAGAACAAGACAGAAAGCCGCTAGAAATAACATAGCAAAAATGAGGGACAGAAATAACCAGGTAGTATCTAGACCACAAGACATTATTGGGGTATTTGAGGAATTTTATACTAAGCTTTATCGCTCAGAGGAAAATCATGAATATGATGAAAGGGCAGATGAATACCCTCTCCCATCAAGATTAGATCCTGAGGCTGCCATGGAATTAGAAAGGGAGATAACTACAGAAGAAGTGCAGGCGGCACTGGCATCCCTTTCAGTCCCGCGGAGCTAACAGGCAGGCTGGGATTGTTGAATCTATCTCTGGCGGACGGACGCCGGCAGTGGGCGCAGGGTTGAATGGCCCCCCCCCCGGCCCCCTCGGCCCCGGTCTGTCACCTCGTGTGGGGACTTCTGCCCCTAGGGGCTCCCTGCCTGCTACCACGCCATCCAGTGCTGGGAAAACAGCCCCGCTATTCGTAAAAGTTCCAACGAAGGCGGTGACACAGTCTCTGAATAGAGCGGGTGACAGTGGGGATCAACAGACTTCAGATCCCATCTTTCACCCCAAGGAAGCGGTTGGCTTGCTGAATACATCGGAGGCTGATCACAGTAAGTGTGTTGGAAATGGATCAGAAGCTGGGGGTGAGACTGTAAGCGTTTTGGATGGTTTAGCAGGATGCATTCTGGGTCCAGTAGTTCCTTCTCTCAAATCTAATGAAGCCTCGCAGTCTTTGGCTTCTCAAGATGGGCCAAGCATGGCGCAGACTGCTCATAACATGGATAATGAACTATTTGATAATTTTTTTTCACTATCAGACGGATCCACCACTTCGGATGAAGAAGGGATCGGTAGAGAGTGGGCAGAGTCTGTAATTAGAGGAGAAGACGTGGTTCGGTCCATTCATAAGACTCCTGGGACTATTCGCAGAAATAATAAAAGTGGGGTCGGGTGGCATAATGGCGATACTCCATCAGATAATAAAATTGAAACGCCGGGAGAGAATTTGGAGCTGGATGAAAATCTCGCATGGGATTATTCTTTCTCCGCAGCGAACCCCACCTCCAATAGTCAAGGAGCAGACTCTGTGAGTACAATTATTTCTAAACCATCGGACCCCTCTAAACCTATAACTTTAGAAATGATTTATGAGACAATGATTTCACACAGAGCGGAGACCCGTCTGGAGAACGCCAGAACCCAAAATGCTTGTCGCAAACTCCAAAATGCTATCCGACGTATTAATAAATCAACTGCGGAGATGGGTATCCGAGTTAATGAGACTGAGAACCGTATCTCTGCTCTGGAAGATGCATTAACTATGCAGACAGATATGGTGACTGCTCTCAAAAAACAAAAAGACGATGTTACCTGGAAACTGTCTGAGCTCGAAAACCAAATGCGACGCAATAATCTACGCGTGCTGGGTGTTCCGGAGGGGGTGGAGCAAGATGATACTAGACAATTCATAATTCAACTGTTCACCGAGGCTTTTCCGGAGCTCTCTCAATGGGACTGGGGGACTCAGATCCAGCGAGCCCATCGATTCCCTTTCCATCAAAAACAACAAACTACCCCGGCAGGTTCAGATCCTAAATACCCCCGTGCCATTTTGATCTCTATGAATAACTTCTTAGCAAGAGATGCTGTTTTTGACCTAGCTCGCCCCAACAGTAAGCGACTGGCTAAGGGGATCCACTTTTTTGTCAGACCCGATTTCTCCCATGAAACAGTTTCCCGCCGATGGCATTTGCGTCAACTAATCCCTAGATTTCAGGCCAAGGGGGCACAGGCGTTCTTAATGAACCCGGCTAAATTAAGGGTGGTGGCGCAGGGTCGAAACCAATTATTTCTGTCTGAAGTAGTTGCTGAGGAATTTTTGCAACAGTTAGCACCTCTGGGCTGAAGAAAGCACTATGATTAAGATTAAGATTGTAATCTATACTATGTAGCCACGTTGCCACTTTTGTCTTACTTTAGTGTATGGGGGCACCGCGGGTGAGTCCTTCCAACTCTCCATCACCAGGACCACGGTCCCAACGCCTCACTATTGGGTGGGTAGGTTGGGAGGGGGGGGGGTTGAGATTGGGGTGGGGGGGGAGGATTGGGTTGAGGGTGAAGGGAGATATTGGGGGAAAAATAATATGTTCTGCAACCGTTCTTCTTATTTCTATGTTTTGTTATTTAGGCAAGTTTTGATTTACTTTATTAAAGGGCTCATAGGTTGTCAACTTAATGGCTAGTTTGAATTTAAAAATTGTTACGTATAACGTGTGTGGTCTTAACCGATATGAAAAACGCAGGAAGATGCAAAGGGAGTTGAATCTTATTAATCCTGACATAGTATGTATTCAGGAAACACATATTTCATGGTCGGTACGACAGAAGCTAGATGATTTGGGGTATCTTTTGTTAGTTACTTCTAAACAATCGGATACAACACGGGGAGTGGCTATCCTCGCTCGCCCCTCTATAATTAAAACTGAACGGATTTCAGCTGATACACAAGGTAGATGGGCAATTCTTGAATGTTTAATTGGCAACAAGCGCTTTACCCTCTGCACAATATATGGCCCTAATGTGGATGATGCTAATGTCTTTAATTTTTTAAATGGTGAGCTCGCTCTATGGCCTTCACCAGTTGTGTGCTGTGGGGACTTCAATATCCATTTAGATAGTAATTGGGCAGGCCCTCCTTCATCCCCATATCGGGGTCGTAAACCCAAGGTTTTCCAGGCTTTAAAGAATTTGATGGCGGACCATGGCCTCGTAGATGGATGGAATTTCTTACATCCTCAGACACCCGGCTACACTTTTTTTTCTTCTCCACACACCAAGTTTTTCCGGTTGGATTATTTTCTTATCCCCGTTGCCTGGGCTTCCCATTGCCAAATTCAAATTTACCCTAGATTGCTATCCGACCACGCCCCGGTAACCATCTCTTTTTCTAATGTTACCACCATACGACACAATAAAACTTTCACTTTCGATAGGAAGCTTTTGCTAGACACTTCTTTTGTGTCATATATGAAAAAGTGGATCTTAGATTTCTTTCAGCGTAACCGTGGCTCAGCAGAACCCGCTGTAGTTTGGGACTCCTTTAAGGCTTGCTTTAGAGGCGAAGTCCTTAGCTTTGCGTCTCATTTACAAAAACTGCGCAAACAAAATCTGCTGCAGTTATACACTCATCTACAGAAAGCGGAATTGGATCTTATAACTAACTTACAGGCCGCTACAGATCCTAAGGATAGCCTTGATATATTAGCTCGTTGCAAGGCTGAGATTAATCTCGTTTGGGCCCAGGAAATAGCGCTTAAATATCAACTTTACAGGAAACAGATGTATGAATATGGTGAAACAGTTGGGAGATGTTTAGCTCAAAGGATCCGGGCGAAAAAACAGATATCCAATATCAAGGCTATCCATAATGACCAACAGGTACTAATCCAAGATCCTCTGGCTATCATGAAAGTTTTTCATCAATTCTACTCTGAACTGTATAGCCAGCCGGACTTTGATGATATTCCATCTGATCTGGGACTTCCTACTTTAGGATGGAACAGACTTCACCCTGCCGCCGCAGAAAGATTGGATCTTCCATTCTCTGATGATGAAATTGAGCGTGCAGTTTTTAACCTACCTTCTGGTAAAGCTGCGGGCCCCGATTCCCTGCCATCAGAGATTTATAAGATTTTTTTTCAGGAACTTCGTCTCGACCTCCTGATCACCTTTCAGGCAGCTAGGTTGGGCACTCCACCTGATTCTTGGGCCGCAGCTCATATAGTCATATTCCCGAAGAAGGGGAAGCCCCCTGACCAACCCGGGTCATACCGTCCGATTTCGCTGCTAAACTGTGATGGCAAATTATATGCGAAATTATTAGCAAACCGCATGGCCCCTATCGTTGCAGGATTGGTTTCATTACAGCAACACGGTTTCGTGCCGGGGCGTGGTACGGTAGATCATATCAATCGGGTCATCGCACTTCTCGACGTCGCGCAGGCTGAGTCCAGACCCTTGGGTCTTGCCCTGCTCGACGCCGAGAAGGCGTTTGACCGCGTATCCTGGAGGTTCTTATGGGAGGTCATGACTCGCTTGGGATTTAGCTCTAATTTTCTCCGGGCTCTCCAGATATTTTATCAGTTTCCTACTGCAAGGATTTGTGCTATGGGCTTTAAATCTGAGGAGGTACAGATCAGTAGAGGGACTCGACAAGGCTGTCCGTGTTCTCCAATTCTTTTTGCTTTTTATATTAATCCCTTTGTTAAGATGCTCGAGATTAACCTTCAGATTCCCCCTTTTATAGCTCATGCCGTAAATTATAAGGTTCTCGCGTACGCGGACGACATAGCCGTTATTACATCTGATCTGAATATGGCTTTACCCTCCATCGAATTGTTAGCCGAATCTTTTGGGAAATACTCTGGGTATCTACTCAACAAATCTAAAACACAATGTCTGTGCACAGATCAAACTCTTGCATTCGACAATAGGATTACGGAAGAAGTGGTTTATTTGGGCATTAAGATTAGGCCCAATTTGGAGGAACTCCTTAATACCAACTGGACTGATATATTGGACAAATCAAAACATGCACTGGAATCTTGGCAGAGTTTACATCTTACTTTGGTTGGCAGAGTTAATTTACTTAAAATGATTATATTACCCAGAGTACTTTATTTTTTTCGTGCTGTTCCGTTATTAATCCCTAGGCTCCAAATTCGCCAGCTACAATCAATTTGTGAAAAATATTTATGGGCCCCAGGAAAAATTCGTAGAGCTTCACGCTATATGACCCTCCCTCTTGTTCGGGGGGGTTGGGGAGTACCGGACTTTGCCCTTTACCAGATGTCCTGTTTACTTTTAAGAATGCGCATCCTCCTGACTGGAGATGAAATATCTAATATGGCAGAAAATCCCTCGATCTACCATATCACTCTTGGTTCACTTGCAAAAAGCTGTCTGATCTCTAACTTTGATAGCAGTTATTACAAACACACACGGTTCAAAACCATTATATCTGCCTTCAATACATGGAAAAGTGTCAGGAAAATGTGTAATATACCTAAATTTACAATATATACTCCATTCAGGGCTTCACACTTATTGCCGCCAATTTTTGGTGACGTAGTAGCACGATACTGGTACTCCAAAGGTATCACATGTCTTGGCGACTTCGTCTCTACTGATGGTTCACTTCTCTCTTTCGATATACTTAGAACACAATTTGATCTAGATAATAATCAATTCTTCAAATTTCTACAGATTCGGGATTTCTTACATAAACACACCACACCGCTGTTCTCAAATGATGTTATTGATGCTATTAGGGTACAACCGCCGATTGGAACTATTTATAAACATTTATTAACATATCGTACTGATGACATTGATAAAACTAATCAGAAATGGTCAAGCAGGTTAACATCTTCCCCCATTAATGTTCAAGAGTCTATTAAATTGGCCCATATTATCTTCTTTTCTGCATCATTAAAAACGCAATTATATAAAACCATTTTTAATTTATATCACACTCCGGCTGTGATGATGAAATGGGGTAACTCACCTTTATATGCTAACTCTGGTGAATGTTTTCGCTGTAAAGCTAGTGAAGCCGACTTAGTGCATGTCTTTTATTCATGCCCATTATTAACATCTTTTTTTAATCAAATTTCAAACTTTCTTGGTTATATTCTTAGGAAACCTGTAGTTTTTTCACCAAAGTTAATTCTATTGGGCATAGAGGATGAAATTACTGTGGGGCATCCTCTATTTGAGTTTCGTTTTTTTCTTTTCATTATTGCTGCTACAATTCGTCTATCCATCGCAACTGCTTGGCTACAACCTCAAGCCCCGAGTTTTGATATATGGCGATCTAAGTTATTTAATTTGTATAACATTGAAACTAGTATATATTTGTTAAAAAAACCTCGCAAAAGACTTTTAGGCCTCAGAATTTGGCGCCCTTTAAAAGATTATCTTGATCTTTAACGTGTACAAGCTGATATGATTGTACGAGATATATGTGACTTAATTTGTTTTATGTTTGTGATTTATTGTAATGGCCGGTTTGTGGAACATTAATAAAAAAACTTAATAAAAAGGAAAAAAAAAAAAAAAAAAAAAAAGAAAAAGAAATAACATAGCAAAAATGAGGGACAGAAATAACCAGGTAGTATCTGGACCACAAGACATTATTGGGGTATTTGAGGAATTTTATACTAAGCTTTATCGCTCAGAGGAAAATCATGAATATGATGAAAGGGCAGATGAATACCCTCTCCCATCAAGATTAGATCCTGAGGCTGCCATGGAATTAGAAAGGGAGATAACTACAGAAGAAGTGCAGGCGGCACTGGCATCCCTTTCATTGGGGAAAGCTACAGACCCTGATAAAATTCCTTTAGAGATCTATAGATTATTACTGCCACAAATACTTCCTATTATGCAAGATTCATTTGTTAGTATTCAATATAGAGGGATTCCACCCGTCTCGTGGCAGGATACGGATGTGGTTGTCTTTCTCAAAAAAGATAAATCTCCAGAAGTACCATTGTCCTATCGACCAATATCCCTTATGAATGCGGATGCATAAATGTATTAAAAAATATTGGCCACTCGACTACAAAAGACCATTGTTGCTCTTCTATCACCATGGCAACATGGCTTTGTTACCGGCAGGGGGACCACAGACCATACAAGGCGGGTTATCTCAATTCTGGATATCGCAAAGGTGGATGAGCTAGAAATGGCTGTGGTCCTCCTGGATGCGGAGAAGGCTTTCGATCGAGTGGCCTGGCGATATTTATGGAGGAGTCTGGTAGATAGAGGATTCCATCCAGGAATTATAAAGGCTCTCCAGGCAATGTATTTTAAACCACATGCCCAGATTCAAATTATGGGTTATACTTCTAGGAGGATAGAGATAGCTAGGGGTACCCGTCAAGGCTGCCCCTGCTCTCCTATTCTATTTGCATATTATTTAGATCCTTTTATTATTCTTATTTTACATAATCAGCTGATCAAACCAGTTAAAATTTGTGACTATGAGACAAAAAATTTTGCATACGCAGATGGCATTGCGATTATTACAGCCGAACCTCGAACTGCTATTAAAGAAATTGAAAGTATGGCAGCCGAATTTGGGGAGAAATCTGGGTATCTTTTAAATAAAACTAAAACGCAAATTATTTGTTCCTCGGAGTGCGTTTTTCAAGGTTCCCGTGTAGTTAGGACAGCAATGTATTTAGGGGTCAAAATTACAGCAGATATTAAGGAACTCTGGGCGATTAATATTGACCCAGTATTACAAATAATAAATAACGACCTTAGACGCATAAATAATTTACATCTTACAATCATTGGTCGAATAAATGTAATTAAGATGAAGATTTTTCCTAAAATTTTGTATCTTATTCGGGCAATACCATTGGAGCTTACGGTTACTAAAATACACAAAATTGAGACAATGTTTTCTAAATTTGTCTGGGGGTATCGAAAGGTACGCCGAGCCTATAAATACCTGACGCTACCTAGAGACCGGGGAGGGTGGGGAGCCCCTAGCGTTCAGTTGTATTACTGGGCTACGGCCCTGCAACAACTTGGAACACTATTTCATTTTCTGGATGAGGGGGAGCGATCTCAAATACCCACTATATACCAATTGGCTGTGGGCAATGATGCTATGGGATTGCTGCAACGGAAAACAGACCCAATATATAAAAATCCTTAATATAAATGTATCCAGACGGTGTTAAAGATTTGGAAAAAAGTGGGAAAAAACTGTCGAATTAGCAGGTATAA
The DNA here is from genome assembly GCF_964204655.1 of Triturus cristatus. Taxonomy (NCBI): domain Eukaryota; kingdom Metazoa; phylum Chordata; class Amphibia; order Caudata; family Salamandridae; genus Triturus; species Triturus cristatus. The sequence continues at coordinate 1,127,097,395 of NC_140585.1, read as the reverse complement.
CAAATACACTTCACTCCGGCATTCTGATTTTTTGACTTTAGCACTGTATGATGGAATGGCTAAGAAATGGGAACAGGTGGGGGATATATTATTAGCAGATTTATATTCAAACAGGGAAAGGAAATCTTTCCTAGAAACAGTTCAAAAATTTGGTATACATAAAAACTCCTGTTTTAAATATTTACAAATTCAAAATCGAATTAGAGGGCTTTCTATAGGCCTTATCAATATGGAGCCGGTCCCTATACTGAAAATGATGAAAAACCCAGACAGTAAGATCAAGGATTTTTATCAGGAACTAATAGCAAAAACACCAGATGATATAGGCAAAATAGAAACTAAATGGGCTTGTAAGCTTGAGGATCAGGAAATCGATATAGATATGGCATTAGAGATTGGGAACAAAGTACTTATGGCAGCCAACCTCAAAGCCCAGCAATATAAAACTGTATATGATCTTTATTATATGCCGGCTAAATTATTAGGGTGGGGGAAGAGGCAAAACAATTAATGTCCAATATGTCAAATGGGCCCGGGGGATAGCATACACGTTTTTTTCATGTGAAAAGCTGAACCTGTTAAAAGAGGGCATCGAAAAATTCTGGTTTCAGGTACTAAATAAAGAGATTAAAATGACCCCAACAGTGATGCTTCTAGGTTTTGATGCTCGACTAAATTTAAGTTTGAGGGAGCGGGATTTTGTGTTTTTAATAATGGGGATTGCACGTTTACTGATTGCCACAGTCTGGAAGGATAGTGAGCCACCTACATATTCCCAATGGCTTTATAGGCTATTATATCTCGGCCGCCAGGAAATTGCTTTGTATAAGTGTAAAGGGGTAAGGGCCACGAGGAAAGGCGAGAGTATATGGGAACCTCTTATAACATGGATAAAAAAAAGGTGCGTTCAGGGATTGGGTAGATATGTTTAATCGTAGAAGGAATATGAACTGGATCTTTTTGTCAATTGAATGTAAAAGATGTGATAATATTTGTATGATATCTCGGATTTTAAATAAAAAAGAAAAAAAAAAGAAAGAAGAGTCTACTGCTCATGCCGGTACCTCCTGCTCATCACCTCTTCCTTATGCCATTTTTTAGAAAAAAGTACATAAACCAGAGATGTGCACTCCAAGACCAGCACACCTCCAAGAATAAACAAAATATCAACTGGAACTTTCAAGAAGGAAGAAATAGGTGGGAACTTCCTTTGAAGGTACATGAAAAGTGCCTTCTCCAATCAAATCTCTTTGTTACCAGGTCACATGATATTCACAAATGCTGATGTCATCGCAAAGACCGGCATCATCGCGACGACATGAAATATAATTTTAAAAAATGTGCTGTACACTAATATTAAGTACAGAAATACAAGTTTAAACACTATGTTAGTAAACAGATGTTGGCAAACATCAATTACAATATGTGTAAATGGGTTTTAAACTTTTTCAAAAACATGCTATTTTCTTGACTTTTCACAAAATCAGAACATACGTTCTGCAGTATTTCACGACCAAATTGTAAAGAATTCGCAACAAATAAAAAAATGTATAACACAAAATAGTTTTTAACCCACTGAAACGAAAAGGAGACAGAGAAATACGTAAATAGGTGATCCATTATACAGCTGTAGTGTACAATTTACACAATGAGAAAGCATTTACTAATTTGACAGTAGAAAGTACTGCAGTTGAGTAGACATCTTTTTGGTAAAACTGTAGACATAAAAAAAAAAAAGAAAAAAAGAAATTGAGGTTCTATTGTAACCCTGATGCTCATTTCAGATCAGTTAAACCTCAATGGGAACCACTTACAAATATAAACATAGCATGTGGCCCACGTGAAGCTCCACTTGACCATGTCATGAGTGATGCAATATGCAAGGTCATTTGCAGTGCATTGCGGGGGCATAAGTTCTAGTTAGCTAAGGTAACTAGAACTGTTGAATTTCTATGGTTTCGTACAAGTGACATCTGAGCCCAACTATAACATCCCTGTAACCTTTGGTTATTTCATTGAATTATATATATTTTTTTTTCCATAAGTATTTTTAGTGTAGACCTTCTATGACCATAATCCAGCCCGCAGCCAAAACGTGTGATGTGGCCCAGGATCAGGCTACCAGTGATCTCAGTATTGGGTGATAGGATGCCGTTCACCCCTCATTAAATCCTGCTGTGTTGCATGAGTAAGGTGAGGCAGCACAGCAGGCGGCTCTTTAAACAGTTGAACTTCTGGCCCTGGTGCGAAGAGAGGGTCAGAGGAAACGTGAGCCTGCACCAGACTGATTAATGTGCACGCTTACCTAGCCCTCTCCCCAAAACCGGGACGTATCTTTAGCAAAGGGAAAGTGTCGGACACTTGGAGAGTCCATGAAAAACTGAGACTGTCTGGACAAATCCAGGACGTCTGGTCACCCTACCTGGACAAGGTGATGTTCTGTTTTTTCTCTGTCCCTTGCAGAGGGCCAGAAAAAGAATGACCCCATGCCCAAGGAAAAACCTTCCTAGGAGTGAGGCTCATTAGTTATTTGGGGAGATTAAGGAAAACAAAAACGTTCCTAAAACTTAGTGAACTGCAGTCAAAACTGTTGGCAGTTGTCCACCAAATGTTTTGTACTTGACGGGAACCACCAAGGCAGAGGTTCCTATAATGGTACAGAGATCACCACTTGGCGTGCGGTTTCCTCTAAATTTGGCTGACGTCAGGGAGGCGGACCTAATGTCCCCTTTCACCCTATCGGACTGTATTCCATCAGTAAAACTTTAAATTTGGCCCTACATCTAAATTGCGGTATTCATTTAATGTGTCAACAATGGTATTTTGTTTTGTTTAACAAAAGTAAACCCCCACGTTGAATGCCTGAATACCTAACTTCACAACCTTGAATCCCAACCAATTACCCTTTAACAAAATTATATTCTGGCCACAAAGTGCATTTATTCATTGTTGATAGAAAGGGAGCAGTTAATGGAAGAGAGAGGAAGGTTGTTAAGGAATGTGAACATTACATCTTAGATAAGAATGAAAAAAAAAGGTGTGGAAGAAGAATCCCTGCTCTTCAGCAGTCAGGAAAACAAGTGTATGAGAGACAAAATGTTTATGTTGTATTGGCGTTTTGTTTGTTAGGGAGGTGGGCTGAGAGTTATCTGTACAGATGGCACCTCCACTGAATGTACAACCCCAATGTGTTGCATCTGCAGGAAACAAAATCCTGGGTAGTTACTGCATGCCTTCATAGAGGCTTGATGTTCGCTATTGCTCCAATAAGGAATCTACAAGCCTGTACATTGTATACTGAGGGATTACTTAACAAATACTGTCTGAAATCTTTACTACCTGGTCAACTTTGAATTTCTGTAGTTGAAGTTAAAGATACTTGGCATAATTAACGTATTCATCTTTCTGGATAAGAACGCACTCCAGCTTCCTCTGGAAATTTGTTCTACACATATCAGGGAATGCTACGTACAGACTACTAACAGACAAATAGCACATAAATAACACATTGAATCATGCCCAGCTCAGCACAACCAGTGACTGTAGACTATCTGGGCATCACAAACACTTTGTTTCAAACGATGTCACACCACGGAAAGTAGGATTTGGTGCAAGGTCACAAGACCATGTAGAATTCCTGTATAAAACAACGTTGAAGCAGGTGTGAGCTGTGGTCATTTCAAGGTATCCTGTATGCAGTGACCATTACATGCATGTCCAATAACATCCATAATTGCCAAAAACACAAATGCAAAGATTTCGAGGTAACTTCAGTGATTTAATTAAAAAAAACATTGTGCTTTATCACATACTGGAACTTTGAATTGTTCTAAAAAAAAGTTCTGTTGCACGTGTCAATTTTCTTTGAAATGTGTATGAAATGTTGCATTCATCATACTACTTTGGTTAAACACATTAGTCTGTACTGAGGTCCTAGTTTAACTTCATATGCTGGTTTTTCTGGCACTATAAACTATCACACCTGGGCAAATATTGTCAGTACAAGGCAGACAAACGATCCTTGTGTTTGAGGATGCAGCAAGAGGCAATGGAGGGAATGTAAGTTATACAGCAAACAAGTCAGAAGCATTTTCTATCATTAAAATTAGAATAGATTTTTTTTGTATAGTTATGTTTACTACCCAAAAAGGCAGAAGTTAAAAGAAAATAAAGCTCTATGCAATGTTCTCATAATCTAAAGTTTTATCGCAAACAGATCTCAGCAGAAACTGTACAATTTGAGTGTATGATACTTCAGGAATGTATGGTCTCCACAACTTTTTAAACTGGCCTTTATGGCTTGGACCGGACTCTGTGGAAAAAAAGAAATCATCTAAGTACCTCGTTGTAATCCTGTGGTGTTGACTCTTTCAAAGTCATCCATCTTATATCAACAGTCCGTTGTGCCTACTCTCAGGGATGTTCTTATTTAAAAAAAAAATCCACTGCTTCAATAAATACACATAGTGTAGTAATGCATTTCGAGAGGAAGCACAGATGCTGCTTTGACATGATTACCTTTTCTTGCATATTTTCAATCTATTTACAAATAATCCTAGTTCGGTTCGCAATAAATATTCCACATATTAGAAATGTCTGATCATGCAGAGACCAACCATATTGACACATGCTTTAGATCTATTTACACATTGTCAATCACACCCAATGTCTTCTCCGTGATGGAAAGAACGTCACTTTCATACAACTTTTCTTGGTTTTCCTTTTGTTCAGTCGATTTTTTGGGGTATGCAACCCTCCATTTCCACAACTTCTGGCCATCCCTCGTACTTGTTTGTGTCCTTATTGTTCTTGATGTGCTGCAAATAGAACGACAATGACCAAAGTTAATGACATTTTACACAGCTGCTTCAAACATGGGGGACAAAGATGCTGTTGCTTGAGTATAAATAGGAAAGACCATTACAATAGTCCATAACAGCTCACACAATTCTTAAAGAAACACAAGCTCTGAACAATATTAAAAACCATGATTAAAAGTCGTAAAAGTCGAGTGAAGGCACTGTATATTTAATGACCCGCATGCTCACTGCATACTCATTGCTGGTTATGTTGAGTGAAAATCTCTGGGCAAAATGCACCAGCCCCTGAACAGGGACTTTGTGGCTATATGAAAGCAGCCTGGTCTAAATCTAAAGTAGTCTACATAATAAGAGTCTTTGGCGCCACACATACCTGGCCCTTAACATCCATCTCAGACCCTTTTGGATTTCCGTTTTACAAAACTGGGGTGACCCTGTGTCCCTCAGAACCTGGGTATATCGTAATAAACAAAAAGTGGTTCTGTTTGGTTACCGATTACTTCTATCAGCGTATTAAGTATCGGATATGTCAATTTTATTATAACAATCATATCTCAAACGCCTAGATGCAGGAAACATTTTCACAAACAATAAGGCACATGACTCAAATTGCTGTCTCCTGTGTAATTTTTATCAAGATCGTATCATTCATATATTTTTCACATATAATCACGGCTGTCAACAAAAGTGAAATATTGCAAGTAAGTGGTGGCCAAGTGACATCACTGCTCAGTGGTGTGCAATATACACATGGTGGTGAAATGAATATACATGTGGGTAATGGGCCAGATAATACAGAGAAATGCAATGGCTCTGTAGACTGCTGATTATTCTTTGTTTGCGTAGAGCCTTGGTCAATCTGAGCCTAGTGTGGTCGTTGACGTTTCAACCCAATATATATGCTCCTTTCGGTAGTCAAAAACGGGTCTTCATCAGGACGGAGAGGGGTTGGGGGGGATGGTTGTTTGGACAGCCCTAAAAGGACCAGAGTGAATCCTGGAACGAGACCTGGTGGCGGAAACAATGGGCCCAGGCGCTGATAGTCTTGAAAAAGTCGGGGTCATTCAGAACTGGGAGTAGGAGTACAGGCATATGTCCTGTACAGCCGCTGCAGTGTCAGCGTCCTGTTAGGGCTGTCCAAACCACCCCGACCCCTCTCTGTCCTGATGAAGACCCGTTTTTGACTGCCGAAAGGAGCATATACTGGGTTGAAACGTCGACGACCACACTAGGCTCAGATTGACCAAGGCTCTACACAAACAAAGAATAATCATCAGTCGACAGAGCCATTGCATTTCCCTGTATTATCTGGCCCATTACCCACATGTATATACATTTCACCACCATGTATATATTGCACACCACTGATGTCACTTGGCAACCACTTACTTGCAATATTTCACTTTTGTTGACAGCCATGATTATATGTGAAAAATATATGAAGGATACGATCTTGATAAAAATTACACAGGAGACAGACTTTTGGATTCCCAGCAAGGCAACATTTTCAGGTTGTCTAAAAGCAAACGAATTAAGGATACTTGATTAAGTTGGACTGCACTGGCAGAACTCTAATAAGGTACTGATAAGTGCTAATACCTAAAAAGCACCTGTGGTAGGCCTTTGGAGAAACAGGCTTTAAGCGCTATTCAACTATACGAAAACTGTACTGTAGGCATTTAAACCTTGAAAATATTCTTGGTCAAAGGGAAAAGTCAAGACGGTAGACAGGGAAAACTGTTTTAGGAACTTGGCATGTTCCAAGTCAAGACGGTCACTGATTATGGCCTTGTAGCGTCTTGCGCGAATTAATCCATTGTTGTTTCACATTAACAGGGCTTACAAAGGTCTAGGGCCAGCTTAATGTATTGTTGATAATTATGTGTAGTAGCTTAGTGGGGACAAGCTCCACCTGGGTCACGCCTCATGTACTAGGCAGGCAGACACCCTGATAGGATAAGTGCCTGGCAAGCTGGACTGATCCGTCCTACATCAACTTAGTCGATTCTGTGTCTTCCCAGCAAATTCTGCAAACAAGTTTAAAACTTTGAAGGTCCCAGGGATTAAAGGGAATGATAGTTCAGGGAATAAAAATATAGTAACCGAGGGCAAACACTATTGCAGGGTAAGGAGATACACCCTTCTTGCATTTCTCTCCATGACACCAGCACGGCATGGAGTTGGTAGGAGGTTGAAGTACATTTTTCAATTTAAATCAAGTTCTCTGGCAGGTTTCGTCAAATATTTGAAATCACGGATCCCTTACGTTTTTAGCATGGGTTCGGGCAGTATTTTTGATAGCCTTCCTTCTGAAGAATTTCACAGAGGGCAAAAAGATGACGATGACATAAGTCTTTAAATAATGTTTTGCATTCCGGCAAAAATTCAACTGGTTTGTGTCGGTGACAGCTGCAATAACATATAGTCAATACCCAAATTAATCCGCTTGTGTGATTGATCTGTGTAAATTATGAAAAACATAAATCCTCACAATAGGGCAAGGAAAGAGGCAAAGATCATGCTAAAACACATTTTAGTTAACTGAAATCCTGTCTTTCTGTGAAACGCTAACCAGGGAAGCACATATGTCTCAAATAGCAGCAGGCTGATGACTCGAGGGTAATGGGAATGGGTACGGAGTAGATATGGAGAACCTGTGAGAGTTTTTGTAGTGACAGGCAATGTAGGTAATAGTGTTGGTGCTCTTACATTGAGCAATAAAGATTTGTTTAAACTAAGTGTTCCCCCCAGCTACGGCACTTTTCCATTTCCACCTACATGAGGTATAAGTACTACTGTTAAGAGGGTACTGTAAGCCATTCCATAGGTGGGAGTGGCCCCCTGGGAGATGATGTGGCACTCTCCCATATTTGACAACCACTCCACTTTTTCTGCATCTCCTAGTTCATGTGCATTGGTTGATTCTGGACCACTGTTTCAGAGTTTTATTTAGTTGTAAAATGGAAAATTCGTAGAGTCTACGGAGGCCCCCGCTAACCCACTACCACCACCACAGGCCACTAGCAGCAATGGTCGATACGTGGTGTGGGACTAATATCTAACTGTAGCATTCTAACAGATTCTCGATAAAGCTGCATGTTTCTTATAAGCCAATAAGCCAGTTTTGCAACAACAGCTGCAGGTACAGTACAAACATGAAGTGTGGGAAAACTATCTAGCAAGTAATGAGGCCAATGCAGCACACAGTAGATCTTTTGATATTCGGGAGGTGGCAGCAAGAGATCTGAAAATGAAAACAAGTCTCCAGCTTCTTTGTTTTGAAGGAGTCGGCATTCGGTCGAAACAGGCAGACCAAGGTAAAGACAGTTGGAATTGTCAACCCCTGAGAGAACATCTGCACCAGTACGAGTCATTGAAAAGAAAAGGTAGGGATAGAGAGATCTCCCGCCAGATGGTAGTAGTCACAAAATGTGTCTTAGCTTTCGGGTAAAGGTTGTCATTAAGCAACATTTCTAAATTTAGGGCTTCTGAGAATAGTGGCTGGCCCAGACTAAAATCATCAGGCCATGCCTCCATCCAGCGATGACCAGTCTGCACACTACCCGTTTGGTGCATTTGTAACTGAGGAAACAGTAGGAGGGAGGTGTAAGTGTCTACTTGCTGTTCAAGCTGAAATCACTTTACGTTAGCAAGCAGACTCCTGTATCTGTTCAAGAGGGGAGGCAAGATACTAGCACCAAGGAACACAAAAGTCACATTCTTGGTCTTGTGGGTTGGTGATGCAGGATCTGAGGCATGTCATAACCAGGGCTGAGATGGTGAGGCAGCCTTGATAGCTGTTGAAAAGTTACTGGTCCACTGTTTTGAAAAGCACAAGTACACTCATTTTATTTAATTAATTTTCTCCACACAATTGTATTTTGGAGTGGAAGAGATGATGGTTCAGTGTATGGAGTTTGATGTATGTGCACTCGAGACCAATAATAGGTATTTATACCATCTTTTAAATATTTTCAATTTGCTGATTTTATGAACGGTCACACGTCAGTTCTTTGGAACCTAAAGGAACTGGTGGACAAAATCAGTGTTTGCAACAAGTGTTGCCAATTGTACTTAGTATTACAGGAATCAGATAGGGCTGCAAGCTCACTCAAATGCTAAGAACCTCCTGCGTTGGGCATCAGACTCACACTTTAGGCAGCAGTAACGATAGAGTTATAGCTTATACCTGGGCGGTGGCAGAGTTAAGTTGCTCAGATACAGATAACACATGAATGACTTGCAATAAATGAAATATCAAGTAAGTGTTAAAACCTTGGGAAGAGTATTTACTACAAGATCTAATAGTTTCGTTAAATTATAGTAGCTGAAGAGCACAGAAAAGATACAAGTTATTACAGCATAATTTAGAGGATGATTTTAAGCTTTCTACTGTATTGTGCTGGTTATGGATATCAGAGAAGAGATCCTTTGCATTTAATTCTTCATTAGTGATATTTTATCTGAATAGCAAAATATCTCTGCATATTTACAGGATCTTAGGAAGACAATTAAGACCTAGTTTGGTATACAAACACAAGTATTACACTGAAATAAACATCCTTTAGAAGACATTTTGTTTATGTTGTTTTTTTTAAAGTCACCCCATTATCAAAAACAGTGGTAAAATACATTTTAATAAAAACACCACTGTATTTACCATTTTTAAAACTGAGAAAATATAACCTAAAACATAGGCTGCAAGCAATGAGCAAAACTGACAGCATCTTTAAGAATTGCTGGAGCTACTGCTCCCCATCAAGCAATGCAGTAACAGTCATGCAGGTTCTTCTTTTGAAAGTACAGCATGAGGAGTCTTTCAAAATTCTAAACTTCTCAACTATGATTTTGGTCTATTGAGAGGCGGGTATTCCTTCCAGCACTTTTAAATCAGATCCCAGATACTGGTTGATATTATGTAAAAAAGGACTAAACTCGTCTCTGAACCAATCAGATTTTTGTGCACTTCTGCCATAACACCCTTTGTGCTAAATCCGAGGTGAGCCTCTCAGAGGAGGAGAGTGGGTTGCATGTGAATCTATGAAAGCTCCAATACTGGAGAACAACTGTTACAGGTAAGCAACTTGTTTTCTTACTCCAGTATTGGAGCTTTCTGTGATTCACATGCCTGAATCAGAATAGCGACCAGTAAATCATTGCACATTTTTTGTTACCCAAGACCTGGAACAAGGGAACATATGTAGTGTGATAAAAGCGGTCTTCCTATACCAATACACACATAAAAAATACTCTGAAAATTGCATCCAACACAATAAAATGCGCAAATGTAACCAATAAAGGAAGGAGGGATGGTAAAGAGGGCTCACCGTTACTGGATAAGGTTCCTCAGCACCGCTTCTCCCACCGCCACATCTCTTCCTGTGGCTGCATCCAAGCAGTAATGCCTGGCGAAGGTGTGCGTACTTGTCCAGGTCGCTGCCCTGCAGATATCCTGGATCGGCACTCCCGCAAACAAAGCAGTAGAGGTGGACACTGCTCTTGTCGAATGGGCACGGACTCGTGCATTCAGAGGTCGCCCAGCTGCCCGATGACAATACTGTATCGCACTGGAAATCCATCTGGCAATTCCCCTTCTTGACAAAGGGAAACGCTTCCTGGGTGCGCTGAAGACGACAAAAAGTTGTGAAGACTTGCGGAAAGGTTTAGTTTTTTGCAAATAGAACTTTAGACAGCGCTGGACATCCAGCGAGTGGAGAGCTCTTTCCGCCGCTGTTGTTGGTTGAGGAAAGAATCGTTTGAGAATTAGTGGCTCATTTAAATGAAAATCAATTGGTACTTTTGGAATTAATTTTGGATTAGTCCGGAGTATCATTCTATCCTCCTTGAATTGTAAGAAAGGGTCTTGGACCGTGAGAGCCTGTATTTCCCCCACTCTCCTGGCTGAAGTGAGCGCGATGAGAAATGCAACTTTCCACGACAGGAATTTAAGATCTGCCCTGTGTATTGGCTTGAAGGGCTGTTTCATTAACTGGGAAAGAACAATGTTCAATTGCCAGAGAGGTGATGGAGACTTTACTGGAGGTAAAACCCGGAACAAACCCTTCATGAATTGTTTGATAATTCTTGCGGACCACAGAGATGGTCCAGAGGAAGTCCTTTTGTAGCGTGATATTGCGGCTAGGTGTACCTTTATGGATGCACGAGCCAAACCAGACTTTGCTAAAAGCAAAATATATGGAATAATCTTGTGTGCTGCCGAGTTCAGAGGATGAATGTTACATCTTTTGCACCATAAAAAAAGTCTCTTCCACTTCATCCTGTACGTTTTGTTCGTACTATCCGCTCTGGCTCTAGATAGTATGTCTCTGCACTCCGTTGGGATGTTTAAATGCTGAAATTCGCAGTATTCAGGAGCCAGGCTGCTAAGTGCAGTGATTTTGGATCCGGATGAAGTACTTTCCCCTGGAACATCGTCAGGAGTGACAGTATTGGCTGGAGGCGAATCGGGCATTCCTCCGACAGTAGTTGAAGCTCCGCGAACCAGTGTCGCCTGGGCCACCATGGTGCGAACAGGATTATCTTGCACGGTTCTTTTTTGATCTTCATAAGAACCCGTGGCAGGAGGGGAATTGGAGGAAAGGCGTAGGCAAAGACGCCTGACCATGCCATCAAAAACGCATTCCCCCAAGATCCCCGTTGGGGAAGCCAGCTTGCGAAGAACTGGCATTTTTTTTCTCCACTATTGTGATGAGGTCTACTGTTGGTTTTCCCCATCTTTGGAAGAAGCTGTTTAGACTCCCTTAGTCGATCTCCCATTTGTGGCAGGTGGATTTGAGCCTGCTGAGAGTATCTGCCATGATGTTCTGGTCCCCTGGAAGATGTTCCGCTGTTATGGATATCCTTTGGGCTTCTTGAGACAGGGAGAGTGATCTTGTTCCTCCCTGTTTGTTTAAATAGTGCATTGCTGTTGTGTTGTCTGTTCTTATTAACACAGCTGATCCTTGTATCCTTGGTAGGAACGCTAACAATGCTAATCGGACGGCTCCGAGTTCCAGGAGGTTGATGTGCATTTGCTGTTCGTGCAAAACCTCCAGCGACCGCTGACTAGGAGGTCCTGAAGGAATGCTCCCCAGGCTTCCAAGGACGCATCTGTCATAATCACCAGTGGGGCTGGTTAAATAAGGAATGAAAGACCCTGCGAGATGGTCCGTTTTTGGGTCCACCATGTTGCCGCGTGGACCATGGTCGGCGTTACCCTGAGTATATCGGCGAAGGATCCTTCCGCCTGATGCCATTGAAGATCGAGTTGCTCTTGCAACGGACGCATCCTTAGCCTGCAGAAAGGTACGAGGGGAATGAAAGACGACATCGTTTCCGCAATGATTTGTACTTGCGTACTGAAAGAGACTTTCTTTTTATAAAAGTCTGGGATAGAGATATTATTCCCAGCTGTCTTTCCTTGGAGGGGAACGCTTTGTTTAGTTCTGTGTCTAGTATTGCTCCCAGGAAGGTGATGTTTCGTGTCGGCTGAAAAGATGATTTTTCTACGTTTAAAGTCAGACCTAATCTGGCAAACAGTTGTTGACGACCGGGCCGATGCTGCTGATGGCGCTTTGACTAACCAGTCGTCGAGGTAAGGAAATATTTGGTGTTTCTGCTTCCTTAGAACCGCTGCCACTGGGGCCAGACATTTCGTAAAAATTCTCGGGGCTGACTTCAGGCCAAAAGGCAGTACCTTGAATTGGTAGTGTTCTCCGGCCACCATGAAGCGCAGGTACTGCCTGTGGGAAGGATAGATGGGGATGTGAAAGTACGCATCCTGTAGGTCCAATTTGGTCATATGATCTCCTGGGTTTAATCGCATCAGAATATCTTGGAGGGAAACCATTCTGAAAGATTGCTTCTTGAGGTAAGTGTTTAGGGACCTGAGGTCCAAAATAGGGCGCCTTTGGAGAACATTTTTCTTGACTAGAAAAAAGCGGGAATAAAATCCCCTTCCTTTCTGAGAATTAGGTACCGGTTCTATTGCTCCCTTTCGCAGCATTGTCCGAATCTCTCGACTCATCTAATGTAAGTATTTGACCTCTTCGTGTTTTGGCGGTGTACAAGGGAGCGTTTGCAGAAGCTCTAGAGTGTGTCCGGATTGTATTATGTTGAGGATCCATTGGTCCGTAGTTATTTGCTGCCAATTTTGAAGATGGTTAGAAATTTTTCCACCCAGGGGAACATGTGACATAAGAGGAATAGGTGTAGCCGGATTCAGAAAGTCGTCATTGTCGACGGGTATTTTCCTTCCCCGGACGACCTCCTCGACCTCTAGGAGTAGATTTTGTGTAACCTCCTGTTTGTCGTTGTGTATACTGTTGATGGTATGGCTGAGATGAGGTGGAGTAAGAAGTGTATCTGCCTTGTTGGTAACCTCCTCTATAGGAGGATTGGCCCCCACCTCTTGAGCCTCGAAAAGGAACCTTCCTATATTGCAGCGTTCCCAGTGATTTTGCAGTGTCTATCTTTTTTGATACTCTGCAAAGCCTCGATGTGCTTCCCGAACAAATCCTCGCCATTGAAGGGAAGGTCCAAGATTTTATTCTGGACTTCAGGCCTAAATGCTGTTGCTCTCAGCCATCCTTGTCGGCGTAAGACTGCCGCATCTCCCAAAGATCTGAAGGCCGTGGTCGCAATGTCCATTGCGCAATCTATGACTTCAGCCGAAGTCCTTTCTACTTCTTGGAGGATCTTTCTGGCTTCCTGTCAATCAGCATCTGGAATGCTGTCTATGTAAGGCGAGAGGTCGCACCACATTTGTCTATCATACCTGCCCAGGATGGCCAGGGCATTCGCCGCCTTAACTAGAAGGGCAGACATGGAAGAAAATCTCTTCCCCGCATTGTCCAAGCGCCTACCCTCTCTGTAGGGAGGTGTCGTAATTGGAGCTGATGGATTCCTTGATTTTTGCTGAGCCGCCTGGGTTATAACTGAGTCCGGCTTGGGGTGGCCTAGTAGACAAGCTGGCACATCCGAGGGCACTTTATGTTTCTTGTCCAGTATGGCGAGTACTGGAGTAACCCTTGCTGGTGTCTCCATGACCTTGAGACCTTCTTCCCATAAATGACTGACAATCGGGAGAGATCGAACTGCCTTGCGATATGGCTCCTTGAAATCATACAAGAAACATTCCGTCTTGTCAGATGACATGGTGAGCGCAAATCTCTTCGTAGCTCTCTCCATTAGATTATGGAACCCCCCCGATGTCCTCCGGAGGAGAATCGACAGGTTTCGGTGAAGGAGACGAAGGCGACGGAATGAGATAATCGTCCCATTCTTTACTAGGGTCTGTTATCTCTCCCTCTTCCTGTTCATCATCCTCAGAGTTCACTGGATCTTGTTGTGGTATTGGTGATATAGGTAAGGACTATGGTAAAACCACTTGCCGTCGACCTGGCGTACATGGAATAGAGCGTGGCTGAGATGTAGTCACCGGTATTCTTTGAGAAGTATGAGGTATAGGATGCCTCCTTTTATAGTCATCTAACAAACTGCAAATCCGTTAGCAGTGAAGACGGAACGCTCACCATTTCTTCCTGGTATTCCTTGCGATAGTGTTGCTGGGGATGATCCTGAAACCCCCCCATATTCGTCTTCCCAGTCATCCTCTTGGCACTTTACATGCAATTGCGAGGGGCTACTGGCGTAGCCAAAAGGTCCATCATAATCTTCTTCCTCCTGTGACTCTTCCTCCTCTAACAGGTGGGATGGTACTAGAGGTGTCACCTTGCTTGGAGAGGTAAGATCTGGGGTAATTCTCCTCTTTCTGGCAAAATCCAGTTTTTCTGGGGGGTTTTCTCTCGTCGACGAGATCACCGTCGACGAGATCGCCGTCGAAACCGCCGACGAAAATATCGTCGTCGATGTTGCAGTTGACGCTGCCGTTACTGTCGTCGTCGTTACGATCCTGTTACTGCCGCCGCCGATTCCGTCGACGACGTAATCGTGGTAGTCGGTCTCGTCGTCGACGGAGATATAGCTTTAATAGTAAGTTTTACCTCACTTTTCTTCGTCGACGACGCTCCTTTCTTCGCCGACGCTCCCGTTGATGATGTAGATTTCTCCAATTTCTCTTCAGGAGGTGTGGAGGCTGGCTTCTTAAGAGAATGTTTAACTTTAGGGGGTGATTTTGAGGGTTCTGAGCTTGTCCTCTTAGTGTGTTTTACCCCTGAAGCATGACCCTTGCTCTCCTTTTCCATACGTGGAGGAGATTTTGAGGGAGTGCGCCCTGAAGACCTAATCGTGGTCTTTTTAAGAGCCTTCTCAGGTTTTTACCCTGAGGCATGAGCCTGAGGAGATCTGCTTCTTTTCTGAGATCTCCTAGAAGACATTGACGCCTCATCACTGTCACTAGACACGACGTCTTTCCTGGTCTTAAGTTTTTGAAGCCATCGCAAAAGCCTTCCTTCACGATCCCTCAGCGTTTTATTAGAAAAGGTACGACATACCTTACATTCCTTTGCCTGATGGTTTGGGTAAAGACAGTATATGCAATCCTTATGAGGGTCGTCTGTATATAACAGGTGGCGCAGGCTCTGAATAAACCTTTCTTTTCCTGGTCACCCATTCTCAGGGGCTGGTTGAAGGAAAAAGCAGTTGAATAAACTCTTTCAATCTAGAAGAAAGTAGAAGTAAACTGCAGAATTTGAATAGAGCTCAAAGGAGACTCCCTAGCACAACGTGCGGTAGAAAATCTGAGGGGCAGAAGGTTCTCTCAGGAGTGTTCTTGAGGGTGAGAGGCTCTAATTGGTTCAGAGACAAGTTTAGTCCTTTTTTACATAACAAAGGTTATGGGTTGCAAAAGGAAAATGGGCCTAGGCCTTTTTTCAGTTTGCTATACTACTAAGCAATGCTTTTTTATGTACCGGAGACTCCCGTCTCGACGATGGGGAATGATTCAGGCATGTGAATCTATGAAAGCTCCGATACTGGAGTAACTTCAGCTGTGTAACACAGCAGGGCAGGCAGATGATGCAGACTGGGTGCTAAATTTATAAAGCAAATTTTATTAGCAATTGTCAGTGACATGATTAGGCTGCTCTGTAACGGCCACTTACTTATATTTGCAAGGTAGAGGGCGAGCCAGCCCGGGCAATTCGGTTTTTGGGTCACCTACAGCCCTGGCAGTGGAGAGGAAGCAATAAATCATCCCCGTCAAATGCGGTGCCCGGGCTTGATTCGAGAGAGTCAGGCTCACCACACAGCAGCAGATCCAAAGTCAGTGCTGTGACTGCTGCTCTGGGCTCCAGGAACCGCTGTGGTCCGTGGTTAGGTCTCATTTGCACATGACAATGTTAATTAAAAAATTTGACCGCAGTGGTGCAAGCATCACTGCCATTTGTCGCACTTGCACTCATCAGCCTGCGCAGCCACCCCCGCTTGCGCTACAGGTGGCAGCAGAACGTAGCGTACGTTTCGCTTTTAATGGTTGTGTGTCACAACCTAAGTCTCTTGATCATGTCTCGGTAATAGCCATGTGGCACTGCCTTTCCGTCCTCCTGACGTGAGCAAAATGTGGTGCCATGCTGCCAAATTGTTACATTGTAACACTAAGCAGGGCACAGGCAGGCAGCCCCAAGCCTGCAGTGAGCACACTACGGCACGCTGCCACTCCAGCTATGAGCTTTAGCTTTCAGCCCTCGTTGGAATTTGAAGCACTATCGCTTTACAGTCGCGGCAGGCATTATGCATGACTTTGCATTTCAGTGCGGGTATGCGGACCGTCACACTGAAACACGCAAGTCTAACGCTTGATGCGTGGTACTTGGTAAGGCTGCTCACTGGTCTTTGCCATTCTGAACATGGCTAATAAGCTCTCAAGTTGCCCAGCCAAGAAGCTTCTTCTTGACATTATCAATGTCAAATTCCTATCTTCTCTGGTGCATGAATCGGAAGCATTTGTGGACAAACATACTGATTGGTTTGATGCCATGCAAGGCAAACTTTTCAGAAGACTTCTAGCTTCCATATTTTTCACAAATTTGGGCCAATTAAGTCTCAAAATCTGCCTTTTGCGACAGTTCTTGGCAGGTTTGGAAAAGAGAAACAGCCCACGCTCAATTTAAAGTGATTGTAAAACACGGTACAACTAAAGTATTTTCTATGGACTACTTAGCATAGCAAAACTAAGCTTTCCACATTAGCAATCCATTCTTAACTTCAAGGATACAGCCAACATTTTCTGCTCAGGTCCAATCCTTTCCATATATAAAAACAAGATTACACAAGGCTGTGCCTTGTGCTGCTTGATGTAGGCAATATAGCCAGTCATGGAAACATAAGGTTAGAACCCTAGATTGTCTTCAGGAGTGTTCAATAAGTTATTGTGCACTTTGTATGTTGCTGTTCTGCTTTAGAATTTGAAAGTAACGGCTTCTATGAACTTTTTTAGAGGATCAGGTCTTTTCACCTGCAGAGAGGCGCTCATATGGTGTTTAATGCATCGGACTTGCAGGTAATCAGCTTTTTTAAACACTCATTAAAGCAGTCAGTATGCAAATAGACGAGTTTAACTTTCTCGAAAAAGAGAAACATTCAACTCAACACGTTTAATATACTGCATAAGAGAGCAGGTGGCTGTCTCAGCGTTGTTTTACTCTGTTATTTTGCCAACAAGATTTTTTGCCAAAAATATCGTGCATGTAAAATAATTCTAGTAGTATCGATTTTATACCTCGAACTGATTTTCTCTGCGATGCCAAAACCAATTGTCCATTGTTAATAATTGTTCAGAAATCGTTAAAGGTATTCTTTAATACCCTGGCTTTATTTGTTGTACTACCATGAAAATGTGTCTATTAATTGATGAACAAATGATATGGTAAGGATACAATGTTTATGGCTCAAGAGAGAATATCTATGATGGACATCTAGGATTGTGGGTGGGCATCACTTCTACGTAATGGAACGGTTTCCAATATCCATGTACAACAGAATAGAAAGTTCAAAAACACCCTGCTCCGAAGGATGGGACCTGATTATTCAGTAATACTACGTCAGGAAACGTATCCAATTAGGGTAGCTGTTATGGTATCAGAATCAATGCAACCCTGTTCACCAAAGTTATGATTGGACTTCCAAATGCCAGTTTTTATAAATGTCCTAAATTTAGGTGCAGTAAAACCAAATTTAACATGCTATCTATCATAATGGCTTGAAGAACTTTTAACCCTGCTACATCACCACCCATGGGGAAAAAGTGGGGTGTGCCAATAGAGTTTCAATGGGGTGAAATTACTGCATGGCAACTGCCAATAGCTCCGAATGAGGTCCTTACTATATCAACACCAGTCTCTTCTTTGGAGGACAGATCCCGAAATAAGGCTGAGAGAGAAATCCTCAGACTGATATCGAAAGCTAAAATACCTTTTGGAAGGAAAGGTATGAGTGCAACGTTCAATACAGAGATGTGTAGCTCACTCAAACCTCTGGTGGACATTAAGGGCACTTAAAAAGTTACTTTCTCTAGCACATGCTAAATATCTGATGCATTGAAACGGCAGTCATATTATATTGGATTAGATAATGTTTCTCTCCCAGGGAAAAGAAGACTTCGCTATGGCAGATGTTCCTGAAACCCTCCCCGATAACTACGATCGTAGGAGAAAATATAGAAGAGGATCTTTTCCTGTAAGCCGCAATGGCAGCCAAATGCACTATAAAAGAAGAAAATTGAAAGCCTGATTTGGCGAAATATAGAAGATTAGAAAGTATGTTTTTGGTAAGTACAGTTCACTAGTCTCTGAAGGGTCACAATGCAGAATTCTACCACCTATGGAAGGGCGTCTCAATTATCAGAATGTTCATGACGTTTTCTGGAAGATTCAGGTGGAAGTTTTGCACACACTCAGGAAACAGGTGGTCAAGCTCAGCGATGGCTGACTGGATGGGGAATCTTACATACCATTCAGATGGGTTCGTTTGGTTGGTACAGCAGCTGCCTATGTGGTAGCAGTGAGAGGGGGAGCAGGTCGGGGGTGAATAAGCAATCCATTGAAAGGGCATTTGCCCATAGCTTGGGTCTCTGGACACCTGTGAAGTGTAGCAGTTTTCATTTTCTAAGGTGGTGACAAGTTGATGAGTGATTTTGAAGAGGTCTCAAAGAACTGTTAAGCAGCACCCATTAATGTTCTTTTATGAGCTTCCTACTCACCGCATCATCAAAAATATAAAGGACAAGACGATGCACCAAAGTCTGTATTATTTCCCTTGCAACAGATCCTTGCCTGATTAATTGAGAAATCAATCGTGTTACCCCCAGCTCATGGAGGTAAACAATCCTTATAGTGTTGTCCATCTGAAGATGTTGCAGAGACTGACAGAAGGAAGCATTTCGTTACCAGCCCCAATGTCAGTATGTTGATTTGATGTTTTTACTCTGAAATAGACCTGTTCTCTTGAGCAGAGTGGTTGTCCATGTGTTCCCTGGAAGGTTTCCGAAATGGGACCCTTTGATCATATTAGATCTTTTGCATTATTGTAACACAGAACGAATGGAGATGTTGCTCATGTAAATTCTTTATTCCCTGTTCCTACGTGGTTTTGAAACCGTTGGTCTTCCAGGCAGTCTTACAGGTAATCCATGTGCAATCTGCTGAAGTATACCCTGAATATATAGGTTAGGATGCCATGTGACCGAGAGATGAATACCTGTCTGATTGTTGTAAACCGAGTCTTGTTGAGGCTTCTTTTGGGTATATGAGAAATATTCCTAGATAATTGTGCACGTTTAAATATCCAAGACTTGGATAATTTGAACTGAATCAATGATTTTCTGGGCAGAGATGATTTGCAGGCTGAGGCCTTAAAGAACATCTAGAGATGTCTTATGTTTCTGTTCGGAGTTTCTTGGCTGAGCTGATTTTACTTCATAGGGTTGCTGCTATCCTGCTACTGCTGCAATGCACTAGGCCAATGACAGTGAGGGCTGCCCTAGCTGAAAAGAAGAAATTCTACTACTGGAAACTCCAGAAAGAAAATTAGTTACTTACCTGTAAATGCAGTTCTCCAGTACTGGTATCTTTCATAGATTCACATGCTTGAATCAGAATGGCAAGCAGTTATTGTAGGTAAACAATGGAGTATTCAAAGTGCCCTTTGAGGATGGAGGGCAACAGTATGCACCATTACCATAGGCTATAATGACAATTAACAGTCCCTTAAATAGACTGTCCTTTTAATAATAATTTTTAAAAAAGGGCCAAACTTGAACTATAACCAATCAGGTGTCAGCAACCTATAGAATACTCCCAAAAGAGGATGCATCCCTCAGATTTTCAAGTACAAGTAGGAATAATATCAGGAGCTATAAGGGGAGCCTCTCAGGGGAGGAGAGTGGATTGCATGTGAATCTATCAAAGATAACAATACTGGAGAACTGCAGTTATAGGTAAGTAACTCATTTTCTTCTCCAGTATTGTATCTTTCATACATTCACATGCTTGAATCAGAATGGCAAGCAGTTATTGTAGGTAAACAATGGAGTATTCAAAGTGCCCTTTGAGGATGGAGGGCAACTGCTTAATACGTATCTATATATCTAAAGTATAATTACTCTATATATGATGAAACAATCATGTAGTCTACAACAACATTATATGAATCTATACTGAAATATCATTAAAAACCTCTACTAACAGAGGCTCACTTTATTGGAACAGATGACATAACACCGCCTGTCCTATGGTTGCATCACTGTGGTGCACCGATTCCAGGCAGTATTGCTGTGTGAATGTGTGGCTGCTCTTCCATGTTGCAGCACGGCATATCTTTTCCAATCGAACGCCTACCACAAGAGCAGCCGAAGTAAACGCTGCCCTTGCTGAATGCACCCTTGCCTTGTCTGAGTGGTTTGCCACCTTTGAATGGCTAAACCGCATGGTAGCAGAAATCCATCTTGCAATAGTTGCTTTTGTGAACGAAGCACCCGGTTGAAAATGTCCATAACACTAAGAGCTGATCAGTTTTTTGTATTTGTTTAGTACAATGCAAATAGATTTTAAGACATCGTTTGATGTCCAGAATATGGAGAGACTTTTCAGCTGGCGGATCCGGATTTGGGAAAAAAGTACTAAGTATGATAGGTTAGTTGAGGTTAAATTAAGATGGAACCTTGGGAATGAACTTTGGATTTGTTCTGAGAAGCACATAATCATCAGTGAAGAAAAGGCTCCTGCGTTGTGAAAGCCTTTATTTCACCGACTCTTCTAGCTGAAGTGAGAGCCAACAGTAATGCGACCTTCCATGTGAGAAACTTTAGGTCTGCTTTGAGGATGGGATCAAATAGGGGTTTCCTAGGTTGGCCGAGAACTACATTGAGATACCATTCCGGAGGAGGAGCTCATAATGAAAAGGAAAGCTCTAAATAATTCCTTCATGAATGGTTTGATGATTCTTGTGGAACAGAAGGGGAGAGAGAGAGTAAGATAAACATATGTACCATGAGATTGCTGCGAGGTGAACCTTGACAGACGCATGCGCTAATCCTTATCCAGCAAGTGATAGGAGATAAGGCACAATCTGCTCAAGTCATGCTTCCAACTGATGTAGGATAGACTGTTGACACCATGAACAAAATTGCTTCCATTTCAACTTGTATGTTTTGTTCTTGGTTTCCGCTCTTGCTTTGGATAGGATATCTCTACAGTCCTGAAGAATTTCTAGTTCTTTGAACTCATAGAAATCAGGAGCCATGAACACACGTGGAGAGAGGCTGGTTCCGGATGTAGGACCTAGCCCGGGTTCATGGTCAACAGTGCTTGCGTTGCTGGGAGGGGAATGGGATTGGATTCCAACATCAGGAGGAGCTCAGTAAACCAGTGTTGCCTGGGCCACCTGGAAGCAAACAGGATGAGGCGACAGTGTTCCATTTTCATTTTGTTGAGAAACTTCGGTATGAGAGGGAAGGGAGAAAATGTAAATGCATGGACCATCTGATCAAAAAAGCATTCCCCCACGACCCTGGGAGTGGGAACCGACTGGCGTAGAACTGGCATTTGGTGTACTTGTCTGTCGCGAAGAGATCCAATGCTGATTTGCCCCAACGTAGGAATATCTTGACCATCTCCATTTGATCGAGTTCCCACTCATGGCAATTGTCTTTGGTTCTGCTGAGTGTGTATGCTAAGGTGTTGTTTACTCAGAACACATGCTCAGCTCTCAGAGATATTTTGTGGGTTGTGAGCCAATTCCACATATTCCAGGCCTTATGGCAGAACGTTAATGACCATGTAGCCCCTTTGCTTGTTGATATAGTGCATGCTGGTCGTATTGCCCGTACAAACTAGCACAAAAGAACCTGCTCTCCTTGGAAGAAAGGCTTGCAGGGTGAGAAAGATGGATTCCAGTGCTAGTCTGCTGATATGCATAGTCTACTGGTGCACCGACCACTTCCCTTGAATCTGCAGGTCCTGCAGGTGACCACCCCAGCGTTACAGAACGGCATCTGTCGTTATGACAAATTTGGGTATCTGAGGCAAAAACATGAGGTCCTTTTAGAGATGAGAGACCACAACACTAGCGTTTCCATCATTCTTTGGATGATGGTTATGATGTCCTATAAAGACCCTTCTGCTTGGATCCACTGTTTTTGCAACTTCTCTTGCAATGGTCTCATTTGCAGGCTTGCAAGAGGTACTAGATTAACTACAGAGGACATAATGCCCGGCAGCGCCTTGTACAGATGCAGTGAAGCAGACTTTCTTCTTGAGAGTTTGACTGCCAGATTTCTTAGCCTTTGTTGTTCATCTTGAGAAAGATGAGCCTTGTTCTGGATTGTATCCAGATGGGATCCTAGGAACATTATGCTTTGTTTTGGAATAGTTGTTGACTTCCAAAATAGGACAGTGAGGCCCAGCTTGCGAAACAAGGTGAGACAAGCTTTTGTGGCTCTGGATTCTTACAATGGTGTTGCAACTTTTAGCAGCCAATTGTCCAGGTAGGGAAAAATCTGGTGACCTTGGTTTCTGAGAGTGGCTGCAACTGGTGGTAGGCACTTGGTGAAGATGTGAGGCGCTGACTTGAGGCCTAATGGGAGGACTCTGAATTGGTAATGGGTACTGGTTACGGTTAAGCAAAGATATTTTCAATTTGGGATGTACGGGGATGCTGAAATACACATCCAGCAAGTCCAGAGTTGTCATAAAATCGCCATGGTTTAGGAGATGCAGATGTCAGAGAGTGTGACCATACGAAATTATTGCTTGCATAATATGTTCCATTCTCTTAGGTCTAGGATGGGCCTCCATTCTTGTTTGTCTTATAAGGAAGAAGCGGGAGTAGAAGCGCAGGTTTTTCTGTGAAAATTGAAGTTTCTCGATTGATCCCTGGGCAAGCATGCAGAGTTCTTTTCTCAATAAGTGAAGATTAGGGGTGTGTGCTCCCCTTAAAGAATTGTTTGGCAGTCTCTGTACAAAATCCAGGGTATGGCCAAAGGTGACTAGGTCCAATACTCATTTGTCTGATGTCATATCTCTACATTGAGAGAGGTAGTTGGCAATATTCACACCTACGGGATGGGAAGAAGAGGATGTAGCCAGCACCTAGTCTAGGTCACTGTTTATTACCTGTGCCTCGACCCTGGAGAGGTTGCTTCTGGCAAGGGCCTCGTTTGGGATAGGCCGCGGTGGGCAGTTGACAGCTCGTCTGATGTTGGTAGGCAGGTCTATATTGCGTATTGAAGGGCTGGTATTGTTGGGAACATTTATACCCTTCTCTGTAGGTTGAAAACTCTCTTCCACGAGCACTTCTTGAATTGCAGGGTGCCAAGGGACCTAGCTGTATCCGTGTCTGTTTTTATCACCAATAGCGCAAGGTCTATATGCTTCCCAAACAGGGTTTCCCAGTTGTAGGCAATATCTAAGATCTTAGATTGTACTTCCGGTCTAAAGGATGTGGCTTCGAGCCATCCTTGATGTCTCAAGACAGATGCCTCAGCCAGATGACGAACGCCTGCACAATCGATAATCTCAGAGCAAGTGCACTCACCCTCCTTCAAAATTTTCCCTGCTTCCGCTTTCTTGTAGTCAAGGCACTAGGTCGATGAGGCTGTTGATATTTGGTCCACATCTGCTGATTGTATCGACTGAGGATCGCTAGAGAATTGCTCAAACGGTGATGGCAGACATGACGAAGAACCTCTTCCCTATGTTGTCTAAGTGCCTGTCTTCTTTGTCTGGCGTCTGGATGTGAGCGGAAGGATTCTTGGAGCACCACTGCGCTGCTTGTGAAATCACAGAATATGGCTTGGGATGACCCGTGAGGCAAACAGGGGAATACTCTGGAGCCCTGTATTTTTTTTATTGATGCGAGGTTGCACTGCAGCCACTGTAGCCGGGCTCTTCATAATTGTAATCCCCTCCTTCCAGATATAGTTAATGATGGGGATGGCTCTGACTGACTTCCTTGCTTGTTCTTTGAAGTCATAAAGGAAACAGTCTGACTGCACAAAAAAAGTTCGGAGATGGAATTTTGTTGCCGCCCAGTTCTTTAAATTATGAAAGCCCCCGATGCCCTCTGGTGGAGGATCTGAAAGTTGTGACAGTGGAGGAGACGGAGTGGGGATAAGGTAATCATCCCACTCATCCTGTGGAGGTTGAGGTTCCGGGATCTCGCCTTCTCTTTTATCTTCTGAAAAGGTTGGGGTTTCCCTTGGTGCTGCCACTATGCTGGACGCGGGGGTCATCCTGGGCATGATAGGTGGAGGAATGTGTCTTGGAGTAGCAGGTTGAGGTGATATTACTGGCTGCTCCTGCGGAGGTTCAGGGAACCTTTTCCAGTAATCTTTCAGTATGGCCTGCAGATCTTGGAAAGTGACGTGCACCTGCCTGGGATGTGGAGGAGTATGATGTTGATAGTGCTCACAATGCCTCTTTGAGGGAGGGGCATAATAATAGTGGTAATATTGCTCTTGTTCCATGTCGTTGGCATCCTGGTATTTAACATGGAGTTCTGGGCTGTGTGATGCCTCAAAAGGCCTGTAGATGTCAGACTCTTTCAGGTCTAATAGAGGACTTGGGGGAAGAGGTGAAACTTTCTTGGAGAGGTTGATTCTGGTCTTAAGAGTTGTTCATGTAACTTTGCACTTTTTATCATCGTCGACAGTCCCGTCTATGATGTCGTCGAGGTGATAGTCGCTGGCAAGATGTCGGACTGCCCTGTAAATTTCAGCGTCATCTGTAAGAATTTTGTCGTAGGTGTCGTCGGCAGTAGCTAAACGGCGGCGGTGTCTTTGTGGATAACAGGATCCTTGTCGACGGGATGGGCGAGCCCACAGCGGTCTTCGTGGTCTTCGCCAACGATGGTCTCGTAGACAAGATGGTGGTGACCGTTGACGATACAACTGTTGATGGATATGTTGCCGTCGACAGGGGTTTGAGAGGAGTTTTCTGTCTTGTCATCAACAGTTCAGTAGACTAGGTCTGCTGACATCCCCCAGTCTTCACAGATAGAGTGCTGGGCTGAGAAGAGGCCGCCTCTGTGGAGATATGTTTTCTTTTCTCCTTTCTCAGAGGTGCTTTGTGAAAAGTTTTTAAGGCCATCCTGCTCAGATGTCCCCTGGTGAGAGGATTTTGCTCTT
Source organism: Triturus cristatus (assembly GCF_964204655.1). NCBI lineage: Eukaryota > Metazoa > Chordata > Amphibia > Caudata > Salamandridae > Triturus > Triturus cristatus. Next base: position 1,127,071,994 of record NC_140585.1, on the reverse strand, counting down.
TTTGTGACCGAACGAACGTGCCACTGTCGTCCTCAAAAGTGGTTCTCTCAGTAACTGTTCATTCCTATAACAGCCTATTGTAATGATGATACTGTTTTATTATGGTACCGTGGGACTCCCACTTATACAACGGGGAATGATTAAATCATGTGAATCCATAAAAGATCCAATACTGGAAAAGATTTTGTGATTTCTGCATATCAGAATTTGTAAATATGCATCTGGCAAAGGAAAACAATGAACGAACGAACGGACAAAACCTTTTACATAGAGGCAGACTGAGAGCCTGTTGAGGGCATTAGAGTGATGGTCTAAGAAAAGGGGCAATGTGTAGGGACTCAATTGCTTTAGAAAAGTGACAGGAGGACAATTTGCTGGGAGGGGAGGGGGGGGGGGAGTAGTCTTACTCAAACTGAGGGGGTAGGAGGAGAGGCTGAGGGACTCTTCTTTTCATTTTATGTGTTCCTTACAGTCCTTAGAATAGTTAAGAGAGCAACATGCAGCACTGATAAAACAGAGTTATTAATTGGCAGACGGACAGACAGCCTCTGTGGGGGTCTTAGAGTGAAGGCCTAGGGAGTGGGAGAGGCACAGGGGCTCCTATATATTTAAAGCATCTGCTGCCAACAGTGCTTAGTAAAGCAGAAGTGCAATATGTAGCGCTGTATTTCAAGAGCAGAGGGGCAGCCTACTGAAGGCCTAGGGATGAAGATCTGGAAGAGGAAGGTGATGTTAAGGGGTTCTTTTTCAACATGTTACTTGCAGCACAGAGAGAAGCTACTGTGGAGCATAGGGATAGCCTGTTGGGAGCCTCAAAGGAGCGTTGGGCAGGGGGACCAAAGTGGAGGTGCAGGGGCTTTTTTTTGTTATTTAACATTTGTTACTTAAAAAGCCCCCTTAAAAAAGGGATAAGTGTGTATGTTGTGGTATATTAAACACAAGCCGTGATTATAAACAGGCAGAGGGATAGTCTACGGGGTCTTGGAGTGATGGTCCAGGGAAGGGGAGAGGTGCAGATGCTCTTTTTTGCATTTGTTTTTTTAAAATAACATCTGTTGCTTACATTGCTTAGAGAAGGCAGAATTGTGGTATTTAGTGCTATGTAAAACACATTTTTATGAAGGTAGAGGAAAAGTGAGATTTAATAAACCCCACCAGTTCCTGCCCCTCTTACCCGAACCTTAATCTTTACTGTACATCCCAAGTGATGGAAGGTGAAGAATTACAGGAAAACATTTTACTCAGGCGGAAGGGGGGCTCGGCACAAACATGTTTGAAGATATCTGCATGGAAGAGTATGGTAGAGGTGTTTCTCAAAGCAAAAAAGGGCCTGACTTGAGACGTATATTTATTCTCCATACACCTCTCCACCGGAGAGGGATGTCTCAAGGGTATGCAACAAAGACCTCGTTAACCAAGGGAATAGAGCCCCAAGATTTAGCTTTTCAAGGCAGAGTCTCAAAGTTCACTGAAGTTTAATTCACCATTGCCCCTATAGAAAGCTTCTATATTGGGCAAGTAAGCCCATGGATGGAAGATGACCATATAATCCAGAGAAGAGATACGACTGGTGGGGTGGGGGGAATCCAGTGCTCTCATCGAACATGTGCTCCTATCCATACCCTGCGTGTTTATAGTAGTAGGAGGTGAAATATCTCGATAAAGTAGAAGGAAGAGTGACTTCCACCATAAATTAGTTCTTTGGTCTCAGTTTAGGATAGAGTGACTCTAGAAATGTCCTGGGATGCAAATCTCGGTCTAGCCTCTTCTCTGATCTTCAATCTCTAGACAGGCCTAAATGGGGTTTATTGTGCTTCTTTCTTGAAGGGCCTTCCTGCTTTTTATGTGTCTTCGGTCTATATAGCAGGCAGTCATCTCTGTTGTAACAAAGCAAAGGATGAGGACTAGGAACAGAAAGGGTAGGCTGGTCAGAACAAGTTCATCTGCAAGTGGTGGCCAGAATTTATGGAGAAGTGGGAAGCTGGGAATTGCTTCACGAAGTTGGGATGGGCTTACAAGTACCACAGCAGCTAGGAAACAGTATGATGCTTTGGGGTAGTTTGGCAGGGATGAACAATCTCCTAGGATTTAACAGTGGACATTGGGAAATGATCCCCCTCTCTCCTCAACACAAAAGCAACCAAATGGGATCTTCCGAGACATTCTAAAATCCTAGATGTCAAAATTGATTTTAAAGGTGAAGGTTATGTCAGCATATCAACTGTCACAATGTTGTCTTAGCATTGATGGAAATGGGCACACCAGTGATGTGTGGAAGGTCTTTGGTCCCGGGCAGGCTCCGGCTTAGTCACAGCAAGGGCAGATAAGGAGGATATCTGCACTTTTGCTGGTCTTGGGCCGGTGGAAACCTAAGGTATGCTCCCTACCCTTGCCGTAAGGCACATTTCCCCATGCCCATAGGCCCCTTTAGCCATCTCTCAATTCAAAGGCTTTCAACTCCAAAACCTTTCTGTTGGTGGCATGAAGGTCTAGTTTTTCGATAAAGTAAATTTGGAGAACCAATTTATGTTTCGTGCTCCTCACTGAAGAAATCAAAGTTACTCTGTACTAATTCAGTTCACTTCACGTCAGAACCATTATAGTCAGCACTCCCCCAAATTTTGATCTCTCATAGTGTAGAAGGCCTACAGCTCCTTTGAGTTTTCAAAGATTTTTGCTTGAGAAATGCAAACGCTATGGCAAGTATCATTGTGGTGCAGCAAAAGACACAAACCTTGCAATTTCACCCAGTAATACAGATGTCGACATTCTGGGCAGAAATTAAACAATTTGTTCATTACCAAAAACAATGAAAATAACCAATATAAATACAAAACAAAACTCCTTTTCAAGTCATTTTATACAACCTATCTCCCTGTACGTTCAAAGTATGAAGTAATTCACCTAAAATCAACTTCAGTATGAATCTTTGCCATCTATATTATTTTGGCACAAATACATTCTCTTGGCGACTACCAGAAAATACCTTCCAGTTTCTCCTGCCGAACTGCCAAAATGATTTCCAAATCCTGACCTTCACAATGCTTCCGAAATAGACAGTATAAAGAGACTCTAAAGATGGTGGTCAGGCAGTGGGACGCTGGGGTTTCCAATGTTGTCAAGCTTAAGCCAAGAATGTACCTATGGCCAACCCCCAAATCAAAGGCTTATGTATGTTTCAGCATGTTTTCTGCCTTTAAACAATGAATAATGGAATAATTCACAGCATGTAAAATACAGAAAATCATGCTACGCTTTTAAGATATGGAGGGATGGAAGGCTGAGTCGTAAGAAAACCACTATTATGGTGGCGTAACGGTGAAAAAAACCTTGTAGCTAGTTCATTCTTCAAGTAATAATCACAAGGCAGGCACATTTTAAGTTAGGTGATGCAGACCCGCCCTGCGCCCATAGGCTTGAATAGGCAGATCTATCTAATTTTGAGAGTAACTGGTTTAGTTCACATAGAGAAGAATACTTTGTACTGGCAAAATGTTTCAGTTAATCTAGGAAAACTTAAAACCCTGCAAACATGAAAAAAGATGCCTGAGAATGTGCATTTTCTAAGCCTATATGTGACTGGAGGCCTCAATATGTAGCCTAAGAAAGAGGATTCCAGCTGCTTGTGGCCGTCACAAAATAACAGAACACCTTCATCACAACTTATGTATAACAACAGCACTTCTAAGCAGAAGCAAAATTCTGTAATAAAATTATCCTAATCGCATCAACCTCTTACAAGATAGCATGCAACAAAATAATAAAATACAGAAGGTTTCATAAGGACTGTTTTTTTTGTTGTTTTTTTAATCATGCCATATGGTATTGCTGGCACACACTTGCACAATGTGAATCCAATGCAAATGTTTCATTGAACAGAAGAACATTTTTAGTTCAGTAACAATGGAAAAGTTGCTTACCTGTAATCCTAGTTCTCTTTCAGGGAAATCATCATTGTCATAAACACAAAATAGTGCCATCCATGTGCAGGAATCCCAAGGCACTTTAAGAAATATATTCATTCACATAAGCAGCATATAAAAGGCTAAAGAGGGCCACATTTCATTATTATTTTTTTTTTAATAAACCAATCATTATTATAAGTCACTGAAAAAGATAAGTGATCTTAGAAAATCTTTCACAACCTTTTTCTATAGGGAAAAATTAAATGAGAAAGGAGGACAGAACTAGCCAAGTGGCTGCAAGGGAAAGCTTTGAGCACCAAACTGACGCTGCGCCTTTAAGAACCTCACAGCCCAGCCAGCATCCCATCATGTCTTACAAATTACAGTTAGGCCAGGTAATTTTTCAGGCTCCCGGGGCACAGAGCTCTGCCTTTTTTGGCTAAAAAGAAATGGAAATCTTTCCAAAACCTTATTTTGAGTGTTTCACTCGGCATCTTTATAGACGTGGAGTATTCTTATACCTTTTTTCGACATGGAAGGGTTTATGGTCCTGTCAGAATGCCTTCAAGTTTGGTGCAGTACCCCTCCTATGGAAAAAAGAAGGTACAAACAGATCTTCATTCATTGTCTTTGAGGATCATCATTCAGATTCATGTAGAAACTGTCAGAAACAATCCAGATGAGTGAGAAGATCAGACTACATGGACTCCATGGAAAGAAGCACAAGAGAGCTGCTGGATCTTCAAGAGGCCAGTAAAAGGTCATTCTTTCACCAGAGTGCCCTCCTCCCGTTCCAAGGACTCCCCTAGATTTATATCCAAAGGAGAGATGTCCTCATGGGAGGAAGTGTCGTTTCCTATCAATGTCGAGGAGTAGGACGTTGAAATGTCTGAAGTCAAAAACAGGCAATTTGCCCACTTGTTCACCTTTATAAGCATGTCGTAGACACAGCATTCCACGTCGAGAGATCCTCAATGGTCGAGGTCGAAGACACCTCAGTTGATGTTGAAACATCCCCAGTTGAATCAGTCATAGTCTACATTGAATCAACCGCAGTTGACGTTAAGACCATCTTCAATGACACCAAAAAGTCCATCAAAAACCAGGTCTATGTCCAAGCCAGGATCTCAATCACAATCAAGATAAATATCGTCCAGAGTGGCTGCATAAAAAGCAAGCAGACACTCCAGGTTCTGACTACTCACATGCCCCTCTCTTGCAAAGGTACCACTTCTTTGGCCCATTTCTTAAGTAAGGAAAAGACGTTGGTCTGCAAGATAGAGGGATAAATTGGTGCGCACACGCTCAAGGAAGGGGGATGGTTAGGGAAGTAAAGGAAAGCAATAGTCCTGGAAGCTCAGCTGGAGAACTAAGAGGTCTGTTGTGATCACCTACTAGTTAATGATAATATGAAGGGGTGGGAGTCAGAGGCATTCAGAAGCTGCAGAGCCAACTGAAGATTGTGAGGACTGGATCGGCTGCTACCTTCTAGATCCATCCCTACCTCAAAAGTAATGGTACATCGGCTGAGACTGTTGGAAGGCGTGAGAATTTTGTAGTTGCTGGGACTGCACAGACCTAAAGTAACCACAGAACCTCTGATTTTTGTGTTGGATCTACAATTGAGGGAAGGCCAGGCCAAGGTGTCAGATATAGCCATGCTGTGCTTCAAGCAATCCACAAAGAGTCATCCTTTTCTCTGAATAAATAGCTGCTCTCAAACATATCCTGGACATCCATCAAACCCCTAAAACTTTTCTTAAGCAAAACTCCGGGTGAACCTTCCAATATTTGTTGCTGCTGTTATTTTACTTCATTTCAACAAAGAAGGTGCTCACTATATGTGAGAATACGCATCTATACCACTTGTGTATGACAATCACACATAAATTGGCCCAATGGCCAGAACTGCCGATTTTGGATCAGGGGAGCACAGTTCAAGACCCGTTGTTGTCTCAACATCCTTCGATTCTGGGCAAATCACTTAATCTCCCCTGCTTAGAATAGCATAAACCTGACCTTGAGTAATGTAATCTGTGCACATGTAAAGAGCTCAAAATGCACTACCAGACCTCGTTTTAACATAAAAATGGATATGAAGCCTTACCCCATAATCTTCTGCAGAAAGGATTTCTCAAATTTCCTAACCTTACTTGTGAACGAATGTCACATGTCAGCACCCCACTCTGAAAAGTGTTTCAGCTCCAGGGCAGTTCACCATGTGCCATTTTTATGGGCAGATCAATAACTTGGCCACAGTTTGATATTGAAGGGCGTGGTTAAGGTTGTGATGCTTACTAACAGTTGTTGTGATCACCTAAAATACCAAAATGTACATAATGTCTAATAAAGCTAGGTTGTCATTGTATAAATTGGGTTGTGGTTCTAAAACATTTAGGAAGCATTGATCCAGGTCATTGGCATTTAAGAAGTCAAAATAAAGGCTGGCATCAGTATTATAAGGAGACAGGAGATGATCAGCCTCCGAGCTATCCACCACAATGAGCCTGAAGTCCTGATCTTCCTTAGCCAAAGCAGCTGAATCTGGATCAAATGGTTTCCCAAATGAGCGAACCTATGAGCTCTGGGAAAGTGCTCATGTAATGAACCATCGATTAAATTGGTCCTGACTTTCTCCGTTGTCACATGGATAGTATTTGCTCCTTTAAAGACCATGGTCTGCGCTGGGGGCAGCACCGAAGAGTCAGTGCTTACGAAGATCCTGAACTAATGGAAGACAATGTCTTAGATTTAGCAGATTTTCACTTCACCTTAGATGATAGGGCCTATGCCAATGAAAGTGCTACACTGGGAGACATCTGGATCAGTGCTGCCAAAATCACCAAACCTGAAGCAACAGACTCCCCACTCCTTTGGGAGTAACCCAGAGGGTGCAGAGCGGTCTTGCAAATATTCAGCATAGCTAGATGAAATACCTCAAACTACGCACGAAAACCCAAGTAAGTGGAACTACTTAGGTGTCGCGTTTGTCCAACATAAAAAAAGGGTCAGTGTCAAAGAAAGTAATCGAACCTCCAAATGGTCCCAGGAATAGGACCACTTTCTCAAGGAAGATGAGGACGTCTTCTTCCTATGGTGCTTTTTGTGGCAAGAGCTCTTAAGGGAGCCTTTCCTGGAAGGTGACTCCCTGCAACAAAGCCCAAAATTACTTGGCCTCCTGCTTCCGAATAGCTTTACGATGTATGGAAGCGCAACAGTCACAACCCCAGGCACCACACAGTCATTGTGAGGAGCAGAAGAGAGATTTCTAGGGCACCGTCAAGACTTGATGCCAAAGGCCCTTTGAGGAGGAGTTTGACCTAGTCATTGTTGAAAGCGGAGGATGTTGTCCATGAATTAACAAGAGTACACTCCAGACTCCACCAATGAGGTCTGGAAAAACAGAACTGACTACTCAGGAGACGTCACTTCTAAAAGCGAAGTTGAGACTGGAATTGCTGGAGGGTCACTGCTGTGAAAAACGTTTTCCAGACCAGTCTGAAGCCTGGAAAGAATACTCATAAGGTGTAGAATCGGCAAGAAGGGATACATTCCAGAAAGAAAACATACTTGTTATGTTAGAATATCTTTCTACAGTATCAGAATTCCATAACATCCAAGTTGACTAAACTATTTTTCTGGGTGCAAAAGTGAGAAATTGCTGTGTGGTAATGCTGCACATTAAGAAATACATGTGCCCTGAGAAGAGGGCATGTACACATGTGGTATACGTTTTAGGATTAACAGCTTTTAAAAAAGTAGTCTAACATCCTTTACGGAATTTTGTTAGAGTGAAAACAATAATAAACACAATGGAGGGAGCACTCAATCTGTAAAATATTTGTTTCAAGAGAGGAAAGTACAATGAAGATTATATGAACCGTCATATCGAACCACGCAACTACTAAACAAGCTGCATTACTGGTTGACAGGATGGTGCCTAGAACTGCAATAACACAATACACCTACCTGTTCAAATGGGCTTTTAGTTTTGATTCCTTTTCCACCAACAAAGATCCAATTGTCTCTGAAACCAAGTGAGGTTATTGCTGAACTTCCCAATTCCGAAATAAGACCTCTTGCCTCATCATTCAACCTTTAATGAGAAAAATACAATGGATGGAAATAAACAACTAACTAGTTTGCAGACCAGTTTGTCACATCTAAAACCCTATGAACAAAAGTACAGCATCTTCATATTTCCATCATCTAACAAGAATTCATCTACCAGAGAAAAGTAATTAGAGAAAATATTTCTTCGATGTAACAATCATGGTGCGGCCTGTACTGTTGTAGATTTACATGCCGTGCACACTTCTGCCTTCTAGCGTTGAGTTTGGATTAATAAAAGATGTCTTTTTTCAGAAGAGTAGTTTCGGTTTCAAGGTGATTCACAGTCCTTTCCCTGAAACCCACAATGGGCCAGGACACAGACTCCATGTAAGATTGTGCTCCCCTGTCCTTCCAGAGTTAATGTATATATACAGAAAGTGAAGAATTATTCTAATGTTTGTGTACTGGTAAATTTGAAAGGGGTAGGGTGTAGATAAAAATATGAAAAACCTTCCCACTTATTTCCCTGTGCTCGAGTGTAGGGAGGTGGGCGGGCATATGTGAACACTACATGCTCCAAACCGATTGTTACAGGTAAGTAGCATTTTCCATTTGCAGAATATGTAGCAGTAGATCACACGCTGTGCACACAATAAATAGCACACAGAAAGACGTTTGGAACAATGTTTTGAAGTACAGTTTGGTAAGGCTTCTTGCCAGGCATGGATGTTCACACAGTAGTGTTTGGTAAATCTGATATCTGAAGCCCAGGTAGAAGTTAAACATACATCAGCTAGTGGAATATTACTTTGACACACTATTGTGGCACATTTCTTACACGTGAGATATGCTTGTATGTCATGTAATGTGCATTTGGCTTGAGCGTAAGAAAGCTGAATGAATCTGGCCATTCACCTAGGCTTACCTTCATTTTAGGACTGCCAACATGAGGCACTGGTGCCTATTTATTTTTTTTAACAACATTTTTTACTGTTTCTTCAAAACATAACAATACAATCATCAGCAGAATATATAGGCAAGCAGGTGTTCATGTAAGGAAAGTTTGGCATGGCCGCCCCTAGTAAGAATTCACAGTCTTAACAGACATATACAGTGGTCCACTCTACATTACAATGATATCAGATGTCAACAAAATCATTGATAAACAAGTAAAGTAGCGGCATCCAATTGTTCGTAAAGGATAACGTAGTAAATATCCCTGTCTCACAATTAACAAGCATTGGCATAGCCAATAGGTCTCGCCTTTGGGACATTATAAGTGTTTAGCCATGCAACAGTTGATGTTGTTGCACCAAGGATATTGTGCTGGATAACTAAACACTTATAAGGTCCCAAAGGGGAGACCTATTGGCTATGCCAATGCTGGTTTTAAACATAAAATTGGGCTCTGGGCTCCAACATAAAGCGCAGCACCCGTATTGTAAATATTAATGCGGGCACCGTGCTAAAACAAAGTGTGGCGTATGTGTACAGTAAGTAAACAAGGAACAAAGCGCTCATATCTGATGTTATTATGCAAGACATCTGAGGAATTCACTGGTTATTGGTGTAGGCAAGCACAGAGTTGTGCAATAATGTGTGAAGCCCTCCTTCTCTGTGCCCGGGTCTAAGCACTGGTAGCTTCCCTTTGTGCCTGGCGCTGTAAATTTAGATGTGCCTGTCGGATTAGGCAGCCTTTAGCATGCTTTTTTTATGCCAGCAGCCCAAGTCGTCTCAAGCCGCAGACTGCAGTGCAGTAAGCCAGCAGGTGAGTGGTAGGTAGCGATGAGCCCCCTAAGGTTTTGTTGTGTTTTGACTCTAGCATAGCCCTTCTTCTTCGTCCACCTAGCTCCGCTGCTCTGCTGTGATGGTGCAGGCTGAAGCACGCTGGTTGATTCGAAGAGAAGGAAGAGCCAGAGCAGAGACAAAGCGGGATGGAGAGGCAGGGGAAGAGTCTAGAAACATGTCTACTGTGCTGTATTGATTTCACAAACCTTACAGTGGAATTTTGCCTTAAAAACAGGAGCGCTTGTAAAAAGCGTAAACTATGAAAAACAAGCGTGCGCGCCGAGTGAATGGTGCGCGCGCGACGGCAAAAGTAGGATGGCGAGTGGTGTACGAGTGCCTGCTACAAAAGCATTAGAATAACTAAAGAATGACGAGGGAGTCGGAGAAGGGAAGGTGTAGGCGAGAGGATTACAAAAAAATGCTTAAAGACATCGCGCGGCCTTGAGCAAAAGTAAAGAAAGCTGGCGGCTCGAAAGAATGACGAGGGAGTATTGCGGCGTCCATCTCAGCAAAGAAACTATTGGTTGAGCACGTCATCGCGCAGCAATGATTGTGGAGAGACGGAGCAAGGTTTCAAAGTGCTGCTGAAGGCTGGCGGTTCGCGCGTGCACGCTCGCGTGAACGCAAGCACTAGGCCAGCCAGCAGCACTTTGAAAACTCATCTACAAAATGTCTCTCCACGCAGCGCATGCGCGCTTGCTCAGCGAGAACTAAAAATACTAAGTTGGACTCCCACCCTCCCTCTTATCCCTCCCCCCTCCCCGGCGTGTCACACTTAACAATGGTTATATGAACATCTAGATTTATTACAGGTAAGTACATTAAAAGTGATTGTACCGAACATCAAGGAAATACCTCTGTCAGAAGCAGGGGAATATGTGACAGCAGACGGCATATGCATCATGCTATAGGTTAGGCATTATTCAGGTCGAATCAGCAGATGCAACAGCTACAGGGTCCTCATCCAGGTCAGCGTCCGGAATTTTCATCAAAACTACTAAGGTTTACCAAACCCTCACTGCCTCCAGAGCTTTCTCACTATTTACGTGTTTAGCTAGCTGTAATCTAACAGTTCCCTCACTTTCCGCCCATTTGAGTTAATCAGTCTTCCATCTCTGAACACTTGGGCTCTTCTTTGACTTCCAATGTGCTGTAATGTCTCTTTTAGCTAGAAGAAGGCCCAAATCCAAAAACTTGCTAGTGACATTATTCTTTGATGTGTGGGGGAACCAGTGCAGCAGGCAGGGGCCTATAGTGGGTTCTACATCTCTATTCGTGATTTCATTTAGTAGTGTTGCTACCTCTTCCCAAGAATCTCCAGGGACAATCCCACATCATATGGTGAAAATCTGCTCCCTCCGCGTTACAACGCGGGCACATTGCTGAATTAGTACCAACATATTTATTGAGTTTGGCTGGGGTAAGGTATGCCCTGGTGGAGGATATAAAAATGCATCAGTTGAAAGCGGGCATTTCTAGTACTTTTCCACGCCCAGACTACTTCAGCCCACTTTTTCTCAGGAATCTCATCACCCAGGTCCCCCTCCCATTTTAGTCATAATGTCATTAACGGAGTCAGTGCTTCTTGGGTCATGCGCCTATAAAGGCAGGTGACTGCTTTAAAGGTTCCCGCTGCTGATACTACATACTGGCAGGCCATGGATATCTGTGGTTCAAGCAACTCCTCTCGCCAGTGTTTTTGAATGGCCACAATGAGTGCCGAATGGAGCAAAACAATCGCCGCAAGATAAGTCGTATCGTTCCTGCAATATAGCGAAGGGAAGCAAGGTGTTGTCCTCATATAAATCCCCCAGCGCAGTCAGTCCCCTCTCCTTCCAAACAGTCAGCGCGTTCCAGTTGCCGCCATGTGGTATTGCAGTACACATGGCTAAGGGAATCCCAGGGGCATAAGGATGCGCTATCCGCACTCGCCTCTGACTCCTATTCCAACAGAGCCGAAGCGTCCGCAACTCATTGGAAAGGAACTTAAGTCGTAGTGGCAATTGTAAGATTATTCGGGAGAGTGTCCATCCGGAGGTCTGTCCCCTTACATGTTCACCCGGTCCTCAAAATTCCAATGCTACTGCTTGGGTAAGCCACTGCAGTTGAGCCGCCAAGTAATACGTCTCACAGTCAGGAACAGCCAAGTCCACCCCCCCCCCCTCCCCCCCTGATTTCGGTCTCATTAGCACTTTTATCGCCACCCTCAGTCTGCCAGCAGCCCAGATGAACTCCATAAACATCGCTTTAAGTTGTGCAAAAATCTTCGCTGGTATCCAAACAGGTAAGGTTCTAAAATAGTCTAGCAACCTGGGGAGAGTCACCATATTAAGAAGGGCTACTCGACCGGCAACCGATAGATGCAGTGTACCCCAAAACTCAAGGTTACTTTTAAGAGACCCCTAATGTTTTTTTTTTTTTGGCAAACCTTTTGCTCCAATGAGGGCATCAGCAGTATTAGCTAAAAACATGAGCAGGTCATCGGCATAGAGCGCAATATAGTGAATCCGGTCATGCATGCGAAGTCGGGGATACCGCAGTCCCGTTCTGGCATGGGCCGCTAACGGTTCCATGGCCAGGGCAAATATTAGAGGGGAGAGCGGACAGCCCTGTCTCTCCCACGACTTACAGTGCAGGCATCAGAGATCAATCCCCCCGTTTTGACCCTGGCAGTGGAATGATTGTATAATAAAGCCGCCAAGCCACAAAAGCATCTCCCAAGCCAAACCTGCGCATGACTTGAAATAAATAGGGCCATTCCAAGCTGTCAAAAGCCTTCTCTATGTCTACCGCTAGGATGGTGGCGGACTCCTTCGGATAGGTGTCAGCGTCTAATATGTGAAGCAGACGCCCAAATTTATAGCTGTATTCCTGGTCGGGATGAAACCTGCTTGATATTAAGTGAACCATGTGTGATAGTAGCCGGGTTGCCAAAATCTAACTTAGAATCTTGTAATCAGTGGTTAGCATAGACAACGGGCGATAGGCAGTTCTATCCGAAGGTGGCTTCCCTGGATTCGAAAAGGGATAATAATTGCCTCGCAAGTTGTGACAGGGAGTTGTCCCGCTCACTTCGCATCATTGTAAAGTGTCACTAATTTAGGAGCCAGGAGATCGATATAAGTAAGATAAAACTTAATCAGCAGGCCATCGGCTCCAAGAGTCTTATTGCGCACCATGTGCTTGATCGCACCACGCACTTCCCCAAGGTCAATGTCCCGACCCAATAGTCCCGCTTGTGCTCCGTCTAGTTTTGGAAGGTCTACCGCATTTACAAACTCTCCAATAATCCCATCATTCAGAGACACCTTACTCTGATAGATCCATGTAATAAGCATGGAACTGATCATGAATCCCTTGTTGGGTGAAGTAAACTTCTCCAGTCGGACTACAGAGCTCTAGGATTACCGTCCCTCGTCTGGCAGGATTGGCTAGCCAAGCCAATAACGCTCCAGACCTATATCGTTCTGCATGAGCACACGCTAGATATTTTTTATAATCAAAACAGCGCAATCATTCGGCCTGTATGGCGACTGCCTCCCTTGCTTCTAGCAGATCTTTCTGCCTATCAGGCTGCCCAGGCCGTTCTCGCTCCACTTCTTGCAATAATTGATCTGCAGTCTATATATCTTGCAGTAACACCCTATGTACCCCCATCATGTTGGAAATGCAGTGGCACCTGAAAACCGTTTTAAAAGCATCCCATTCTACAGCGGACGATGATGCCGTGCCACTATTCTCTAGAAAGTATTGTGTTATGCCAGTACCCACCACTTCGCGAAAGACCTGGTCTTCTAACAGCTCTGGGTTTAATCACCAAGTCGGGATCATAGGGTGCACATGAGTTCGGTGTATCCGCAAAAGAAGGGGGTTATGGTCTGAGAGTGTCCTAGTGAGATATTCGCTATATTTGACTTCAGCATGGATGCCTGGGGAACAGAGTATCGCATCTAAACTAACATGAAGCTCATGAAGAGCCAAAAAGAAGGAATAGTCTCGAATTCCCGGATGATGCGCCCTCCACTTGTCAACCAATCCCCACCTTTGTTGCCAGTCCCTTCTAGTCTTAGAAATCTTGTGAATGGGTGCGTCAGGGAGGGGTGTATGAGACCGGTGCAGTAGTATGTCAGGGGCAGAGTTAAAGTCACTGCCCATAAGCACTGACCCTGTTAGGAGTGGAGCCAGTTTCCCCGAGAGCTGTGTAAAAAATGCTGGCTGTTCTGTACTGGGGGCATAAACACTGCCCAACACTATATCCCTGCCATGTAATCTTCCAGCAACCACCACGTATCTCCGTTCTGGGTCCACAAGCTGTTGTGTGGGCTGGAAAGGGATCCAGCCCTAGTCCATTTCAGAACCCCCAGCCCAAAGGCCGAATAAGTCGTATAAAAGATCTGAACCCCGCATCTACGTTGCAGGGCTAGTCCCTCATGGCTTGTAATGTGTGTTTCCTGGAGGAAAGCGATTGGCACTCCCTGTGCAATAAATAAGCATGAAGTTTGTGGCAGCGCACCATCGTATGCATGCCTCTAACATTCCATGATATACATTTTAAATCAGTTAGAGAACCCATGATGCAATAGAACACAGTGCCCTGCCAGTTCGTTTAAGGCAGAGGTCTTCAAACTTTTTTAGGCCCAGCCCCCCGGCAATATTTTTTTTAGGAGCCGGGGCCCCCCCCATCACAAAAATTTCTGGAAGTTGGGATTTAGCATCTTTGACAACCTGTTTAGCCCTAAGGTGTCAGCTGACAAATAAATTTCACAACAGCAAAACAACGTTAGCAGGGTTTTGTAAAGTTAAGATTCGTGAGTTGAAAATCTGGCCCACAACCACTGAACTCATTCAACGCCCTCTGATGGGAAACTTTCTTTTGGGGACAACCACCAGAAGGTCAGTGCATGCACCCCCACCTTTCAGGACCACATATAATACCATGCAGCCTGATCTAGCGAACAAGCAGAATGATGCAGACCTGGCAACCACGTCATTCTCAGGGCAAGGTCTTTGCTCTGAAAATACATCTCAACCAATTGAAATTCTCACTGCCATATATGTTTATTTTGTATTATCATGTGAAAGCAGTATAGATACCATGGGCCCTGGTATAGGCAATGAAAATTGCCTCCTTGACTAGAGCTGGGATAGGAAAACACATCAAGTATTGGGGTTTAATGGGCTAAAACTATATTAAGGCTGTGCAGGAGGCTTCTTGACAGCACCATCACAAATGAACAGGAATGGGTGCAAAACTGCAACAAATGGCCTGAAAATGCCGTATTATGGAAAATACTATGGCAAATGGTCAAATGTAATTTTGCCCCAAGCTCTGAAAATAAATGCCTGCATCACAGCAGATTTGCAGAGGCCAAACTGCTGTTAGCTAAAATGCCAGGACTCACAGAGATAACTCTCAACTGAGACCACTGGACAACAAAGTGCAAGGCTGCTAGGTCATCAGCATTTGCACCGCGCAGTTATGCCTTGTGTAAGACCTCAAAGCGCTCTATTTTTTTCAGTTTATTTTTATCTAATGGTTCCTTTTTGTCTGGCTATCAGGGTGTTCCTCTGCCTTTTAGAAAGATTCCCAGCAAAGAAAGCATTACCTGGACCTTGAGAAGGTTGACAGAAGTGACTCCAGAATTGTACCTTTTGGTGCGACCCATAATTAGTAGAATTGGAGTGACTCGGTGTCTGCAATCTGAAGGCCAGCACGTGGTAAAGTTTCTGGATATTACTTTCCAAGTCACTAATATTACTTTCCCTTTTGGTGGTGTTTAAACCCACCCAAGTTTAGTGAACCTTTCCCTGTTTCAAGTACGTGTACAGTCCATGGAACGGTTGCATGCCCTACGTGTGTGTGTGTGTATTTATGTGTGAAATAATATCAGCTTGTCTGATAGTGTGAACACCTGTTGTACAAGTATTGTGCTGTGAGGCAAAACTCAATTTAAGTTTGGCAGTGGTAAAATAACAGAATATGGGGGAATAAGGAAATTATACTGCAGGAAAATGTTTAAACTTGACCTACGAGTAGCTTCAAATGTCTAGACAGCTGTGCAATGAACAGGTGTAAAAGGCAGCAGCTAGGACGCCAAAAGGCACCAGCAAAAAAAAGCTAAGGCCAGGGAAGAACCACCGTTCTCTCTGCAAAGCAGCATGTTTTTATGTTTCATTTTGTATAAAAGTGAAATTTGCTGCCATTTCCTGCCTTTATGCTGCTGTGTCTCAGATTAAAGGAATGTCAAAGTTGAAGCCTCCACATAGTTATAATTTGCTCTGACTGATAGAGAGTCCTGTTTGCGATGGCCATGATTCACGAGAATAAACAGCAGTAAACGTGCGTCACATGTCGAAATGAATGTGGGGAAATCTTTCTGTGAAGCTCGCGCCCCCCCTGAGATGTTTTCACGCCCCCCCTGGGGGGCGCGCCCCATAGTTTGAAGACCTCTGGTTTAAGGTGACATGACAAAAACCAATAAACAACCCTTTACAAAAGAAAAAACTCCAACTCCCCCCTCCCCAGCACTAAAACACTAGTCCCCATCCAAACTAACTATACTTAGAGTCCTCTAGTAACTACAGAGGAACAAGGGGAAAAAACGGCTGCAAGCCGGTGTTGCCTCGCAACGTAATCAATAACAATCTCAGCGCTTATGCCTTAATGAACACAGTGCCCCACATCCGGGGGGGCACATCGATATCTTAGAGCCGCCCCCCCCACCATCCCACCACCCCAGCAATGAGAAAGGGCAAGCCAGGGCCGGAGAACCCAAGGAGAAAAAAAAACAACGGATAAGAAGAAACATGACGAGCGAGATAGAACGAAAAAAACAAAGGGCAGAAGAGTAGTCAAGCAATTTCATCCGCATTGCCTGGACATGCTGTAACTTAACACTGCCATTGTGGGATCTGTCCAAGGCCGAGCCGCCAGAGGCCTTTTCCGATCCTGTATCCGCTTCGGACGGCATTTTATGGTCATGCAACATCTCGGATACCACCTGCAGTGCATCTTTCTCCGTCTGGGAGGAACAAGGTGTCCACACGGACTTACGGCGGGACAGATTCCACCGAATTCTCTGTGGGAGTTGCTCTCCAGGAGGATGCGTGCAACGTCGCTCCATCGGTTTGTGACCAGTTTTGTAGGTTTCAATCCAGTCCCATGCCTCCTTGGGATCGTTACAAAAGTGTGTCTTTCCGTCCAACATAATCTGCAGTCGAGCCGGGAACATCAAGGAGTACTGTATGCCTTCATCTCGTAGGGCCTTTTTGATTGTTAAGAAGGACGTGCGACGTTGCTAGACCTCCAACGTGAAGTCAGGAAAGATCGACACTCTGCTGTTATCCACTGTATAGGGTCCAGATGTACGCGCTTTCTGCAGTAGGAAATCCCTGTCCTTGTAATGCAGAAGTCTGGCCACCACCGGGCAAGGAGGCCTACCTGGCGCGGGGGTCGAGAAGGGACTCCTGGGCTCTTTCTAGGGTCTGGCGCCACTACATCTCGAAGCCAGACTTATAGATCTGTGATCATGCTAGAACCTTCTTTTTTTCCTTAAATGATCTTTATTATACATTTTTTTTAACATTTCTTCCCACCCCTCCCTTCCCTCCCCCCACCCCGCTTAGGCATTACAATTCATTATATATACATAAATCAGGATTTGAAATATCACATATATTTCATAAGTCAAATGTGTTACAATATCAAAAAGAAAAGAAAAGAAAATAATTAATCTTGCGCAGTTGGTTTCGCTAAAGCTTTAAATTATCTAGTATATTCAAGACATTTCCTAATATATTTTATTTATATAGTTAGGACCACAACGCATCTAATCCGCACTCTCTTAATTTTGCATAGCTCCCTCTATACCCAGCATTATTTCTCCCGTGGTGATTTCTATTCTTATATTGCAAATTTCAGATAGAAAGTTCGATATGTCTCTTATTAGTTCTTGAAGCGCATCACATTCTGCAAATATATGTACAGTGTTGGCTTCGTATAAAGCACACCGCGGACATTCTGTTCCCTTACCAGAACCCCATTTGGCTATTCTATTTGGTGTGTAATATAATTGAAAGAACGTTTTGTAATATTGGTTTTGCAACCTAGCAGACATTAATATAGACTGTGATAGTTCATACGATCTAAGACATGATTCTTCCGTTATCCCTAGTTTGTCTTGCCATTTTGATGAGAATTTATTCCTATTATCCGGAAGTATAGTGATCATACTATCAGATTTCACAAATCTTACTTGATTTATTCTTGTATATAATTTCAACAGTTTGAATTTTCTGAAATTTAGAACTGCCCCCCCTTTCCTAGTCAAAAAATCCTTGATTTGAAGGAATTCTTCAAATGATTTTAGCCCAGCTCTAGTATAACAGCCAAGTTGAAAAATCCCTTAATTTATCCATCTATTCATACATATGTCGTTAAATATTCCCAGTAGATTCATGTTTTTAGATAAGGCTGTATAGTAAGAAAATCTTCCAATTCCCAGAAGTTTTTGTACATTTTTCCATGCTGTATGTATACCCACCAGGGTTTTAAAGCGTATTTTTTTTAAATAACAATCGTATGTATGTCGGCATAAGTACCCATTAGCTTCACTACCCAGAATGAGTTCTTGTGGTGTTGGTATTTCCCCATCTAGTCTACTGTTGTTACTCAGGGTCATTAATACCCTACAATAGTTCAGAATCGTAGCCCACCAATACATTTTAAAATTGGGAAAGGCCATACCACCTCTATCTTTCGGGAGAGAGATGTATCTGAGGGCCTTTCGTGGTCTTTAATATCCCCATATGAACAGAGAAAACATGCTATCTATGGTTTTAAATAATCGTGGTGTAAACTACAAACAAATTGTCCTAAAGAAATATAAGAATTTAGGGGGAAAAAAAGCATCTTAATCACATTACACCTGCCTCCCATAGTTAGATGTAGGTTGTTTAATCTGTTAAGGTCTTTTTCGGTTCGTTAAATTAATGGGTCTAGATTGACTTCTACTAGGCTATCCAGGTTAGCTGTTATGTTAACTCCAGGATATATGGCTTTCTCTACTACTCGATCGTCCCTCAACGTAAGATTGTTTTTACGCACTATCTGGGTTTTATCTTGATTTAATTTATACCCGGATGCCTTTCCATGTGTTTTGGTGTCCCAGGTTCGTGATCGTATTGGTAGAATTTCCAGATTATTTTCGAGTCTATGGATAAATGAATTGATAAATATCGCGAATAATAATGGGGAGCCTGGGCATCCCTGTCTCGTCCCTCTGGTTATATCTATTTTCTCTGAGACCGCTCCATTCACCATTATTACGGCTTCTGGTGCCATATATAAAATTTGGATTGCTTTAATAAAAGACTCTCCGATACCACTTCTTGACATTGCTGATCATAGATATTTCCAGGAGACTCTATCGAAGGCTTTCTCAGCATCTAATAATATGAGTGCCATGTGTCTCCTGTTGTCTCAGCAATATCAAAAAGTGTAATCACTCTTTGTATATGATCCGTTGTGGATCTCCCCGGGATAAATCCATGCTGACGCCCAGATACAATTTTATGTATAATAGGCGCCAGTCGGTTGGCTAGAAGTTTTGCGTATATTTTTGAGTCGCTGTTTATTAGGGTGATAGGACGATATGATCCAGCTTCTGTAGCATCCTTTTTTTTTTTTTTAAAGTACAATTTTAGCTTGAGCCCATGATCCCGGGGGGTGTCTGCCCTGAAAGATATGTGCAAATAATTTACTTAAGATTCTCTTTAGTGGTTTATAGAAATTACCATAGAATTCTGAGGGTATCCCGTGTAATCCAGCTGCCTTCCCCTTAGCTAAACTATTTATTGATAATATAATTTCCTCCCATTGTGGCATTTCATCCAGACTATCCTGATCCTGTTGTGGTAATCTTAATGTTGAAATCTGATCTAAATATTCCTCAATCTTATCCTGCGGTTTACTCGTCTCTTTATAAAGCTCTTGATAATACCTTTGAAATATGGCTCTTATCTCCTTAGGGTCGTTTTTAAGTCCATATTTTGGATCTTTAATCTCTCATGATATTGGCTGTATTTTGCTGTCTAGTTCGGACAGCCAGTTGGTGTCCGACTTGTTCGCTCAGTTCGTATGTATTGGCTCTATTCATTGATGCTTTGCATATTGCTTTTTCTGTATAAATATCAATGATGGCATTTTTAGCAATTGACACTGTACTTTGTGCCTTTTCAATTTCTTGTCCTATTTGTACTGCTCTTATCAGCCCCTCTTCGGCTGATGGGCCTTTTTGTTAAGGGGTTTAGTGAAAAACGTAGCGTTTCTCCTCTTATCCCTGCTTTTAGGGCATCCCAAACAATCTTGATTGACGTACTACCAATATTGTCTTCTAGAAATTCTGGTATCCAATGTGCTGACAATATTCTTTGTTTAAGAGCAGAATTCTCTCAAAGATCCAAATTTTCGTTTTGTTGTTTATTCTACCATTATCTATGCTCATAATTAAGGGATTGTGGTCCGATAGGACTCGTGGTAATCTATCTATTGAACACCTGGAGATAATCGTGCTAGACGTAAATATGTAATCTAGTCTAGCGAATTTAGCATGTAAGACCTGCATCATTTGGGTGGTTTACCTGCCAACAATCACTCAGACCATGTATTATACATAATTCTTTAAGGGCAGAAAATACCCTTGGCTTCCTACCCTTATATTTAAATCCAGACTCTAATGACCAGTCGCAGTGTAGGTTCAAATTATAGTCGCCACATACAATCAGTGGGAGCAGCCAATGGACCAATTCATTAGTGATGAATTCCAATACCCCTGGGTCATCAATGACATTTCCATATATTGAGCATACAGTTAATTTCATATCATTATTATACCGGCATTCCGCAATTGCCCATCGTCCATATTTATCGGCTGCCGATCTTGAAAATTGTATCCCGTTTCCCTTTACCAGGATGGCAACCCCTCGTCTTTGTACCCTGCGCCGTTGCTATAACCAGTTTATATCCTAGTGTTTTAAGTAAATATTGTTGTGACCCCTCTGTGTGTGTCTCTTGAAGACAAATGATGTTGGCTCCTATTGTTTTTAAACCCACCGCCACTCTTTGTCGTTTTTTCAGATCATTAAGGTCACATATATTAAAGAGAAAGAATTTTCAGTTTAGCCATTAACCCCTTCCACGCGGGGCGGATTCCCCCACGGTGCTGACCGTTGCTTGCGCGGGCGTGGTCATGACGGAACGGTTCCGTCATGAGCACAGCTCAACCGACGCTCATGACGGAACCGTTCCGTCATGAGCGTCGAAGGGGTTAAATACTATATGCATTCCTCCTGCAATCAAGCTCACCATCTCATCACATTTTTTGTGCCACTCTTGATTCTTAATTTGCTTTTTGCGCAGCTTTTTATCCATCCTGATTGTATATCTTATTTCTGTTGAATACCTGAGATTTGTTTTCCCTATCCCTCTGCCACACCCACACCTCCCCCACCCCTCTTAAGGCAGTCAGGCTCAATCCTGAGCCTGTGTGATAGAGTCTGGATCGCCTTCACCCACACTCACACTCCCCCCCCCCCCCCTTATCCTGTTCTCACCCTGATGAAACGAAAAAAAAAAAAGAAAAGAAAAAAAGGAATAGGAAAACCCAATTATATACCATAGCGCGCTGCATAGACCTTATGTTACTATTTACTATTTCCCTCTTCTCCCCCCCCCCCCCTTCATACCCCTCCCCTTCCCGTTTGTGTTACTGGTTCTCTTAATATAGACCCATTGATTGTCTTATTTAGTCTCAGCAGTTTTTTCCCCCCGGTTGTGATCTCATCTAGTGATTTCTGGGCTTGTATTTCGGAAGAAAAATAGTGGGTCCGTTCTAGGTAGATAACTTTTAATTTGGCCGGATTCTGTAAGAAAGCAGATGCTCCTATTTTTTTGGAATGGGGTTATGAGTTGCCTAAGCCTCCATCTTCTTTCAACAGTAGCGTGTGCAAAATCTGGTTTGGCAAAATAAGAAATGTTCTCCCATGTCCTCTTCATGTTGGGTCTGGCCAAATCATAAACAGACTGGCGGAGCAAGAAATTCCCAAAGTATACAAGGATCACACAGGGATATGCTTGTGTATTTACCAGACGCTTAGAGATTGACAAGAGAAATCTATGTACCCTCTGAATTTCCTTATCCCATTCCCAGTGTGCTAGTTCGGGTAAGGAATTTTTCAAAAGAGTTATTGTAAATTTCCTAATGTCATTTCCTTCGCTATTTTCTGGAATCCCTAATAATCTCAGGTTGTTGCGGCGCAGCCGATTTTCTGCCTCCTCTAGTTTCCACATTACATCCTTCAGCATATTATCTTGTGAGGATGTCTGTTCTTTCAGTGTATCTACTGTATTTGAGATCTTCCGTGCGTTTTTCCACCATACACAGCCTCTCTGATATCTCTGTGCACGTTTTCCCTACTTTACGCATAGTACCTTGTAATTTCTTTGAGGCAAGCCATGCTTGACGATTTTCATTTTTAATTTCGTCCTGAAATGATCTCAGAGATTGAAAGATCATTGAAAGGGAGGGCTCTTTAGTTTCGTCGAACTATTTCTGCGCTATCTGACTTGTCGGTAGTTCTCTTGTTATTTTTCCTGCCGCTTTCGGATTACTAGAGAGTAGTAATTGCGTCCCTGAGTAATCCCACCTGAGTTCTCCTCCTCCTTCACCAAATATTCTCTTATTGTGGTTTCTTTTTCCAACCGACCCCCTTTTGTTTCTCTTAGGTATCCTTTTATCATCTTGTTGACTATAATTACTTGTAAGTGAATCCTCGCACTCCACCTCTTCACTGCTACTAGAAAGCCCAATATCGGAGTCCATCGACTCTTCATTCAGGGAGTAGAATTTTTCCAAGGAGTCTGGGGAGAGGTATCCTGCCTCAGGGCCTTTTTTCTGACTAGCCCCTTCATTGCAAATTCCTTGCTGTGGTTGTTCGGGTGTAGCCTCCTCAGTCTCAGTCTCTTTAGTTTTTTCCGGAGTATTACCCTTCTACGGAGCCATATCGATAAAATAGGCAGTAGCGTTCTTGTTTTGGGGGTCCCTATAGGATTCTTCAGGTGAGCCTAATATAGTATTCTCATTACATGATCCCCAGGAGGTCCTCTCCTCTGCCATAAATCCTGGTAATAACACAAGAGAGGTGTTCTGGGGCTTTTCTATGTTTATCACTTCCTGAATACCCAGTTCATTTTCTTTCTCATAGTCGATCAGTGGAAACATACTAGTAATTATAGTTAGCTTTTTCTCGCAATGGCCCCCCTGAGATGTACCTTTCACAACATTGGTTTTAGGGAGAAGCTCTGCTTTATCCTTTGTATTTTCCTGTTTACTCCCCTTACCAGAGCGTGTCTCTGCTTTCTTAGCATCCGTTTCCATTTTTGAATCGCTCTCCTTCCATGTAATCGATAGCGTGTTTGAGCGCGTCTTGCCGCGTCCTCCTCGCGCTGCCATCTTCATGCAAAACTCTGCAGTCTCCACGGCCTCTTCCGGCTTCCTCGTTGCTAGGTAACCTCAGCCGGTAGCCGTCACAGATTCTCCCCACGGAAGCTGTCAGGAGAAGCCGGGCGAGAGATTCCCAGCGAGCGGAGCAAGCAGCCAAACAACGATGTTTCTGGGCTCCGTCAGTTCTACGAGTCCACCGGGTCCAGTGAGCAATTCTCATTTTCTTTTTCCTCTCCTTCCCCCGGCATCACTTACATTCTCATTATCTTGCGAATGGGTTTCACTTTATCGGCCAAATAGCGTTCATTTCGTCAGCAATCAGCAATTCTCCAACTGTCCTGCTCCGTAGTGAGCACAGCGAGGAGCGAAGCGGAGGTGAGTGAATCCGACCTCACTCAGACGCCATCTTGCCTCAAGTCGGCATTATTTTCTCATGCTAGAACCTTCTATTCCCTCCGGGAGACCTAGGACTCCTGCTGTTTCTCCGGTTGCACCTTTCAGCATCTTCAGGTCTCCTTTCCAATGATTGAACTCTGTGAGAAATATCTCCCATCTGGGCAGAGAGGGATTGCTGCGCCGGCGCCAAGTTCGCCAGCGATGTCTGTTTGTTTCACCCGTTCAGCCAGTTTTGTGTGTTCTGCTTGCAAAAGACCCAGCTCCACCGCTACATTAGTAATGTCCTGATGCAATGTTTCTTTAATATATGCTATAGCCTGCAAGATCTGGGCTAACGTGTTGGCAGACAACTTAGTACAGCAACACTCAGGTGAGTCCGGCTGTTTGTGACTCGGTTCTGGGTCGTCCAATTGCCAACACTCAGTGATGTTCTCCGATGCCAATGCTGGATCCAATGAAGAGGGAAGCCCCACACAATAATACAACAATGTCAGCCAGGCACGGCCCCTGTTGGCTCCGGTGTCAACCGCAAAGCTCCCTCCACTTGTGTCCGGCCACCGTGGACAGAACAAGAGTCAGTGAGAAGATGTACTCTGAGGACTGTTACATTTCTTCTCCCCACGCACTAGATGCAGATAGGAAAAGCGTCAGGTGGGACGAATCTCAAGCGCCCCCCCTCCAGCAGAATAAGGGCCCCGGGGACCACAGGGCTCCTGCAATAAGAGCTGGACAATGATCGCCCCTTCCACTAGGTCGCAGAGTCGCCGAGGATGCACGCCTGGATTCCACAGCTCGCGACCCCAATTATGAGTAGCAGGTGCATAGCACACAGGGGGAATGGCAAAATCAGCAACGGCCTCTGGACTCCCCAAAGTAGGCAGCATTGTCCTCACCAATAATCCCCCGGTACACCGACACACGCGGGCAGCTCCGACTCCAATTTGCGCTGGTTGCCGGGGTCCCTTCGTCAAAGCAGCTCAAGCGGTACTCAGCAAACCCTACGTGTGTGGGGATGAGCGAGTTTCTGCCTGCAGACATATTAACAAGATGGCGCCAACCCCAATACGCACTAGTTCAAAATGTGGCAGAGTGCGCTTAGGATGCCGCAGGCCGTGGAGTGTGGATGTCGCTCCGGTAGTAGGCCTGACCTGGCCCCAAGGCCACGGCTGATGTTGTAGGCAGATGTGTGAGGGCTTCAAGGCGATGGGCAGGGCCCCACACCGTAATGCGCTGCGTCACGTATTGCCGCCTACCTCAGTCCTCGACGCCATTGTCAGTTCAATTCCGGGCCGTCAGAGCCCCCATTCCACTACCGGGTCAATGTAGGCAGGTGTGGGGCATGGGTAGATCGTCTACACACCCTCCGAGCGCTCCGATATAGGTCTTGGCGCCATCTTGATTTCCCAGGGCCAGAGTCGCTCCCTCCTCCCGTCACGCCGCTGTGGGGCTGCGTCTGTCCGGGACCTCCGAATTTCGGACCCAGGCAGTGTCCAGGCCCGGTGAAGTCCAATGTGCGCCCCATACCCGTGGCAACAGTACTTGTGTAGGATAATTGATTTGGCTGGCTCAGAGCTCACGTGTCCACCCCCTTAGGCCTGCAAGCCATGCTCCAAGGCACTGGTGTCTATGATGCCTTAATGACGATTGCCAAATTGCTTGGGAAAATGTTGACAGTTGTATAGACCACAAAGGGCTTTTTACTTTTTAAAAAGCAAAAGAGCTAACTGCACCCCCATGATGCGAAGAAGTTGCTCATGAGGGGAGCATACACCTTCTACTGTCTAATGGACTCACCTGCTTTTAAACTTATATCAGTGTCCAAAAAAGTGGCAATTCCCCACTGAATTAAATAGGATCACCTTCTCATACACCTCACTTCATCTACTTTTATGCTCCAAGAGGTTGCCAGGCATGTAACATAGCTGCTGTCAAATGCTGATTACATGGTAACTCACTTTTTAGCTCAATAATAATTTTAACTGCATAGCCAAAAAATAAATACTTGCTATGAATAGAACAAATAGCCTGTTTATCCTACTCTGGACCTTTGTAATGATTTCGTTGGTAAAATAAGCTGGGCTCAGGAAGTCACTATAGCAACTAGTCACTTCTCCACGATCTGGGCCAGGCTTATCATTAACTGAGGCAGCAGTGCACAGAAAGCGTGCGGACTGCTTTGCTTAAATACCAATATCCCAAACGGTTCCCTGCAGTGACTCCTCACACTGTTAGGAGCTAATAATGTAGGAGACTAGTGCTAGCAGTTCCCTGTCAAGGCACCCTGCACCTGAAAGACTGGTGGTATAGGCATTAATGAATAAAGTCACCCCTAATGTCTTTCCAACCAATCCTTCGGACAGAGTTGAAACATATTGATGCCTTTGGAAAAATAATCTTCTCTTCGGACAGTTTAGTCTTCAGACACTTGAAGGCAGTATGCCTTCTGGACAGGTACACCCATGCTTTAAAGAGATATTGCCAGCAAAATCTCGCTGCTCATCCTGGAAGACCTCAGGGCTTCAATGGCTCAAATGATACACGACGGCCAGGTCATGGTGAAGTATGAATTGGATGCTGGTTTGTTGGTTTGTATACCATGGACTGTGCGGGCGGAGGTATTGGCACCAGTGTAGTGCTTAGAAGGCATGGCTGGATGCTGTCAGCAAGCTTCTCTGTGGATGTCCAGGTGCCCCCTCATGGTCCATGCCATTACACTGTTCTAGATTGTAAGTGGTGAAGGCTAATTCAGAACTTAAACTATTCAAGGACAGTTTATTCTAGGGTTCTAGCACGATGCTTGAACCCTAGAAAAAGTGCTTCAGAAAAGCTCTTGTTCACGGAAACATGGCTAAACCAAACTACTGCACCGAACATCACTACAGCCATCCCCCACCAGGCAAGGCCATCAGGACACGCCCAGAGGTGGAGTCACTATCATATTCAAATAAACAATTAGCTACCATCTACAGCGACACACACACCAGCGTCACAGCCTACTTCTCATTGAGTCGAACAATCATGTATATACAACACCAGGACCATACACTAATTTCGCCAGTAACATCACAGACCTCTACGCACCACTCATCATCAATGTTAGCACCTTCCTTCGCCTCGGAGACCTTAACTTTCACCTAGAACACTGCATAAACCTAAACACTACAGCCCTTCTAGAAAACTTCAGACACCTTAGCTTCACCCAGCACGTCATCAAACCACTCGGGAACCTATTGAATCCGATTTTCACCTAAATAAGGAACATCACATTCATCAAGCCAGCAACCATGACCTGTACAGACCACACCCTTGTCAGTTTCAGCATATTCATCCAGCACCACCAAAGACCTACCATCCGCCGAAGCTGGAAAAGCATCCGAGAAAGTGAGTGGACTTCCACCCTCTCCGCGCACCAGCACCCAGCACATGAGCAAGTTGGATAATCATCAAGATCCTCCCCAACTGGATCACCGCATGCTCCAACACCCTGGCTCCCCTCAAGCGCAACCCAACGGCAAGAGCCAGACCACAGGCCAATTGGTACAAAGAGAAACTCAGGCTGAAGAAACATCTTTGCAAGCAACTGGAGCGCAAATGCACAACAAGTTAAGACATCACAGATAAGACATCTTCAAATTAGTCCCAAGACGCTACCACTACTCTAGCACATACAAAACACCAAATCCACAGCTCTTGCTGATCGCATCAACACCAGCACTAACAGCAGCAAGGTAATCTGCACCATCAAAGATTTCACTGCATCTCCTGCCGCCTTCAGCAACATTACCCCTCTCACAAGTCCTTTGTAACAAACACTTGGAATTCTTCTATAAAAAAAAATCACGTCCATACACAGCAACTTCGACCCTCAACCGCACCCAGTCACTGTTGCATCTCAACTTTCCATCACAAATGAAGAACAATCTGTGACCTCGCGGCCTGCATTCACCACCATCAAAATCACTGCTACCATGAAATTCATTACCTTAGTGACCCATCTGAACCTTGCCTCCACTATGCCTTCAGTAAAACACTACTACCAATCAGTGAAGCACTAACATCCATCCTCAATGACTCCAGCGCCACATTCCCAGACACCAGAAAACATGCCTCTGCTCATGAAGCCATTAACTGACGCAGCCACACTTTCAAACTACAGATCCATCTCCTTTTTTACCATACCCAGCAAAGGTCTTAAAGAAACAAATCAACTGATGCCTCACAGGCCACCTCAGCAACCACCAGCTTCTTGATGCCACGCAGTTCAGATTCAGGCCCAACCACAGTACAGGAACAGCACTTCTGGCTGCCACAGAGAACATCTCATGATCCTTGACAGGCGAGATACAGCAGTCCTCATTCTCCTGAACCTCTTCTGTTGTCGGCGTCTTGATCGCCGGGATGACGTCAGAGTACTTACAGACGCCGCCCTCGCACGCGGACATCAGTTCTTGTACATAGCTTTCCGTGCCAGGAACGCAGAGCCATGCAAGAGACAGACACTGGTGCCAAAAATTCGAGGGCCCTGAAAGGGATGACCTCAACCCTAGATATCGGTTCGCAGAACGGGGAGGATGGGTGGGGCGGTGAGGAATCTAACTAACTAATGTTTCTCACAGATAGATCGATACCGAAGGTAAGTAACTTGTTCATCTGAAAGAAAAACGTTAGTTAGATTCCTCACCTTAGAATAGATACCCCAGCAATACCAACCCCGGTGGTGGGTTTGCGAACCAAGATCACACCAGAAAGTCCTGGAGAACAGAATGGCCAAAGAAGCCATCTCTCCAGACTTGGCTGTCCAGGCAATAGTGTTTGGCAAACGTGTGCAGTGAGGCCCACGTTGCTGCCTGACAAATGTCATGCAAGGGGACTCCCCAGCCCAGAGCAGTGGTCATCGCTGTGGCCCGAGTGGAATGGGTCCTCAGCCCTACAGGAGGTTCCTTTTTAGCTAAGGAATAACAGGCCTTGATACACAAAATGACCCACCGAGAGATGGTTCGCTTGTGCACCGCCCGCCCCTTCTTAGCGCCCACGTAGCCAACAAAGAGTTGGTCATCCACCTGGAACTGTTTGGTGCGGTCCAGATAGGATAGCGCCCGTTTTGGGTCCAGACAGTGGAGCCTCTCTTCCTCTTTAGCGGGATGCGGAGGCGGAAAGAAGGTGGGCAGTGTAACAGACTGTCTGATGTGAAAGGCAGTTACCACCTTAGGGAGAAAGGAAGGACGAGTCCTGAGAACAACTTTGTCCGGATGGACGGAAAGGAAAGGAGGCTTAGAAGGGAGAGCCTGGAGCTCACTCAGATAAGTCAAAACAAGATTCAAATCCCACTGAGGCATTACGAAAGGGACAGGAGGAAATATGTGAGTAATGCCCTTAAGGAACCGAGAAACAACAGGGGATTTGAAGAGAGAAGGCTGATCACGAAGCCGAAGGAAGGCAGAGATAGCAGAAAGATAACCTTTAAGAGTGCTCAGAGCAGAGCCCTGCTGGGCCAAAGAAAGAAGGAAGAGGAGAACCTCAGAAAGAGGGGCGGAGAGGGGATCCACAGCCTTTGCTGTGCACCATGCCACAAATTTGTTCCACCTACAGGCGTATACCGTTTTAGTGGAGGGACGCCTGGTTGCCAGAATCACATCGCAGACTTCAGGAGGCAAGTCAAATGGCATCAACTGTCGCCGCTCAATCTCCACGCATGAAGGTGGAGACTGGACAGGTTCGGGTGGAGGACCTTCCCCTGCTGCTGCGACAGAAGGTCCTCCTGAAGAGGCAGTCGTATCGGGGGATCGATTGACAGACTGAGTAGCTCGGGATACCAGTACCTTCGTGCCCAATCCGGAGCCACCAAGATGACTTGGGCCCGGTCGCGGCTGAAGTTCTTCAGCACTCTGGGCAGAAGTGGTATAGGCGGAAAGGCATACAACAGACCGCAACTCCACTCGCGACGAAAAGCGTCCCCGAGCGAGTGCCGCCTTGGAAACTCCAATGTGCAGAACTGCTGACATTGCGCGTTCTCTTCGGTGGCGAATAGATCTAACCAAGGCTCTCCCCACTGCCGAAAGAGGCAATGCGCCACGTCCGAGTTGAGACGCCATTCGTGATCCATCATGCACCAGTGGCTGAGTTTGTCTGCTCTGGCGTTCAGAGAGCCCGCCAGATGTTGAACCACCAGGGTGATGCCCTGATGTTCCAGTCATGTCCAGAGGCGCAGAGCTCCTGACAAAGGGTCCACGACCCCACCCCGCCCTGTTTATTGCAATACCACATGGTGGTGGTGTTGTCCGTGAACACTTGCACCACACTTCCCCGGACAACGGGAAGGAATGCCTTCAGTGCAAGTCGGATCGCTCTCCGCTCCAAAAGGTTGATATGGAGCCGAGACTCCGCAGGAGACCAGAGTCCTCTGATTTCCGCCTCACCATGTGGCCCCCCCCATCCCAGGAGGGACGCATCAGTCACCACTACGTGCTCCGGGTGGGGTAGGGAGAGGGATCTGCCGCTGACCCAATCGCGGTTCGTGAGCCTCCACTGCAATTGTTTTACAGTGCCCAACGAGATCAAGACATGGTCGGACAGGTTGCCCCGATGCTGGGCCCACTGAAACTTCAGGTCCCACTGCAGAGCCCGCATTCCCCACCTGGCGTGATGCACTAACAGGATGCAGGAGGCCATCAGACCCAGAAGCCGCAGCACCAACATGACCGAAACCCAGGATAGAGCCTGAAAGATGGGAATCAGAGCCTGAATATCCCGGACCCGCTGCTCCGGAGGATAAGCCCGGAACTGCGCCGAGTCCAGAACCGCCCCAATGAAAAGGAGCTTCTGGGAGGGACTCAGATGCGACTTCGGCAAATTGATGGAGAACCCCAGCAAATGCAGGAGGTCGGCCGTAGTCTGGAGGTGGGATACGACTTATTGGGGCGAATCCGCCTTCAACAGCCAATCGTCGAGATAGGGGAAGACTGGAACCCCTAATCTGCGCAGATGAGCTGCGACCACCGCCATCACTTTCGTGAACACCCGAGGGGCACTGGTGAGGCCGAAGGGGAGCACGGTGAACTGGAAATGCTCCTGACCCACCGTGAATGGCAGGTAACGCCGGTGGGCCGGCAGGACGGGGATGTGGAAATATGGGTCCAGCAAGTCCAACACTACCATCCAGTCTCCAGGATCTAGGGCAGCCAAAACCTGAGCTAAGGTGAGCATCTTGAACCTCTCCTTCCGGAGGAAGGCGTTGACGCTCCGGAGGTTCAAGATAGGGCGTAGGCCCCCTTTGCCCTTTTTGGGAATCAGAAAGTAGTGGGAATAGCGACCACGACCTACTTCTGGACCAGGAACACGCTCGACGGCCCCTTTGGCCAAGAGGGCCGCAACTTCCTCCCGCAGAAGATTCAAGTGATTGCCCGAGATACGGTGGTACTGCGGTGGCATGGCTGGAGGGGTCGTCTTGAAGGGGAGGGAGTAGCCCCTTCGGACGATTTGCAGCACCCACCTGTTCGACGTGATGGAACGCCAGAGGAGCAGGTGATGCGAACTCTGCCGCCCACTGGCGTGGAATGGGCCTGAAAGCTCGGACTAGGAGGGCTTTGAGGCGGATGCTGCCAGGGTGGATGTGGACTGACTGGCACGTTGTCCCCCAGTACCGCCTCGGCGGAATCCGCGACTGCGTGTAGGTTGAGGTTGCAGCCGGTGGCTAGGCGGACGTGAGGGGGCGCCCCTTCCTTGGCCACGAAAGGCGGAAGTTTGCGGTCGTTGTGCCGAGAGGCCCAAGGACTTGGCTGTAGCCCAAGAGTCCTTGAAGCGCGCCAGCGCACTATCCGCCTTCTCGCCAAAAAGGCGAGTGCCATCAAAGGGCATATCCATGAGGGTACTCTGGACATCTCCCGAGAAAGACGTGGACCGCAGCCAGGCGTGGCGACGGAGCGCCACCGTGGTTGACATTGCCCTACCCAGCGAGTCCATAGTGTCTAGTCCACATCGTATAGCATGTCGTGCTGCATCTCGCCCATCGGCGAGAGACTGGGCGAGCAGTGTCCGGGCCTCCTCCGGACACAGGGGCAGCAAGTCCTCCACCGTATCCCACAGAGAGTGGGAGTAACGGTCCAAGAGGCAAGCGGTATTCAAGAGACCGCAGGCCCAAACTAAGGGAAGAGAACAGCTTCTTTCCGAACTGTTCTAGCCTCTTGGATTCCCAATCCGGAGGAGCAGACAGGAAGGAGGATTGGGAAGTAGAGGCCTGGATAACCAGACTCTCGGGCGTGGGGTGGTGGGACAGAAAACTGGGGTCGCCCGGAGCGGGGCGGTGGCGCCGGGCCATGTTCCGATCCACAGGAGGTACTGTGGAGGGCTTGGACCAGGTGCCCTGCAGAACGTCCACCAGTGCCTCATTGAACTGCAGCAGAGGCTCCGAGGAGCTTGCTGACGGTTGAAGCACTTCAGTGAGGAAGTTAGACCTCACGGCCACAGCAGGCAACTCCAGCCCAAGGGCGTCGGCCGCTTTGCGCAGCACTACTGAAAAAGCTGCACCTTCCTCCGAGGCCACAGTCGGAGGAGAGATGAAACCAGTGTCCGGGGAGGTGTCCAGACCACTGGCATCCCCCAGTTCGTCCGCCCAGTCCTGTGCTAAATGGGCCTGCCTGCGCATAGGGTCCTCAGACCCCTCCCAGTCGCCCCCGTCATCCGACTCCTGACAAACAGGGGAAATAATCGGAGCCGGGCGGTAGATGAAATGTTCATCCATCGGCGTCGGAGACTACGCCGGAGGTGGAAATGGTGTCGGTGCCGGCGGAGAAGGCGTCGTGAGGTCGACCAGCGCTGGCAGAGATCCAGGCCTGGATCCCTCGGGGACCTGCGGCGTCGGGACCGAAGTAGTCGACGGCGCCGAGGCCGGAGCCGCCGGCTCGCGAGGTCGCCCAGTTGAGCCCGCGGGGCCCGAAGGCGCGCCGGCAGGTGTCAACGGCGGAGCCAGGCCCCTCGTGGCCGAGAGGAAGGCACTGATCTCCGCCGGAGTCGCGTCAGTCCCAGGGACCGGCGGGTATGGGGACGGACGCGGCCCCAACGGAGCCACGGGGGTGGAACCACCTTGACCCTCGACCGAGTCGCGCGACCGGCGAGGGGAGTCCGAAGAGCGGTGTCACCACTTGGACTTCTTTGAGTGCTTCGACTTACCCAAAGACTTCGAGCCCGACGAGCGGTGATGGTGTCTGCTGCTCCGCGACCAGTCCTTCAACCTCCTCCTGGACCGGGACTTTGAACGGCGCGGAGCCGAGTGTCGAAGGTCGAGAAGCTTACGGGACCACTCCCGCCTAGCCTTCGAGGTCAAGGCCTGACAGTCGATACACTATTCCGCATCGTGGTCGGGCCCCAAACAGTAAAGGCACCGGCGATGGTGATCCGTCACCGACATCAGTCGATGCCAGGAGTCACAGGCTTTAAACCCAGGCATCCTACCGGCACTAGAGTCGAGTCGACAGTAGACCAAAAAGAGTCAAAAAGTTTAGTCAAAAAATGGGGTAAGCTCTTCCCGGATCGGCGCTGTCTGGCGCGGAAAAAAGAAGAAGAACTGACATCAGCGCGCGAGGGCGCCATCTAAGTACTCCGACGACGTCATTCCGGCGCACGACGCAGACGACGGACGCGGAGCCGCAGACGACGCCTAGCGACTCGCAAGGGGTTTTGCTGACAAAAAATCTTTCCGGATCCAGCCTGACGCCTGGGGATATTCTAAGGTGAGGAATCTAACTAACGTGTTTCTTTCAGATACATATTTACTCTGCAGGCTTCAAAAAACATGCGTAATGATAATTTGGCACCAGGAAACTTTGGTGAATCTGCGCTATATACATTTTCAAGTTAATGGACTGGCTTCATTAGATAAACATGCACTTTCTCCTTGCATTGAATGGGATTCAATAAAAACTGATCGGGAGCATGGAAGAGCACTTGCCCAACTACTGGGCTTATTCCTTACCTATGTCCTCTTGACAGTCAGTCTTTGTATTCATAATGTCAGTGAGAACTTATGAGAGCTGAGAGTGGTCCATTGAATTAGCATGAACTTTCTTGTTAATAGGCAGTGCCCCCTCTCAGCACAGGTGACTTGGCATTTTCTTTTCAATCTGCGGTAAGCAGACACAAATAGTGTAAATGCCAAGGATTTGCTTCCATGCACCTTGAATGAAAAGAATGGCATAAGGTAGGTAGTATCTTGCAGCTAACCATGGCCCGCTGGTGGAGATTGCTGCCAATATGCTTTTCCTTTTGTAATTGCTTTGCACTTACAGCTGGGACAGCCATTACCCCACCCGCACATACACAGACTGCCAGTCATCGGCTAGGCCCGACCCAACCTGCACTCATCAAGTTTTTGTTGCTGATCAGAAGAGGGACAATCCGACTTTTTGCCGATATTGTTATAGTCTAAGTGATCTCTTTTGAAAAGGCACATTTGAGAACACCCGTATCAGTACTTTACTTAAGCTTCCCTGGCCCTCTGTGCCTGGATGGTGTGACCAGTTTAGGAGGTTCTGCAGACATATCTTTTCAGGGTTACTTGTGTGACTCTGTATTGGTGTGCGAAGTTTTGGTGCTGACGAACAAGTTACTTACCTTCGGTAACGCTTTTTCTGGTGGATACAGTATCTGCCTGTGGATTCTTCACCTTGTGAATATCCCCTGCGCCAGCATTCCACAGAACTTTTCTTCCCCAGCATTCCACGTCGACGTGGGCAACGTCATAATACACCGGCTCCGCTCGCGACTCCGATCGACGTCACCGGAGCCATAAGAAGCCCACGTCAGCGTGATGACGTCAGTTCCACCCATTTTTTTCCCGTGCCTTCGAGGCGAACAGGTGGACTAACGACAGACTCAAAGTATACACAGTATACAATACACCAACACATATGCATAGCATACAAAGGAAAAGAATGCTAAATAAACAAGCATTTCCTATAAATGTACAAGAAAGTATAAAAACATTCCAACAAGACCTATTCCATGGTATACAAAGGTGGACAACGGGGAGGCGGGTGGGTCAGTGAGGAATCCACAGGCAGATACTGTATCCACCAGAAAAAGCGTTACCGAAGGTAAGTAACTTGTTCTTCTGATGGATACATCTGCCAGTGGATTCCTCACCTTGTGAATAGATTCCACAGCAGTCCCCACTCCCGGAGGAGGGTGTCCACCTTCCTATACCAGAAAGTCCTGTAACACAGAGCGCGCGAAGTGGCCCTCCCTCTTCATCTCAGAGTCCAAGCAATAATGCTTTGCGAAAGTATGGAGGGAGGCCCAAGTCGCGGCTTTACAAATATCTGCCACAGGAACACCCCGGGCCAAAGCAGATGTAGAGGCTTTAGCTCTAGTTGAATGCGCTCTAATGCCATCAGGAGGAGTCTTACCAGCCAGGGCGTAGCAGATCTTGATAGTCAGAATTATCCATCTTGACAGCGTGCGCTTGTGCACCGCCTTCCCCTTAGAACGACCAATGTAGCCAATAAAGAGCTGGTCATCAAGGCGAAAGTCCTTGGTTCTATCCAGATAAAAACTAACAGCCCTCTTCGGGTCCAAACGATGGAGTCTTTCCTCCTCTTTGGAAGGGTGAGGAGGAGGGTAGAAAACAGGGAGAGTAATGGACTGCCCCAAATGAAACGGAGTGACTACCTTTGGCAGGAAAGCAGCCCTGGTCCTGAGAACCATCCTTTCAGCATGCAGAGTAAGGAACGGAGGTTTGGAACTAAGAGCTTGAAGCTCACTTACCCTCCTTGCCGAGGTTATGGCCACAAGAAAAACCACCTTAAATGATAACAGCCTCAAAGGACAAGAATGAAGAGGCTCAAAAGGGGACCCCATTAGAAAGGTTAAAACAAGATTAAGGTCCCACTGAGGCTTTACAAATGGGGTGGGAGGAAACATGTTTGTAAGGCCCTTGATGAACCTCAGAACAACCGGGGACTTGAAAAGTGATGGTTGATCTGGAAGGCACAGAAAAGCCGATAAGGCCGAAAGATAGCCCTTAACCGTGGCCACAGCACAGCCCTGCTGAGCCAAGTAAAGAGCAAACTGGAGAACATCAGAAAGATGGGCTTTTAAAGGGTCAACGGACCTCTCTCCACACCATTTTACAAATCTAGACCACCTGTAGGAGTAAACGGACTTGGTGGAGTGTCGCCTGGCCGATAAAATAACATCCACCACATCAGGTGGGAGAGAGAAGGAACTCAGGTTGCCCCGTTCAATCTCCAGGCATGAAGGTGTAAGCTCTGGAGGTGGGGGTGTAGAACCTGCCCCTCCGACTGTGAGAGGAGGTCTGCCCTCAGAGGGAGACGGAGCGGAGGGCACGTGGAGAGTTGGAGAAGATCTGTATACCACACCCTTCTTGGCCAATCCGGGGCGACCAATATGACTTGGGCCCGGTCTTGGCGAATCTTCCTCAGAACCCGAGGAATCAAGGGTATGGCAGGAAACGCGTAAAGGAGTCGTGAGCCCCAACTCAACTAAAACGCGTCCCCCAACGCCCCCTGCATCGGATACTGGAGACTGCAGAATGACGGGCAGTGCGTGTTCTCGAAAGTGGCAAACAGATCCACCCGAGGAGTTCCCCACGTCCGAAAGACGTGACGAACTACCTCCGGATGGAGCCTCCACTCGTGGTCGGCGGAGAACTGCCGACAGACTATCCGCACGCACGTTCAGCACCCCGGCCAGATGATTTGCCATCAGACAAATCTGATGGTCCTGAACCCAGGACCATAGACGTAAGGCCTCTCTGCATAGACAAAGCGACCCCACACCTCCCTGCTTGTTGACATACCACATCGCG
Source organism: Triturus cristatus (assembly GCF_964204655.1). Taxonomy (NCBI): domain Eukaryota; kingdom Metazoa; phylum Chordata; class Amphibia; order Caudata; family Salamandridae; genus Triturus; species Triturus cristatus. Next base: position 1,127,035,530 of record NC_140585.1, on the reverse strand, counting down.
GTCGTGTTGTCTGTCAGGACTTGAATCGACTGACCGCGAAGGGAAGGCAGGAAGGCCTTGAGCGCCAAACGAATCGCCCGCAATTCCAGAAGGTTGATGTGAAGCAACCTTTCCTCTGGAGACCACAGACCCTTGATCTCCAGGTCCCCCAGATGCGCACCCCACCCTAAGGTGGATGCATCCGTTATCACTGTGGCCACTGATGGAGATAGATGGAAGTGCTTTCCCTGCGACAGATTGCCCTCTACACTCCACCAAGACAGATCCGCTGCAGCTTCTCTGGAGATCTTGACTGACTCCCTGAGATCCCCGTTGTGCTGATACCACTGCTTGCGGAGGCACCACTGGAGCGCCCTCATGTGCCAGCGTGCATGGTTGACCAACAGAATGCAGGAAGCGAACAGACCGAGCAGACGAAGGACCTTCAGAACTGGAACAACCGCTCCACTGTGGAATAAAGGGACCATCTCCTGAATGTCGAGAATCCTTTGAGGAGGAGGGAATGCTCGACACACAGTAGTGTCCAGTACTGCCCCTATAAACAGGTTGCGTTGAGAGGGCACCAGGTGAGATTTGGGCACATTGATTGAAAAACCCAAGTCGAACAACAGCTGAGTTGTCACCTGCAGATGACGCTGCACCATCTCTGGGGACTCTGCCTTCAGAAGCCAGTCGTCCAGGTAGGGAAAAACCGGAATCCCCGACCTCCTGAGATGAGCAGCCACCACTGCCATCACCTTTGTGAAGACTCGAGGTGCGGTAGTAAGACCAAACGGGACGAGCGCAAACTGGTAATGTTGCGACCCAACCGTAAAACGGAGATACTTCCTGTGCGACTTCAGGATTGGGACATGGAAGTACGCGTCCTGCAAGTCGAGCGACACCATCCAGTCTCCTTGCTGCAACGCTTGAAGAACCTGCGCAAGGGTCAGCATCTTGAATTTCTTCTGCTTCAGGTAAAAATTCAAGATTCTGAGGTCCAGGATTGGACGCAATCTGCCGTCCTTCTTGGGAATCAGAAAATACCGGGAGTAGCATCCCTGACCCCTTTCCTGCTCCGGAACCACCTCTATTGCACCCTTCTGAAGCAAGGCTAGAACTTCTTTCTGCAAGAGAAGCAGATGGTCTTCCGAGCAATAACCTTGGCAAGGAGGGTAAGGGGGAGGAAACTCCCGAAAGGGAAGGGCGTACCCAGTCTCCACGAGGTTCAAAACCCAAAGGTCTGTTGTAACCGATTTCCAACCCCGTAGAAAGTAGGACACCCGACCCCCCACAGGCCTTACATGATCCAGGATGGGGGATCTAGGGCTGCTTCCCTGAGGCCTCATTGGGAGCAGAGGAGGAGGAAGAAGAGGGGTTGCGTCCAGAACCTCTCCGACCCCTTTGCCTCCCTCTATAGGACTTATAGAGGGAATTCTGCTGCTGCTGCTGGGGCTGCCGGTAAGAGCGAAAAGACGATCGCCCAAAGCCCCTAAATTTTCGAAAGGTCGAACCCTTTGCCGGTACTTGCAGGCCCAAGGATTTTGCAGTCAATCGGCTGTCCTTAAAACGCTGAAGGGCAGAGTCCGCTTTCTCCCCAAACAGCTTCTGACCATCAAATGGAAGATCGACCAGCGTAGCTTGAACATCCGCTGAGAAACCAGAGTTACGGAGCCAAGCCTGCCTTCTCACAGCAACAGAAGACCCCATGATCCTTGCCACGGAGTCCGCAGTATCCAACCCTGACTGGATAACTTGCCTGGCAGCCGCCTGAGTGTCCGCTACAACCTCCATGAAGGATGACTTATCCCCTTCAGGCAACTTAGGAGCCAAGGACTTAATGGAATCCATTAGAGCGTGCACGTAACGCCCCAGCAGGCACGTAGCATTAGTCGATTTTAACGCCATGCTTCCTGTCGAAAAGGTTTTTTTGGCTGCCTGATCAGCCTTTTTAGACTCCCTGTCAGCTGGAGACTGAGGAAAGGCACCGGAAGCATGCTTGGAGCATGAAGCCTGCACAACCAAACTGTCCGGGGACGGATGAGTGGATAAAAAGTCAGGATCCCCTGGTGCAACCTTGTACCTTCTTGCCACCTGTCAACACACTGCAGGAGAAGAAAGGGGCTTCTTCCATACCTCTAATACCGGCTCCAATATGGCCTCATTGAAAGGCAACAAGGGCTCCGATGTCGAAGTCGGAGAATGTAACACTTCTGTGAGCAGGTTGGATTTGTACTCTACAGAAGGCAGCTGTAAATCCAGAAGCTCCGCTGCTTTCTTTATCACTACGTGATAGGGAGCCAACTCATGAGGTGGAGAAGACCTGGCAGATGTATGTTCCCACTCTGGGGTCGTATCCAGCCCACTGGCCTCCTCAATGCCCTCGAATTCGACCGAAGAAGAATCAACCTCACCTTCTTCCACCTCTCGATATCTTCTTTCCTCCAACAACCTCTGGGCTTCCCTCCTCGACCGGATTCGGGGGACCGACGTCGGCGACGTCGGAGGAACCAGAGGAACCGGCGTCGACGGCGCCAGACACGGCGCAGATGGAGTCAGCCTCGACGTCGATGGAGTCGGCTTCGGCGTCGATGGAGTCGGCTTCGGCGTCGAAGGTGGCTCCGAAGCCTGTCGAACCTTCCGAGGTCGAATCGGATCCCCAGACGGCGCCGGAAACTGCCAAGAAGGCGCCATCGGCATAAAGGGCATAAAGGGGGCCTGAGCATACTGCTGTGGCACCCCCATTGTAAAGGCCATCGGACCCACGGGACCAGCTGGTGCTCCGGATGGGTAGGCCGCCCTATTAAAAATGCCATACATAGCATTCAAGAAATTAGCCGAATCCGTACCTGGGGCCGGGAACTGAGGCAAAGGAACCTCTTGTGGGGCCTCCGGCACCGGCTCCGCAATATCCTCCACTGGAGCCTCCGAATCTTCAGGTACTGGAACCGACTCTTCCTGCTCCTCATGCATAGAAGCATCCGACTCCACACGAATTGGAGTCGACGTCTTAGACGGAGCCGAAGACCTTGTCGGAGACTGATTCGGAGTCTGCTTACTCGAAGGAGAACCTTCCGGAGACCTTGAAGGTGAAGGAGAAGGAGACAAACCTTTGCTCCGACGTCCATGAGACGAAGCCGACCTCGACCTCGATTTCTTGGACTTCGAGGATCGACGTCTAGAATGTTTACTTTTTTTATGGTGTTTCTTCGACCTCGAAGTCGATGACTCTCTCTTCGATCTCTCCTTCTTCCTCCCTCTTTTTTCCTCACCAATCTTCTTCATGAAGAGCTTGGTCTTCCTTTCCTTAAGTGCCTTCGGGTTCATGCTTTTACAGCATCCGCACTCCTCCATATCATGTTCCGAGGAGAGGCACCATAAACAATTCTGGTGAGGATCCGTAATCGACATCAGGCCTCCACACTCCCTACAGGGCTTAAAGCCCGACTTCCTAGTCGAAGACATAGTCGAATAAACAGAGATACACGACCAAACTACAAAGTAGCACTGGAGAAAAACCGTTGAGCGTCGAAGGCGCGGAAAAAAAGGGAACTGACGTCATCACGCCGACGTGGGCTTCTTATGGCTCCGGTGACGTCGATCGGAGTCGCGAGCGGAGCCGGTGTATTATGACGTCGCCCACGTCGACGTGGAATGCTGGGGAAGAAAAGTTCTGTGGAATGCTGGCGCAGGGGATATTCACAAGGTGAGGAATCCACTGGCAGATGTATCCATCAGAATGTGTAAATATCAGATGGCGACTTTAGTGCAGCTGGGGGGCCTTGCCATCAAAATATTTGGAGAAGCCACAGCCTCACGGCATGCTTGTGGACAGTCTTTGTAGGTGCGGTCACCCTCTTCCCAGTAAAACAACAGGCAATAAGTACAACCGCCAAGTGTATTCACGAGGGCTTGGGAGTTGTGTTGAGACCTTCGCTGTCAGGCTGGGGAGCGGCGAATGCGTGTTGACGACGGGCAACAGCAGGAATGTGCTGGTCAGCCCACAAACACCACAGCCGTGGAAACAGCGGAAGAAAGTGTCCATCTGGAGCAAGAGTGCCAGGGGTAACACCTATGGGCTCGCTTCAATAAACACCATTCATCTTTAGGATCGCTTTTTAATTAACTATTCTGCACGCACGTTTTGTCTGCATGTCACAAACTGCGACCCCGGCCGAACATCATGAAAATAAACAAATTCTGAAAGAACGAGGAAGTTCTGAATGTGTTTCTGTGTTGTTTTAACACGAGCTTTAAACGGTTTTACTTGTATGGTGCCGTGGAAATGTTCTCAAGGGCCCGGCAGGAGTTTTCTTTGCACTTGGTTGTGACCCACAGAGATAGATTTGGTTCCGGAAGAAGAGAGGGAAGAGCTTCGCTGAGGGAAGACGCTACGGAAGGATATTTGCGCTGCCGTCGCCATTTGAAGGATTTTCCCTCTATAGATGCTGCAGCGCGGCTGCCGACAGGCTCTCGTGAAGCTGATTTATGCCCCCACAGACCCGAGGTACTTGGACTCAACGCGCGCGCATTAGTGATGCGGTAGAAAAAAAGTTAAAGTGATCGCGCTTTAAGCGTGCCCGCGCATGAAATTGGCAAAAGTGAAAGTGATCGCGATTAGTTTTAAGGAAGAGATAAGAAAGCCAGATGACGGCTGTGCGATAAGCGCACGTCCGCGCACATGCACGCAAACTGTAGGCCGGCCATGGTAGCATTTTCTGAAGCCCTTCCTAAAAGTCTCGCCAGAGCAGCGCATGCGCTGGCTCAGGCAAGACCTAAAAAAGGACTGTGTTTCGAAGTGCCTTACTCATCTGGGTCCTTTCATCAGTCTGTCAAAGCACCCTTGTTTGGGTGCAGTCCATCCATCAGTCAAAGCACTGTACTTAGTCGCATAGACCCCGCAAATTTGTATAAACACATGCACTCACCGTGCTCACAAATCTATCAAAGCATCTGTAATTTGGTGCAACACATCCATCAACATTTCTAAGCACCAATACTTAGACAAGCTATGCCGGTTAGTCAGCCCAAACATTATTATTCAGGTGAGACATCCACCCAATCATGTTGCCCAAACACCTGTACTCTATTGGGTCAAACTAATCAGTCTGCCAATATATGTGTATTACGGGAGTGGGGGTGCACCAGCCATCAATTAGTCTAAGCACCTCTAGCGAGATATGTTTTTCCAGGCATTTGTACCTACTTAGGAGGGGCCTACTAGTCTATCTTAACATCTACACTCCGGCAGACCTCAACCATAAACCTGTCTAAGCACCAGGCACACAAGTGAGGCAACCCATAATTCAGCCCAAGAACCTTTACTTCAATGAGATACACTCATCACTCAGTTAACGCACCAGGGCTCACTAGAGGCTCACCCTTTAGTTTGTCCAAGCACTTATACTAAGACGGGACCATTAGTCAGACTGTCAGCCTCATGTACCCAGGTGGAGCCCACCCATCAGTATGTTCCATCACCTGTCCTCTGGTGGGCCACAACTGCCACAACCTCACATACCAAATACTGGAAGAGTTCTTCTTCCTTCTCTCTTTCCAGTTCATTTGGAGGGAATTCCACTGCAGATTATTAACCTGGAAGCAATTACTGTAACACAGACAGGTCCAGAACTCAGGAGGACAGACCTCTTTCAAGACACTTCATCCAAAGGAGCAGTACACCCTGACTTGCAGGAAGCTAATTATCCTCAATTTTGAGAAAGGGTACAGTGTCTCTGGCATACACTTCTTCAATGATGCAGCTTCACAAAGCAAACATCTGGTTTCTAAGACCAGAGGGGGAAGAATACAATCAGAAAGTATAATACAAGTGTCCAATGTTTGTATTGAACATTAAAAACAAAATATCGATCTGAGGTGCATCACAGGCTTTAAATTGAGGTTGGAATATGTGGGGAGGAGTGTACAGATTGACCACATTTAGGTGTTTTTACCTCCTGTGGATACAAGGAGATTAAAAATGAAGAGCGTGCAAAATGTACATGCATCAAAATAATCTTGTATGAAACAAATCATGCATATCATCAGGTATTGTGTTATACAGTGACTAAATAAGGGGAATGGGTGAAACAAAATGTACTCACTTTGTGGCACCATCATCGTAAGTTGCCATTAAGACAGCAGTTCCTTCCTTTATGGTCTTCAAATATTCAATGAAGGGTGCTACATCTTTATGGAGGAAGTACATGTATCAAACAACAGTGTTTAAATACACAGCATAACACAAAACTGTCATAAATAGTGCACATGTTTGGGATAAAATAAAGACTTGAGTTTTAAGTACTTTTAACAGAAAGGCTTAACACAGTAACATAACCGACATGAGATTTCTGAAGGGATTGTTTCATACAGAAAGTTAATGAGTTAGGATAATGAGTAAGGGGGGCTTCAAGAAAAAAGGTAAAACAAGTGGGGAATAATTGCACATTTACAATTGTACACATACGACACAAGGGATTGTACTAGTATGAAGCGGGAAGTCTTGTGTTGGTAGGAAAGGTGGGGTCTTGGCCAAAGGTAAACTTGAACTAAGGGAAGAAGAAAGCTGATCAGAGCTACAGGGGAGGGAATTCCATCAGAGGTTATTGTACAAGTCAAAGAACAAACAATGAATAAGCATAGTGGGATTGCAAAGAACCAGAGGGATTACTGAACTTAATGAGCACCCGAGGCATGGGAGTAGCTGTGGCAGGCAGGCAGAATCGCTTTAAGCACTCCGGTAAGAAGTTTATGATGGGCACAATGTCAAGCTTAGCAGCATTTTACTTGAAATCGGTTGGCATCACTGGGCAAGTGCTTTGGGAAGTTGAACAGTGTTCCCATTATAACAATTATTAGAGAAGCAATTCCACAGAAGCCCACCAGTAAGTAGTAACTGATATGCAGCTTACATGATCCAGTGGTCCAGAAACGGATGTGTGGGCACGTTTTACAGATGTTTTTAACTTGGTAGCTGAGTCTGTGGTCATGACAAAGATAATGGTGGGACTCGCACAGCTTGAAAGTAATAGATGTAGATCCGAAAGTTTATGGGCTGTCGCGTGCTACTAAGGTGGCGCTGTCTGTTCCGTTACAGTATCAGACCACAGGAGGTAGCCCATAAACCACAGTGAGACTGGGGCGGTACATTATATCTAACAACAATGTCTCAATGTGGAATTCATTGAAAGGGCAAGTAATATCAAAACGAGCCGTGTAATAAAGTACTTATTGGAGGAATTAATCCACATAGGGAAGACACAGGGAGACCAAGAATATAGACAAATGTATATTTTTAAGGATGTTCAACACATGATGGACATATTACGTCATACGTACATATCATATGGAAGGGAAGCACTGCGTGACAATTAGTGGCAATGTAACCAACAAAATACTGTGCACAAGTGCTCGTGGAGTTTGTGACGGCGCAAGTGACACATAAAGTGGTATATACAGCGGTGAAGACGGCGCAACAGAAACAATAATGGTACATAAATCTGGCAAAGTTAGGGCATTTGTACAATTAATGTAAGAGTTTTTCAAGTAGCAGTACAGCAAATGCACATGGACAAAAAGGCGCCAAAATAACGCTGTTGAAGTCGACGGCGTTTCGGCCTGTAATACTCTAGGCCATCATCAGGACAGGTTACACATACTTGGGGCAGTGAGGCAACCGGGAGAAGGTTCACCAGGCGGGACAAGGCCTTGCGGATAAGTGGAAGGTCCGTGGAAATTAGTAAAGGACGAGGGACTCGGTCAATCGGAGTGAATGGAAAGGCGAGTAAATCACCGCACCCGAGTCCCTCGTCCTTTACTAATTTCCACGGACCTTCCACTTATCCGCAAGGCCGTGTCCTGCCTGGTGAACCTTCTCACGGTTGCCTCACTGCCCCAAGTATGTGTAACCTGTCCTGATGATGGCCTAGAGTATTACAGGCCGAAACGCCGTCGACTTCAACAGCGTTATTTTGGCGCCTTTTTGTCCATGTGCATTTGCTGTACTGCTACTTGAAAAACTCTTACATTAATTGTACAAATGCCCTAACTTTGCCAGATTTATGTACCATTATTGTTTCTGTTACGCCGTCTTCACCGCTGTATATACCACTTTATGTGTCACTTGCGCCGTCACAAACTCCACGAGCACTTGTGCACAGTATTTTGTTGGTTACATTGCCACTAATTGTCACGCAGTGCTTCCCTTCCATATGATATGTACGTATGACGTAATATGTCCATCATGTGTTGAACATCCTTAAAAATATACATTTGTCTATATTCTTGGTCTCCCTGTGTCTTCCCTATGTGGATTCATTCCTCCAATAAGTACTTTATTACACGGCTCGTTTTGATATTACTTGCCCTTTCAATGAATTCCACATTGAGACATTGTTGTTAGATAGTCTGTTCCGTTACAGCGCTAAGAACTACAACGACTATTACAATGCGTCCCCAACTTGGGGGCGGACTCCTTAGTGCACAGCATGAATGAGACTCAGTGGTCTAGTTCAATGTTCAATGTTTCACTCGTGTAATCCATCAAGATCCAAATTAAAGTTTATTCAACATATTATCATCGAGGTTTATTCAATTTGCAAAAAGATTCTCCATATCTTCAAATATTCCAATGTATTAAATCGATGATGCCGTCCACATTATATATCCCCAATGCATTTCGGGCTATTACTGCAGCCCTTCCTCAGGGGGTAGCTCTACAAATTAAAGAAAAAATGCAATGCTATACTACTGTGTATTACGATTGTGCGTTGTTAACTTACAAAGTGTATCCATGTCAGTAGCCCAGGTGACAAACACTATCGCAGTCCATGGGTCTTAATAAAAACTGAAGTATCACTCACTCAATATGACGAGCTGTAAATCAACATCAACGACAATCTGTTAAAGTAAGCGTGTGTCAATACCGCTGTGATTCAATGGTGTCTCCAACATAAAATTTTTCATTAATTTAATTTACGGCTCTCGTATTGCAGTTTACACCACATGGCGCGACTTTTACCTACCCAAGATGGCCGCTTCCATCTTGGACACTTTAGTCCTTTGTCTGTTTCAACACACCCGTTTACTAATCACACTAAACTACTCCGGGCATAACTACGCAAACAGACCGGAGCTCGCTTAACCGGAGCTCGTCTACCTGACCCGCTAACCCGCGGAATTGTGCATACCGTGAGTAGCTCTCTTTGAGCACTTTGTTTAATACATTATGTTGGAGACACCATTGATTCACAGCGGTATTGACACACGCTTACTTTAACAGATTGTTGTTGATGTTGATTTACAGCTCGTCATATTGAGTGAGTGATACTTCAGTTTTTATTAGCGTTCATGGCATGGGGAACGGTATTAATTATGACTTACTGTTCACACGAGTGTTTAGATACCGCCCACCGAGGTGACGCTTCTATCGGTTGATTAAACCCCTGCATTAATAACGCGACACGCAGTTTAGCTGCATTTCTAACTTGCACAATTTCACCACCACGTTTGATTTATTTTTATTAAGACCCATGGACTGCGATAGTGTTGGTCACCTGGGCTACTGACATGGATACACTTTGTTCACTTTGTAAGTTAACAACGCACAATCGTAATACACAGTAGTATAGCATTGACAGCATTGCATTTTTTCTTTAATTTGTAGAGCTACCCCCTGAGGAAGGGCTGCAGTAATAGCCCGAAATGCATTGGGGATATATAATGTGGACGGCATCATCAATTTGATACATTGGAATATTTGAAGATATGGAGAATCTTTTTGCAAATTGAATAAACCTCGATGATAATATGTTGAATAAACTTTAATTTGGATCTTGATGGATTACACGAGTGAAACTTTGAACATTGAACTAGACCACTGAGTCTCATTCACGCTGTGCACTAAGGAGTCCGCCCCCAAGTTGGAGACGCATTGTAATAGTCTGTGGTCATGACCACAGTGCATTCGTCAAATAAATGTGTGAAGAAGCCTCTACCTTAGTAGGCAGTTATTTAGGGGCACTTGTTAATTATTTTAATGTTGTAATGGTGCAGAAGGCAAACGGACCCTCCTCATGATTCAACCCTCTAAAAACTTTAACATGGTAGTAAAATGAGGAGCTTTTACAGCACAGGTTTTCTAAAATTCTTTAAAAAGCAACAGACTACAAAGTCAGATTAAATAAATTGAATATGCAATTTGAACAGCCTCTTATTTTAACATGGTGTTTACAACCTCTTTCTTCACTTCTACCATCCATTTACCTTTTTAGATATATACAGAGAAATCCTTAGGACATACATGTTGCTTTATATATAACTAGATGAGAAGGGGCTCGGGCAATCTCTTTGTCTACATTTGGAATTGTAGGCATTTAGCTTTGGGTGAATTAAAGTACCACTTTAAAAGGAAAAAACACTGACTGGACCATTGTGTGCACTATAGAGTTTTACGTTTCACATCCAAACCACCTCCCTGTATAACCACTGAACTGTTCTCCCTCGCTATCTTGAGGGTCAAGTGGTAAAGGCGTACACTTGGTGCGCAGTTTGGGTTAATCGTAAGATAGTGACTGAAAACCATAGCTAAAATGCCTCAGGTGTCCCAGTTGGAGTCCAATAACCCTTGACTGCACTGTGATTACCCACTCTGCCCCAAATACTGCCCAATTGATTTGCAATGAAGGGGCATTGCTATTGCCCACTGTCCCAAAAGAAATCAGCAGTGATACTGGCCATTTCCCACAGCACACCTTGGTATGACACTGCAATTTCCAACAGTCAGTGCGGAAAAAAACAGCAATACAGGATCATGCCACATGTGCCAGCAGCAGAGCAAGTACAATGCAACGGAACCCTGTGGAATCCCTACTCCCAAGATTGCTGCCGCACCCAAACTTAGCGTACGGAGAGGTCTGTTTGCATGGTCATAAGCAAATGATTGAGCTTCTTTTGTGTGCTCCTTGCTTTTCCCTCAGGGATAACCGTGCTATGTATTGTTGTTTTGACCACTGCCTGGCTTCTGCAAGAGCCACCAACCCTTCTTCCTGGAGAGCATTGAATGCAGTCGGAATAGCCTTTATGCTGCGCCGCGCTAAAATATCTGTGATGAGAATAGTGTTATTTGGTGCATGTGTGAGAATATCTTCTTTGGCACATGCGTAGTACAAAGATTCTGTTGGTGATGAACCAACTGCTAGCATTTACCCTTTCTTAGTTATATTTTAATGGAACAAATATTTTGGCAAATGTTGCCATTTTTTTAAATTATTTATCAACTTACACTGGTTACCCTGAGAAAATCTTAATGAAATTGGAAAGCCTTCCTCCCGAAATAATAATAAAACAGCCCCGTGGATGGGTTTTCAGGGACCTCTTGCAGGTTTTATGATGGGAGCTGCACGCCGCCCTCTCCTTAGTAATAAAACAGCCACAGGGGATGGGAGTTCCTGGGGGCCTCTAAAAGGCTTGGGGAGGGGTGGTGTCAAACCTCTCCCCTAATAATGAAACGCCCAAAGGGGATGGGGTTTATTATTTTGCTAATTTGAGGAATCTTCATGAAACTTTCCTAAAATACATGTTATACTCCTCAGATTCTTCCTAACAAGTTAAGGGTTGATCCGTCAAGCAAGCGATGAGATGATGGGTTCCCCAAAAACTGACTGCAAATGTTAATTCACAGAGGAAATCTTTAGAGGTGAAAAAACGTTGGATGGAAGTACATAAAATTTTGCAGAAACCGAACTGGTTTGAAAAGTGCGCTCTCATTTTGTGTAAATCCATTTAGTAGTTTTTGAGAAATTCACATTTTAAGAGGTGCTCGGATGGTTTTGAAAGGGTTAAAAAGATCGCTATATCTGGACTGTTGTCCGCTTTAAAGGAGACTAGTCAATCCTGCAGACAGAAAAAAGAAAAGAAAAAAAAGGACATTTGGGATGGGAATCTGTGGCAGGTTGGTGCTGTTAAACAAATCTTCACAAAACTTTCCAAACAAAAGGTTCATCCATCTCAATTCCTTCCTGGAACGTTTCAAGCACGGGCCGAAAAATAGGGGGGTCCCAAAACATATTTTCTCCATGCAATTTCCTCTAGGAACTTTAAACATTAAAGTCAAAATGGTTTAACTGAATTAAACTAAGTTTGGCAGAAAGCTAGATCTTTACTGTGTAGTTATGGTTCAGCTGCACTTTAAATTTAAAAGATATTTGTTTGGTTTGGCTATAACTTTGGTCCAAAGGGAAGTTTCTGCACCAAATCTGGCATGTGCTTAGCATATGCAATTAATGTACTCCTAGCCAATTATTTATACACTTCAGTCAAAAACATGTCTTTTCTCATTTAAGCTCCTGTAGGAATATTTGCTCACAGCTGCAGCAAGAACTGCTTAACAGAAATATACCAAACATAAAAGGACTTTAATGAAAGCATTGTTTTGCAGCATCTTTTAAAACCATTGAATCGTTTTTGAGATATGAACAGGCTAACCCTTTTGAATATCTCATCAGCTGAAAAGCCATTTGTTGATTTGCTTCTAACTTTTTTACAGTTTGATAAATATGAATAAAATGTATCAGCCGCTTAGTATGTTGCTATTTACAAATGTAAGCAGATGCATTAAAAGAGGGAGGGAATTAAAAATGGAGGGGCAGAAGAGCTTTCATTTGGTAACAGCTTTAATACTGTGTGATTAATCTAAACAGAATCTGGCAGAAACATGGAAAGATTGGTTTTATAACTGGAGTATCAAGTTTTGTAGCAACATTTTAATTTGCTTATAGCTTTGGCACAGTTTGATGAATCTGCATCAAATATGGGTTGCAGATACACCCACTGCAGTTATGGCAGATTTTGTGCCAATCCAATTGAGGGGGGAGTAAAGGATAACACAAACATTTTTATGTACTAATACCTTTGGCACGGTTTGATGAATATGAACAAATTCTGTCATAGTAGCCTTTTTTGCTTACACAAATTTGAACATGTCAACGGCAGTCAAGGGAGGGCACAGAACAAAAGAGGGGGTTTGGTAAAAAAAAAAAGTGCTAATTTTCTAGCAACACTAGCAAAGTGTAATAAACCCACATACAATTTGGAAGTAGCTTGGAAGCATCGTTTTCTGTTGGCTTGTCACGTATTGTATCAAACCATTGGGGCAGGTGGTGTTTAAGGGATTGCAAAAAAGAATCATTAATTTACATATCAAATGTGCAGGTACTTGGCAAGTTACAATAATAAAGGTATTTCAGATTTTGGGTCGATCCAATGTGTAGGGGGTGGCTAACGTAGCTTGAGGGGGAGTGGTCAAGCTGTTTTTGATTTACTAATAACGTTCGCTCAGGTTGATGGATCTGCACACAATTTAGCAGAGACTTAGCATGTTTCACCTACTCTTAGTTTTCTCAGTTTCATGCAGGTCTATGAACAGTGGGAGCAGATTTAAAATGGATGTCAAAACAGTGTACATTTGCTGTTAAATTTGGCACAGTTTGATAAATCAGCATGAAATTCAGCAGAAGTTTGGCAGATTTAGCTTTCGGTATATATCAGATCCGTAAAAAGGTGGGGGGCAAAGATAAATGAGGGGCAACAAAAGTTTCATTTACTAAGAGCTTTGGCCCCGTTTGATGACTCTGCATGCAATTTGGCAAAAGTAAGCAAATTAAGCCCAGTATATGACCAACCAGGCCCAGAGACCGACCCTCTGTGTCTGGCCAAAGAACACGGGCAGCTCAGACTGGGTTTACCGCAAGTGAAGTGAAAATGGTACATCATAAAAAAACATGTACTTCACTAAGGAAATAAAACAGTTCAGTACAACTCTGAGTGGACAGCATGATTAAAACAACCAATGGCAAAGCCAATAATTTCTCCACTCTAAAAGGCTAAGCTACTGGCTTTGCCAATGCTTTTTTGATTGGCATCAAAATGCCAAAATAGCCACCAGCGTGTCACGATGCATTCATCATGATGCATGTGCATTCATGCTGACCCATGGCCCAGTCATTTTGAAAAAGGCATTTCTATAAAAGACAAGATGGCCACCGATTGATACGTCCTAACAGGTTAAAGTTTGCATCATTAGATCTCGCCTACCAGACAGTGTAACCTGTCTGGTTGGAAACTATCTAGTGTGAATTTACTGTGGGCTTACACCTCACACGTTAGCCACCATTGGTTAGATTGATTGTCCCTCATGTGTTTGCTTCTATTCAATGGCGTGCGTTTCTCTTTTTGTGTTAGTCCCTTCCCTAGAGCATATCCTCATGACACTAGTTGGATTGGTTTACTTGTAGTCATACGCTGCTTGATTTTAGGCAACAACGTTTTTCTTTTTGATTAGGCACTCCAAGAGTGTATCAGTTTCCCAGCTCTCCATGCATATGCTTCTCCCACCTTCTCCCATACTCCATGTTGCGCTCTCTCTCCCTTGTCTGAGTCTCCCCGCCTCACACAGTATTGCTCTCTTCATAGTGTGCTGCTATTCCCCGCCTCTCAACTTTATTTCTCCCTCATGCAAACTCCTTTAACCCTGTGGTCCTTTTATTATTTTTTTTTTTTATTCTTTTGTTGGGACGGCTTGGTAGCAAATTGCTGCTGGTCCCCTGTCCCTTAAAAAAACGCGTTCACGCTACTTCAATGTAATATTTTTTAATTATTTACCAATGCTGTTCAGATTGACAAATTATAAACAAATATGGGACCCATGTCATGTCCTAGGTATGCATATGTTCAGCGATGCATACATATATCATGCATGCTTGCCTACAGAGAATGCGGCGGCGGCGTCATTGTACCTCTTATTTTTCTTTTTTTTTTGCCTTTTGCCGATGCTGTACACAGCATTGGAAAATGGCAAAGCCTATTAGCCTTTGCCAATGCTTGTTTTTTGATTTACCATTGTCATGCGGAAGACGGACGATTTAGAACAGGAAATTGGAAGAAAAAAGAAAGTACACTCCTGCACAAATAAAATAAGAAAATGGAAGGAAGTGTCACGGTAGCACTTTACAACTATCGAACCGTCGTAAAGTGGAGAAAAAAAATAGGGTTGGGGCAGGGAGCAGACGAGGTGAGTAAATACAGACAGAGCATGCGTGGAGACCGAGGAACAAGAGCTAGACCAAGGGAATACATGCACTCCCATGGAGTGTTGACACCTAAAGAAAACTATCATCCGTAAAGCCTACAGGTCTGGCTTTAATAGGCTAACACATTTATATAGCATTTAAGCATGCCTGTATTTGTGTGCTTTAATGTTTTAAAATGAGCAACTTAAATGTAGTTTAGTGATACTTCGTTATCACTAAACTACATTTCAACGTTTCTTTTGGCAAAAGATGTGAGAGAACAAGAGACTGAGTATTTGTGCAGAGAAGAGGTGGGGTCAAAAGGGGGAACAATGAGTAGAGAGAGAAAGCACTTGTCAATGACAATGCATTTACTGAGCTGACCTCAATTACTCTGATACACTGATTATACGCTGACATGTAAATGTTTGGTGCCATGTGGCAGAATGTCTTCTGATGTAGGCCATGGATTGAGGGGTACATAACGGGTGATGGGGATCAGTCAGCTAGTGATCATGGTAAGTCATTGTTGGACCTGGCCCTTTTTGCAGGGTTATCTCCAAACTTTTTGCCTTTTTCATCCTAGGAAGTGGTTTTTTAAATTGTGTGTTAGGAAATTCGCCTTTTAGGAGGTAGGAATTTTCTTGCTGTGCCATTCTGTGCCTATGCTTGTCTGTAGAATACATGTCTGGGTTGGCTGACAGTTGGCACTCTTGTGCAGTCACTAGTCTAGACAGTCACACAAAAAGAGCTGAGCTAGAGTGGTAGGAGGAGTTTTCACTGACACCTTAATAGGGCTGTGCCTGTCCTCACCCAAAGCACCCTCCTTAATTGTGATGGATCCGACTCACCCATTCCCCTCCGCCACACTTGACTCTAGTCCTCTCCCTTCTGTCATTACTAAAATGGGATGAACAAAATGGCAAGAATGATGGAGATAGTAGGATATATCTCGGCTTCTGGGCACCTTCACGGTTCAATTTGGAATTAAGTCTAGTGATGAGCCTCCCAGAGTGGTGTCTGGACACTGCCTCTTCCTAGATCTTTAAATGGAATCACACAGACCATCAATGTTGATGTTTTTGAGAGAAAAAACAGCTATGTTTAATTTTTTTCGTAATCAGTAAATGAGTTAATCAATTCATGAATGACTATGGCTTGCAGCATGCACAGCTTAGCAATGCATCCCGGGGCTAGAATAAATGCTACTGGTTTGTGTATCCAGTAGTGACCTCCCTCATGCAGGTTCGAATGTTAGTTTTGGCCTCAGAAGAATTGCCTAAAATAGTAGGACACGGAGTGTTGTCCACTTAGGATATCAACTTGAAATCAAAAGCTACAACTATGGCAGCACAAGGGGGCATGTAAAGTTTAAACAGGGCAGGGCTCAGTTTCGAGCCTTGAAGGCCCACACATCTGAAAGAACACAGATCTGATTGAAATGATCCAAGAGAGAACATCTGGGCTGTAACTGAAAGAAAGGAGAATATCAGTTTCAGGGACACATTCTCAACACCAACATCAATTAGTCTGGTTCAGAGTACTTAATGAAACACTGTATTAAATGCTGCAGAGAGATTAGATTCTGAACTTTGTCCCAATTGCAGAAATTTTAGTACAAGTGGCACTAGGCATCTCCAGGTTTCTTCCTGTCGAATGAAGGTAGACTGTATTTTGTGGCCTACCTTCTTGGATTCTGAGAATGAAGTTCTCAGCTAGTAACAAAAATTGTACTCTTGTGGGCAAAAAATACACACTTTTGGGTTTCCCAGATGTTGGTCACTTTGTCATTGTCCCTTAGGATTAAATCAATACCTTATTGAGGAGGCTTAAGCAGGCCAAAACAGTATCAAATTGTTTGTGATACTGTCTGGAGAGGACCTGGCCTGGCTCCTACTGGAGAAGGAGCAATGCTAATTTGAATATGGTCATTCTCTGTCTAGAGTGGCAGAGTAGCTGAAAAACAATGGTCTGGAATGTGACGCAAGTTGCTGCCAATTCCTGAGATTAGTTCAATTACCCCTTCTATCACTTTGTTTATTGTTGTTCTCCTTAGGCCATCTTTCTGAGTCAGGAGAGTTTCTAAAAAAACTGAAAGGATAAGTTACTTACCTGTAATCCTAGTTCTCTTCCAGGGGTATCCTCATCAAAGTCATAAGCACTGAATATTCCCGCCCATGTGCGGGGACCCCGGAAATAATACAATTATATATGAAGAACATATATATACAGCTCTGTATATGTATAAACATATATTATTTTTTCCCAAGCAAATGCAGCCCCCATAGAAGGCTATACAATGTAGACACAAATATTCCGATAATGCACCATAGGTATAATAATACACCTAAATCTCTCTTTTTTTTTTTTTAATGAGGTAAAACACTCATGATAAATAAAAGAGAACACTGTGCAAAAACACAGATCCACAAAACATTGTTAGCCTTCAGGCTGCATTGCAATACAATACCATAGAGACTGAAAAGCCTTGTACAGGTAAAAACTGGCACCGTGCCTTTAAGGCAGCCCTGACTCCAATATCCCATCATGCCTCAGGGGTGACAGTTGGGTCAGTTGTTCTTTGCGGGACCGTAGTCCTAAACACAAAGATATCCATGTTAAATAATCCACTCCTCATAATTGCCTGGGGAGGCGGGTGGGTTGCTTATGATTTTGATGAGGATACCCCTAGAAGATAACTAGGATTACAGGTAAGTAACTTATCCGTCTCTTCCAGGGGATCCTCATCAATAGTCATGAGCACTGAATAGAATAGCAAGCCCACCTTCCACCTGCAGGCAAATGAGAACTGCACTATACATGGAGTAAAACCATTGACAAATTAGTTATGGAACAGATTTCTCAAGGAGGCTTGTCCTACTTGAGTGTCTACTCTGGTGTCCCGAGTCCAGACAATAATGCCTTGTAAATGTATGGACAGATCTCAAAGTGGCAGCTTTGCAGATCTCAGAGAGTGGGACATTATTGAGAAAAGCAGCAGTAGCCGCCTCTCCTCTTGTGGAATGCGCTTTAGGTCGAGCGACCAGTGGCTTCTGCGCCAGTTGGTAAGCCAATTTAATGCCTGACACAATCCACCTAGCAATGGAACGCTTAGATGCAGCAAAACCTGTTCGGACAGCACCATAGTTTACAAACAATTGGTCAGATTTCCTGACAGCCTTAGTCCTATCTAGGTAGAATTTTAGAACCCGCTTAACATCTAAAGAGTGCAACGCCCTCTCAGCTGGCGAGGAGGGGTTGGGAAAAAAGGTTGGTAAGGAGATAGTCTGACTAACATGTAAATCTGACACCACCTTTGGTAAAAAAGATGGATGAGTTCTCATCACTACCCTATTCAGATGAAAAATTGTGTAGGGTTCTTTAGAACAGAGGGCCTGTATTTCACTCACCCTACGTGCTGAAGTGATAGCTATTAAAAAAGCTGTTTTCCACGTAAGGTGCTGCAAAGTAGCTTTATGTATGGGCTCGAAAGATGAACTCATAAGCTTCAAAAGAACCAAGTTCAGCTCCCAAGAAGGCGAGGGAGGCCTTACTGAGGGGTAAACCTTTTTGAGCCCCTGCAAAAAATCCTTCACCACCTGCAGCTTAAAGAATGACTGCTGCGAAGGGGAGCGCCTATATGCTGTAATGGCCGCTAGGTGAACTTTAATGGATGAAAATTTCAACCCCACCCTGGCTAAGTGAAGAAGATAAGGCAAAATAACTTCCTCTTGACATTTTGTAGGGTTATACTGATGTTGAATACACCATACATAAAACCTCTTCCACTTACAGAAATAAGAGTGTCTTGTAGTAAGCCTCCTAGCTTCCTTCAGTATAGTCATACACTCCTGGGGAAGGTTTAAATGGCCATACTGGAGGACTTCAGGAGCCATGCTGTTAAGCTCAGCGAGGGAAGACTGGGATGGTAAATCTTCCCCTGCATCTTGGTTAACAAGTCCGGTCTGCACGGCAGGCGCTTGTGAGGTCGGATCGACATGGGGAGGAGATCCGTGTACCACCACTGCCTTGCCAGTCCGGTGCTATGAGGATCATCTTGGCAGACGAGTATTGCAGTTTGGTCACCACTTTGGGGATCAGTGGGAGAGGCAGAAAGGCGTACACAAATGTAATTGACCAATCGATCAAAAGGGCATTCCCTATGGATCCTGGCCGATGGTATCTTGAGGCGAAGCCTCGGCATTTCGCGTTGTTTTCGTCCGCGAAGAGATCTATTTGCGGATGTCCCCACTCCTTGAAGATGCCCTCTAGCACCTCGTCGTTGAGTACCCAGTCGTCTCGATCTTGAAAATGACGACTGAGCAAGTCCGCTTTGACGTTGAGCTCTCCTGGCAGGTGCACCGCCTTTATCGAAATGTTCCTTGCTAGGCTCCAGTGCCACAGGGACTGAGCCTCCAGAGAGAGTGTCCTGGATCGAGTACCCCCCTGTTTGTTCAGTTAGTACATTGTGGTGGAATTGTCCGTTTGTACTAGAATGGGACTCGTCCAGATTGCGGGCAGGAAAGATTTGAGGGCAAGGTGGACTGCCCTGAGTTCTAGCATGTTGATGTGATACAACCATTCGCTGCTGGACCAAAGTCCTTGGGTCTGTAGGGATCCCAGATGCGCACCCCAACCCTGCAGGGATGCGTCGGTGATCAGCGTCTGAGATGGGGGTTCTTGATGAAAAGGAATTCCCACCTGTAGATTGAGTGGCTTCAACCACCACTTGATTGACTGCCTGGCCGCTGAGGAAAGACAGACTGTTTCCTCCCACAGTGAATTCCTTTGGTCCCATTTGTCCTCCAGATCTTGTTGGGGAGGACACATCCTCAATCTTGCACTGGGCACCAGGAATATGCAAGATGCCATGGCCCCTAGCAGAGACGAAATCTGTCGCGCTGTAGACAGATTGTTGGTGATAATCTGCTTGCCTTTGTGGATCAGGGATAACCGTCTCTCCTCCGAAGGAAACACTTTTCCTACTGCGGAGTCTATAGTTGCACCGAGGTAGTGTATCCATTGGGTTGGTGTGAAGGTGGATTTCTTGAAGTTCACCCTGAGCCCCAATCTGTGACACAGATTCAGGCAGCGTGCCAGCTGTGAGTGTACACTCTGAGGCGATGGGCCTTTTATCAGTCAATCGTCTAGATAGGGATAGACGAAGACTCCTGCGCGCCTCAGTGCAGCCGCTACTACTGCCATGCATTTTGTAAACACTCGAGGGGCCGATTTCAGGCCAAATGGTAGAACCTTGAACTGATAGTGAGAGGTCCCCACTACGAACCTTAGAAATTTCCGATGACTGTGTACGATGGGAACATGAAAGTACGCGTCTTGCAGATCCAGCGAGCACATCCAATCGCCTTGCCGGACATGAGGATATATTTGGTGAAGCGCAAGCATGCGAAACTTTTCTCTTTTGATATGCTTGTTGAGTGTCTAAGTCCAAGATGGGTCTGAACTCTGCTTTTGTATTTCTTTTTTGAATTAGAAAATATCTGGAGTAGACTCCTCTCCCTCTCTGCGCCCTGGGAACTCTTTCTATTGCTGATTTGAGCAGAAGGGTCGCCACTTCTTCTCTTAGCATCTTGAGGTGTTGAGATGATTGTACAGGGTGGATCGAGGGAGGAGGACTCCGGAAACGAAGCGAGTATCCATGTCGCAGTATATTTAGAACCCACTTGTCCTTTGTGATGGATTGCCACTTTGGAAGATGGTTTGCAATACTTCCTCCCACCGGAGCGGAGGACGGCATTGGAGGAAGCAGTCTCTCATTGCTTTCCTTGAGCCTTGTTTCCACCGCCGGCCTGGCGGTTATTTCCACGTCCCCTGGATGATCTGCGGGACTGAAATTGTTGCTTCTTTTGCCCTTGTTGGTCTTGATTTTTCTGCAAGTGAGGGGTTTGAACCCTCTGTTGGTAGCTACGCCTGTCGGTTCCCCTACGGCGACGGAATTCTTTCCGTTTCTCTAGCCCCACGGCTTTCATGGTCTCGAGTTCTGACTTCATTCGAGCCATTTCGTCATCCGCATGAGAAGCGAAAAGCGAACTACCCGAGAAAGGCAGATTCAGAATTCTTGCCTGTGCTTCAGGTTTCAAGGCCGTCAGCCTTAGCCAAGAGGATCTTCTGGCGGAAATCCCATGAGCATACGAGTGTGCTGCCAACGTTGCTCCATTTGCTGCTGCGCTTATCACTTGGTTTGAAACTAGGCTGCCCTCGTGCAAGGTTTCTTCAAAGTCCTTTCTGTCTTCGGAAGGTACTTTTTCTATAAATCTCTGCAGGGAGTCCCATAGTGATCTCTCGTAGCGTCCCAGAAGCGCTGAGGCACTAGCCACTTTCAGACTAGAGGCCGCCAAGCCACATACTCTTCTCCCCCAAGAGTCTTGTGATTTACTTTCCTTATCCGGCGGCACTGTGGATGACGACACCACTGAATGAGTTTTTCTGGCAGCAGCCGTGATCACAGAGTCCGGTGGAGGGACCGCCTTGAGAAATAGAGGATCCTCAGGAGCCGGACGATATTTCTTAAGAATCCGCGCCGGCGCAGATTTGATAGTCGCTGGCGTGAGGAAGATATCCATTACCGGTTTAAGCAACCCAGGGACTAAAGGCAACAGTGGACGAGACATCGCTCGCTCATGAAGGGTCTCGAAGATGACCGAGGAGGTGGTTTCTTGAACAGGCATGGGAATGTTCAACTTTGTCGCTCCTCTGCACAACACATCTTGGAAGGTGGTGATGTCGTCCACTGGCGACACTCTAGATGGTGGAGTATCTGAGAGTGTGGGTGAGTAATCCCTTCTGGACGAACGGCTTGACAAGGAGGATGAGGGAGACCTCCGCCGCCTTCTCCCCGATCGGATTGACTCTCTTCTATGAGAGGTGGACCTGGATCGCCTTCTGGGCGAGCGTGAGCGCCTTTGGAATTCTCTTCCTCGAGAATGGGATCTTGCTGGTCGTGATGGTTGATCCAGAGTCCTTAATCCTATTAAGGAATCCTTAACTGCCTGAATCATTGAAGTGTTCTGAGGCATTTCCCTGCCGGGGCTCTGAGGCAGAGCATGGTCCTCTTCTTGAGATGTATGCTCCACTGGAGAAGCTGGAGAGAGACCCAACACCTCCGGTGAACCTGATCTTGTTCTCGAGCCTTCAGAGGCTGAAGGTGAAATTGAAATCGGACGCGATGAATCGTGCTCCGATGTGGTATATACCAATCTATGAGGAGATTTGCGTCTTGATACTTTCTTGAAAGTCAGACGAATGTGTGACGTTTCCTGATATCCCACCGCGGGGGACCGTCTCGACGGTGATAGGCCTATCACCGGAGATCTGGACTTCGACGCCGAGTGGATAACCGGCGATGTGTCCTGCCTCGACGTCGAGAGCCTTGTCGTCGACGGAGGACTTGTCCTGGACGGAGGCCTACAACCCAACGGGGAATCTCACCTCGACGTCACTATCTTCTCCGAAGATCTGGAGACCTTAGACGACGGAGGCACCTGTCTCGACGTCGACTCTGACGGAGGCACCCGCCTCGACGTCAACTCTGATGGAGGCACCCGCCTCGACGTCGAATGTTCCGACGATGATCTTTGCCTCGACGTCGTCAGCACTTTCGAAGACGATCGCCTTTCTCTTGACGGCGAATCAGGTCTCGACGTCAAAGATCTTGCCGGATCTTTTGACAACGATCTTTGCCTCGACGTCAATGTAGATTTCGACGTCGAATGCCTGTGCTCTTCATGCGACATCGACTTCTCTCTAGGTGTCGATTTTGACATTGAGCGATGTCTATCTTTTGACGTCGAACGATGTTTTCTTGACGTCGATCGGCGATGACCCTCCTTCAACGTCGAAGGATGTTTTCTTGACGTCGAAGTTGCCGACAACGAACAAATGCGCTTCGCCGCCGGATCGAGCGTCGACATGGACTTTCTTTTGGAAGCATGACTCCCCCTGGACTCCTCACCTCTCAGTTACGATCCCGCCGCTGGAGTCTTCGACGCCGAGCCCGACGCCGATGGAGAACAGACAGAGACCAGCTGCTTCGACGTCGACCGCTCCGAAAGGCCATAAAGCCTAATTCTCTCCCTCTCTTTCAAAGTCCTCTTTGAAAGGTCCTTGTAGTGACGACAGGATGCAGGAGAGTGAGAATCTGGGGTAGACAGACGATACACACATCGTGTGTGTCTGAAGAGGCCTTCTTTTTGCCACAGGATGGACACGGCATGTGTGAGAAGTTAGCCTGATATATGATGTCACTAATTCTAGTGTACACCTTGTATCAGTCAAACAACCCTTATGGTGATTGGTTGTAAAGTCAACCTTATAGACCAGCTATCCTAGTGGTAGCATGGACAAGAGCAGTCTTAGGCTAAACTCTGAATGGCATGTGAAGCCAGCTGTTATACCATATGCAATCCCTTGAATACTAAATGAAAGGACACCACAACAGATATATATAAAAATAGAATGCATTTATTCTAGTCAAACCCTCAGCACTCTTTATGAGATTCGAGGTAAGTACAACACAGTCTTATTTAAGCATACATTAACCTCTTCTGTGCCCATGACAAGATAATCTCGTCATGGAGCACGGTCGCGCTGTGCCCATGACTAGACTATCTCGTCATGAAACCCGCCCACTAATGTAACGCCCGGCACAGGAGGGAGAAAGGGCGTGGCACAGAAGGGGTTAAGTCACACAGGTAAGTAATACAGTTAGGCCCTATGGGCCACGCAAACCATATACTAAGTAAGTGGAATAAGGACCACTGTCACGAACACAGGATAGGCCTAGGCCTAGGGAATCGCTGGAGCTACACTATACTACCAACAGTTAGGAAGTGGGAGGCCCACGGGATTCAGGTGCAGAGTGGAAACACTCACGCGTAATGCGTAAAAGTCGATAGAATCACTAGCAGTTAGAAATAAGCAGTTTTAGGACACTTCTGGTATAGCTAGAAAGTCAAGACTCGGAAACTAGACCCTAGGATAGTCAATACCCTTGTGAGCACCGAAGTACTCAAGTTACCTAGCCCACGGGCTGCGGGTGCATAGGTGTGAACTTGCGTCGGGTTTCGTCGTGGACTTCTATGGATGCCTGAAGGAAAGTTGCTAACAGGCGGTCAGTGAAGAGTGTCCGGTGGATCCCAAGGTGGGGATCAAGAAGGAAGGAACCTGCAAGCAGAAGGGACAGAGTCTAGGTCACCAGCCAGGAACCAGGAAGGAACCAGGCGATGTCGTGAAGATGCAGGTGAAGAGGTGAAGCTTGTCGCAGCAGCCACGAGTACCAGGAGACGTCGAGGACGACCAGGACCAGGAGGTGAGCTGTCCCACGAAGGCTCTTCCTGTTGGCGGCGTCGAAGTCGAGTCAGGACCCAAAAAGCCTTGGCAAGCGGAACCCACGCAGGATGGAGGACTTGCTTCTGGTGCAGACCAGGAAGGTCTGGGGTGCTTCTCTTTCACAGAGGAGCGGGTGCCAGTCTGGAGGAGCCGGACCAGCAAGATGAAAACAAAGGTTCGTCGTCGCAGAGGTCACTAGCCAACGGGCCAGCAACAGGACAACACGTCGAACAACACAGGTGCAGAAGGGCCCCACGCAGAACACGTGAAGTGTGGGGAGCTGGTCTTCTTTGCAGATGGTGCTCAGGAGTGGGGCTTCTCAATTCCCCAAGCACAGCCTCGAGAGAGCCTCGGAAGTCGCGCTAGTCAGTTACTAGTCACTTTTCCCAAGTCGCCGGTCCCACGTCCCTCGTCGCCTCCACGGGTCTCAGCTTCGCTGGAGATGTGGATCTGGTTCAGAGGTGTCTGGAAGTCTCGGCGCTGGTCAGTCTCTGCAGTCGTCCCTCGTAGGATTCAGTCGCAAAGCAAGCAGCGGTCGCTGGATGGTCCCTGGTTGCCCAGGGTGGTCACTCCTTGGCCACAAGGGAGATTTCTTCAGTCTTCTTCCTGAGGTCGAATGTCGAAGGTCCAGAGTTTCTGTTCAAGTTGCAGATTCAGGTTAATCTAATTTAGCAGGGCCCAAGTAGCTTCTAATATACTGGGCTAGTGGGCTGGGCTACCTGCAAGGTCCCTCCTATGGGTGGGACCAGGAAGGGGAGTGGCTACACCCCCTTTCCTTTGTCCAGTTTCGCGCCAGAGCTGGGGCTGGAGTGCCCCAGCACCGGTTTGAACTGGACTATGCAAGGGACACCTTGTGTGCCCCAGGCACTGTCTCGTTTCATTCAACCCTCCCTGCCCTAATACACTAAATCCTGTCTAGGGTGGTGCTCGCACCTCCCGAGGCAGGAAACCTATTGTCCAAGCCTCCCTCGCTGGAAGGACTCCCAGCAGCAGGAGGTCAGACTTGTGTCTGTGGCAGCAGCATCCATTTTGTGATGCTGGGGCTCTGGTTAACTTCAACCGGGTAAGTAGGTTTCAACATGTCTTCTCCCTCTAGAAGGGAGGAATAATATCCTCATTGCCAGAAATGGTATGGGGGTATTATTCTAAAGTGTTAGACACCTTACACGACATGTTTTGATAAAGCCAAACCATAGTTACCATAACCGTTTAAGATTATAAGGCACTTTAAGAGTATATGGAAGGCTATATCATAGAACAGCTATAAGGACATGGTTCCGAAAGCTGCAGTCAGGCTCAGCTCATGCTAGAGCACCATCTCACATGTTACCAAGCACTCTGCCTCCAGGATTGTTAAGGCCTGCCATAGGAGTGGCCGATAGGTACACATGTGTCTATATACAAGGTAGGTATAGGAATACTACACCTAAGCAAGGGGTGATTACACGACCTTGCCCCAGCTGAGTGATCAGCCAGTTGTGTCATAATGGAAGGCCAGGCCAGGGGTGGCATAATACATGCTGCAGCCCCTGGTAGGCCTAGGGTACACCTGTGCCCTGGGTACCTAAGGTACACTGTACAGGGGCCAATAAGGTGATCCTATCCAATTGGGTTATGCACCTAAAGTACATAGTATTAGTTTAGAGAGAGAACAGCTGGGCTGTGGGTCTGATTAGCAGGCCCACAGCAACATCTAAGTCGAAAACCAGTGAAGCAAAAGCAAAAAGTGGGGGTGAACATAGAAAGCAGACCCTACTCTCCTACAGCATGAATAAAGAAGGCATTTTTCTGACAGAAAAAAATGTTAAATCTAGTCAGAAAACACAGGAATACACTTCCCCGACAGAATTTAACAAGAGGAAGCCCAAAAAAATTCTTGACTGAAAAGTCAAAAAAGAAGAGAGCTGAATTCCAGGGTCCTGACTGAAGGAGCCGGAAAGAACAACTGACCCAACTGTCACCCCTGAGGCATGATGGGATATTGGAGTCAGGGCTGCATTAAAGGCACGGTGCCAGTTTTTACCTGTACAAGGCTTTTCAGTCTCTATGGTATTGTATTGCAATGCAGCCTGAAGGCTAACAATGTTTTGTGGATCTGTGTTTTTGCACAGTGTTCTCTTTTCTTTATCATGAGTGTTTTACCTCATTTAAAAAAAAAAAAAAGAGATTTAGGTGTATTATTATACCTATGGTGCATTATTGAAT
Source organism: Triturus cristatus (assembly GCF_964204655.1). Lineage (NCBI taxonomy): Eukaryota > Metazoa > Chordata > Amphibia > Caudata > Salamandridae > Triturus > Triturus cristatus. The sequence goes on along the minus strand of NC_140585.1, from coordinate 1,127,008,933 downwards.
ATTTGTGTCTACATTGTATAGCCTTCTATGGGGGCTGCATTTGCTTGGGAAAAAATAATATATGTTTATACATATACAGAGCTGTATATATATGTTCTTCATATATAATTTCATTATTTCCGGGGTCCCCGCACATGGGCGGGAATATTCAGTGCTTATGACTATTGATGAGGATCCCCTGGAAGAGAAGTACAAAGATATTTTTAAATTGTTGAAAAATGAGTGCACAATCTACAGGAAAAGATTTGTATTTTATGTTGATCCAGGCGTCAGTGCCCAGCCCCATTTAATTTTAAAACCACGCACTATGGTATGTCTGGCCACTCTTAAATTAGAAAAGCAAATTGAAGTTAATTTAAATATGACAGAAGCTGAATTCTTCTGTATAGTTTTCATTGGAAGCGACAATTGTGGATACCAGCTTCAAAATAATGGTTAGTCTCTGCATTGATGCAAGAACAATAGGAGCTAAAAGTTGCGTCCAACTGTTGCAACACCATAAAGGGATTACAGACTGCTCTGTCAGAGCTCTAAGAAAGTCTGTTAGTCTAGCACTGGTTTTAGCACAGCTGTGGGATGAGGGGTGGGGGTAGGAGGGCAACGATGATGGTGGGTGCATGAGGCACAAGGCCAAGTATTTTTTGGAACATGTTAGGTATGTCCCCCCCATTACTCCTTTGTGTAGCAGTTGAAAGCAGTAGCAGAGGAACATACAAAGCATACAATTATAGATGGGTTAAAAGCAGAAAGAAATGTCTTTGGCCCTGGAGATCTGAGTGACATCATAGGCAAGTCGGCCTTTACTCTTGGTATCTATTTTATGTCACTCAGTACCTCTTGTTTAAAAATATATCAATTATTCACTCTTATCCATTTTAATTCAGAAGGTGGTACATAGCACATTCATGGTGGGAGGTCCTTTTTTATGCTTTACCTATGAAGGCATCTGAAAGAAAGGGTAAGCTTTATTCAAAGGTGGTTTGGCTCAGTTACCACTCAAACACAAACCTGATTGTACACCAGGTTCCCAAAATGCCCAGTATACATTGATGATTATTGAAGCCTTGCAAAAAGAGAATATGGAAATAAGAACGAGACTAGGGATTGGACTAGGAATCATTTTCTGGGAATAGCACAACTACTGCTGTCCTGTGGTACTCTGTCTGTGAACGCAAGTGTAGAGATCAAGGCGGACTGCAGGGAGAATAACCTCACACCTAGAGTGGACCTCATCTGCTGCACCCGAGGCCTCAGAGAAAACACTTGTCCTCCTATGTAAGTCTACCTCCATTTGCAACAGGACATTAGCACCCAGCAAGAAGCGCCTACACTAAATGCATAACATATTAATCCATAAATCCCTATAATACATTTTGTTAAGAAAAAGTATTAACCTACAATGCAGGACTAATTGTCACCAAGTGATCTGGGGTGAGTTAGGTAGGTGGAAGGAAATGTTCTGCTTGTCCTCAAGGGTGAGAAGATGCTGTTTTGCATGGTTATTGCTCCATATTAGCTATTGCACAAAAATTGACGGTGCTAATTGGCCTCAGCATATGTTCGGAACCTAAAGCATGTAAAAAAATGTTCAGAACAACTTTTTATTTGCTCATCATAAAAAAGTGCACTTTCAGTTACTATTCATTACTTGCATGGGAAAACAGAATTCCTTTTTCAAATTAATCACCCCAAACTTCAAGATACTAGGTTACATTTTTTAACAGACCCACACATCAGCCTACGAATAACAAAATATACGACAAGTGTGACTTTTTACGCAGTAGAATGCATAAACCGTCATGCTTGGACAAAAAAGCATTAGATGTGAAAAACACTGAGGAGGCTAATTAGAATCAGCAAATGTTGTGCTACAATCAATCCATCATAAGAGCAGGGGGGGGGGGGGGGGCGGGGGGAATAAAACCCCTGCACAAATTATCAAACACACAAAAGGATGGGCACTTATTTGTTCCAGCCCATGTAGTGGCATGGGAACAACATGTTACTGCTATACAAGCATCCATAAATATGCAAATATATATATATTTTTGTAAACAGCGAACACTGGAGTCTCAGTGATCTACTTATGAGGGTAGACTGAAAAGGCTTATAGTACGTGTTAGATAACAGGGGTCATTCCTAAGGGTTGCTCCAATAGTAAGTAAATTGATGCAATGCTTTGAGTTGCTTTGTGCCATGTGAGTGGCAGTAGTGTAACGCAGGACCCCACTGTCCCCCAACCATTCAGGGGCCCCACAGCCCTTCGTGGAGGACCATTCTGCCCAAAAACAAAGAATATCTGTGAGATTTGGAGGCTGAGGGGTCCTTCTTCATATTCTGGAGGGTGGAGCCATCATTTAAAGTTGCACCACTCACGAGCGCGCGACCCTACAAAATCTGAGTAAACAACCCTGTAAGCACACCACACATTGTCGGGCCGTTTTCTTTTCGATTCATTGAATGAAGGTATTTGTCATACACAATTTCACCAAAATTGTATTTTCGCCACTTCTGTTTCACCACTGGGTAGGGTGTTTTATGGTAGAAAAATGTTGTGCAGGGGCTGAAGAAAGATAAGAGCTGCACGCAGTAAAATGCTGTGCTGTTGAAAAATTGAAACAACTATGAATTTCTGGGGCCTGGGTTTAGTTAGCCTTATTTACGGGGATTAAGGATAGAACGTTGGAGAGGGAATTATGCAGCACAGACTAAATAAAGAGGATCTAGACATGAAAAAGGAGCAACAATGTAATTAGAATACAACCATATCAAAAGAAAAACTTTACAAAGAAATGAAATTGGTTCCATTATCTCCTGAAAGAATGATGCTGCCGATGTTGGTGCAGATTTATAGATCACTGTACCAATGTGTAATTTGTGGGAAAAGCCTAATAAACAAGCATCTGAAGGCACGAACGGGGCGGGCGTGCGGGCAAGCGAGCAAGCGAGCAAGAAGGCATCGGGCTGCGAAAGGGAAGAAATTGCCTCGCGCAAAACTGACACGGAACCAGGTTTGAGTCTCGGTGTCGGCTCACCATCCGGTGATTGTGGGCCAATCACTTCATCTCTCCGTGCCTGTCCAGAACATGCACACTCTGTCCATTACTTCTTCTCCTGTTGCTGTGTCTTTGAAGTCTGGGCAATGGTTACGAAACACACCCCAAGCGTTGCCTCCCTTCTCCATTCCCCATCCTTAGAGGTGCTTTTGTTCACCGTCCTCAAAGACGGCGTGCGCCTCCCCTCAGTTTCTCGGTGCAGTGAACATTTAATGAAAAGAAAACCCTGCCCAGAGTTGTCTGTCCAGAACATGCACCCTTGGTCCGGCGCCTTATCAGAATTAATGGTGCACAGTGTCCATTCTACAGCCGGTCCCACTCGGACCACAGGATTACACATTGTGTTTCCAATCATACGTCATAACGGCTCTCCCCGGGACACGGAATCGCATTAGGCCCAGGTCGCCGCTCCCCCCATGTGCCCGGAATAATAACTACCCGTGCTGGGTGGATTATTAATCAATATACACACACGGCGCTGGAAAAGCATCCCGCCGCTGCGTCCAACCATGAGAAAAGGGGAAGTTATTAATATCTGCTATTTGACAGAGGGAAAAAATGCGTCAGTCGTGGCGCGGGGAGCGCCTCGTGTGTCATTCGACCCTGGGAGTGCCGTGAATCGATCTCGGAGCGGGGTGGGGAAGAGACAAAAAAAAAACCACAACCAAAACCTGCGAATGCCTCGGGTGCACCCATGGCCTCGCACGGCGGCATTGCCAAAGCCGAATGTGAATGAAAAAGTGCGTAGAGAGTAATGAAGGGGAGAGTGTCACGCCGCCGGTAAAAGATCAAATCCCGGTGGGCGTGGCCAAAAGGAGACAAAGCAGCAACAAGGAGGGACTAAGAAGCCTCCTTTACAATCAGAAGCCTACGTTTTGCATGCAACATGACGAGAACCAATTAGAAAGATGGGCGGGGCTTCAAATCTGCCTCAGAGAGCTTCGGAATCTGGATCGATTCCAAGAAGCTCTCGAATGCGAGAGCAGCGCATGCGCTGCTTTCGACAGCCGAGACCTAAAAAGGATTGCTAATAGCATGCCTGCACGAGATACAGTAGTGAATGTTTGATAATTGAGTTTACTTTTAAGATGTATATACAGTTTGTCGAGGGAGCCCTGACTGCCAAGACGACATCAACCACCTCAGGAGTAAGGTCGTAGGTGTTTATCTGTTGCTCAATCTCCAAGCATGAAAGTGGAAATTGCAAAGGCCCTGTTGTAGAACTCGGCCCTGCTGCTGCAAGAGCAGATCCTTCTAGAGGGGCAGCCTGATTGGAGGACAGATGCTCATGCCCAGGAGTTCTGGCTACCATACTCTCCATGCCCAATCCGGTGCCACTAGAGGGACTTGGGCCCAGTAGGTTCTGATTTTCTTGTGAGATCAGGGCAGGAGTGGTATCGGCACAAGGCATACAGGTTTCCAGAGTTCCATCTGAGGTGGATCAAGTCTCTGAGCGTGAGACGCCTGACATTGCTGCCTTGTGCGTTCTTGCGGTGACGGAGATCGACCTAAGGTTCTCCACATTTGCGGAAAAGACCTTGCACCACCTCCAGATTAAATTTCAACTCATGATTTACTAGGTGTTGACAGCTGCGTTTGTCCACCCTTACATTCAAATATCCTGGCAGGTGGTTCACCACCAGGAATATTCCTCGATGGTCCAGACATTTCCAGAGGTGTAAAGCCTCTTGGCACAGGGTCCATGACCCCACCCCACCCGGTTGTTCCAGTACCATATGGTGGTGGTGTTGTCTGTGACCACCTGTACCAGCCTCCCTTTGATGGATGGATGGATGGCCTTCAACGCCATGTGGAGGGCCCTCTAGAAGCTCTAGAAGGCTGACAGAGAGGTGGGACTCTGCTAGAGACCAGAGGCTCCAGGTGGGCACCCCAGACTAGACATGACACACTGGCCAACACTGTAGAAAGGGCACATGTCTAAAATAGGACAAAGGCCTTCATCTATCTTGAGCACCAGAAATTAACGGGAATAACAACGTCATACTTCTTGTTCTGGCAGCCTCTAAACAGCCTCTTTGACCAAACGGGCTTGCACTTCCTACAGCAAAATGGATAGATGGTCCTCTGTCAGTCATTGGAAGGGACGGTGGAAGGTGCGGCAGAGAAGAGGGGAAGGATAAGGTATATGCCCTGCAAGAGATCTGCAGGACCCACCTATCTGAAGTCATAGCTTGCCAACCAGGGAAGAAATGTTAGATCCTGTCTCCCACTGGGTGGCTGTAAGGGCACAGTAAAGGATTTAGGAGGTGGGGCCACGATTGCAGCAGACTGAACGGCCCGTTGACCTCGATTGCGAGGCCAGTGGGAACCACAGCCTCAAACTGCTGAGTTCCCTGCTGAGGCTGGTAGTACGTGATAGCTTGTAAAAAATCCACAAAAGGAGTGGTCCCTAAACCCATGGGAATAGCATCCCAGGAGGTAGCTTGCATTTACTAATTGAAGTGCCAGGCTGGTGGAAGAAGAAACTTGCTTCTCAAATGTTTCCACCCTCTTAAGACTCCCTCTCGGGGGAAGTATTAGAAAAGGTGTTGGGGTTAGACCTGCTTGTGGACGCTTGCACCAGTAAACTCTCAGGGGAGATAGAAACGCAGGATTGTTTGGGTCAGGGCGATGGCATCTCGCAATTTGTCTGCTGTCTGGAAGGCCAGAGCAAGGTTTAGCCAAAGCCCTCAATAAAGTATCCATTAGTGCCTCATTAAATGGTAAGAGGGCTCAGATGATGTCTGCACCAGCTGGAGAACTTCTGTCAACACGTTAGTCTTGACCTTCAAGGTGGGGAGCTGGAGGGTGAAGACTTTGCTTATGAAGTGGATTCCTCTGTGGCTGGTCAAGCGGGTGAGAGAAGGGTCCTTTTAGGGGAGGTATCAAAACCACTAGCCTCCTGCAAATAATCATACCAAACGTTTGTCTCGATAGGGCTGAGCTAACTCATCACCCATGCCGTAATCATTGTCGGTGCCAAAGAATGTAGTGTGTCTTGGCTTCCTTGTGGAGGAGGCCAATCAAGTGCAGAGAGTGGCCCCCCGAACTGTCACTGTATGCGGTTTGGGTCGAGGTCGACCAGTGCCGACTCGGAGTCGGACAGTAATATGGGTATTTCCACACCAGTCATCGATGAATTCGGTGCTGGCATTGAAGTCCGAGACTGGCATGGACCGTGGCACCAGAGACTGGGTTCAGACCGCAGCCAGAGGCGTCATAACAGGTTTGAAGGGTCCAATTGCCACGGAGGGCCAACCCGCTGGTGCTACTCCAGGTGGAAGGCCCCTCAGCTCTTTGGAACCCAAAGGTACACCAGAAGTAGTCGGCACGGATCTCACGAGCCAGCCCATGGCTGTGCAAACCCTTGAATCTGTTGTGCAGTGGCAGACGGCCCAGAAACTCTGGTTGTACCACAACCAGTTAAAGGATCAGCTCGGAAGTCTGGCAACTCAAGCACTAGGGCGACGCTCCTGTACCTGCTCAGGCAAATGAGTGGCAAAAGGGGGTAGAGTCCCGCTTTGATTTCTTGTGTTTCTTTTTGGACTTACTGGACAGTTTTGATTGCACAAAGAACGGTCTCAGGTGTGGCTTCAGCAACTTCTGGAGTGGGACTGGGCCTGAACCTTAGACCGCGACTTAAATCGATCTCGAAAAAGAGTATGCTTATGCTTGCCGATGCAGAGTTACACCTCACAGTCCTAGGTGGCCTTCGGGTGCATTGAAATTTAGTAACTGAAGGCCTTGGAGTCATTACTAGAACTCAGACACCACAACACCTGATGGGAACCTGTACAGAAATTTGTTTACAACAGTCCCAACAGGGCTTAAAATCATTTGTTTCAGGGGGTGATATCCCTTGCACACTGTTTAAAATTAGAAAAATATCATGGTGTTTCAGAGTGTGGTCCAGATACGTTGCTGGAAGCACGAAAGGAAGTGATGTCAGCATGCGGGAGTGGTGCCTATATAGGCTCCACACGTCATTTCCAGAGCAGAACAGCGTCAGTGCTGAGCCATCTACGACAAGCAGAGGAATTGCTAAAAAGTTCCCATGTCCAATCTGATGCCTAGGGAATATTCAAACGGTTAGAAACCTGCAGCTAGAATTCTCAATCAGAAATTAGAAAAATATATAAAACCGATTATGTATTTCTCACATTAACATCTAAATCTATGAACAACACAGAATTGGTTGAGCATAAAGACGTAGTATGTAGCGATTAGCTTAGAAATGTGGCAAGTGCTTCAGTGTCCATATATATTGTAATGGAAGCATTCCTTAGATGGACTCATTTGTCTACTGACTTAATATAATGGCAATATATCCTGCGCACCATCAAAACCTCATGCATCAAGAGTGACAGTTCAGTAAACTAATGCCTGTTTAATGACTTAATAACCAAAAATGGCTCTGAGAGAGGCAGAACTTTTGCACCTCTGTCTGCATAAATACTATGAAATGTGTTAATAGCCAAGGCTGCCTCTAGCCCAGACCTAAAATTGAAGCATTAGAAAGTGGTGAGCGCCATTTTAGTTTATTTTGGATTTCAGAATATTGGTTTTTATTACCAGGCTCCGATAAAATTATACCCACCTGTTGACAATAGGAAGGTGGGGAAGACATATTCAAGGTAGTAGAGATGTTCTTGAGACTGTGACTCCGAGCTGCTGTCTCCTCTGAACTGACTTTACCACGTTTGTGAGGAAGGAGGAGAAGGAAATGAAGGCTCATGGCCACAAGCTTAGCATTCAGTGCACGCACCTCCACCCCGGGTAAACGACTACATTTCACATGATTGGAACAGCACCATTCATGGGCAGGACTCAACCCATGTACCCTCTAGATATACAAGTGCGACAAAGCTCCCTTTTCCGCTACTGTCAGACTCATCTGTAATTTGCATAAACAAGTCACAGCCTGAATCTAAGGGTAAGGGAAAAATGAAAATGTAAGTAAAGCTGTGCTATATGGTGACAGTTCAGAAAGGGTTGCCTGCAAATGGTTTTTCAAAAATAGCTGTTGCATGCTGATCTAGGCAATGATACTGTATGGTAATGATAGAAGAACCATTAACACGACTGTAAAAGAAGCACACAGGTTCAAGTGTACGTTAAGCAGCCTTCGAAAGCACAAAAGCAAATGTGCCTGATAAAGCATACAAGTGCAGTTTGAGGAAGTGGGAAAAAGGCCTATGACACGGTCAACGCTGACCGCATCATATAGCTTTTTAGGTCCAACCTAGGCAGCGCATGCACAGTCTCTCGAGGCATGCTGTATCTGCTCTGTGGGATTTCAGCACGGCTTTCACTTTTGATTTATTCATTCGTCTGCCTTTAAAAATTCCTTTGGTTTCTTTGGTGAATAGATCACATTTGTTTCTTTTGGCTGTTTTGTTCCCGCCTGGTGAGACTGACCCTGTTACATGGATCAGTTTACTTTTGCCCATTTATGTTAGATTCAGCGCACTACTTTTTCTTTTGCCTTGGCATCTGTTTTAGGATCATTGTGTTTATCAGCTTTCCAATCGTAATCACCCACTTCCCTTTCCGCTCTCTCCTCGCCTCAGCGCCGCTCGTTTGTCTTTCTGGTAGATAAGCACGTCCCCAGAGCTGCAAGTCCGAGCTTCCTCTAGCGTGGCACGCCCGCAGCAGGAGGCGGTACGTTTCTTCTCAATGACCCAGGGATGTCTTCAGTGAGTGTTCAGCTTGGGTGCGGCTCCCAGTTCACTTAATCTCCCCGGGCCGTGCCGTTAGGTGTCTCAAGCTGCACTATGGCTCACAGTCAAAGGTGCATTAATGTAGCCAAGGGCACGCCAAGCTTTCCACAGAGCGGTACAATAGTTTGTGTGTGTGTTTTCACTATAGAGCAATTTTTTCCTGCTGGTGTCTTCGGGGAGTGTTCATTTTCAGTGCCCATCGCTGATCCCAGCTGCTTGAGTCTTCGGTGAGTCTTCAGACCATGAGTGGATGGTGCCCTCTTTGCAAGTTAGACGAACAACGCAGTCTGGTTCACGTTTTCCCCAGGTTGTAAGAAATAAAACCAGTGGTCGAATTTTACTTTTCTATATGGGACCAAAATAATTAGGCTTTCATTCAAGAATCGATCACTTTTAACTAAATCCCCAGGATGTGGTCCACTGAAGGTTGATAGCTTAACAGCTAAATGTACGGGAACTGGGCAGGCATCTTAACTGTAGCTCGACCCAACTCCTGGCAGCTATGGGAGCATATCACAAACCTACTTATCAGACCAACAACCAGCAGTGCTCCTCTTGCCGTCATTCTTGCTTCGCTAGTGTGCAGCATTTCATTTTAAAATGGATTTTTCTGCATCTGAGGTTCTTCAGTGCATGTTTTATTCTGCTGACACCACTCTAGTTTAATTTCGGATTTTTTCAGCTTATTAAAACCTACTTGGTGGCCTTACTTTTACTACCCAACATGGCAGACATTCACTTTAATCCGAGGGATTGACACGTTTCAGATGGTTTTCCTGTTTTTCAATATACGCTCATCATTTACTACTGAATTCCGCCTGTAGGTTGCACGCACGTACCCAACCCAAGTGCTTATTTTAGTCGAATTCGAACATGTGATCTGCATGTTGCAAACAGATGTGTGCAGTCGGTACAGTGCCAGTACAGCAACTGCCAGAGCGGCCCTACTGGGCTTAAGCTGCTGCCTGCAGGTTGAAACCCCCTCTCTGCAGCATTTACATTAACCCCTAAGCTGTCTCACAGGAAATTATGCCTCTAATCTTCCTGTTGCACATACATTTTTTGAGAGGCTACGGTAACGCCCAGACCTGCAGTGCTTGCAGGGGAGCCTGGTGCCTGCCGTTTTCAGCATCTCTGTAGCATGTCATGTGAGGAGCGAAGCCTCTGGTCCATATTTTGCACAGAAGTCTCTTCAGCCGGTACACTAACCCCGTAAGATGTCTGGTGGGGAGAGCAGCCCACGATCAGCATATCGCACAAAGATCTCTGGAGTGGCTACAGTAATCTTGTAAACTGTCTCATGTGGAATGAAGTGTGTGATCGTGTTACATGTCTGCAGTAGGTACAGTAACCTTTTAAGCTGGCTCATGGGGAGTGGAGCCAGTGATCTGCATGTTACAGACAGATCTCTGCAGCAGGTACAACAACCCTATAAGCCATCTTATAGGGGGTGAAGTTCATGACCTGCATGCTACTCACACATCTTTGCAGCAGGTACAGTAACCCCGTAAACCATCTTGTGGAGAACAGAACACATAATTTGCATGTTCCTCACACACTCTGCAGGTACTGGTCGAGCCGGTCGCACACATCTCTTCCGCAGAAATGAGGACATTTATCCCCATCTGCCTTGGTATTCGTTTCTCAGTTATAGCCGCTCAAACAATGACCTGGCCCACAAACCTTACACGTGCAATAATATAACTGCACCTATATCTGTAATACTGCATTCTGGTCCGGTTTGTTTACTCTGTAAATAGTGTATAATTCTTTTGCGTAACAACGGTCTTCAAATATCACATGAGTTAACAGTAATGTAAAGTTACAGTTTGTATCGCATGCCAGCCTGTTGTGTTTTACTAGTAGATACCTCAGAGGGTTAATGCACATAACACCGATCTACCTGTGATATGCAAATGACATGCTGGAGCCCCTTCAGGCAGACTCAGACTTTCCTGTTTCTGTGGTCAATAAAATGAGTAGTATGTTAATAGCAGGTCAGCTTATGTGGCATATATAAAATAAATTAGTCTCACACTGACTATCTCATCTCGCACCTGTACTGCCCCCTCTCATGTCACACTCCCACTGCCTTCTCCCATGCCTCCCTCACAATCCCCGACTCCTCTCTGTACTACCGGGTCACACATGCTGCCTTCCTGTACTTCCTCTCGCCTTGCACTCGCCCCCACCTGGGTGCCCCTACCACTCATCTTGATACTGCTCTTACTTCTACTCAGGAATAGGAAGATGTGCACACCCGTCTCTTTCCTTGCTCTCTCCATCTACTCACATGCCTCTCTCAGTCTGATGCCCCCCCCCCCAAACGTCAGCTGGTGGGTGGTCATTGCCCCTGAACAACTGCCTTACTTTAAGGCTAACAATGTTTCTTTGGGAAGAGCAACCAGTCCCTCTCTGGTACTCTCTCATCCTTCTCTCGCACACTCTTCCCACCTCTCTCATGTGGTTCGTCCCTCAATCCCACACTCCCTCCTCTTCTTGGGGTGTCTTCTGTGCACACAGGGACTCCTTTATGCGTCTGTAGCCTGCTCTCCTCTTCTTTCTCACACACCCTTTCTGCTCCTTGTCTAGAGTTCATTCAGCACTTCACGCACAAACTACATATCTCTCTCTGTCTTCCTGTCTATCTATTCTGCGCCACTTTCACTCCTATCTATCCACCATGCCACATCATTTCACTACACAAATCCACTCCACGCCATTCGACCCCACAATTAACAATTCCGATCCAACCCACATAAAACCACATACATCTACTCCACTCCAAACCAAAACACATGGGTAAAAGACATTGTTACAAGTTCAGTAGCTCGAACTCAAATGCGAGATCTATTGGCATTTCCAATGGTTGTTTTTTTAATTGCTGGTGGGACGCAACATGGAGGGAGTGTGTGGGGAGGGGCAACACGGACAACGCAGCATGTCGGGACAAAGCGATATGACACGGCCAGCGCTGGCTGCATGACAGATGAAGTGCTTTACCAATTCAGGAAATAAATTAGTTTAGCGACGACACAAAGTAATCCATCATTTGTTTAGCTAAAAATATTAAATAATAAAATAATAAAGATGTCCATCCTCCCGGTCGAGGACACATGTAAACAGGGTGCTTCCTCATACTGGAAAGTACAGCCACTCCCCTGGACTGCAGCAGTCTGTTTCTAAGACCTCCGAAGTGCACTTGGAATGTGTTTTATGAGCCTAGCGTCAGGCCTCTCGGAGGAGTGGCACGTGTGACTCATGTGTGCAGCAGATGTGCACCCAGTGCACGGTGCGTCAGCGGCGTGCACGGTCGAGGTACCAGACCGGAAACTCTTGCAGGTGTATCAGTGGCATTGGCCAGGAGCCAAAGATTACTGGTGTGCTCAAACCAAACCTTTGGCACGGTGATACTGGGTGTGGCATCACCAGCAATGAACCACACAAAGTGGAAGAGGATCCCAAACTAACATTTATAGTGAACACACCACAGAGTGAATGGCACCTCTGTGCCTAAAGAGGACTCCACGTTAGGACCACCCTGCCATGCCATCATTAACAAACAAGCATTGGCATAGCCAATAGGTCTCGCTTTTGGGACCTTATAAGTGTTTAGCCATGCAACTCTTGATCATGTTTAATCAAGGATATTGTGCTGAATAACTAAACATGTATAATGTCCTAAAGGCGAGACCCATCGGCTATGCATTGGGGGGGCCTTATAAGTGTTTAGGTAGAGCTATTGACTTTGCCAATGTTTCTAAGCTGTGCAGTAGAGAAGTGTGGCTGCTGTGCAGCATGCAGAGAAGTAATTAAAAAGTGTAATAAGCACTGAGTGATGCTGTGGTGTCGTTGAGTGATGCTGTGCTGGCCCCGATTTATGCTGTGCTGGCCTTGAGTGATGCTGTGGTGTTCCTAAGTGATGCTGTGGTGTTCCTGTGTGATGCTGTGGTGGTGCTGACTGATGCTGATTGATGCTGTTGCGCTGCAGAGTGATGCTGTGGTAATATATAGTGATGCTGTGGTGTTCCTGAGTGATGCTGTGGTGGTGCTGAGTGTTGCTCCCAACCATTGACGCTAAGAGGGAGGTCCCTTTGAGAGGTCTGGCATAGACAAAGTTTGTCTCTGAAATTTTCTCCATCAGTTATCATCACTTAATTTTATCTACAGCGGATCACATCATATGGTATCCAGAAGGAGAATGTGGGGGAATGCAGCACATGAATGCAGAAGTCTCTTTGCCCTAGTCAGTTTAATTGAAGGACAAACAATTATGAAACCTGCAATATAAGACCGATAGGACAAACAGCCTTGCCACTGTACAAATGTAAAATATGCACACTGTAAAACATTGCAAAAATGACACTTTGCAGCTGTACTGATCAGGTGTTACCAACATCCTTTTCACCAAACCAATGCCCAAGTGTCTATAACCGGTGAAATGAGGTCATCCTACAGGTGAGTGGGTGCTGCAGTAGGGAAGGCCGTAGCCTGTGGGTGGGAGGAGATCCAATTCAACTTATTACTGGCTGTGCTAATATAAAAGGTCCTGTAGAAGTCTGGAACCTGAGGTGGAATTCAAAAGCAACAGGTTTATCCGATATCAAATACGTTATCACCAAACGTCATCACTTGAAATAATCAAAATCCTTTTACTCCGCGCCCCACCCCAACGCACACACAAAATGGGATTATGTTACTTATTTTGGCACCATAGCACTTTTGCTCAACGAGGGGAAATGAAATGACTGGTATTACACGAGTGAAACACTGAGACAAACAGACACTGAGCTATGCCTAACCTGCCGCAAGGAATGAGTGCACGTGTTATTGTGCATAATTTTAAATGGGTGTTAGAATGGCGCACTGACACTATTTTACGCTTGTTTCCAGCACACCGACAACATACATCTCATTCAAATGGACCCAGGGCGAGAGGCACCGACCTGAGTTTAAACAAACACACGCAAAAGAGACTGGTTTCCAAATCAGCGTGCCAGCTGGGTTAAGGAGGGCGCCGTCCACGCCATAAACGAGGGAGGTAGAGAGGTGTCAAAGAGTGATGGCAGGTAAACACTTGGAAACAGCAGAACTGCAAGCATACCCTGCCGTCCACAAAGAAGGGGGCACGTGAAGCGGGAACATGTGCCTTCCCCTCACAACCATCAACTGCATTCCTTAAAAGAAGTGAACTCTTGGGATCTCATCCAACATCGGAAATGTTTCGAACTGGGGATAGTCCCTGGCGGGGACGGGAAAGGTTTGGCTGGCTGGTCGCCAGTGCGTAGGTCACACCAGCTGCCCCATCCGGCCACCAGGTGTTTAACTCCTTCCATGCGCGGGGAATTCCCACGCTGTGCGGGCGTTTGTATTAGTGGGCGGGGATTTGGATGGCCGGGAGCCGTCGTGCGCACACGCCCACCGTGACACGTGATGGCTCCCGGCCCTCATGCGCACGGAAGAGGTTAAAAGCATGCAAGGTCATTTAGAACGGTATGAAACAGTGTACATCCAAACCAATGAAACAAAGAAACAACGGTTGCTGCGGAGGTTGGATTCCGCCCAGGATCCATGCTGCTGGAGGCTCAAGGCAGAGGCTAGGAGGAGGAGCAGGCACTCGAGGACTGCACGCTCAGTCACCCTGAGAGCCGGGCCGGGCCTGGCAGCATGGGCAGCGGAGACGGGCAGGACGCTGCCAGTAGCGTCTGACCATAGGAGCTGAAAAATTTACAGAAGGGATCTAGAGAGAGGGGCATTAACAACAGAGAAAACAAGTGGGAGGGGTGGGGGGAGTGCACGCGCGCGCTGGAGAGAGATGTGGACTTAAATGAAACGGATCGGGGTGGAGAGGATGAGGGGGAAAAAGGTGGTCGTGAGCGAGCTGATGGGTAAGAGGAATATAGGCAAAGAGACGAAAGAGTCTAAAGAGGTGGGTGGAGAAAGGGAGGAGAGGGAGGGGTGAAGGGCCTGTTGGAAAGAGAAACAACCGCGGTGAAAGCAGTGCGTTTGCACATGTTTTCAATTAACGTGAGACGCGGCTGGGGAGGGGCGGAGGAGTGTTCAGAGAGCAAGCGGGAGGAAAGCCAGATGGCGCTGAAAGCTGGCGGCTGCATGCTTGCGTAACCGCAAACGCTAGCTAGGCCAGCAAAAGCTGTGGTAGCACTTTGAAAACTCCACTCCTAAATGTCATCAGAGCAGCGCATGCGCTGGCTCAGGCGAGACCTAAAAACGACACACACAAGTGGCCTGGTGTACTTTGCCGCACTCCTCTTGGCGCTAAAGTAAACTGTTTTAAGCTGATTTTACGGGCTGATGCTCTAGCCACTGCTGGGAGGCACCTCCAATTATTAGGACCCTGGCAGAAGTGGAGCAAACCGACTGGCGGCCACTGGTTGATATATCTAGTGTGAAGAGTGGCGCTATCCGCTAGGACTCCCCAGAGCAGGTGCGAGAGGTGGGCGTGCTTTTTCTCCCTCCCCGCAGTGCCTTGCTGTAGAAGAAATGCTCTTCTTGGCTTTGCTAGTCAGTGAGGCAGTGCACATTCCCTAAAACATTGGAGAATGGTAAAGTTTACGTGCTTGGTGTGAGCGAAGGGAAAAGAAAAAGCTTCTGCCACCACCTCTGCCTTACTTCTAAATCCAGGGCTGCACTTTCGAATAGATACATGTCTAGAAAAAAATGACATTTGCAGCCAAAGTGTTTTTTGGATCAATTTCACAGAGGAACAAATCGTGGTAAAAGAGGGCAAGAGCGGTTTGTTTTAAAGTCATGGTTTTCAGCAAGTGAGACGAAGATCCAAGCGCTGTGAGCTGCTACTGGAACCGGATAAGTGCGGCTCACTGAAGGTGCTCCAATACCTTCCAGTCTGGTTCACACTACGACTGCAAAGTGCTAATAACCAGCCGAGCCGCCCATGCCTATTAATTAACACCTGCCCTGGAAGGTACCCAGATTATGTTCAGATGAAAGGATAGGGATTATCTGAAGTAAACAAACCTGCTGCTGTCCGTCATGTCTGCAGGACTTTAGGGATCTTGAAGCTACATCCAGGCAATACAACAGTGCCAATGCGGTTACGTAGGGAAAGTAGGCGAAAATATTGAACCCGCCAGACTGCTGACAATAGGCGTAGTGGCGACATTGTTAATGTTAAAGTACAGCATTTTGCCGTTGTTGGGGCAAAAATAAGAGTTTGAAGAGTTATTTAGGCGAGCCACGCAGCACAAAAGAAAGGCGTGCAGCCGCCTTGGTAAATCGGCAGCGCTCTATGGCGCATTGAAGAAAAAGAAATATTTAAAGTTAAAGCCGAAGTCGGTGATATATATATATATATATATATATATATATAAATAATCAACATTTTTTGTTAACCTGAAAATAGCAAGCTGGTTAAAAAACAAAAAGTTGCAAGAGTTTTTAAGAAAATTGTGCTCGCAGACTAAATGAAACCTAATGAGTAACACGCATGAGGGCCAGTACTCAGGAGAGGTTACAAAAGGAGAAAAGGCGGTTCTAAGGAGGGACTACTAAGCCTATTCAGGAATCAAAAGCAACCATTTAGAAAGGACAGTAACTGGAGCCAATTGAAAAGATGGGCAGAAAATGGACGGAGCCTCAAGTTCTTACCTGAATACAGCATGTATCTAAGACACTGTACAATCGCTGCCTAGGCAAGACGCAAGAACCTCCCTCATTAGTGCTGGCCGTGTCATAGTGCTGTGTGAATTAGTTTGTCTTTCTGCACTGCTCTACCGCATGGCTACAAAACCTTGCTAAAGCCAAATCGCTTTTATAGGCATGACCTGTTGGCTTTGGCCTTATGTAAGATGCATGCTGTTATCCACTGCATTGGCATTATGTGGCCACTCCTAATAAGGGCACAGGGGTCGTGAAACTCCGATGTTGAGAATAGGAAAGAGCTTATGTACTTCGAGTGATAGGGTTACTGTGAAGGAAACACTTGTTTTCAAAATCTGGCTAAAAACAAAGTTGAAATGTTTTAGTAAAGTAAAGTACCCTTTTACATTCGCGAACCCAAGTTTGTTTTGCTGTCCACACTCCTCCATCATTCAAGAACATGGACTCTGCAAGCTCGTGCTTTTGTGCTTCCTATTAATTTTAAAATTAGAAGTTGCCATTAGCCTTCTGGCACAGAAACATTTTATTGCGCACACAAGTAAGAAGTGTTACAAAATGAAGGTGGTGGATTGGTGTTAATATATGGAGAAACACTGTGTTGTTGACTTATTAGAAGTTTAAATAGCTTACTTTGTTTAAGTAAAACATTGCTGCTGTGCAGTGAGGGCCAGATAGGATATGGCGGGAGATGTAGCTTATAGGAAAACAGTCCATTACACAGCTTACAGTCCAAGACGTATACCCATTTTAAGTCATGCTCACAGACAGCCTGGCTGTCTATTTGCGAAAGACCTCTTGTGGAACATGACAAAAACATAATAGGCTTAGAGCTGGCCCACTGATTACCATTTGTAGGCTTGAAGTTCGGTCTTATGAGGGATTTAATTGGCAGGCAGGGCGCAAAAGTTAAGTGTTTCAAATTAAACATGCGGGCCTAACACATTAAATAACTTTCTGCGCTCAGCAACCTATAACACAAGCGGCACTAACAGCAGCAGTTTCAAAGAGTATTTAGACCAATCTCTAGCAAACCTGCAAGTTGGAAACCTATGGGTGCTGCCAATCACATATGTTTCTAAAAAAAATCTGTCAATTCTGCGATGGCCAAGCCCTCCACCCTGGAGGATAAAGACGAGCTTGCAAATGGAGTACATGCCTGGACGGTCAGTAACACTTATTCTCAGTTAAAGCGAGCAAAGTATCCGGCTTGCATATTTCCACTCCACCTGAAACTACAGCTGCTGCGGTGCCGCTTGGGCTGTCCTCCCACACTAGCGGAACAAGCATTAGCAGCCCGGGAGTTGTGCGCGCGCTAAAAGATTATTTTTTTTCAAAACAAGCATTGGCCACGGAAGTCATCGCGATCACGATCGCTGTGAAAGCGAAAGTCATCGCGATGACGCAGAAAGACGGGCATGAGTGCTGCTGGCTGGCCTAGCGCATGGTGGCTGCGCGCATGCACGTGCACGCAAGCGCTTGGCCAGCCAGCTGCACTTAAAAAACTCATATACAAAATGTCTCTCCAAGACAGCGCATGCGCTGGGCTCAGCGAGACCTAAAAACCCTGATGTCTTTACGTGTCGCCTAACATTCTGCTGACCCGAGATGCATCGCTCGCTTCAGCCGGAATTGAAATTGCGTCTAGAGGCAGAGGCGTACGAAAAGTGCCTATGACAAATTATGTAAACACACCCAAACAAATTGATGTTATGATTTTCAACTGATTGGAGCTCTGCCCTATGATTTGCGATGGGACCGGCTCAGACTATCGTCCATCGATGTGCAAAGAAGCTCGCATTCAACAATAACCACAAATTCGATGAAGGGCTACATCAGATTCGTTTCAGAAGAACACTGGTAATGCATTTAACGGAACATTTATGTTTTTTACTGGTTCTTTTTATTTGATAATGAACTGCAGGATTATCTTTATTAACCAATCTAATACAGCATTCATTCATGAAGAAAACAAGTTACTTACCTGCAACTACAGTTATCCAGTATTGGTATCTTTCATAGATTCACGTGAATCTATGAACTAGTCTCCCACCATCCGCAAACGACTGTATACTTGGTATACTGCTAGCTACTTTGATTCAGGCATGTGAATCTATGAAAGATACAAATACTGGATAACTGTAGTTACAGGTAAGTAACTTGTTTTCTTATCCAGTATTGGGGTATCTTTCATAGATTCACATGCCTGAATCAAAGTAGCAAGCAGTATACGAAGTATACAGTCGTTTGCGGATGGTGGGAGACTAGTGCTGATACGTGTGGACATTCTTCCATGTCGCAGCACGACAGATATTTTCAAGAGTCACCCCAGCAAACAATGCTGTAGACGCTGCTACTGTTCTTGTGGAATGGGCCTTGGCTTTCCTTAACAATGGCTTGTGAGCTTTCTCATGGCAGAAATGGATTGTTGATGCTATCCATCTGGCAATAGTGGTTTTTGTAACTGCATTCCCCAGAGTAGTTTGGCCATAAGCCACAAACAACTGGTCAGACTTTCTAAGGCTTTGTTTTTTGAAGATAGAATTTTAAATATCTCTTGATATCAAGAGAATGTAAGGCTCGTTCCACTGGAGTAGATGGATTTGGAAAGAAAGTCCTTAATTTTACAGGTTCATTGAGATGAAACTGCGACGGTACTTTAGGTATGAATGTCGGATTAGTGCGGAGTTGCACGTAGTCTTGAGTGAAGTGTAGAAATGGTTCCTTTATAGTCAAGGCCTGAATTTCACTCACTCTTCTAGCTGACGTTAGAGCCAGAAGTACGCCAACCTTCCAGGTGAGGAATTTGAGTTCAGCCTTGTGGATAGGCTCAAATGGATGTTTCATTAATTGCATTAAGACCGTGTTGAGTTCCCACTCCGGTGGAGGAAGCCTGATTGGAGGAAACTCCCGGAAAAGTCCTTTCATGAATTGCTTGATTAAAGAGGACGAACACAGAGAAGGAAGATGAGCACCCTTTCTGAATCTGGGAAGTGCGGCTAAATGGACTTTGACGGAAGAGAAAGAGGGTACAGATCTTGCCAGATGTAACAAATAAGGAAGGATCTGTTCCGCAGGAGCTTCCACCGGGTGAACATGGTTAGCATCGCACCAACAGCAAAAACTTCTCCATTTTAGACGGTAAGTTTTAATCGTGCTGGAGCTCGTGATTTTGTCAATATGTCCAGACAGTCCTGAGGGATACCTAGGTCCTTGAATTCTAAGAAATCAGGATCCATGCGTGTAAATGTAGAGACTGAGGGTCCGGGTTGTTGCACCTGACCTCTGTTCCTCGACAGCATCGTGGGTGTCGGAAGAAGACGGATCGGTTGGTCCTGGGATAATAACAGAAGCTCTTGAAACCAGTACTGGCGTGGCCATCTGGGTGCTATCAGGATGAGACGGCAGCCCTCCAACTTCATCTTGTGTATGACTCTCGGGATTAGAGGTATCGGGGGGAAAAGCGTAAGCACAAATCCCTGACCATCGCATGGACATGGCATTCCCCCTTGACCCCTGTTGAGGGTATCTGCTGGCGTAATAACGGCATTTCTTGTTGTCTTTTGGTGCGAACAAATCCAGTGCCGGCTTGCCCCAAGCTCTGAATACCCCGAGCACTTGAGCCTGCTCTAGCTCCCATTCGTGGCAGTCCGATTGGGACCTGCTGAGCGTGCCCGCTAGTGTATTGTAGAGACCTCTGGCATGTTCTGCTCTGAGGGTTATGTTGTGGAGTGTGACCCATTCCCACAACTCCAGAGCCTCTGGATAGAGTTGCTGATCTTGTTCCTCCTTGCTTGTTCACGTAAAACATGCTGGTGGTATTGTCGGTCCGAACCTGTACCGAAGAACCTGCAATCCTTGGAAGGAAAGCTTGCAGGGACAGGAAAATTGCTCCCAATTCCAGGCTGTTGATGTGTTGTTTCTTGTACTCTGGAGACCACTTCCCCAGTATCTGTAAATCTTGGAGCTGACCTCCCCATCCTTCCATAGAGGCATCCGTAGTGAGGAAAAATTCCGGAACCTCCTGTATGAAGTGAGTCCTCCTGCCAGGTTGGGCATCTGGGACCACCAACGCAGAGCGCTTTTCATGCGTGGTGTGACTCTGAGGACGTCGTTGAAGGAACCCACAGCCTGTTGCCACTGAAGATGTAGCTCTTCTTGCAGGGGTCTCATCCGAAGTCTTGCCAAAGGGACGAGGTTTATTGCGGAAGAGCACATCCCCAGGAGTGACGTAAACATGCGGACAAAAACTGACTTTCTTCTGGAAATCAGGATTGCCAGCTTTTGAAGACGAACCTGCCGTTCGTGAGATAAGAATGCCCTGCACAGGACGGTATCCAGCAGAGCTCTGAGAAATGGAAGGACCTGCATCGAGCGTAACTGAGATTTGCTCCTGTTCACAGTCAGCCCCAGAGTGTGGAACAGACGAAGAGACGTTGTCACAGCAATCTTGACTGCGCTTTCCGAAGGACCTTTGAGTAACTAATCGTCCAAATACGGGAATACTTGGATTCCCCGGGATCGTAACGTAACAGGAGCCAGGCACTTTGTAAAGATCTTTGGGGCAGATTTTAGCCCAAACGGGAGCACTTTGAACTGATAATGGGCGCCAGCCACAGTGAAGCGAAGATACTTGCGATGTTTCGGATGTATTGGGATGTGAAAGTAAGCGTCTTCCATATCCAGAGCAGCCAGAAAATCTTCCTCGTTGAGACAACCTAGAATTTCTGCCAGTGTGACCATGCGAAATCCTTGCTTGAGGAATCTGTTCAGGTTGCGAAGGTCTAAGATCGGACGCCATTCCCCGGATTTCTTTTTGATGAGAAAAAAGCAGGAATAGAAACACGTCCCCTTTTGAAGTGAGGGAACCTTCTCAATTGCATTCTTGAGGAGCATCGTTAAAGCTTCTTTGACAAATAAGTGAAGACGAGGGGGTCCCTTGGGTGGAGTGGTGGGTGGCTTGGTGACAAACTCCAAGGTATGACCGTTGTTTACAAGGTCTAGAACCCATTGGTCCGATGTAATTTCCTGCCACTTGTCCACAAATGCTGAAATTTTCGCACCCACAGGGAGGGGAAGAGGAGTGGAAGGCGCCCTGCAGAGATCACTGCTTCCTGTTGGTGTCTCGTCCTTGATTTTGCGACCTTTTTCGTCCGCCTTGACGAGAGAAACCAGACGTGTTGGATTGTCTGTACGATGACTGATAAGATTGTCTATATTGGGGCTGGTACTGTTTATTCTGCTGGGTTTGATACCCTCCTCTAGAGGAAAAACCACGCCCTCTTGCACCTCTGAAGATTCCGCGTTTGTACTGCAAGGAACCAAAGGATCTTGCGATGTCTTTATTGCTTGGAGTGCTTCATCTATGTGTTTCCCAAACAACGATTCGCCTTCATAGGCCATATCCAATTTCTTTGTCTGGACTTCTGGTCTGAAAGTGGTGGCCTTAAGCCAACCCTGGCGTCGGAGTACAGCTGCACCAGCCAGTTGGCGAAAATTGGTATTCACAATGTCTAATGCACAGTCGATGGTCTCTGACGCTGCACGCTCTCCTTCTAATACATTTTTCGAGCGTCTTGTCTCTTGTCCTCCGGAATGAGCTCAATAAGGCCAGCCATTTCTGACCACATTTGGCGGTCAGAACGCCCTATTATTGCTAGGGAGTTAGCAGCTCTGATGGAGGCAGCTGCCATTGTAGAAAATGTCTTGCCGATTAAATCCAGACGACGCCCCTCCTTGTCCGGCGGTGTAGTAATAGGTGCTGCCGGATTTTTAGACCTTTGTTGGGCAGCCTGTGAAATGACCGAATCTGGCCTGGAATGGCCAATGAGACAGGATGGACTATTGGTCGGAGCATGGTATTTGTCTATCCGCGGAAGCACCGCTGGCACAGATGCAGGATTTTTCATTATCTTGACCCCTTCTTTCCAGATCTAATCGATGATGGGGACAGCTCGTTACTTTTCTTGATTCCTCCTTAAAATCATGGAGAAAGCATTCAGACTGTTCAATGGTAAGCGACAAGTGAAATCTAACAGCAGCCCGCTGCATGAGATTATGAAATCCCCCTATATCCTCTGGGGGCGAATCAGATGGTAGAGGGGTGGGTGGAGAAGGCATAGGGATAATATAGGAATCCCAAGGATCTGCTGAATCTGGAAGTTCACCCTCTTCAAATTCCTCTTCAGAGGTTGAGTCGGTTATTTGGAGGCAGATGGGACATCTCGCTCTGACGAGGTTGTCTATGGTAAGTCTTATGATGCAGGACGACAATGTCCTCTTGATAGTATTGGTCTTGAAAATTGTCCTCCTCCTCATCATAGTCATCCTGACATTTGATGTGCAACTCGGAAGGATGGCGAGCTATTCCAAAGGGCCCTTTGTCCTAGTCATCCTCATAGTCATCATCCTCATCCTTCACATATGTTTCCAGGAGATGTGAGGGAGTAAGCGGTGATATATCTCTATGGTCATGCCTTTGAAAAGTTTTAAGTTGAAAACTCCTGGGATAAACGGGAGTAGAATGAGTGGGCGCCATTGCAGGTACCACAGACGGAACAGGCAAATCCCCTGGTATCGTCGTCAACAGGCTTTTAGACGCTCGTCGACGGGGTGGACGGTATCTTCGTCGACACTTCTCTCGTCGACGATGGAGGCTTCGTCGACGGCAACTTCGTCGATATAGATTTCGACGCTGGCTTCGTCGACGAGGACTTCGTCGACGATCCCTCGACGACGGGCTTCTTTGACAGGATAGTAATCCTCGTCAACAGAATAGGAGAGGTGATAGACGTCGTCGAGATAGTTTCCGTCAACGAAGGAGCAGAAGTGACAGAAATAGTTGACGAAGGAGGAAAAGCCAGAGATTTTGAAAGGCTTTTACTCACTGTTTTCGAAGATGGCTTTCTAGAGTCCTTGAGATCAGAGTCCTGAGGAGAGTGCGCTGATTCAGAGGAAATGAGAGGAGTCCTCTGAGAAGAGCCAGAAGTAGAGTGGGAATATTTATGGTGTTTTTCCCCTCACTTGAAGAGCTGTCGTGAGACCTAGATCTCTTGCTATAAGTTGAGGCTCTGTCATCCTCCTCAGTCGAAGAGAACTTAAGCCACAACAGCACTCTCGCCTCCCTATCCCTAAGAGTCTTAGTAGGGAAGGTGCGGCAAATTTTGCAATCTTTTGCCTCCTGTTTAGGGTAGAGGCAGTAGATGCAGTCCACATGCTGGTCATTAACATGGACCCTCTTCCTGGCGCAGGTTCTGCAGGACTTGAACAAGGCCTTTTTGTCAGACATGATGAAGAAAGTAGAAAACTGAGTGGCACTCATGGAGACTCCCTTCCACACGACGTGCGGTGAAAATCTGAGGAGAACTGGCTCTACTGAGAGGGTTCTAGAAGGGTGCTGATGGCTGATTGGTTGGTACCAATTATTTGGTTCTTTTTGCATAATGATGTAGATAGGCTGCTAAGATCTAGGCCTTAGGCTTTTTCTTTGGGGCCTACTACTATTACTACCACTTTTGGCACTACTTCTTTTATTTACCGTGGGACTCCCGCCTCGGCGACGGGGAATGATTCAGGCATGTGAATCTATGAAAGATACCCCAATACTGGATAACTGGATTTCCTTCTAGCATGAAAATAATCTACGCTCCGTGAAAAATTAAAAGCGTAGTTGTCTTTGCTAGGCTTTTAATAGACTGCACAGTTTTTGGCACAGGTGCATTAACCGGCTGTAACCATGCACACTAGCCAGAATAGGTGCCTGATTGTACTGTATTGTAATTGCATTTATATAGTGCTTACTACCCCTGACGAGGCGTTGGAGCACATTTTCGGCAAGTAGCACACTACTCCGAAGCCAAAGGATTAGTGGTGAATTAGTATAGTGAAATATGAAAGTAATTTGAGTGGTGGATATGTTAGTCAGTTATTTGGATTGAAAAGGATAGTGGCGGGATAGAAGAGGGGAGTATTTCGTTTTTTTTTTTTTTAACTGATAGCAATAGGAGGAGGCTTGTGTCACTCACTACCCAGAAACCGGTACCAGGATGCTTGTTTCCAGTTCAGGGAAGACCTGGCTTGGCAGTTCGGGCTGGACTGTTCCTATGAGGCACAGGATCAAGACTAATTTGCATATAGCTGGTTCTGAACTGAGGTGGCAAAGTGAGCTAAAGAATGATGATGGATTCAACCCAGATCTGTGACTGGGAGTGAGGGTCTGAAAAGTTTCAGCGCTTTGTCAATCAACTCCTTGTGTTTTCTTTGTTGGCCTTAAGTTGGCAGGGTAAGCCCAGACGTGGGTCCCTTGCTCACTTTGCCACTGGATTAAAGCTAGCCTGGCTAATGAACGGTGTTACCCAGAAACCGGACCCTGGATGCTTGTGTCCGGTTCAGGAAAGACTTGGCTTGGCAGTTTGGGCTGGACTGTTCTCATGAGGCACAGGATCAAGACTGATTTGCATATAGCTGGGTCTGAACTGAGGTGGCAGAGGGAGCTAAGGAATAATGATGGATTCAACCCAGATCTGTGACTGGGGGTGAGTGTCTGAAAAGCTGTCCGTCCATGATCTCTTTGTGTTTACTCACATTTTTACACCAACTACAGCATACAGCAGTGTTTAATTTGAGCCGGTGGTTTCTGGTGCTCGGAACCAGCACTTAATTGTCAACACAGGGACTTGTGACAGTGTGCCACAAGGTGGTGCTGTCTGGCCAATTTAGAGATGACCATAACAACAGTTAATTATGAATTCAGCATACATCAAAAACGACTATTACCTGCCCCTCAAAACATTCTGATATCTTTGGGGACATGAAATAGTCTGAATTGCCACACTTGAAGGAGTGTAATGGTTAGTAGTTGTGTTGTTACCAACATTCGCAGTGCTGGTAGGGGCAATCTGTGGTGCAAGCTGCAGTTCGCTCCTGACGAGAGCCCTGACAATTTTATTTTTACAAATTAAGCACTGGCATACAGCTTGGGGCAATATATCAGTGAAACTCAGCCAAGTGACTAACTGAGCTCTGACTGCATTCTGTCCTTTTACAAGTGGCACATCCACACAGAAAGTAGTTCCGCTAAGTATCAGGGACTACTATGATAATGTGTGCATTCTGAGATCAAAAAAATATTTTTTCTTGTAGCCATTTTTTTTTTTAGCTTAACAGAGACCTGGCCGTTTCTTCAAAGTTTTGCAAAAAACAATAACAGCGCAAAACAACCATTTACAAAGCCAAAAGTCTATTGGCCAAAACCAGACATACTGACATTGCCAATGCTTATTAAACACGTGTAAATCACTTGTAATCACTTGTAAATCAGTACAGGCTAGAGACAGTAAAGTCCAGAAATGCACCACTGCACGAGCACAGTCAAGAGTCCCATCGACAAAAGATTGAGTGCTTACTGTTGCTATAAATTAAGATACCTCTGTTGATAGGGCAAAAACATATAATGGCTATTGGTACAAAAGAATAACACCCTTCAGGTACATTCTGGACAGGCGGTCAAGCCAGCTTAAGAGCACAGAAAAAAATACAGGACACATCCCCTTCTGTAGCCTGCTGCACTTTTTATACTAATGGAACTGCCAAAGATGGTGTACTGACAACACTCCCTATGGCATCAATGACCGCTGCAGCTGCCAAGTCGGTAATGTGTGGAAAACAATACGTGAATGACAGCTAATGGCTGAAGGTGTATCGGGTACTTCCCCTCTCTTGCCATAGGCGGTATATGGTGGATGTAGAAAAGATTTAAATGCAATAACTTCTAACAAAAAATTATCAACTACACAAAAATCAAACTTAGGTTTAAAAAAACTGACAAACTCTACTATTTAATCAAGGAGACAAAGGGCAAGCATAGGACTGCACTGGAGCAATTTCTGCACAGTAAGGAGGACAGCTGTGTCTGCACCTCCTTTCAAAATGGTCTCATGTGCCAGTTCTGGAGCAAACATTTGTCAGGCTAGGGGCGGTAATGCAGGAACACTGGGAATGCAATTGCTGGAATAAAGGTCTGCTGTCCAATGCAGGCTTCCGTCTTAGCCTTTTCTACTGTTCACAATGAAGCACAAAGCATTCCAGCCCCGTTAATATTAATGAGGTGGGCAGTTTGTGCCTAACCTGACTACAAACGTCATTGAGAATCCCTCACAGCGAAGAGCACATGCTCCAGGTGTTGGGCACCCCTCAGTCATATCTTTCATGTGCTTTAAAATTCATGATCACACAAAAACACTAATCCTTTATGGATTCCTGAGTAGAGTGCTACTCGACGAAAAAGCGCTTTGACGCCTCGTCAGGGGTAGTAAGCACTATATAAATGCAATTACAATACAATACAAATGTAAACTTTAAAAAAAGGGCACAGGGAATTGTTAATAAGTTGTACATTAAAATCTTCAAAAAAGGTCACTGACAATACACAAAGAGGAGTCAAGCGTGTGGCCTCCTTATCGGAGCTTCAAGTGTCTGAATCTTCTCCTCTAAATGATCAACTGTTTCATCTTGTTTTTGAAGATCGTTATTTAAGTCTTAAATCTCCTGCATCCCATTGAATTAATGCACAACATCCCTCTCCCATTGTAAGCACATTTTCTTTTCCTTTCATCCTGTCAATATTTTGACACCGGTGTACCTCCTTCACTCACATTTACACAGAATCACAATTGTAACTGGAATATGTGAACATTGCTCTCTTTGCTCTGCGAAGAGGCCATGGATTGTTGACCATATATTCTTAACAACTTCTTTTCCACTCACCAACAGTCACTGTGAGACACGCGTACAGCCTTCAGCCTCCACTCCAGAGCTCTGAATCGTGGCCTGTTGACTGCACTATACAGCAGTAATATGCTGCACTAAAAAAACATACTGAAACACAGCATCCTGGGAATCACCAACACTCCCTGGGCATACACAAACAAGTAAACGTTAAATAAAGTTAAATAAAAACTGGAACTAAATCACCCACAGGAACCTCCACAACTGTATTAACAGCCATGGTTAAGAAATCGATCAGAAACCCTGCCAGGACAGTTAAGGATATGAATATAGTGCCCGATAGGGTCCTATTTCAATGGCCGTGTCCAATTACTTCCGGGACTGAGACGCGGACCACTTAAAGCCCTGGCTATATATAATACAATATGTGGGCTACTTTGTTTTCGCACAGTAGTTTCAACATACCAAATCTGGTTCTTTAAAATACTATAAACCACCTTGTAAAACCGGAAGTAATTAAAGGGCAGGACTCTGTGCTAGTTGAAAGGCTGAGGGACAATCACAAAAAACGTGTAGTACCGGCATTTCAGGATACAATCGGTAGGAGTGAAATTATTTAAAATAACACCCTGAAAGTTTTAACTTCATAAAGCAGTTGTTAAGATGAGTAATGTGAAATTTATTAAGTCCTTGGTTACAAGGAGGGAAGGACGCTGCCTGCCAGCGAACTGAATAATAGTCTCCAACATGAATCTAAACATTCCAAAAGAATGAGAATGTTGACTCAACACGCCCTTGAGAATACGGAGTCAATATTCTCTCAACACGAATTGAGATGTAACAGAAGGATAATGCAGATTTGAGGTGGTGTGTGGACCTTCTGGACCTTAATAAAGCCATTTGGATGGACAGACATCCTCTGCCCAACAATGGTAATATGTTGTAAACAAATGTCAAGTAGTGAAAAACCTAGCCTCAAAGTGAGAGGGTTTATGGGACAATCATGAGGAAGACTGTACAATGTTATGTTTTTTCTAGCACACAACCCAAGTTAAATGTCTGTAAATTAACTGTGCCAATATTTCAGAACATATCAGCATTAGAAAAGCACAAATGAAACACATTTTGGGGTAATTCTGAAGTGTGGGCGAAACAAACATTTTAATACGATCAAATCAATTCACTAGGTGATAGCATTTCCACACAATATCTTCTGTGCGCTGTATTTCTTTAGCAGTAAAACTGTATGTCTGGGCAAATATAACGGTGATTTCAACAGAAGATGTGTTGTCTCTAATGACAGTGCACTACCACACCATGCATACTCCCCTTAACCCCACCCCACTCTTCTTCAAAGCACTCTACTATGCACCACTCCCCTCTACTTCACTCTATGCCTCTATACTCTACACTACTCTGTTCTAGGCCAATACACTCTATCCCAAACTACTCTACTATGCACCACTGCACTCTACTCTGCACTCTACTCCACTCTACTCTGCAACACTGCACTCTACACCAAACCACTCTACGCCAGTGCACTCAATGCCAATCCACTCTAATTTACTCTGCACTGTATGCAACTATGCCACTGTATTCTACTGTACATCACTCCACCCTGAAACAATCTACTCTGTGCCACTCCACTCTACAACACTGTTCAGTACTCTGCATCACTGTACTCTAACCCAATGCACTCTACACCACTTTACTCAAAACCAATGCACTCTATGCCATTGCACACAACGCCAATTTATGCTGCCCCACCGCATCCTACACAACTCTATTCTACTTTGCACCTCTGTACTCTATGCCACACCTCTCTACGCTACTCTACTCTGCACCACTCTATGCCACTGTACTCTAAGCCAATCTACAACAGTCTGCTCCACAGCACTGCAATCTGTGCCACTTGACTCTGCCCTGCACCACTATACACAACTCAACTCTAGTTCTGGACCACTGCACTCTACCCCACTGCACTCTACTCTATGTAAATTCACTTTAAACCACTCTATTCTACTCTGCACCACTGCACTCTGCTCTGAAATAATCTGTTTATGCAACAGCACTCTGTGCTGCTCTATTCCACTGCAGGCCACTCTAATCTACTCTGGGCCACTCCAATCCAGTCTATTCTACTGCACTCTACACCACTGCACTCACGGCCAATACACTCTACACCACTGCACGCAACGCCAATGCACGCTACTCAAAACCAATACACTCCAATCTACTCTGCACCACTGCACTGTATGCCGCTATACTCTACACCATTTCACTCTAAGTCACTTTACTATGCACACCACTGCACTCTATATAACTGCACTCTACGCCACTTCACAACACTACTCTGCAATACTGCATACCCTGCCACTCTACTCTACGCCACTACACTCTATGCCACTCTACGCCGATGCACTCTATGCTACTAAACTTTATGCCACACTAATCCACTGTGCACCACAGCATTCTATGGCACTGCACTCTACGCCTCTCTACTCTGCACCACTCTATGCCACTGTACTCTAAGCCACTCTACAGCAGTCTGCACCACAGCACTGCACTCTGTGCCACTACACTCTGCCCTGCACCACTATACACAACTATAGTTCTTCAACACTGCATTCTATGCCACTTTTCTCTGCACCACTGCACTCTATGCCACTGCACTCTACTCTATGCCAATTCACTTTAAGCCACTCTATTCTACTCTGCACCACTGCACTCTGCTCTGAAATAATCTTTTTATGCAGCAGCACTCTATGCCGCTATATTCCACTGCAGGCCACTCTAATCTACCCTGGGCCACTCCAATCCAGTCTATTCTACTGCACTCTACACCACTGCACTCTACACCACTGCACTGTATGCCGCTATACTCTACACCATTTCACTCTAAGTCACTTTACTCTGAACCACTGCACTCTATACAACTGCACTCTATGCCACTCTACAACACTCTACCCTGCTATACAGCATACTGTGCCACTCTACTCAGCGCCACTACACTCTATGCCACTCTACGCCGATGCACTCTATGCTACTAAACTCTATGCCACTCCAATTTACTGTGCACCACAGCATTCTGTGGCACTGCACTCTACCCCACTCTACTCTGCACCACTCTACTCTAAACCAGTGCACGTTACACCACTCTAATATGCACCACTGCACCCTACACTGCTCCAGTCTAGGCCATTCCCTTTTGCTCTACACCACTCCACGCCATGCCAATGCACTCTATGCCACTACTCTATGCCAATGCACTCTATGCCACTACTCTATGCCAATGTACTCTACCGTGTACCACTCCACACCACTTCACTCTAATCTGAAACAGTCTACCTTATGTAACTGCACTGTTACACTCTACTCCAATCTGCACCACTACACTGTACACGACTCTAAGCCACTACGCTATGCCACTGCACCCTACCCTGCACCAATCCACTCTACGCTGAAACAATCTACTTTATGCCACTGCACTCTACTCTGCACCAATCTACTCTACGCCACTGCCCTCTACTCTAAACCACTACACTCTATGGCAATGCATTCAGCATAACTTTACTCAAAACCAATGCACTCTATGACAACTACTCTGCACCAACGCACTCTACGCGACTATACTCTGTTCTGCAACACTCTTACCACTGCAAGCTTTGCCACTTAACTACTCTGCACCATTCTACTCTGCAAGACTGCACTCTCTGCCACTGAACATAACGCCACTCTACACCACTGCACTGCATGCCACTTCGCACTTCACCACTCTACAGCATCGCACTCTATGTCACTGCACTCTATGCCACTCTATTCTACTCTGCACCACTGTACTCCACACTACTACTCTCTGGACTACTGTATGCCACGGCACTCTACGCCTGTGCCTTCTACTCTGCACCACCCAACTCTACGCCGCTCCTGTGCACTCTACACCATTACACTCTGTATCACTCCACGCCACTAATCTATTCTGCGCCTCTGCACCGCACGCCTCTGCACTTTAATCAGCACCACTGTACTTTAATCTGCACAACTCTATGCCACTGCACTCTACACCAATTTATTCAAAACCAAGGCACTCTACGCCAATCTACTCTACACCACTTAACTTTAGGCCACTTTATTCTAGGCCACTCTGCAAACTCCACTTTACAGCACTCCACTCTATGATGCTGTACTCCATTAAACTCTACTCCACTGTATGCCACTCCCCAACACCTGACTCCACTCTACGACATTCTACACAGCTCGCTCTATTCCACGTTACTCAACTCTATTCTATGGCACACTACTCCATTCTCCTACAATGCTCCACTCCACGCCACGCCACGCCACGCCACGCCACTCCCCTCCCCTCCTTGCCACTCTAGGCAACTCCCTCCACACCACTTCACTCCGCTTGAGATTATTCCACGACATTCTATGGCACTCAACTCTACTCAACTATATGCCCTGCCACTCTACAACACTAACCCCTCCATGACACTCCGCTCTACAACATTCTACGCCACAAAACTCCACTTTACGACACTCCACTCTCCTTTACCCCACTAACCTTTAGCCATGCTGAACAGCAGCCACGCTGGTGTATAACTTGGCTAAAACATATTGACAAAGCCATAAGCTCTTGCATAGGCAAGACATAATGGCTTTGCCAATGCTTGTTAGACTGTATTTCACAGCCAAAGCTCACCTACTCCAGGCAGCCTGCTTATTATCACACAAAGCGACTCTAGAGAGTCACTGCTCTCAGCTGGCTATGAATTACCCAGTTTCAGATACAAATTGAAGACAAGACTGAGCAGCATTTCCAGCATCCCCAAAGTTCACTTGATACTCTCTACTGAAGAAAGACAACAATCCTGAAACACGTCTCTAGAGATACACAGCACTGGCTGGTCAACAATGGTGAATACTAAAGACTTTCAACTGAAGTGAGTGTTATCATGCACTGCATTTACCACAATATAACTGGGCTAAATGTGTGCTGGCATGCCAGGCAGTGTGCCCCCTCCTCCTTTTGTGATCAGATACAAAGTGGGCGGGAGTAGGAAATCCTGTTATATCGTGCAAGTCAATTAAACCACTCAAAGAGTGCAGCTTTAATCGTCTAATAAGGGCTGGCTGAGTGTGCTAACACAAAGCAGCTGCTGCATCGAGATACATACTTAAGGAAACAGAAAGGAGGGGAGGATTGAAAGTACAGAAACACAAACATAATGCAATGTCTAGGCTCGGAATCAGGTATATGAAATATTGGGTGTTAAAGGAAGATACCCAGCAGCAATGTACTAGTCATCCTGTCCAAGATCAAGCAATAAGTTGGAGGGAAGTGGGTGATTTAATTGGCCGCAAAATATTAACTTCCTATGGTCATTCTCCACTGAATAATAGCAGAATATTCTGAGTTGCCAACACGCTCAGACACAACAGAAACAATACTTGGCAGGATGACGAGAAATGCTGAATAAGGTGTATGCTTCCATTCCAACGAGGCAACAAATATTGTATCGTTTTACTCTCCTGAAGTTATTTATCATGTTGACCACAAATAATAACGCTTTCTTAGGTCTGCTGGAAAAATCAGTTTCGGGCATCACAGAGAGTTTTGCTTCCACTTGGCCTTTGTGAACCTACATACTAGTTTATTTATTGGAAGTAAGAAAATATATATATAACAATAGATTATTGCAAGCGACCATGCATGTTCTGCCTCAGACAAGACCTAAAAAATAAACATTAACCACTGAATTTACTCTGAAGCCCAAGATTAGTGGTTGAGTGTTGCTCACCACAAAGTGCCTTTTTCTATTAGATTTGAGATGGATAGCACAGGAGCAGAGCTCTCAAAGTTTAACGGGTCAATGCATGAGCTGCTTACCAAGTCCAGGATTTTGGTTTGCATTCTGGAATTTGTAGCCCTGTTTAGTCCACTATAAAATGGTGAACCACTCACACACGGAACCGGAACATTTAAGAACCCTCCAGGCAGTGGTAAGGGAATGATGTATGTTATCCTTCCTTGCAATATACTCAATAACCTACTTTAAAAAAAATATTCTAATATGTCCTGTTTTTGAGGAAATATTTAGACGAAGGGCAATTACTGGTACCAGAACCCTTTTGTCAGGATCATGGAAAAATTAACTTGATGTCTGTCCACTGAGTAAATCGGCTTTCCCCTCAAAAACCAAATCTGGGTGTCTCATATTTTGCAGGCACAGCCACAGAAAGCCAACAACTGCATTGGAATTCCAGATCCGACTTCTATCCCGGTCATTTCTGGCCAGGAATGGCTATGAGGGGGTGAACACATTTCCCATTCTTTTTCGTGTGTACCTCAGAGTTATTTGCAGAAAGTTTACGGAATTAAAATGCACCGATCGCTGCTTTGTAATTATTGGGTGAGCTGCTGCAATACAATTTTTTGTACAGGGGACATCATTTCTCGCTAAACATTAATATTCAGGCCTTCAAAAATATTTCATGTGTTTTTTTTATGCAAAGTATCCGGACTCAATTTCCCTTGGCGCGCTGATCAGCCAGGGGACAAACGTGACCTCTACATACTCTTGGCGGGTTTAGCGACTGCTACAGAGATGCCTGTGCAACCCGCAAGCCACGGGGTCGCGGTCAGCGTTTCCTCTCGCCAACCTAATGATGAATTCAGAGCAGACTAAAAATACCTACAAACTAAAACGTCAAGGGAATCGTGTTTTGTGCTAAAAGTCAACATTTTAATGCAGAAACAAAAGAAAGATTTTCAGGCATGTTAAAGTTTTACTGCTGTTTTTTTTTTTTTAATAAGCCCCAAATTAAACTACCATTTTAACTAAATAACGTTGGTGTCATTCCACCTATTTTGTATAAATAGAGCTATAATATCTAATAAAAGCATGCTATTTTCTGTATAAATTAAAATATCAACCCGTGCAGCATATTTGAAAGCAGAAAGCCAAACAGAGTTTTAAATACGCATTTTCAGTAAGGCGACAAATAATCTGTTTTGTTTAGCCTTAATGTGCCCAATTTTTCTACTGGGCTCACACCACCCACGTCCTATCCACAGTGGCAGGAGTTTTTAGGCCTCCCTCACAAACATCTCCTAGCCATTTATTATGGAAAGGCCTCTTGTGGACCATAACAAAAACGTACAGCAAGCCCATTGCTTAACAGTGGTTGGCTTTCTTGTCACCCATTTGCTTGCTTCTTATTCAATAGATTCCTTTCTCTTGAGTTTGTCCCTGGAGCATAGTTTCTTTACCATCCACTTGCTTTCATGATCTTTATCCTTCTACACTTTACATTCAAGGACTTCTTTCTTTCTTACTTTTGGTACGTCACATCAGGATATTAGTCTTTTGCTCTCTCTCCCAGTACCCCATGACAAACTTCCTCCTCCCACATTCTGTGTTGCTGTCCTACCTACCCAATTCCTCCCTGTTTATTTCTATTCATCCTCTAGTTTGAAGAAATATATATATACCGGAGTTCTTAAGGTACTCCTTCCAGTGGTACCGGACCGGAGTTCTTAAGGTACTCTTTCCAGTGATACATTCCCAACAGAACCTTACGTTCTGCAGGGTCTAAAACACTCACAATCCCCAAAGTCAGGAAAGCCAAATGGGGAGGTAGGAGCTTTGTCGCCAGTACAGCTAAACTTTGGAACAGTCTTTCAGTCCACATCAGAGCATTCCATCCCTCCTTGCATTTAGAAATAAAGTCAAGACCTGGCTCTTTAACAACTAAGACGCTCCAACTTCTGCGTGTTCAAGTCCAGCCAGCGCCAAGACACTCATGCGTAATCGCGCGCTTTAAAAATTACCTTAACATAACATAACACAAAGTGATTTGGCCAGAATCATAGGATGTTGCGCCGATGCCGAGACTCAAGCCTGGATCCTCAGCTCCCGAGTCGGTAGCTCTGGCTGCTGTGCCACATCCTCTAGCTCCTCAGTAGTGTTAATCACCCTCACTCTTGCTGCTTCTCTCCGAACCCATCCTGGGTTTTTCTTTAAATTATATTTATTTTACTTTTTTGGGGCTGCAATTTGTTAAGAGGCTGCTCCTTTCCCGTAAACGTGCTCTGCCATCTTTGATTTATTTATTTTTTAAATGTACCCCTCCAAGATGAGAGTCCACCATCTTGGAGTAGCAAATTAAAGAAAAGACAAAATTACTATAGCGTCATGAAGGTTTGTGCATGCAAGAGTAGTGAAACATGCATACATCAAACTGGGGACAAAAGCCGAAATGGCCATGTCATGTGCACACGTGTGCATACGTCATCATGCTGGTTCCAGATTTTTTTTTTTTATCCAGCGGCATCAAGCTTTTATTTGTGCAATATTGATCAGTATTAGCAACAAGCTTTGGCAAAGCCAAAGGTACAATCTATAGGCTTTGATAATGATCATGCATGTTTTTAGAATGTGTTTGATGCAGGCAGCTTTCGAATTCGTTCAGCAGTACACTAGGTTACATGGGACGGTTGAAGACAGCATTGACCAGCACGACCACAGTGCTTTTAATGAAGATGTATGGTGGAAGCACACCATGTGAGAAACTAAGGGAAAGTGAATAACTCAGTTTGTGAGCTTTTTTGGTTCCCCATGTTGAGTCTTTCAAGGTTCAGTGTAAGTGTCTCATGTGCTTGTCTCTGACCATGTACAGTGCCCTGCTGCCTTTTGGCTAGGTTCATGCTATACAAATAACATGTACAAACAAGTGTATGAAAGGCACTTACTTGGAAGTGTATTTTTAAAGTATGCATTTATTGAGTGGCCTTAACCAGTAACGTTCTTAGGTTATGATTAAGATGCAAAACTAATATATTTTCTGTAAATGTAATGGAACAAAAGAAACTTACCTGCACCCCAGAGATCAAAGTATTTTGTGTCCGTCACTTGTCCGGTATTTCCTAGGGAGAGGTTTACATTTAGACAGGAGTATAAACAAACCAACAAAAATTTACAACAAGAAGCATCTACTAGCAACGTGCTAATGATAGCTTCCCTTGCAAAGGTTCATAATTAAGTATACCTATAAACAATCATCAATTTCTACAGAAATGCATGGGGGGAGCATTCACTATCAGAAAAGCACCAAATGCTTTCTGGCAAAGGTTCACATTTAAATATGAATATAAACAATCACCATATCTACAAAGATTTACAGCAAAAAGTCACTGTCTTCCTTGCTTAGGATTACATTTAGGTAAAAGTATAAACAGTCCTCATGCCCTGCAGACATTTATTCAGCCTTACTGATAAGAGCCAAACCCTTCATGGTTAGCTACAGACATTTAGGCAGAAATTATTTACCAGTACCTTGCAACTAAATACATCCTGGTTAGGTTTACATTTAAATAAGAGTTTAAAAAAATACCCGGTCTACAAAGATGTACTACAGGAAGCAACCACCAGTGCTGTGCCACCCAAGTATTCGAACCTCAAGTTTAAAATTAGGTTTGGGTTTTAGCATTTACCATAATTTACAAAGATGCATAACAGAAAGCATCCACCAGCTCTGTGCCACTGTTGTAATATCAGCCTTGCAACAAGAAAACATACAGGATTTTAGATGTGTAACTACGAATAACAGGGATGGTTTCACCCAGTGTTGGAAGTAACATGAAATAGACAAGAGGAAAGCCATTATATATGGTTCAAAATGTTAAAATAGCACAATATTTCATGTTAATGCAGTTCAGAATCACAATATTTGGTAAAAGTTTAATGAAGATAATTGTCATTTAGCGTTTGTAAAGGAAGAACAAAAGGCAACAGAGGAAGCATGCCAAGATGAGAAGGCCCAGGTGCGAGTGCACAATTCAGACCATTCATAATGATTGGTCCATGAGACACTAATTATCCCTATGTAAAGACTTAGCAAATTAGAGCTTCGTATCTGTGAGCCAGCTTAGGTTGTGGAGTCAAACGGGCAGTTTAACGACGTTGTACTGTTGCTTACTGTTGTTATTCTGGTGCAGTAAGACAGGGGGCTATTTAGAGGGAGTTGGGTAGTGAGGTAGGAAATAAATGGTAGACAAAAGAGGAGGTACTTTCAGGTTGTATGGGTTGGTAACGGTGGCCAAAAGGAGCAGTGATTTCAAAGTAGGCGCACACGTGTGATCAGTGTGGGTGGGGTTAGGTGAGTATAAGGGCAAACAGAAATGTTGGGTGGAGTATAAGGACCTATTTGGTGTAATGGTGACTAGACTTCGTTAGGTGAGAGACTTAGAGTACGATAAATGTGCAGGCAGTGTTGGACTAGAAAAAAATATCGGCGCAGGCACCATTATTAAAGTGGCCCCACAAGCGAACCAGATAGCTAAAATAATGACCCACATTTGAAAATCAGTAAAGTTTTAAATTTGTAAAGACACGCTGTATGGATATTTTGCACAGTAATGGAGACTGCATGCATTTGTGCTATCTGCAGGCAATGTTTGTGGTAATAACAGGTAAATTAACAGTAAAGACTGGCCCACCGGGCCATAAAACAGGCTCAAACTGCTAAGAAAACAGTCCCACACCCTGATCTGTCAGACCAGCACATTGGGCATTGTCCGATTGCCCTACAGGCCAGACCACCCTGTGTGCAGGGTGCAACTACAATGGAGTATGATAAATGTGCAGGGTGCAATGATGAAGTTAATTAAGCCACTAGGCTTGTTATCAGGGCAATCAGTAGGTGACCCCTTGTGTTGCACCGCCACCACCGCAACCAGCAGTGGAAAAGGTGTCGGGAGCGGAAGAATGGGAGCAATAGAGGAAAGGAAGAAGTTGGTAAATGGAGGAAAGCAAAGAAAGGGAGCAATGAGAGAAAAAAAGTGGAATAGAAACCGCGGTCCGAGGAAGGGGGGAGCGTTGCGGACTGAGGAAGGGGAAGAGTTGGAAGACAAAAGGAAGGGGTATAAAAATTTACTCACCAGATACCTGTGGGAGGGACAGAGCCGTCAAAATTCTTTGATTTTATGTAATAGTGATACATTTTGAGTAAATTATTGATCAAGTTGTGACTTAACCAAAGTTTAATGTAGTTCAAATTCTGTTCCGCAAAGTTATTAATTAGGACACAGTTTGACTTAATTATATGGAAATATTACATTAATGTTTTTGAAATTTGATTTTAGCCAAATATAATATAGAGTGCTTTCATATGCACTTTTTAAATCCCTGAAGCAAATGACGTACACTGTGTTTGCTAGCAGCTGAAGTTAAAAAAAATGAAATCTGAGACGTTCTGACCACCTGGAATAATGGAAAAAAAATCTGCCAAGTGTTACAAGACATCATAACTTTTATATAAAGTTAATCTTGTTGCCACACTACCTTACAATGAAACAGGTTTTTAAGCACAGCTAGCCAAGTCTTCTCAATTGGTTGCATCAATGAACCGATAGGGATATTTGTATGGCCTCAATAAGTCATAACTTAGTAAGCAGATCTTATACAATGCCCTGAAATAGGCAATTTCCTCTATGAAGATGTAGTCAAAGCCATTATAGGAGGAACCTTGTGATGTAGTAGAGTGCCTTAAAATGATTCAGGTCGCCTAGAATTACAACAAAAACAATGCTAGTTATTGAAATATTCCGGATTAGATTGATCGTTGTATTGCATTCTTCAGGATTGTCTATCATTTTTTGAGTCTGGTTGAAGACTGGTCAATTGTACGGTTGTCTATATATATTAGAAATCTAATATCCCTTCCACCTAAACTTGGGCGAGCCAAACAGACTTCCGAAATTTACTCCAAGAGATCAGCAATACAAAAGGCAAAAATTAGTGTGCACAGCATCCATGTTTTAAACCACAGGATGTATTAATATGTCAGTCTAGACTAGGATTCACTCAGGTCTTAGTAAGCAATAAAATCATAACATGCATTAAAAGATGGGTTAATAGTCTATGTATCCAATTTGTAACTGGAAGCAGGATTTTGGGAGAATAATGAGCTTAATATTGTATTCATGAATTGATTATCTTCTCCACAAGGATTTCTCGTGCTTCCTCTAAGAGAAGATCCTGCCAACTGCTCTTTAGATTGTATTGTGTTTTATTTTTATCAAGAGGAAATTCCTCAAAAAATTGCAGTCAAACAAATCTAGTGAGGAGCTACTTACAGCTCTTAATGTCCAAGCTCTTCATGGTGAGCACATATTGGGTTATTACTTAACACCAACTTCAAAATACAAATTGTGCACCAAATAACTAGGCAATCCGGCAGGGGTCACAAAACAGTTTCAAAATAATTGACAGGTCTCAGTCTCTTGGAGGAAGTACACTGGTTTACCTAGAGTTTGAGCACCTTGAGAACCAAACCGAATATGTTAACATAGAGCATTAACAGACATTCGGATTGTGCATTTCAGGCACACACTATTAGCACATTTCAGTGCATCAATGTTTGTGCAATGCATCTTGTCTGAAAAGCAGATTGCAGTCTTCCACTGCTAATGTATATATACTTCCTGAAACACATAACATAAGCGTTATTTAAAAAGTAGTGCCTGCAGATTTAGCAACACAACCACAAAACGTACCATTTATTAATGCAATATTTATCCCTCGACCAACATTATTCTTGACTCCACTCATAAGACTGTAAGAAGAAAAAAAAAAAAAAAAAAAGAACATGTCAGCATGAAAAAAGCAAACTTTTTAATTTTCCATGACAGAATGAGGTGGAATTATTTGGGTTACGAGATACGTGATGCAAATGTTTAGCTTTTTATTTCAAGTGTTTGGTCGATGCAGAGTCCGCGCAGCTAAGGAGGATTGGAAGAGGGACCAAAGTGAGACCACAATTACTACCTCTTCTCAATACGTACCTCATACATTTTATCAGCAAGCACATAATGTTGATTTGTAATCAGATCAATGCGCAGTGTACAACAGTCCTAAACACAACAGTAAACTGCTTATTTTCATAAAACCCCACAATCCTTTGTCATATTTCCCAGTTAGGCCCAGTGGGAAGCACTGTCATTTTACATGTACACGTTTTTCCTAAGTTGCCTTCTCCTTCACACATTGACTTGACACACCTGCATGCATGACAGTGCAGGATTTTTTATTTTTTTTTGTGTTGACATTTTTTGATTAGTTTTTATGAAACTATATTTGCTTAAAAATTCCACTTTGTAAGAACTCTATCGCGATACCTTGAACATCCTGTCGAAGGTCTGAACATACATTGA
The DNA here is from genome assembly GCF_964204655.1 of Triturus cristatus. Lineage (NCBI taxonomy): Eukaryota > Metazoa > Chordata > Amphibia > Caudata > Salamandridae > Triturus > Triturus cristatus. The sequence continues at coordinate 1,126,968,581 of NC_140585.1, read as the reverse complement.
GCAAATGTGATTCTCCGTTGTTCACCAATGCGGCGACACAGTTATCTATAGAACAAACAATGGCAGCCTGACTAAGGCCTCGGCGCAAGGATGCTTTTTGTTCTAAATAAACAAGCATTTCCAGGTTTAGGCAGAGGAGTACTTGCTGTTATTGTGAGGCCACCACACACTGAAACCTCAGCTCAACTGCTTGCTGATTCCTCTGTGAGGAGGGCTGTTCAACCTGTGAACAAGACGGGGACCTACATACTCTCCAGTCAGGTAACGGATGTTGGATCATCCAATACAGGATTCTTGGTAAGACACCCACACACCCTGACACTTAGGTTAGGGAACGTATAGTAGGAGCAGACTATCTAGATACATTGTTTAGCAAGATGGTGGAACTTTTCATTCTGTTCACTGTCTTTTTACTTCTAATTACTCGTATCTGCTTCTGTCTATTGATCATTGCATCACATATTTCAAATACAAGAATAGCAATGGGTCAATAAATATTGAATTGAGTGCATTCTTTGCAATATTCCGCAAAGAGAGAGCATGAGTGACTGAGCAAAAGGGTTCTAGATCGGTTACCAAAATTCCTGGGGGTATCTGGGTTGTCAAGTTCTGTTGTTGACCAAGCTATTCACTACCTGTCTATGTTTAGAGGTGCTTATGGTGACACTGGGCTAGCTGACCTATAGGACAACATATCCTGAGGGGGTTCATGGAATCAATCTGGCACCATCCCAAAGTTTATGTTGGCCAACAAACAAGCAGTTCCTACTGGAAAGTGGAAACTACACAGCATACTGTTTGCTATTTATTTCACACATACCTAACAAGCGGTCACTCTGCTACCTGCCTCTACAGCACATGGTTATGCACTGTATGACCACATGACACACACACTCATCAACTCATGCAATGTCTGGTTACAAACACTAAAATGGGCCAATTAATGACAGAAGGCAAAACAAGAAATGAGATATAAATCACGTCCCAATCTACTCTTAAGATCTAGATCCTCTTCATGCGTCAAGCAGCATTTTACCTATATAAAAGACGTACCCCAATTCCACCTGGCTGATTACGACTATATGCTCTTATTGTGAAGGTAAAACCAGGTTTACATTTATAACCAGCACTACCAATTAGATTTCAAACGGAGAGGTATGTACACAATGCCTTATTAAATGTATATATTTCCTCACACAATATGCATATTTGTATGTGCTTTAAATGAAAAAAAGTTGTTTAACAAAAAAAGTACAGTATTCCATGTGTACAGTGCCTCACGAAACTGATAAAGCCAAGTATGGCAACCCCACCTCCAATAATGAGGAAGGGCATCTGGGTTCAGGGGACTAAGATTTATGGTTTTCAATACAGAAAGGACTTTCTCCTGGGAGAACATCCTGGGCCAGCTGACTTTACTGGAATCTCACTGTACATTCTTCAATCACATTTGACACTGAGATTCCAGCTAAAATACCACACATCGACCTCCGTTAAATGAAATTTGATACATAATGAAGGAACAACATGCACACTTCATATGGATGGTGGTGTAACGACAAATATACACTTGGAAATTATATAGGATACTAAAGATTTGACATTAACAAAACAATGGAATAAAAGAAAATATACTTAAAACCTAGGAAACAGCTAATACATGTGATAATGCTTGCACCATGTAGGTAAGTGTCGAAAGGATTTGGATAGTTGACATCTAGCTTGGGAATCATTCTCTGTGGATGAAGTACTGTCTGCCAAACCTTTGGGCCACAAACATTGAGGTACCTTTACCACCTTACTCATGCTACAGATATTTCCATCTGTTAATTCAACTACTTGTTTTGTGACTCTTACTACCCTCATGGGCTTGAAAAACTTGGCTCGTCAGCTTTGACTAATCTTCCTTTTTTCACACACACCCATTCTCCATCCATTAGACTTGATGATCCATTACTGGATACATTCCTAAATTTTCCGGATTTCAGCTTCTCAGGAAACTTTGTCTATTCTACTCGAGTCAGAATAAACTTTATTCGATCAAATTGAACAGATCATAAAAGTACAATAAGAAAAAAAAAAGAAAAACAAAACAAATACAATTAATATCCAGTTTTGTCTAGAGCGATACATAATAAAAGCAATTCAAGTAAAAACACTGTTGAGTTTTGACATGTCTAAAACCATGACATCAGAGTTAAAAAAACATGCATATTAAAGTACAGTTCTCAAATAAAAGAAGGAGAACAAAAATCTCAATGAATGGTCCGCTATGTTCTCCTACCAACAGGATTGTCGGTCCTAAATGTCTGGACTTCAATTGAGAGTGCCAATTAATACAGCTGGGGATGTGGGCCAGACATAAAAAAAGTTGTCAGCCAGACAATAACTTGGATTCACCAACTTAGCAGACTTAGACTGAAGGCCACAACACAGAGGCATGTGTCAGACTCTCACACATCAAAATATAAGAAAGATAGAGGTAATTGCCCTATCCTAATAGCTTTTGTTACGGTGTCAAATAACTACAGTGCTGACAGTGCAGTGGATAAAACATTAGGTAATAAGTGGATAGAACCATTCCTTGTCTAACCTTAAGTCTATGGGAGAAAGTGCAGATTCAAAGTCAGAAGCCCTCCTAAACAAGAGGGCTCTATACGCGAGTGCAATAATCAGAACATAGCAAAGGAAGGAAAATCCACTATGTCGTCCAGCTCGGGACTACATAAGAACAGCATCGTCTGCATACAACAGAGCTGGTATGTGGCATTGTCCAAACTGGGGCAAATCCCTGTACGTCTGAAACAATTACCTTTTCAAGTGATTAGTATAGAGTGTAAAGAGGAAAGGTGCAAGGACACAGCCTTGTCTAACACCCCTCCCCCTCGCGGGTACCAAAAGACTCTTAGCAACCCCCCAGGCCAAACCTAACTGATGCGCTGGAGTCATGATAAATCTCCCTGATGGAGTTAATCATGGACCTGTCCAAGCCAAGAAATTCCATTATGCTCCATAATTGTGCGACAGAAAGTTAAAAGCGCTGGACAGGTCCATAAACTCCGAAAATAAAGAGCCCTGCTGAGCGATGGTATACTTGTCCAACAGGTGGGAGAAGTTAAGACACTGATCCTCAGTCCCCAGCCCCCTCCTGAACCCACACTAAATATCAGAAAGGATTCTAGTGTTCTCAGCCCAGGCCTCAAGTTGTGATAGGAGAACACGGCCCATGACCTCACCATTGAGTCCAGGTGGAAGCTAAGGTGGTGGCAACTCACATCCCCTCTGTCCCCTTTATAAACATGGGGATGATGATTAACTGCGACCTAGTGGGTAGCCTGCTAGAGCGGTTAGCCGCCTGAAGGTCATTAGAGACCAATGGGGCCCAGAGTTCGATTTGGCTCTTAAAAATGTCAAAGGGTACTCCGTCGGGGCCTGGGGCTTTACTGCTAAGCTTTATTCTAATAGCCTCCAGCACTTCTTCGCAGCTCAGGAGGTATTTGGGCTGAAAGTTATCCCTTGCGTTAATGCAGGCAGTATGCTCAGGCTCGTGTGACCTTTCCTCCCTGGGTCCAGCAGAATATACCTTCCCAAAATAATATGTCCACTCATATCCTGGTAGAGCAATTTCTAAAGAGGGCTCATTGTCCGCCTTTAGGAAGGGCAGATTCACAATGACCCAGAATACTCCGAGATCTGGCTTATGGCACACAACATCAAGATCCTCCCAGGCCTTCATCTTTAAGATATTTTCCCTGGCCTTAACTTATTTTCGGTAGGCTTTCCTGCACTGTGCCACTTCTTGTGATATTTTTGGAGAGCGAGGATATGGAACATACGAGTACTTGAACATTCTTTTCCAAACCAACCTTTCTGGTTCCCTGAATCCAGAAGATAGGGCCTATCAAGAGCGGGAGAGAGGAGAAAGCCTCAATGATGTGACTAGGGTCTGCCGAGTCGTCCAGACAGATATTGAAAAAGGGACGGTTAGTGTCTACCAGTCTTGACATAAAAGCCTCAATATTGACAGATTCCCATTTAATCCTAGAGCCATTCCTACAGTGATCAGAGATATGGGCTTCACGCCGGTCTGGATGGCAGACAGTCTTCCAGGAGGAAAGATCATTAGATAGGCTTTGTGGCAGATGGTCGCTAAAAAGACTCAGAGCGACAGTAAAATCACATATAGAGGGATCCAGATTGGCCAAAAAAGGAAAGAAATCAATAAGGGAGTCTTCACCTTTACCCAAAAACGTTTGAGAAAAGCACATTATTTCGGTGGGATTCATGGCAAAACCCAGATTATGCTCTGACATGATAAAATTGGGGTTACTTCCATAGGGATCGTGCGAAAAATGAGCCTGTAAAAGCCCATCTGGATCTAGAACCCCACAAGCGTCTCGTAACACTAGGAGGCAAAGGTGGGCATTGAAATCCCCTCCCATGCCTAGATTTTTACCACCTCTAAGAGTGAGAGAATCCAGATCCCGGTCCAGCACAGACAATACGCTAACTCTGTTGGGAAGAGGAATATTGTTGTAAAAGTTAATAATACTCAACCTTGTGCCATCACAAAATTCGAGGCCAAGCAGCTGGTAGAAAGGTGCATCTGCTTTGGGGGAAAAAATCAAATGACCAACCGGAAAATTACCAGGCTCCCATTGGTCTACCAGAAGAGGCTGGGGTAGCAGCAATGTGTAAAATGTTATAGACATTTAGATTAAATGGCGTGGATACCTACGTTTCTTGCCGACAGGCTATTGCGAAAGTCTCCATGAATTTGCCCATGTATCATTGTCCCATTTAGCCTCTAGTCCAGCTACATTCCAGGAAAGGAGAGACAACATTCAAGACCAGCCGTTTAAAACACTTGAGAGCCTCTGGGGTGAGAGATCTGCAGCATGTGAATTGAGAGATTAATCACAATAGACACCCCCCACCCCTTGATGTTGAGCATCCAACGGAGTATATACATACTACTCTTTCTGACATCCCTGAGTGGCTCCTGTTGAATAGGTGAAATAAAGGTTTTAAATAAGGTGCTTCCATTGGCCAGCCCAAGGCACTCAACTCCTCTTATAATATGCGTTAAGCTGGATTTGGCGTTTGATTTCCTGGTGATAAAGTGCAGATTTCATGGATGGGTGGGGGGAGGATGACATCCCTCCCATATGTGCCTGATCCAAATACTGGCATTATGCACAGCAAGAGGCAAGGTAAAAATTTGTTGACAATGACCTTTTGAATGTACAGCGGTAACGTACAAGGGTTGGTAGTCGTTACAAAGCTGCTCTGGCCCAACCGCTCCTTTACAAAAACAACTTGGGGGAGGGCGGGTCCAAAGCGGTAAGATGTAAAGGGGTGGGATAACGTAGAGCTGTCTGAAATGCGAGCTCAATATCCCAGCCAAAAAATTTAGCCTTGTGCTCCCAGACCTGATTAGCTATTCCCTGGGTGGCCCAAGAGGTCACAGTTACATCTCTGCCTTGAAACATGGGATGGGGACTGAAGTGCACAAATTAGAGGTCATTAGATGTTATGTGATCCAAACCTACTAGAGTGCCAATCAATTTGAGGATAGCTTCTGTTAAGGATGTCATCATTGTCTTGAGACACGTAGCTGGGCAGCAACACAAGTTTCTTCATGTGCGGGCAGACCCTACTATTGGCATCCCTCTCAGCCAATACTGCCACACCAGTATGTCACCCGGTCATACCAGACTATGTAACATGGACCTTGTTCATGGTTTAGTCTGCGTTCAATAGTTTGTGCCGCGGCTCGAGAGCAGGGGCAATGGTATCAGGTTGACTGTGCCATGAGAAATCAAGGAGCCTGCTGCTGGTCCTTTGAGGTAGGCGACATGACGCTGGTTCCGTTGCTGAATATTTGTAGTTACTCCCTCCGTGGTGATCCAATGATGACCAACTTGCTGGATAATTGATGCTGCGCCCTCCCTAGGACTGATGGGATTGTCACAGCTACTGGTAGGTAACATGGAGGACCCAATAGGCATCTCAAGAGGTGAACTCCCTAAGACGGTCAATGGGTCAAGCTGGGTGGTTGTCAAAGGCTGGAATGAAGCCTGTATATTGGAGGATGCATCCTTTTTGCAGCTAGCCACCCCTGCTTGCAAATGAGGACCACCTAAGGCATCAGCTGGCTGGAAAATCTGGTACATCTGCCTTCCCTTCCGTGACAAATTCTCTGTTAGAGGGGGAGGGGTCATTGTCGAGGCCATAGTTGTGGGTGGGAGGGGTGTGGGGTCAGGTTTTGGAATGTGGTGTTAAATAGTCCAGTGCCAAATGGTCTGTGGTAATTGAGACAGTTGTATTGAGTGTCCTTCCTTATTTTTTGATGCAACAAATTGCAGGCATATTGTCTCTACGGAGAAGAGTATTCTTCCAATTTATTTTGTGGGGAAAAACTTTGGGAGCACCTGAATAGCTATGAGCTCTAGAACACTGATGTGGAATGTTTGTTGGTCAACAGTCCATTGGTCCTGTACCATGATACCCTCCATGTGTGCGCCCCAGTCTATGAGGGATACATCTTTGTTGATAATCATTTGCAAGATTTGGTCCCGAAGAGGTCTGCCCTTCAGGGTGTTGTGAGCATTCTGCCACTTTAAAGACTGATGAACCCTGTGTGAAACCAACACTAGATTCTCCAAATTGTCCCCTGCTTATGATCACTGCGATGCAAGACATTTCTGTAACGGGCGGTTGTGTAGCCTGGCATGTGGGACTATCGCCATATAAGAGGCCATCATGCCTAGAAGGCGCATCACCGCTGTGACTGGGAGGTGACAACGTACCTGAAAAAGGAGATTGAGAATATTGCAAATTGGGATAAGCTTTGGCAGAGATCGAACTAAGTATTGCTCTCAGATATGGCTCTAACTCAATAGGTTACAAGCAAGATTTTGTAGCATTTACTGAGGAACCCAGTTTGTGTAACAGATGAATAGTGGCATGTGTGTCTTGCAAGCACCTGTTTGCTGGAACTCGCGATCAGCCAAATCGTCGAGGCCTGGATCAAGGGGGGCCTGCGATGCCGGAGCGCAGCCGGCAGCGAAGACCTAGGCCCTCCAACCGAGTCCGCGGGGCCCGAAGGTATGGAGTATTATGAAGGACGTAAAGGAAACGAGGCAGGTCCATTATTTTGAACAAAGCTGCTTTCCCCAGCAGCTACAAGGATGTAGCGGGGGCTTCAGGTTGCAAACTTGGAGGATCACAGCGTCTATGGTGACCAATATCCCTAAGTAGTCAAACCCCTTCATCACCACTCGGGCCGGACAGTTCAGCGGAAGGTGCACATTATGCCCACAGAGCATATAAATTAGAGATTTGTCCAAGTAGATGTTATATCCCAAGTATTTCTGGTAAAGGTAAAATATATGGAGTATTCTATGGATCCTAGTATACAGACTTGCCACATGGAGCAGAATATCGTCCGCATAGAGGGAGATTCTATCCTTCCAGCCCTCAGACAATTTCAGTCTCCTAATCAGTGGGCCTCCCCGTACCAAGACCACCAACGGTTCCAATACAAGAGCGATATTCAGTGGGGAGAGAGGGCATCCCTGTCTCGTGCCTTGACGTAGCTGGAAGGATGACGATGCGCACCATTCACATCCACTTGCGCTACTGGGTCCGCATAGAGAAGTCGGGCCTAGAATAAAAGTTCGGACCGAACCCTTCATTTTCCAAGACTGCATACATAAATGGCCCCGCTATGGTACCAAAAGTCATGTTGGCATCTAAGGAGACCACTACAGCATCTTCCTGGATGAAGGCGATGCCGTCCAGTACCCTATGCAAACGTCTTAAATTAAGTGCAGTGTTTTTACTCTGCATAACGCCTGTCTGGTCTGGGTGGACCAATGTGCTTATTATCTGGGACAATTTAGCAATGATCGTAACCTCTGCGTCTAACAGTGATATTGGTCTGTAAGATGTACAGAGCTCCAGAGGGTTTACCTATCTTATGGATGACTACAATCTAGGCTAATCGTTGATCAGCCGGCAATTTCCTGACTTTCCTGGAACATGCCCCTTAAAAAGGGGGTAATTTTAGATGCGTGAGCTTGTATAATTCAATAGGAAGGCCATTCGGGCCCATCGCCCTACCAACAATCAGTGCCCGAATGGCCTGCGAAATCTTCTTATAAGTTAAATATAAGTTAAGTCTTGCTAAAGAAGGTTCCTGTCTGTCAGTGTAAGCCAAGGTACATGGAGGTGCAGTAACAGTTTGCACGCCTCTTCTATAGTTGTCGTCGAGACCAGGGCGTATAGTGTGGCATAGTAGATTGCAGAAGCGTTCACTACGCTCTGTCTGGTCCTCACTCGAGCCCGCATCAGAGACTTCAAACAACCGCATCAGAGATTTCAACTCGACTTCCCCTACTTCTTGTCTAACCATGCCAGGAGTTTACCCGCTCTATCACCAACCTCATATAGGCAATGTTGAGTCGCTCTGTGTCTGGCTCTAGATGCCTATTCTGCAATATCTCTGTATTCCTTATGCCTCAGTGCCAGAAGGTGCTGCACTCCCACCCCAGCCTTAGAGATCAGGTCAGACTCCAGCTCATGAATTTCCTGCTCCAGTGACACCAACGTCGATGTTTTCTCTTTTCATGACCCGCAATCAAGGAAATACCATGACACCTTCTTTCAACTCCCACAGTCCCCCAGCCAAGCCTACCAATCCCTCATTTTCATCAAAGTAGCGGACAGTGGTCGTCCAAATGTTTGCCCTGGTGTGGGTCACCTTAAGGTACCAGGGGTTAAGTACTGGTATGTATCCCCCTACTCTAGACCATAGTCCATATGCTGCACAGACCAGGGAGTGATCAGAAATGCCCTGCGCACAATGCTGTATGTCGCTGGGCTAGGGCAAATATATATATATATATATATATATATATATATATCCAGCTGCACTCGAACACAAAAGAGCTTTTCCCAAAGGCTTTATTTGGTAAAACCGTCGCGCTGACCCGGTCAATAAGGCAGCAGACCACAGCCCTGACGCGTTTCGAGGCTGTGGTCTGCTGCCTTATTGACCGGGTCAGCGCGACGGTTTTACCAAATAAAGCCTTTGGGAAAAGCTCTTTTGTGTTCGAGTGCAGCCCAATTGTTGGACCTTCCCGAGAGCTGGATATATATATATATATATATATATATATTTTTTTTCATATTATATTCATATATATATATATATATATATATATATATATATATATATATATATATATATATTACCTACTGGCGGTCGCCAGTAGGTAGTTATAGTTAGGACCACGTTTCCATAGGAAATCCGCAACATACTATTTTGAATAACTTTGGCGCCGGTTGACGAATCCTCGCGAATTTTTCAAAATAGGTGGGGCGCTACGCTCCGCTCCTACCCTGAAAGTCTCGGGGGGATTCGTCAAGCGGGGGCTGAGATAAAAGGGGGGTCCCAAAACGCGTTTTTCCCATGCATTTTTCCATAGGACCTTTAGACACAGCTACAGCCCGAACGGCTGAACAGAATTACTTGAAATTTGGCAGAGAGGTAGTCCTCAGGTCAAGGAAGTGCCTTTTGTAGGTTTGATGTAAATTTGTTCAGTAGATTCTGAGAAAATAGCCTTTAAATCAATATATATATCTGAGCCAGCTTACGGTGCGCTTACGGTGCGCTTACCGTACGCGTACGGTGGCGTGCGCGAGCGCGATTCTGATTGGCCCTTAGATCTTAGTAAACATTCGAATCAGTCGAAACCAGGAAGCGGCGGCCGCCATTTTCTCTCTCGCACTCTGACAGGGGGTTGAAAAACCAAGTGCAAAAACATGTAAAGGGGCTGTTTACACAGCTCCCAAGCACCTAGCCATGTCGAGGGAGTCCCCAACGATCCCCCAAGTGAAAAAAGGCAATTTTAATTTTTTCGAAAATTTCGCCGATTACGCTTACCGTACGCGTACGGTAAGAAATAATCAAAAAAAATATCCACATTCTCCCCACCCCGTGTGCAAAAGGTGCCCGATTATTAGAGCTAAACAAAACATATATTTTACCTGTCACAACGATGCTCATCATATGTCCTCCAAGTGCGCACGGTGCGCGAAGCGCACCGTGCGTTCATGGCCCATCTAGCGTAACGTGGGCACGCGGTGCGCGAAGCGCACCGTGCGCGCACGGAACGAACTGCGTTAAGTGGGCGCGCACGCCACAAATGGCGTAAAGTAACTTAGCATTTAAAAAACTGTACAAATTCACTGAAAAAACCATAGGTTTCACACATGTTATAGTTAGGAATTAGCATTTAAAAAACCTTGCAAATTCACTGAAAAAACCATGGGTTTCACACATGTTATAGTTAGCTGGATATTTTACTGATAAAAAACCAATGAAATTCCCCCGTTATAGTTACTGTAGGCAACTATAACTCACGCGACCGTAATCCTCTGCTGATGACATATGTGTCTTTATGAAAAAAAAATATTTGTAATATATGTATAGCTAAAATTTAATGGAAGAAGACATGGGCAAATAAGTGTCTAAATACAGTATTAGCATCAGCAGAGTTATAGTTGCCTACAGTAACTATAACGGGGGAATTTCATTGGTTTTTTATCAGTAAAATATCCAGCTAACTATAACGTGTGAAACCTATGGTTTTTTCAGTGAATATATATATATTTTTTTTTCTTTATTGAGTTTTGAACACAGTGGTACAAGACTGAGAAAAACAAGCATTGCCACTCGATCCCGACAAGGCGTGCAAGCCAAACATTCAATGAAAAGGGAAGATTGTATTAGCACTGTACATTGACTGACTACATTTTTATTTATACATACACAGGGAGATTTACGTCCAGACATATTGAGGTGTGAAGGGGGTCGGGCTACAGCACTTCCACAAGGCCTGTCAGTCGTTCGGTTGTGCGTCTCCAGCAGCTTCCACAGTGGCGGCCCACTCCAGAAGGTACGTCTGTAAAGGGGACCATATGTCGCGTGGGCAGGAGGAGGGCAGCAGGAGCTTGGCATAGGTATGCAATTGATCCTGACAATATGCAAGATCATTCAGCCAGTCTTTAAATTTGGGCACCCCTCCTTTGCCCCATCAACAGGCGGCTCTTCGCCTAGCTAGCAAGAGTGCCAAAGAGACATATGTTCGCATCGGCACAGCCAGGGCCCCGGTATAACCGAGGAGTGAGACTAGGGGATCATCGGGAACATCGAGACCAGTCATCTGGTCCAGTGCCACAAGCACCTTCAGCCAGTAGCGGGGGGGGGCAGTACCAAGCGAGGCGGCGGAAATCCGCCCCCTCCCTCCCGCAGCGGTCGCAGCAGTCGATGCCTCGCAGGTGGAGGCGCATCAGTCGTGCAGGTGTATAATATAGGCTATGCAAATATTTATAGTGAATGATGCGCAACCTACTGCTAGCAGATATATTTCCAGTCTGTTGACAGCAATAGGACCACTGGTCGTCCGAGAGGGGGGAGCCAAGCTCCTCCTCCCAGCGCACCCTAGACAATGGGGGTCCTGTGCGCAGTCTGCCTGGGTGGTACGGTACAACATTGAAACAACGTGGGAGGGGGTGTCCTGCTTGAGGAGAGCGTGTAGAGTGTTCACGGTGGGGGGCTTCTGTGGGAAGCACGGGGTTAAAGCCCTAATGTCTTCTCGCAAACAGATATAGAAAAAGCGTTCCAGGGGGGTGGGTGGGGAGTCGCCCATAAACTTGTCGCTGGTGCGAAATTTACCATCAACATATAGCTCCCCCCAAGTCCAGATAGGGAGTTTCCGGAGGAGTTGGCGGCAGCCTCCCTCCTCGTGACCAGGATGTCGAGTCTACCAGGTAGGGACAGCAGGGGGGAGTATAGTGAAGGAATATGGAGGCATCGGGCCAGGTCTTGCCAGGCGCTGGTGGTGCATTCTACTGTGGTTGAGGTTAGGTATCTCGGAATGGCCGGAGCGCTTAAATAGGCAGAGTATGGGGTTGGAGTCAGGTATCCGTCCTCAACCGCAAGGTGGGGCATGTGAGGAGGGGGATTCACCCAATATGCTGCATAGTGGGCCTGTGCGCAGCTGAAGTATAATTCTAGGTCTGGGATTTCAAACCCTCCAGCACTAAAGGGTCGAGTGAGGATGTTCCAATGCAGTCTAGGTTGCTTCCCACCCCCAGGTGAGCCGGATGAGTTGGGTTTTTAAAGCTTTGAAAAAAATGTCTGCTGGGGGTGTATGAGATATTAGTGAATAAGTAAAGCAATTTTGGCAGCAGGCCGTCCCAGCAAGCCGAGCTGGCAAGGGGGTAGCGTGAGGTGGTGCCTCAAGTAGGTAGAGCTCTGGTGGCGAATGCGGCAGGCCCTGTAGGGGTCCAACAGGCCGTCGCGTGGTCAGGAGGAGTGGAGCTGCTGTAGGTGCAGGTCCGTGTGGCTGCAGGGGTGGCAGGGGGACTAGATTAGTCAGCCACCGCGTGAGAGGCGTAGGCGGGCCGGACGCTCAGGTGTAGGAGTCCAGCTGGCCCAGCAGGATTACAGCGTAATGACGCGAGGGCGGCAGGTGATCGGTGGCGCAGCAAAGTGGCCTCGGGCAGTTGCTGAGCACCATCCCAGTAGAGGCTGAGGGCGGGAGACCATCAAGACGAGCGGCACTGGCGCTTGGAGAGCGGGCGCTATACGCGGCAGGATGAGGCCCCCACGGCAGGCGCACTCACCGAGCAGTTCGCTTCTGTGGCTCATGGCGTTATTCCCTCCCCAGAGCTCCCCCCCCCCCCACCCCCATCAGCAGGGGTGTGCGCCAGGAAGAGGTTCGGGCCGCCGGAGCTCCGTAGGGCCCACAGGTCCAGAGGCGTGTCGTCAGCCCCCCAGGCGGCAGCCCAGGCACTGTCACCCTCAGTGGCGCGGGGGGCCCACGCCGGCTCAGGAGGGAGGAGATGACCACAGGGGGACAGCCTCACCACCAGCAGGGTCTCCGGCTCAGCAACGGCCAAGCGAGAGCCGAAATCGCAGGCGGTCGCCATCTTAGGCCCCACCGCCCAGTGTCCGAAGAGACGTAGTGTGGGGTCGGTCAGCCTCTCCCGGCAGCATGTGCTATCCCGGTGAGTGGTGAACGGGCTTTGCTGTCAAATTGGCTGCATTTTGGGTGGTTTGGGGCAGCGGGTGAGCAGGATGATGAAGGATTTTGCCCCGATCTACAAGAACATCACGCAAGTGCCGCCATCTTATTTGGCGCCCTCTAGCGCCCCCTAGGGCGAACATATAATTGATTCAGAATAGGCTCCCATGTGCACCCGAGCGGAATGTGTACTGACGGGCCGTGGAATTAAAGCTTTGCCACAAGTCCACTAAGCTCATTGCGGACAAAATATCTGACAGAGCTTTCCCAGACGACTCCATCCATACGGGGGCAACGGTCTTTGTCCCCGCAAAGGGCAGCATTACAGTCACCTCCCAGAAATAGTTCACCCTCTGGGAGGCTGCAAATAAGGGATCCCGGCTCCACAAATGCTGAATTATTAAGCCTGGGGGGTATAGGGAAGGATAATATATTGAGCATTCGTCCCTCCTACCGCCCTGTGAGTGCCACCAAACGACCATGAATGTCATGGGCAACATGCTGTACAGTTAAAGGGAAGGAGTTACACATGAGGATGCCCACTCCTCTGGAACCTGGAATGTGTAGCCCGCATGTGCCACCATCTTGGAGCCCCACCTATTTAATGCACAATAACTGGTCCTATGGAGGTGCGTTTCTTGCAGGGGCATGTCATTTCAAATACTGCAGGACTACCCGTTTTATCTTATCCCCCTGACCATTAATGTTCTAGGAGAGGGGTTTAAAGTTATATATTGATGTCGGGGAAGCTATTGGGGACGTGTAGTGGGTGTTTCGGGACCGAGACCAGGGTCTCAATTATGTGGGCTCCCTTCTGCACGTTAGTCACAAGGAAAACAGGGGAATTTTGTGGGGTCAAAGTACAATCTAATAAAATCTGGGACAAACTGCCTGATTCGAGCTCCCTTTCCTTGAGAGGCCGCAATCACTGTTACCAACATTCACTCCAGAAACAGTCAAGCACAGTAAACAAGTAATATATATCCCCCCTCCCTGCACGGTGGACTCAGAGCAGACCACCCCCCCCAACTTTGCAGAGTTGCCCATCAACCCATAAACTATTGTAGGGGAACGTAGGCCCACCAAGGCACCAGTTCACCAATTATCCCCCATAAGAAATACAATTTGTTACCGCTCTGCTGTAGGCCAGTGGGCATCTGGTTACAAAAATCGTCCGCACCCCAACATAAAGGTTGGGAGAGGATCCTCTCCATCCTCCCCAGCCCCCCAGCGAAGTACACACCCAGCGCAGAAGTCAATCATGCCCCACCGTTGGGCTTTAGTCGAAGCAGTACATACAAATAAGACTTAAGGTTTGACAGTTCCGGGACCCTCTTCAGGTGTGTCAATAATCATAGAGTGTTGGCGCTGGCTCTGTAGTTCATGCTTTCTCCCATTCTGAGGTTGGCGAGAGCGCAATTTCTTATCATTGACAGGACTCCAGCTGTCCAACAAGTTACACGCCTCCTCAGGGGTCTCAAATAACCAAGTTTTACCCTCCACCTCCACTCGAAGTTTGGCCGGCAAGATCATTGCATACTTGAGTTTGTGATCACGCTTGTTTTCTTTTTTTTTCCCTTCAAGGAAAGAGAGCTGCAATTTCTGGACTCAGGTGGTGAAGTCCGGAAAAAACGCGATAGTGGCATTTTCAAGCTTAAACAGGGAGCAGTAAGTTCTGTTTGCAGTATTACATAATTGAAGATGTGTATCACGAGTGGACGTGGAGGAGCCCCTGGCCTTGATGGACCCACCGGGACCCGATGCGCCCACTCCACTGAAGAGTAGTTGAAGAGTCCGTGGGGCTGCAGGTGTTTCAATATTAGGTACTCCACAAACAAGTCAGTTGACGGACCTTCTGCCCGCTCCGGCACTCCCAGGATGCAGATATTGTTTCGGCGCAATGCCCTTCAAAATCTTACATTTTGGCTTCCAACACTTTTGTACTAGCCTGGAGTTCGGCAACTTGGGTCCTGAGCGATTTGGTTTCAGTCTGCAAGGTGGTTACAGAGTCCTCTGCAAGTTTGACTCTGGGGAACTCAAATTTCGCAAGTCAGCATGCATCAGGTGGACTTCAGAGGTGACCTCATCAATCTTACCCTCCAGGTCCATACGAACGCCCTGAATTGCCACCATGATGTCTTCCATCACAAGTGACGACTGTCGTAGCTCCTCCACAAGTGGGGGCGACGCATCGGATTTTGGCCTGTGCATATTTGGCCATCTTAGTTTGATGGATCCCTCAGGATCCCTTGCCTCCACGCACAGCGCACTTCCACTATGTCGCGGACTCAAGGTCGAGCAGCTCAGCTTGCGTAGCTCCAGGGGTGGAGGGGAGGAGTCTGATTGAAGGGGAGGGAAGAAGGAAGGAAGAGGGCCCCTCCACCCCAAAGACAGCCCACCGCCTACCAGTAGGCAGTAATGGTTCCTCCGCGGCCTGTCGGGTGCCTCTCCCCCTCCACCCACAAGTGGCAGTCCTCCCTTTCAGCCTCTCACCTAGTACGTAGTCACAATTGTGCCAGTCATTAATCAGAGATGGAACGCCGCCCCACCACCACTACCCACCTCCCACGTGCCGCAGGATCCATATCAAAGACCAGATGAGTGGCATGATGGAGCAAGTAGTGCAGGCGATGGGGACCAGGTTGGTCGTCCTTAATGCTCCCACTCCAGCTGCTGCTTCTCGCGGGAAGCCGCAGCCAACTCCGCACAGCACGCTGTTTGAACAACCGCGCAGCAGGGCCCGCCAAACGTCGTCCTTACCGCTTCTCTGCCAGCGGTGCTTCAGGTAAGCTTCGGTCAGTGAGTGGACCCGCATGGTTAAATACTGTGGGTCCGTTCGCCTGCAGTGACACACTTCCTCAGCTCAGGGATGTGCCCCTCCAGCAAGGCCCCAGCAACGAATGTAACAGCAGGGCCAGAGACAGACAGGAAAAAGACTCCGCCTGCTGTCCTTCGTCAGTGTCCTCCCTTCGTAGTTGGTTAGCTTAGCGGTATATGGATATATGTCAGGATAGTTAGGGGTTTTTCATGGTGGCCTGCCGGAGTACCTTCAAGATGCCACCATCACAATCAGCGGTTGACCATGCCCCCAACAAGACCACTATCTTGAACATAAAAGACAACACCAGTATATTACAAACCACAGGCAATTAAGAGTTTTTAGAGACTACCTGTAGATGATACATGTTTTCGACAGCCTACCAGTGCCTGGCAACTGCAAACACTTTAAGGATCAGGCAGCTCTGACCAAACTGGCTCAGGACCAAAGGAGAACACAAGACGGCACACTTGCCAAGGAAAAACTGCTGCCTCACTGGATACTATGAATAAAGAGAAACCTCCAAGAGCTGATGGACTCCCATTTTACCTATGCCCTTAACCATCTGACCACCTTATTGATACATTATCGAACGGCTGGCTGCCAGAGTCAATGACAGATGTGCTAATTATATTGGTACCCAAAAAAAAAACTTCTATCACCCTTTGTCAAAAATAACAAGAACATTTTAAATGCTAGAATAGCAAAAAGATTTAACAGTCGTCCAAGAGTTAAAACGGCCAGACCAATATGGATTCATTCTGGGTCATAATACGATACACAGTCTTTAACGGCATGTCCAATACTAATTAAAACAACTGGGAGTATGCAACAGCCTCTCTTGACACAGAGAAGACTTTTGATACAGTTGGTTGGGAGTTAATCAGAATTCACACTTATATGAAACATAGACCTTTAGTCCCAATATACTAAAGTGGATTAAACTATGATATTCTGGATATCATGCATAAGACAAAAGAGGGATAATGTCTGAAAGCTGGACATTGTGGCTTGGCACTCTCCAGGGCTGCCCACTGTTGATGCTTTTGTCATTGAACCTTAGGACAGTGCATTGAAACCCCGCATGGTGTGATGTAGATTATAGACAGCTGAAACAAGGTATATTTTGTTGTTGTATACAGACGACACATTAGTATATCTTAAGGAACCACACCTGTCCCACCAACAGTCAGGCCCACATAAGTTTGAAACCCTAAGCAAGCATGATGTGCTTTCTGGACTCAACAAAACTGGAATATATCTTAACTCGAATTAAGGATCTAGAAGTATCGGGGGCAACAGCTACCAAGCAGAGCTGTGCAACAAGGTCAGTAAGATCACTAGTAAGTCTTGTACAAACCCTCAGGGGTGGGGTAAAAGAGGGTCTAATCCCATAGTTCGTTGCTACTGAGGCAAAATGTGTTTTAGAGCCTAAATTCTACATAGGAACACATTGTGTGATTCAGGACAAGAGTTTAATCTGGAGAACTTAAAAACAAATGGAACACAAAGCCTGGAAGGATTAGTTACTTACCTGTAATCCTAGTTCTCTTCCAGGGGTATCCTCATCAAAGTCATAAGCACTAGAATATTACCGCCTTTGCGCGGGACCCCGGAAACACAATCATATATGTGATAAACATATATGTATCTATCTATCTATTCATATATATCTATCTATATATATATATATATCTATAAAATTCACTGAAAAAACCATAGGTTTCACACATGTTATAGTTAGCGGAAATTTTACTGATAAAAAACCAATGAAATTCCCCCGTTATAGTTAGTGCAGGCAACTATAACTCACGCGACCGCAATCCTCTGCGCCCACTTTACGCAGTTAGTGCCGTGCACGCAGGGTGGGCAAGCGGTGCGCTACGCGCACCGCGTGCCCACGTTACGCTAGATGGGCCATGTACGCACGATGCGCTTCGCGCACCGTGCGCACATGGAGGACATATGATGCACTTCGTTTTGAAAGGTAATATTTTAATTTTTCGTATATTTTATAAGCCATGCACAAATGGTGCCCTTCGGGCACCATTTGCACACGGGGTGGAGAGAGGGTGGATAATTTTTTTTTTTTTTTTAATATTTCAGTTTATCTCAGGTGTAATAAGCCATGCACAATTGGTGCCCTTCGGGCAACAATTGCACACGGGGTGGAGAGAGTGTGGCTAATTTTTTTTTTTTTTTAATTTTTTACCGTACGCGTACGGTAAGCGTAATCGGCGAAATTACCGAAAAAATAAAAATCCCGTTTTTGGCCTTGGGGGATCTTTGGGGACTCCCTCAACATGGCTATGTGTGTGGGAGCTGTCTAAACAGCCCCTTTATATGTTTTTGGGCTTTATATTTTAAAAATGACTCTCAGTGCGAGAGAGAAAATGGCGGCCGCCGCTTCCTGGTTTCGGCCGATTCGAATGTTTACTTAGATCTAAGAGCCAATCAGAATCGCGCTCGCGCACGCCACCGTACGCGTACGGTAAGCGTACCGTAAGCTGGCTCAGATATATATATTGATTTAAAGGCTATTTTCTCAGAATCTACTGAACAGATTTACACCAAACCTACAAAAGGCACTTCCTTGACCTGAGGACTACCTCTCTGCCAAATTTCTAGTAATTCTGTTCAGCCGTTCGGGCTGTAGCCCTGTCTAAAGGTCCTATGGAAAAATGCATGGGAAAAACGCGTTTTGGGACCCCCCTTTTATCTCAGCCCCCGCTTGACGAATCCCCCCCGAGACTTTCAGGGTAGGAGCGGAGCGTAGCGCCCCACCTATTTTGAAAAATTCGCGAGGATTCGTCGACCGGCGCCAAAGTTATTCAAAATAGAATGTTGCGGATTTCCTATGGAAACGTGGTCCTAACTATAACTACCTACTGGCGACCGCCAGTAGGTAATCTATCTATATAGATATGATATATATATACATATATATATATTCACTTAAAAAACCATAGGTTTCACACATGTTATAGTTAGCTGGACATTTCACTCGTAAAAAACCATTGAAATTCCCCCGTTATAGTTAGTTCAGATAACTATAACTCGCGCGCCCGCAATCCACTGCTCATGACGTCACATATTACATCACTCATGACATGGTCAGTGGCATCACTCATGACATCACTGATGACATCATCCTTGTGATAGAGCGGCGGTCGCGCGAGTTATAGTTATCTGAACTAACTATAACGGGGGAATTTTAATGTTTTTTTACGAGTGAAATGTCCAGCTAACTATAACGTGTGTGAAACCTATGGTTTTTTAAGTGAATTTGTAAGGTTTTTTAAATGCTAAGATATGTATGTATTAGTATACATTTTATATATTTATTTTACAATAAACTACCTATGTATATAGTTATAGATTGAGTGTATCCTGTAATATGGAATAGCTTGTTTAAAATGTTTTTTTTTTTTTAGGTTTTTCACCGTGCGCGCACCCCGCGACTTTAAAAAAATAAATAAATAAAAAGTTTTTCACCCTTCGGGGTCCTTCAGGGACCCCCTGACAAAGGCTAGGGGGTCAGGAACTCTCTACCCTGCCCCCTTTTCACGTTCGCCACGTTTGTTTTTCTCTGTCGCACTGTAAACACACAAAATGGCGGCCGACACCTCCTGATTTCTTCCGATTCGAATGTTGACTGACATGTAACCACCAATCAGAATTACGCTCGCGCACGTTAGGGTGCGCGCCTATAGATATTTATGTACTTTTATCTGCAATTTTCTCAGGAACTACTGAACAGATTGACACCATATATGCAAAAGGCACATGCCTGACCTGAGGACTACCTCTTTGCCAAATTTCAAGTAATTCTGTTCAGCCGTTCGGGCTGTACCTTCGACTAAAGGTCCTATGGGAAAATGCATGGGGAAAACGTGTTTTGGGACCCCCCTTTTTTCTCAGCCCCCGCTTGACGAATCTCCCCGAGACTTTCAGGGTAGGAGCTGAGCGGAGCGCCCCATTAGTTTTGAAAATTTCGCGAGGATTCGTCAACCGGCGCCAAAGTTATTCAAAATAGAATGTTCAGATTTCCTATGGAAACACGGTCCTAACTATAACTATCTACTGGCGACCGCCAGTAGATAATATATATAGATATATATATATAATAAATAACAAGTAAATGCAGCCTTTCATAACCAGAGCTGAATGTTGCTGTAAGAACTCTCCTGTATACCACCAATAAATTATGCAATAATCACAAATATGATTGTGTTTCCGGGGTCCCGCGCAAAGGCGGGAATATTCTAGTGCTTATGACTTTGATGAGGATACTCCTGGAAGAGAACTAGGATTACAGGTAAGTAACTAATCCTTCTCTTCCAGGGGATCCTCATCAATAGTCATAAGCACTAGAATAGAATAGCGAGCCTCACCTCATCCACTGCGGGCAAAGGAAAAACAATTAACAATCAAGCTCAGACAACTAAACTTGATAATTCAGACATTTCTGTTATCTGAACAGATTTCTCAAGGAGGCCTGGCCTACTTGAGTATCTGCCCTGAAGTCTGATTCAAGACAATAATGCCTTGTGAACGTATGCACAGATCTCCATGTTGCTGCCTTGCAAATTTCTGCCATTGGAATATCATGCAAGAAAGCTACTGTAGCTGCTTTTCCCCTAGTGGAGTGTGCTTTAGGCGACAACAATAGGGGCTTATTTGCCAACTGGTAGGCCAATTTTATATAAGACATTATCCATCTGGAAATGGATCTCTTGGTAGCTGGAAAACCTGTTCTCATGGAACCATAATTTAAAAACAATTGGTCTGATTTTCTGATGACCTTAGTTCCCTCTAGGTAGAATTTAAGCACCCTTCTAAATTCTAATGAATGGAGTGACCTCTCCGCAGGAGTTGCGGGATTGGGAAAAAAGGACGGCAAAGAAATCGCTTGATTAATATGAAAATCAGATACCACTTTTGGCAGAAAAGCAGGGTGAGTCCTCAATACTACTCTGTTGTGGTGAAAGACAGTATAGGGCTCTTTGGAAGATAGCGCTTGGATTTCGCGTACTCTACGCGCTGATGTAATCGCGACTAAGAAAGCGGTCTTCCAAGTCAAATGTTGCAGCGTAGCTTTATGGATGGGCTCGAAAGGAGGACCCATCAACTTCGAGAGGACCAGATTCAACTCCCAAGGAGGAGGAGGTCGTCCAACAGGGGGATAAACCTTCTTCAACCCCTGTAGGAAATCCTTGACCACCCGCAGTTAAAAAAAAGGAAGGCTGGCTCGGAGACTTTCTATAGGCCGTAATAGCCGCTAAATGCACTCTGATTGAAGAATATTTCAACCCTGATTGAGCCAAGTACAGGAGGTAAGGCAGAATAACCTCCTCCTGCCCTGTGGTTGGATTAAAGTTATTACGAGTGCACCACAGGTAGAATCGCTTCCACTTAAA
The DNA here is from genome assembly GCF_964204655.1 of Triturus cristatus. Taxonomy (NCBI): domain Eukaryota; kingdom Metazoa; phylum Chordata; class Amphibia; order Caudata; family Salamandridae; genus Triturus; species Triturus cristatus. The sequence goes on along the minus strand of NC_140585.1, from coordinate 1,126,947,243 downwards.
GGAATACGAAGCCCTTGTAGAAGGTCTCTTTGCTTCCTTTAGTATGCGCATACAGTCCTGCAGCAAGTTCAAATGTCCATATTGCAGGACCTCAGGTGCCATGCTGCCAAGTTCAGTGAGAGAAGGTTGGGATGTAGGATCCTCCCGTCCATCTTGGTTAGCAGATCCGACCTGCACGGCAGCCTCTTGTGGGGGTGCACCGACAGTTGTAAGAGATCCGGGTACCACCATTGTCGAGGCCAGTCCGGGGCTATCAGGATCATTGACATGTTGGACCGGATGAGCTTGGACACCATCTTCGGTATCAGAGGCAGGGGAGGAAAGGCGTAAGCAAATATTCCGGACCGGTCCAGCAAAAGAGCATTCCCCTTCGTCCCCGGACGGTGGAACCTGGAGGCGAAGGCGTGGCATTTTTTGTTTAGATCGTCTGCGAACAGATCTATGGAAGGCAGGCCCCATTGACAGAAAATGTCTGACACTACCTCGTCGTTTAGCACCCAGTCTGGCTGATCTTCGAAGTGCCGCTCTGGAAGGTGCACTGCTGTGACGGAGAGGCCTCGGGCTAGAAGCCAATGCCAAATCTTTTGAGATTCCAGGGAGAGAGGACGAGAGCGCGTACCACCCTGTTTGTTGAGGTAATACATGGTGGTCGTGTTGTCCGTCTGGACGAGGACTGAGTTGGACATGATCGAAGGCCGAAAAGCTTTCAGGGCTAGATGTACGGCCCGCAGCTCTAACATGTTTATGTGGTAGGATTGCTCCTTGACAGACCACCGACCTTGCATTTGCAGGCAATCCATGTGCGCCCCCCATCCTTGAAGCGATGCATCTGTTACCAATGACTGGGTGGGAACAGGTTAGCTGAAAAGGGACTCCCGGTAGGAGGCTCCGTGGACGAATCCACCACAGAACAGACGTCTTTGCTGCTTGTGGAAGCACAATCCGGTCTTCCAAAAAACCGGTAGTCTGGTCCCACTTGTCCTCTAGATCTTGTTGTAGAGGCCTCATTCTCAGCCTGGCGTTGGGAATGAGGAATATGCAAGATGCCATTGATCCCAATAGGGACGCTACTTGCTGGATCGTCGGGCGAACGGTCTGGAGAAGAACTTCGCACTTCTGCCGAATTGATAAAAGTCTCTGCTCCGAAGGAAACGCTTTTCCTAGGTTTGTGTCTATGACGGAGCCCAGGTAATGGATCACTTGTGTCGGCTGACAAACTGATTTTTCCATATTTACATGCAGGCCTAGCTTGCGAAGCAGAACCAGGCACACTTGGAAGTCGCTCTTTACCTGCAGAGGAGATGGCCCTTTCAAGAGCCAATCGTCCAATTATGGGTATACGAACAGACCTCGTCTGTGTAGAGCTGCCGCCACCACCGCCATGCACTTGGTAAAGACTCGTGGGACAGATTTTAGCCCGAAGGGCAACACTCTGAATTGGTAGTGATTGTTGCCGTCCATGAATCGCAGGAACTTGCGATGACAAGGAGTCACAGGAATGTGGAAGTACGCATCCTGGAGGTCCACCGAGCACATCCAGTCCCCTGCTCGCAGATGTGGACATATTTGATGAAGCGCCAGCAAGCGAAATTTCTCTTTTACCTTGAGCTTGTTTTATGACCGCAGGTCCAGGACTGGTCTGAACTTGTGCTCTTGATCTCTTTTTGGCACAAGGAAGTACCTGGAGTATACTCCTTTCCCTCGCGAGATGGGAACTTTTTATATGGCCTTTTTTCGAAGAAGCGCCACCACTTTCTGACGTAGTAATTTTAGCTGGTGAGGACGAGATTTTTTCGGAGGAATGTCCTTTGGAGACACACGGAAACGTAGTGCGTACCCATCGCGCAGTATATTGCGCACCCAACGATCCTTCGTTATGTTGCACCACTCTCCCAGATGTTGTGAAACACTTCCTCCCACTAGAGTGGGCAACTGCGTCAGAGGAAGCTCTGGCTCATTGCTTTCCTGTAGGTCGAGTGGTGGAGGAGGATTGTTGTTGGCTACCACCTCTACCCCTGGTAGACGTTCGACTCTGAAATTGTGAACGCCCTTGGTTCTTGCCTTGGGACCACTGAGGGGTTTGAACCCTCTGTTGATATCCCTTGCGTTGGTTGGGCCTGTACCTTCTTCGGAGCTCCTTTTTCTTTTCTAGCCCCACCGTCTTCAAAGTGTCCAGCTCGGCCTTCATCCGAGCCATTTCTTCATCCGTGTGGGAGCCAAATAATGAAGAGCCCGAAAAGGGCAGGTTAAGGATCCTCTGCTGAGCATCCGATTTAAGGGCTGTAAGTCTGAGCCAGGCGGACCTTCTCGCACAAATCCCATGTGCATACGAATGTGCTGATAGTGTGGCACCATCTAATGCAGTGCTAATCATCTGATTAGCTACCAAAGAACCCTCCGTAACGATCTCTTCAAAGTCTTTCTGGTCTTCCTTTGGCAACTTTTCTTTGAACCGATCCAAAGAGTCCCATAAGGATCGGTCGTATCAACCTAACAAGGCTGCTGCACTCGAGACTTTGAGAGAAGAGGATGCCGAGCCACAAACTTTTCGCCCCCAAGAGTCCTGTGACTTACTCTCCTTGTCCGGAGACAGAATCTGCAGGTGGATACGTCTTTAAGAACACAGGGTCTGTATCCGCCGCCTTGTATTTCTTGAGGATTCTGGCCGGTGCGGCCTTAATCGATGAAGGGGGTCAGAAAAATTGTTGATCGTTGGTGCAGTGTCTCGAAAATCACAGTAGTTGCGACTTGGGGAGTAGATATCGCAATATTCAGCTGCTGAGCCCCTCTCTGCAGCACATCCTGATAGGTGTTAATATCATCTATCGGGGATACTCGCGACTGAGGGCTGTCCGATACAGTAGGTGAGTAGTCCCTCTTAATGGGTGGAGGAAGATGACCATGAGGGAGACCTTCTTCTGCGGTAATGTGACGCAGGAGGCCTACGCTCCTTAGATCTACCTGCACGGTGGTGGTGTACCGGCGAAGGCGATCTATCCACCTCCTGGACCAATCTTTGCAGAGGGGACCTGTGAACAGAACTTGTGTACTCCTCCTGCTTTCTTGCTGCTCCCGCCGGAGTCTTGCTCCAGTGATGCACTGGTAAAAGCCATCTGGGAGACAGATGTACCGAAGGAGAACTGTGATGCGACAGGGATCTCTGTCGTGACCTCCTCTGATGTTCCGGAGACGCAGATGGAGAGTGAGGGCGTCTGGAGGAGTGAGAAGAGGAATGCCTTGACGCCGATTCCATCACCTTCCTTAGATCTATGTGAAGGCGGTCTCGACGTCGAGCGTATATCCCGCTGCGACGGAGGCCTCCTCGACGTCGAACGAAATCTTATAGTTGATGTTCGACCAGGTTCAGGGAGTGGTCTTGACTTCCTCGGCGTCGAATGTGTCGACGGCGAATGGCGCCTGGACGGCGGGTGAATACTTCCTTGTCTCTACGTCGAGCGATGTGGCCTCGACGGCGACGAAGGGCTGACTCTCCTCGACGCCGATCGTCGATGGGATGACGACGGCGGAGGGCTGCTGGCTCTCGACGCCGAACGACGTTGGAATGATGTCGGCGGAGGGCTTCTTGATTTCGACGTCGAACGTCGTCGGGATGACGTCGGAGGTCTCGATCTCGACGTTGATCGCCGCCTGGTCTGCGACGGCGGAGAACTCTCCCTCCTCGACGTCGAACGTCGTTGAAGTGATGGCGACGGAGGGTTATCAGCTCTCGACGCCGAACGTCTGACCGACGTCGACGGAGGCCTGCTGGCTCTCGACGCCGATCGTCACCTGGTTGACGTCGGCGGAGGGCTTTGGCTCTTGGAAGCCAATCGACGTCTTGAAGCCGGCGGTAAACTGGAACTCCTCGACGCCAATCGTCGCCGGGTTGACGACGGCGGAGGTTGACGGACTTTCGACGTCGATGACATACCTTCATGTCTGCGCTCCCTCGACGGCGAGCCCGCCGTCGACGGTCTTTTCTTCGCTGCATGCCCCTCCGGTAGCTGCTTTCTCAGCGCCGAGCCCGACGCTGAGGGTCTAGAAGAGGATCTGGGCCTCTTGGAGCCTTTTCTTACCGGAGACCTGCCTCTGGAAGCCCTCTCCGCCAATCCATAGAGACAAATCCTCTCTCTATCTTTTAAAGTTCTTTTAGAGAGGGTCTGGCAATGAGGACAAGTCTTTGGGACATGATCCTTAGGTAGGCAAAGAATACAGACCGCATGAGAGTCTGAACTGGCCTTCTTTTTACCACAAGAAGGGCAGGGATCAAAAAGGGATGGCATTTTGTGTGGTAAAAAATGCCAAAAATAATCAGAAAAAGACAACACCTTACTTGACTGGATGAAAGACGTCGAAGTAAGTTAACATTTTTCTGAAAAAAGTGGAAAATTTCTGAATAAAACCAGAAAAAAATGGAGCTGTGTAACCAGGGTCCTAACTGGGGGGCGTGGCCAACCGGGCAACATGGCGGACGCGAGCTGCTGAGGCTCCGACCGTAATCCCCTGACGATCCTGGCAGTGATCCTGTGAGGGGACAGGACGTGGCGGCGAGACGCGGGCCCAGAGAGAGGAGACCGCGAGGAGTCCGCGCAACCCAGCGGGCGGCGATTTCATAGCGCCGGGACCCGGCGCGGCTCGGGAGAAGAGGACGCGTGCGGCGGCCTGCGAGGAGGGGCCGGCCGCTGGAGCCCGCGCTGACACTTGACGGAGGCCCTGTGACGGTGCCTCGGAGCGGAGAGACCTGCAGGCTGCGAACTGCCGGCGCCTGGGGACGCGACCTGACGGGACCCCTGCCGGGTGCTGGGGCATTGTGAGGGGCCAAGAGGAGGCGGCACGAGGCGGTGCCCAAGACTGCCTGCTGGAGGCCTGCTGCACCCTGTGAGGCGACTGGAGACGGGGCATCGTGGGGCTGTGGCCCGTGAGGACGAAGAGACCCGGACTGTGAGTGGGAGCCTGAGGCCACGAACCGTCGCCGAGCACTGGACAGTACGGTGAGCTGGGGCCGGGGGCCTGTGCCGGTCTCCCTGATGAATGTGAGCCCGCCATGACTGCGACGGCGATGGGAGGTGCGGAAGGCCCTGGCGCCGGGGGGTGATCCACGGTCGCGCCTGAGGCAAGACGTGGGCGCAGGAGCCTGGACTGGAGTGGCCTAGAGCCGGTGCACATTGAGGGACGCCGGGCGGTGAGGGGTACAGCGAGCCCGGAGGACCCGGAGGCCGCGCGCGGGCGGCCGCTGCTGAACCGGAGGCCTGGCATAAACAGGGGCGGACGCCATTTCGTCGGAGGCGCCATCTTGGGTGCGGTTGTGGATGCGCCTGGCCTGCTGGACGCTGCGGGGGTCGCCGACCGGCACGCAGCGGAGCAATCTGGGGCCCCCCCCCCCCCCATGAGCCGGTGAGCTGGGGAGTGGAGACCGCGGGAGTGGGACCCCACCCGTGGGACTGGCTGACGGGGCTGGACTGGCTCACGCCCCAGTGGGCACGAAGACGGCGAAGGCAGAGTGCGTCGGGGGGTGCAGCAGTCTGCTAGCGGGCACCGGTCGGGTGTACCTGGCAGGACTGGAGAGGGCCTAGATCGGAGGACGCGCCAGGGACAAGTGCTGTGGTGCGGTGCCCTGAGGAGTGAGGGGTGATTGGTCCCGAGCGCCCCACCTGGGCAGGGAAGCCTTGCTGGTGTGTTTCCCTTTGGAGCCTGTTGTCTGAGCGGACTGTGGGGTGCTCTCTGTCCTCCTCCCGGTTGTTCGCGGCCTGGCGACTGCGCCCTCGGAGGCCCCCGGCGGCCGCGCCGGGCGACGTGTCGGTGGGTCCGGAGAGCCCACGCCTGGCTGTGGCCGCGACGCCTGGGGCCGAATCGTGAATGCCGTCCGCCCAGCAGTACGCAATGGGCCGGCTTCGAGACAAATCGCAGCAGGGACAGCTGCGCGCTGGGAGCCTGGACCCCCCCGCAGGGGCGCTCGGAGGGAGGTGCGGAGCCGCAAACGGCGGCCCTCTCCGCCAAAATGGACACCATGCTCGCGGCGGTGGAGAGACTCAGCACCACCCTGGACCAGACACGGGAGTCCCTTGAAACGAGGATAGACAAGGTCGCATCGGACTTCACCCTCCTTCATGCTGACCATCGCAAACTGGCCGAGAGGGTAGCGGCTCACGACCAAACGGTCCATGCCCTTGAAGACCGGGTGGACGATGCGGAAGGGCGCTCCCGGCGCAACAACATCCCCGCAGTAGGCCTTCCGGAAGGAGTGGAGGGTAGGCACCCGGAGCGCTATGTGGAGACCTGGCTGCGTGATCTCCTGCCCCAAGGGGTACTGTCCCAGCACTTCGTGGTGGAACGGGCACACAGGGTGCCGGCGCAGAAGCCCAAGCCGGGGGCTCGGCCCCGGCCGTTCCTCTTCAGGCTTCTCAACTACCGGGACAAGGATGCAGTTCTGAGTGAAATCAGGAAGTCTGGCGACCTGACAGTGGGCAGCAGCCGAGTCATGCTGTTCCCGGACTACACTGCAGCCGTGCAGCGGCGAAGAAGCAACTACATGGCAGTGAAGAGGCAGCTCCGGGAGCTGGCGCTACCCTACTCCCTGCTGTTCCCGGCCCGCCTCCGAGTGGTGGCGAAAGAGGGGGCCCGCTTCTTCGACTCCCCGGCGGACGTGTGGGACTGGCTGGAGGAGACGGGGCAGTGGACGGGGGCGAGACCCGATGGTCCGGACAGCGAAGGCCGCCCTAAGAGACGATCCAGAAGACGGGGGCGCAACGGGGCACGGCAGCTAGCGCATCCAGGACGAGTGGCGCCTAGTCCAGAAAGGATGCGGATGGAATGGCAGGAGGCACTTGAGGCAGTGGCGACGCTTGGGGCATCGCCTGCCAGTGGGCGAATGGAGACTGGTACGCACAGCGCCCCGGGCACAAGTGGGGCGTCGTCCCCGTCCACTGTGGTCTCGGAAGACTTGCTCTTGCCTGTGGTGACCCCACAAACTGCCGACCTAATGGTGTGATCAGCTGTTGCAGTGTTGCGGACTGGGTGGGGACCATGCAGGTTAGATGGTGCAGAGTACTTGCAGTGGCGCCGCGCTGGGTGACCCTGGGGACCCTACGCCCGGTTGGGGGGGGGCGGGGGACAGGCGCGGGGAGCGACTGGCCTTGTGGGGGGGGGTGGCACATGGCGCGCCCCACTAGATGTCACAGCCGCGGGCTCCCTCCGTTGCGCCTTGCGCTGGGTCTGCGCAGCAGTTTGGTCCTTGCCACGATGCTGCCCCTCCTTCTATCAGCGGCGATAGGGGAAGGGAACCGCCACTAAAGCGTAGTTACACTCGCGCGAACCCCATTAGGCACCACCCTGCCATAGCCTAATCTTGCTTAGCAACTCAGAAGTTTGGACGGATGCCCCGTTGGGAATACGCCCCATTTGTTAACTTGTTCATAGTAGTTATATTGTTTGTATGGCAGCGCATTAACATGCTCCCTCCGCACTGTGGCCCGCCTCCCTCCCCCGGCGCTGACGCTTTGCCCCTGGCCCGGCTTGCTCGACTGGCTTCGCAATGGCGCACACCAACATTGTGACCTGGAATATACGGGGCATGCACACGCCGTCCAAGCGGTACTCCATCTTTTCCTACTTACAGCGACATTCCGTTGGGATTGCACTCCTACAGGAGACGCATATGACCCAGACGGAGCTAGGCAGACTCTCCAGGCGTTGGAGGGGGCGGACCTATGGCACTGTTTACTCGGCGCACGCACGGGGCACGCTGATCTGGGTGCGGGCAGGCGTCCCCTTCGACTGCAAGGAGGTGGTGGTGGACAGGGAAGGCAGATACACGCTTGTGCGAGGGAAGCTGAATGGGCAGGAGATGTTGCTGGGCTCGCTCTACGCGCCTAACGTAGATCAGGCCTCCTTTTTGGTGCACTTGACACAGCTTCTACATCCTTATGCTGGGCTCCCCTGGATGTTAGGGGGGGACTTCAACATGGTGTTGGATGTCCAGTTAGATAGATCCTTCCCTCCCCTCCGTGCCACGACGGCAGAGTCCGGTGCCCGGGCGCTGGGAGACTGGCTCACACACTGGTCGCTGCTGGACCTGTGGCGCATACTACACCCTCAGGACAGGATATACTCTTACTATTCGGCGGTTCATGACCTACACTTACGGCTGGATAGGATCGTGGGCTCCCGGTCCTTGCTCCCGCTTATCGAGCAGTCTGAGTACCTGGGGCGGACACACTCCGACCATAACCCCTTGTGGTTTAGGATTGGCTGGGTGGCGGATCGCCCGCCGGTGCCTACCTGGCGACTCCAGCCGAGCGCGCTGGAGGACCCGGAGTTCCGCTCTTCTCTTGGCACGGCTGTGCTGGAATACTTTGACACCAATGAGGGGACGGCGGGTAGCGCTTTGGTGGAATGGGACGCCCATAAGGTGGCCGTTCGGGGGCACTGCCTGGGGGCCCAGTGGAACATACGTAAGACCCTGTCCGACTCCTTGGCGCGCCTGGAGGACGAACTCCTGCAGTATGAGAGGGAGGGAGAAGGAGGGGGTAGGTACTCCCGTAGCCTGGAGGACCTCCGTGGGAAACACGCGGAGCTCTTGGAGCGGCTCCGTTGCCACAACTACGCAGCGCACACAGCCAGAACACACGCTAGAGCGGACAGGGCGGGCCGCCTGCTGGCCTGGTTGATCCGCCAGGACGACCGTCGTGACCCGGTCGGGGCGATCCGCACGGAAGAAGGGGTGGTACTGTACACGCAGCACGAAATACACCGGGCCTTCACGGATCATTACAGGCGACTGTACACGGCCAGGGGGACGGGTCCTCGACACCTCCTTGGGGAGTTTATGGCTTCCGTCCACCTACCGGTGGCCTCCAGGGAAAACAACGCAGCGCTCGGTGGGCCCCTTTCCCTAGAGGAAATTGGGGAGGCGATACAGTCCATGGCGTCGGGAAAAACGCCGGGGCCGGACGGACTGCCCGCGGAGTACTACAAGGCTTACCGCGAATCTTTAGTGCCGCTGCTGCGAGCACTCTACAGTAGGGCGCTGGAGGACGGGACGCTCCCACCCTCCATGCGGGAGGCGTTCCTGGTTTCTCTGCCTAAGCCGGATCGTGACAGCACATCCCTGGGCTCCTACCGACCCCTGGCAATGCTCAACGTGGATTACTAAATCCTAGCAAAGGCTCTGGCGGACCGGCTGGCGCCAGTGGTTCCTCATCTGGTGCATCCGGACCAAAACGGGTTTGTCCCTGCGAGGTCCACGTCATTGAACCTTCGGAGATACTTTCGGGTGGCTAGCGAGGCCGTGCACAGGTGGCCCAGAGCGGGGTGCCTTCTTCTTGATTTGGAGAAGGCGTTCGATTGCCTGGAATGGGGCTACCTGTCCACGGTACTGTTACAGTACGGACTGGACGGGGAATTCCTCCAAATGGTCGACCTGCTCTACAGGAACCCCACGGTTCGTGTCCGGCTGGGCCCCTATGTCTCGGTGCCGGTGGGCCGGGGCACCCGGCAGGGATGCCCTCTGTCCCCACTGCTGTTCGCCCTGGCGATGGAGCCCCTGACGGCGGCCATGCGGATGACCCTGGGAGATGGTATACCGCTGGGGGACGCGGTTCATCAGGTGTCGCTCTATGCCGATGACCTGTTGGTATACGTCAAGGATGTGGGGTGCATCCCGGAACAGTTGGCCCAGTTGTTGCAGACCTTTGCCACCATCTCGGGGCTCCGCGTCAATGCAGGCAAATCTTGCCTATACGCTTTCAGCGCAGAAACGGAGAACCCGGGTTACCGCCTGCACGGCACGCCAGTTCATTGGCGGGAGGGCACCTTTCGGTACCTGGGGTTGCAAATATACCGCTGCCCGACTGACCTCTTTGATGGCAACCTGGGAAGGGCGGTCACGGCGCAACGGTCGCAGGTGCGTTTTTGGAGCACGCTCCCCCTGACGACGACGGGCAGGGTGGCACTCGCCAAAATGGTTATGCTCCCCCGCCTCCTGTACTTCTTTGTTAACCTGCCGACGTATGTTCCCCCCGCCTTTTTCGGTACGCTCACTAGGATGTTGCGGGATTTTGTTTGGGGAACCGGGAGACACAGGCTTGCGCTCGCAAAACTATATTTGCCGACGGACAGGGGTGGTCTGGCGGCTCCTTGCTTTGAGCACTACTACCTGGCCGCCCAGCTGCAATGGGTAGCACGATGGTTGGCTGATCGAGGCAGGGACGACACAGCAGCGGCGGAGGCACCCTACTCGCTGGAACGTGTGACCGGTCTCTTTCACCCCCTGGCTGCGGTTAGGGGGCCGCTGCCGCTCCTCTTAGCTGTGGCACATAGGTGCTTCCGGAGGGCACTGTACCTCACTCGCGCGGTCGTTCCATACGCACCGGCCATCCCCCTGGAGGGCTCCCCCGGAGGCGGGGGGGTGCTTGCGGCCTCTGCATTGGCGGGCTGGTGGGAGGCCGACGTGCACACGCTGGGGGACCTATATAGGGACGGGGAGCTAATACCATATGAGACTTTGGTGTCGGAGGATGGGCTCCCGCCCGGTGGGTTTCTTACACACCGCTCGCTTCTGGCGAGGTTGACCGCTAAATGGGGGAACTTGACTACGGAGCCCCGCCAGCACCTGACCGTGCAATACCTGCACGTCATGGGGAGGGGCGGGCACCTGGTCCGCTGGTTCGCGGCTTCGATGCGGGAGCACGCGGCGATTGATCTGGGCCCACTCCGCGTCAAGTGGGAGCGGGACCTGGGGCGGCCATTCGCCGATAAGGAGTGGGAGAGGGTGCTTAAAGGCCCAGTGCGTGTCCCCAGAAACATGCGGTTCCGCCAAATCCAGCTGTTCATAGTGCACAGGGCCTACCTCACCCCCGAGTTGATCAATAAGTACTTTCGCCGTGACGACGCATCCTGCCCGAGGTGCGGAGAGCTGGGGGCGGGGTTCTTACACATGCTGTGGAGCTGTCCTGGGTTGAGCGCCTATTGGAGGGAGGTCAATAGGCTACTGCAGGGGAGCGTGGGCCGCAACATCCCATTTGACTGGCCCGAGTACATTTTGCACCTCTTCAAGAGACCACCCAAAGACAAGGTAACGTCCCGATTCATGGACCTGGGGCTCGTAGTTGCAAAGCGCCTCATTACCAAGAGATGGAAGGCACACGACTCGCCACACACGTGGGCATGGACCTCCTCATTCCAGGCGTGGGCTAGGGCGGATGGGACAGCCATCCGTAGGGAGGAGACTCTGGGGCTGCGGAGGGAACCTATGGCGGACCGCTGGGAGCAACTACTTGCTGAGCTCCGGCGTTTAGAAGGGGAGGGGCGCACAGACCAGGAGGGGATGGATGGAAATTCCTGCGCGAGTGACGGCGTGCGATCAGCTGCCCCGTAGATGGGATAGCATACTCCCTGATGCTTCTGACCCGTAGACAGGGGCGCCTGCGGCCATATGGAGACAACTGCATTCTCAGTGCTGGGGGGGGGGGGGGGGGGGGGGGAGGGGGTCGCGGGCGAGAAAGGGGGGGGGGAACTTTCCGTGTACAACTGTTCAGGCTGCCACTGTTCTGAGTTTTTTCCGTTTGATCAGTTTGCGATTCATTGGTTCTCCATGTCTAAGTTGCTTGGATGGCTCACACTGGCTTGTATGGCTAAGTGGCTGATGTGTGGTGGCTGCTGCCCCCTTTTAAGAGACACCACTGGAACTGATGAGACACAGGCATCCAGCCCCCGGGCAGGTTGCGACTGGTACATTTCTTAACTGTGGGGATGTCTGGCTGGCTAGGCCAGACACGGATCGGCGACCCGCATATGTTTATATACTTCCATGTGTAATGTATCCTGCTGAACCACGTATGCTTTCTTTGTTATACCTTAAAAAAAGCAATAAAAACAGATTTGCAAAAAAAAACCAGGGTCCTAACTGAAGGAGCCGGAAAGAACAACTGACCCAACTGTCACCCCTTAGGCATGATAGGAGGCTAGGGGTCATGGCTGCCTTAAAGGCACAGTGCCAGTTTTTTTCTGTGTTGCTAAGAGTTGGCTTTCTAGGCGGTGTTTTTCTACAATGCAGCCTGTGAGCTGTTAATGCTTTCAGTCTTATCTGAGGTTTTGGGCTAAATGCTAAGCATTAAACCAGTTTCAAACATGCATTACTGCTGTTTTTCTTTCCTGTTTTTTGTGATATATTGTTTATATTGCATAATTTATTGGTGGTATACAGGAGAGTTCTTACAGCATTATTCAGCTCTGGTTATGAAAGGCTGCATTTACTTATGATATATATATATATAGATATATATATATATATATATATACACATACATACACAAACCTGGCTTAAGCCCAGTCCAGGCTTTCATCAATGTTTTAAATGCAAAGCTTGCAAATTTGGGAAGAATGAAACACAGGTCACATCGACATTGATAAAAATCCATGGAAAATTAGGTATTCGCTCAACTGCAGAAGTGAGTTTGTAGTTTACATTTTAAAGTGTTCTTGCCCCAAGCTATATGTCGGTAGCACAATTCATATGGTCCACATTCGAATCTTGCAACATCTCAGGGCAATAAACAACAAAGACCCGAATTATGCAGTTGCCCGACACATTCATGAGATCCATAACGGCAATGTAAATGAACTGTGTTATTTTGCCATAGATCAGGCTCCTAAATCCCGGAGGGGAGGAAACAGGGAGCGTAAATTGAGGCAAATGGAATCAAGATATATTATGCTGTTCAACACAAAGATGCCGCATGGTTAAATTCTGAGGAAGATTTATATGTTCATTTATAATTCATCTTCATTTAAATTGAGCCTTTTAGTGTTCGTATTTTAACTGAACTTTGTAAACAAAAACATTTTTTGAAGGTCATTCTTTGTTATAATGTGAAACTATTCCATTTATTGTTTCTACAGTATGTGCATAAACATTGCCAGTCTGGTCGAAAACATGGGTTTGAGGCTTGGGGAATCGGTAACAAATTATGTGTCTGGTACTTAGTCATGAAGGAATACTACCACAGAGAATGGTTTACAGATCAACATTAAAGAGATCTTGTATATAGAAGCACTTGCACTTTTTTGTACATAGTAAATTATTTAGTTCGGCATCTTTGCGGTAGCCCTTTGTGATACAACAGAGAATCACGACTCATTTGAGTACGGAAATTTTTAATATCTGTGTATATATATGAGTAATAGACACTGTTTTAGTTTAACGGATACCTACTATGTTGCTTTTTTTCATTCTAATTCCCTAAATTGGTTTACTTTTAGATATTATTTATAATAAGAAAGAATCAAAGAAACGAAATTTAGCAATGGAGAACAGTCTGGAAGGAAGCAACAAACAGACACACATCAACAAAGTTAAAACTATGAGCTTTAATTGAGAATATTATTAAGATGACAAGAGTAATGGAGTAAATTATTTGATACCCAAAAGATTCCAGATGTCTGAAAGATTTTTTTCAAGCGGGCAATTAGTGGCTGGCTGGCAATGACTGTTATAAAATCACTGAAACCAATGGGGCGGGTTAACGCCCCACTCCGAACGCACAGCGTTAAATGCGTGACAAAGATGCCGAAAGTTAATCAAGTTCATCAATTCAGTTTATTTTACTCATTCCATGTGTGACAATGACCATGGTTTGTTCAGTCACATGTTGGACACACTGTGTTCACATTAAATCCTTAATGCTGTAGACATGCCTTTACGAGCCTTATTCTATAGCATGGAAAGCTACACAGATTCTCCTCGATTGAATCATATTCATCACCCAATGCATTTCGTGCCTTTCATAGCACTTCGCCAGGGGTTCACTACAAATTTAAAACATGACTGTTCGGTTACATCTCAAGATGTTTCATAATTAACAATTTAAATAACCAATACACACCTTGTCAATAGCATATGCTTATGACTAAAGATCACCCCATGATTAACGTTTTTACCCGCTGAATTCATGAAACTAAATAACACCAGTTAAGCACCCCGTTCTTCATTTAACAAAGGTAACCCACAACTTGATTTCTTTAATAGTGTGGAAACTCTTGTCTATCCCTAAAATCAGAATCTGTTACACAAGCCCGTACCTCAAGTATTTAGATGACTGCCTCTTCTCATTCCCAAGCATATACTGAATGCTCCACTCCCTCCTTCTATTGTATCCACCTGTGTAGTATTCCCTCCTCCTCGTGTTTTCCCAGATCCCGCCTCCTCAATAATCAACATACAAAGCCCATAATGCATTGGTGTTGTTCAAAGAAGGCTAAAGCAGAACATGTTCCCCTCCCCACATTATCACATCGTTCAATTGTTTAAAGCATGTTTTATCTATTTGGACTCCAATGTCGTTATTGCTGTTAAAGGATATATTAACACCCCGTGTTACAAGCATACGTCCTCGACATTTAACCATAGAATTCACCGACTTCCCACAGATGAAATTATAAACGTTGATCACACCAAGCATCAAATTATGACTAATTAAGTGGTGTTTTATATAAAAAGTAAATATCTCTTAATTCCAATGTAACCATAAGTCCAGTAAATATTAATCTACCATCTGCTCTGAAAAAGTAGTCCATATTGATCCTTAGAAGGAAGATGTAAAATTGGTCCAGCATGTGACGAAATCCATTTGTTGGTTAATAATCCTTAATTATGGGTGCAACTCGTCGGGTGGACAGAACGATTATAAATACCAAAAGACGATGACAGAGTGCACACCTTTTTTTTTAATATTCCATAAAGCTTTCCTGTTTGATGTGTTTCGCGTGCTGGCCCGGAATCGTGGACTGCCCTGCCACGTGCTTATGAAATCACTGAAACCAATGGGGCGGGTTAACGCCCCACTCCGGACGCACAGCGTTAAATGCGTGACAAAGATGCCGAAAGTTAATCAAGTTCATCAATTCCGTTTATTTTACTCATTCCATGTGTGACAATGACCATGGTTTGTTCAGTCACATGTTGGACACACTGTGTTCACATTAAATCCTTAATGCTGTAGACATGCCTTTACGAGCCTTATTCTATAGCATGGAAAGCTACACAGATTCTCCTCGATTCTGAAAAAAGTGGAAAATTTCTGAATAAAACCAGAAAAAAGTGGAGCTGTGTAACCAGGGTCCTAACTGAAGGAGCCGGAAAGAACAACTGACCCAACTGTCACCCCTTAGGCATGATGGGAGGCTAGGGGTCATGGCTGCCTTAAACGCACAGTGCCGGTTTTTTTCTGTGTTGCTAAGAGTTGGCTTTCTAGGCGGTGTTTTTCTACAATGCAGCCTGTGAGCTGTTAATGCTTTCAGTCTTATCTGAGGTTTTGGGCTAAATGCTAAGCATTAAACCAGTTTCAAACATGCATTACTGCTGTTTTTCTTTCCTGTTTATTGTGATATATTGTTTATATTGCATAATTTATTAGTGGTATACAGGAGAGTTCTTACAGCATTATTCAGCTCTGGTTATGAAAGGCTGCATTTACTTATGATATATATATAATAATATATATTCACTGAAAAAACCATAGGTTTCACACATGTTATAGTTAGCGGAAATTTTACTGATAAAAAACCAATGAAATTCCCCCGTTATAGTTAGTGCAGGCAACTATAACTCACGCGACCGCAATCCTCTGCTGATGCTAATACTGTATTTAGACACTTATTTGCCCATGTCTTCTTCCATACATTTTTAGCTAAACATATATTACAAATATTTTTTTTTCATAAAGACACATATGTCATCAGCAGAAGATTGCGGTCGCGTGAGTTATAGTTGCCTGCACTAACTATAACGGGGGAATTTCATTGGTTTTTTATCAGTAAAATTTCCGCTAACTATAACATGTGTGAAACCTATGGTTTTTTCAGTGAATTTGCAAGGTTTTTTAAATGCTAATTCCTAACTATAACGTGTGTGAAACCTATGGTTTTTTCAGTGAATTTGTACGGTTTTTTAAATGCTAAGTTACTTTACGCCATTCGTGGCGTGCGCGCCCACTTAACGCAGTTCGTTCCGTGCGCGGTGCGCTTTGCGCACCGTGCGCCCACTTTACGCAGTTAGTGCCGTGCACGCACGGTGGGCACGCGGTGCGCTACGCACACCGCGTGCCCACGTTACGCTAGATGGGCCATGTACGCACGATGCGCTTCGTGCACCGTGCGCACATGGAGGACATATGATGCACTTCGTTTTGAAAGGTAATATTGTAATTTTTCGTATATTTTATAAGCCATGCACAAATGGTGCGCTTCGGGCACAATTTGCACACGGGGTGGAGAGAGTGTGGATAATTTTTTTTTTATTATTTTTTTTTTTATATTTTAGTTTATCTCATGTGTAATAAGCCAAGCACAATTGGTGCCCTTCGGGCACCAATTGCACACGGGGTGGAGAGAGTGTGGATAATTTTTTTTTTTAAAATTTTTTACCGTACGCGTAATCGGCGAAATTACCGAAAAAATAAAAATTCCGTTTTTGGCCTTGGGGGATCTTTGGGGACTCCCTCAACATGGCTATGTGTGTGGGAGCTGTCTAAACAGCCCCTTTACATGTTTTTGGGCTTTATATTTTAAAAATCACTCTCAGTGCGAGAGAGAAAATGGCGGCCGCCGCTTCCTGGTTTCGGCCGATTCGAATGTTTACTTAGATCTAAGAGCCAATCAGAATCGCGCTCGCGCACGCCACCGTACGCGTACGGTAAGCGTACCGTAAGCTGGCTCAGATATATATATTGATTTAAAGGCTATTTTCTCAGAATCTACTGAACAGATTTACACCAAACCTACAAAAGGCACTTCCTTGACCTGAGGACTACCTCTCTGCCAAATTTCTAGTAATTCTGTTCAGCCGTTCGGGCTGTAGCCCTGTCTAAAGGTCCTATGGAAAAATGCATGGGAAAAACGCGTTTTGGGACCCCCCTTTTATCTCAGCCCCCGCTTGACGAATACCCCCGAGACTTTCAGGGTAGGAGCGGAGCGTAGCGCCCCACCTATTTTGAAAAATTTGCGAGGATTCGTCGACCGGCGCCAAAGTTATTCAAAATAGAATGTTGCGGATTTCCTATGGAAACGTGGTCCTAACTATAACTACCTACTGGCGACCGCCAGTAGGTAATATAGATATATATATATATATATATATATATATATATATATATATATATATATACACATGCATACACAAACCTGGCTTAAGCCCAGTCCAGGCTTTCATCAATGTTTTAAATGCAAAGCTTGCAAATTTGGGAAGAATGAAACACAGGTCACATCGACATTGATAAAAATCCATGGAAAATTAGATATTCGCTCAACTGCAGAAGTGAGTTTGTAGTTTACATTTTAAAGTGTTCTTGCCCCAAGCTATATGTCGGTAGCACAATTCATATGGTCCACATTCGAATCTTGCAACATCTCAGGGCAATAAACAACAAAGACCCGAATTATGCAGTTGCCCGACACATTCATGAGATCCATAACGGCAATGTAAATGAACTGTGTTATTTTGCCATAGATCAGGCTCCTAAATCCCGGAGGGGAGGAAACAGGGAGCGTAAATTGAGGCAAATGGAATCAAGATATATTATGCTGTTCAACACAAAGATGCCGCATGGTTAAATTCTGAGGAAGATTTATATGTTCATTTATAATTCATCTTCATTTAAATTGATCCTTTTAGTGTTCGTATTTTAACTGAACTTTGTAAACAAAAACATTTTTTGAAGGTCATTCTTTGTTATAATGTGAAACTATTCCATTTATTGTTTCCACAGTATGTGCATAAACATTGCCAGTCTGGTCGAAAACATGGGTTTGAGGCTTGGGGAATCGGTAAAAATTATGTGTCTGGTACTTAGTCATGAAGGAATACTACCACAGAGAATGGTTTACAGATCAACATTAAAGAGATCTTGTATATAGAAGCACTTGCACTTTTTTGTACATAGTAAATTAATTAGTTCGGCATCTTTGCGGTAGCCCTTTGTGATACAACAGAGAATCACGACTCATTTGAGTACGGAAATTTTTAATATCTGTGTATATATGAGTAATAGACACTGTTTTAGTTTAACGGATAACTACTATGTTGCTTTTTTTCATTCTAATTCCCTAAATTGGTTTACTTTTAGATATTATTTATAATAAGAAAGAATCAAAGAAACGAAATTTAGCAATGGAGAACAGTCTGGAAGGAAGCAACAAACAGACACACATCAACAAAGTTAAAACTATGAGCTTTAATTGAGAATATTATTAAGATGACAAGAGTAATGGAGTAAATTATTTGATACCCAAAAGATTCCAGATGTCTGAAAGATTTTTTTCAAGCGGGCAATTAGTGGCTGGCTGGCAATAACTGTTATAAGACAACACTGTGTTAATATTTTATCACTGGCAAATGAGGAATTATGAATTAGTTTTTGTGATTTGAAAGGTATATGACAAAGTTACCTTCCAGGCTAAACATTTTGGCACTTGCTCAGAATTTTCTAGCAAGAATCTATTGGGCTTTTTTTGACAGTATGCGATACGTGAAATGGTGTCTGCACTTTTTCGCACTTGCACTTTATTTAAATATTGGGTTACGCACTATGGCACTTTATCATTGTAAAATAAATGTTTACATTGAAGATGGTTTTTGGAATACATTTTTAGAAAAGTAACTTCTGATGTAATTTTACTTTTTTTTTAAAAATGATGTCCTTATTTCACGTGCATATATGTATTTACTTGGATATGTTTACATTGGCGCAATAGTATCCAAATAGCCTAGAGAAAGAACGTACACCAAATATGAAGTAATATGTGGTATTGGATATTACCTGTTTAAATAAAGTTTTGTTTCAGACAAACAAATAAAAACACAACTTTCAAGAATGTATTCAGAGAATCCACATGTAAAGACAAAGTCTTTTCTTTATGTTTAACAGCCAGTGATTGGTGTAAAAAACCATGTGACCTTAATTGTATTTTACGTTTATGTATTTTAACCCATACACGGAACTCGTTTCTCATTGCATGAGTAAGGCAGGTGATGCCGAAACGCGTAGCAATGGAATGAAATCATTAAAACCTGTGAATCCAGTGAAGTCGTTGGTGTCTGTGTCCTTTCTTCAGTTGAAGATTGGAGTTGGTGGTTGATTATATATATATATATATATATAGAGAGAGAGAGAGAGAGAGAGAGAGAGATATAGAGATATAGAGATATAGAGATGCATATATGTTTATCACATATATGATTGTGTTTCCGGGGTCCCGCGCAAAGGCGGGAATATTCTAGTACTTATGACTTTGATGAGGATCCCCTGGAAGAGAATTCTTCATTTACAGATAAGTGCTGTAAGTTACTGAACAACTTCAAAAATAGGTGCACAAGTCATGCTGCTTCCTAGCATTACCGAAAGTCTTTTAAAAGACCGTGCTAGAAATGTGGGGGCTCAGTATAGGATTAAGGCACTGAATGTGTGGAGATGTAGATGATAAGGATGGCAATGCCCTTTTGTGCCACTTGAGCTCGGTGCCATTTTCAGCTGCTTAGTTACGAAGGATGTTTGAAGTGATGGCGCAGTGCAAGTGCAATCTAGTGAGCCATACAGTAACAAATATATAGTTACACTGACAATATTTGCACAACGTACAAAGAATCTCCGCCCATAGGGCACAGATTCAATTCAGGGAACCCAATGGTATGAACATTCGAGTCCCAATAGACCACCGTTCAGTGGAACGGGTGGATCCTATTTAGTCGACGTTTTAACCCCTAAAACAAATCATACGGATCTTCATAAGGACACCAAAGAGGTAGCAACCTACAGAAGAAAATATGGGAACTATCAGTGAGTTCCCTTCTAAATACACCAAAAATAGGAGTATATCCTAAAAGAAACTGAATCTTCCCTGACCAAAATAATCTGATAAATCTTCATTCATTTCATGTATTCAGAGTAGAAGAAAATCTTTAAGGATCAGTCCAGTGGTCAATAACTCATAGCTAAATCTGACAAAGCAAGAAGAAGAAAACAAAACTTGTGTGTGAATTAACGCTTGGACTACATACAAAAGTGTTACATCATCTTAAACCTCTTTTACTATTCAGATTTCCAAAACAAGCCTTTAAAAATCCTTCCCTCCGACTCTTCCCTCCCCTTTTAGTCATCCCAAACCTGCTCTTGCTGCTAGAATCTCCAAATAAACTCTTTCTAGATCCTTCACTCTTCTATCACTCTAATATCCTTTTCAATTGAACTAACAGACTCACATGTCCACTGCTCAAATTAATTTCATATTTTCTGATACAAATGCACCACTAATCCTATTTGAGTTCTGGAGTAGAGTGACTCCTCAAAATGTACCTTTGATGCCTCATCAGGGGTACCAAGCGCTATATAAATGCAAACCCCTCCCTCTTCTATTCCTCCACTATCCTTTTCAACCCAAATAACAGACTCACATGTCCACAGCTCATATGAATTCATATTTCCCTATACTAATTCACTACTAATCCTTTTTGGTTTCCGGAGTAGCATGCTACTCGCTGAAAAGCACGTAGACGCCTTGTATGGGGTAGTAAGCGCTATGTAAATGCAAAAACAATTAACTTTTCCCACTCAATAAGTAGGGAAACCGACCTCTGAGATCCTTCCAAACATAGCCCTCCCATGGAAGACAGAAGACCTAAAATCTCTGGGCACACTGCTGGCACCAAATACACCTATTTAAAGCTGAACCTGGACAGACAATTAAAGTTCTGGTCAAGGCATACCCTCTTTATAACTGACAGAGTGGCCTTAGTAAAAGGCAGTGGTCCTACCCTTCTGTTTATAAACTTTTCAAGGTATTTGTTCTCAAAAACCCAAAAGGTTTTTCAAGGAATAAGATAGTTTATTGAGCTCATTGATACAGGCAGGCTCACCCCTTAGGATTACGCTGTACACATTTAAAGTTCCCTATGAGACAGTTGGGTTGGCAGTGTAAAGTTTAGAGCGTTATTGCCTTGCATCCAAGCTGAGCTCCGCCCTCAATGGTTAAATGACATACCAAAACAAAGAAAATAATTTACTAATGGAATGCTCCGATTCCAATTTCGGACTAAACTCTACAAGTCGGGAAGTGTTGAAGTTTGTGGATCGGATGAGTCACACACAAAAAATGTGTACGAAATTTGCAAACTATACCCTCAGCCTCAATAGCTGGTTGGGTGGACCACAGATATGCCCCAATGAATGCATATACGATTAAGAATAACGGCAAACGTTTTATACAGCAACAGCGGAACGTGCACTGCTTTGGTACTTCCTGTTACATGCCAGATTCTCTAAGGTTGTCATCGACATACAGCAGTCGATTCCCGGCAGACCCCCCCAAAACATGAAACAATGAAAGAGAATGTTTCACTGGACCAGGGTCGTTGATCCCTGGCTTTATATATAGAGCCTTGTTGAGAGATAAACATACTCTGGAATAAGACAGAAATGGGAAGGGGCTGTCAAACAGCACAAGATTCGGAATGGGACAGGATATCAAAATATAGTACCAGGGCTACAATTAACCCTAAATTCTGCCTCATGCATTCTAACTATGTACACAGAACATACCTCACTCCCAAAACCCTCCATAAGATCTACCCTACACATACAGTGAGTTGTCTTAGATTACAAAGCGAGTAGAAGGCTTGCTTCACATGATCTAGACATGAACAGTAGTCCAGGAATTCTGGGAACAGCGGTTTTGCAGCTGGCAGTAGGTGCTGTAATCAGAAGGGACATATAAGCATGCACTTTAGGCCTAGGCCCAAATCCTAAAAATAGGAAGCGACTGAAACATATCAATATAGGTTTAAACTTCATGCTTGCAAAAGATGCATCACAATACATTGGCTATGATAAAATGGCCCCACATTTAAACTGTGGTGTAAAACATAAATTAATGGCATTTTGCAGAGGCAGCCTCAATTTCCACTGTTAGAATGGACTATAAACTAATTGAAGATCTAGCTGCTGGAGAGTAGTGTGTGAGATACTAAAAGGTCCATCTGAGGAATTGAACCGTGTCTTCTCATTCACTAGGGAAACATGTCAAAGTTTGTAAATGTGTTACGCATGACATTGTACCTACAAATCGCCAAGGCTGATGTATCCTTCACTATTCTTGCATGATTCTGGAACCTGAAACCTCACACCACAATGTATTTTATAGTTTTCCTGGCCTTATTAAAACAATAACATACAATTTTGCAAAATACTTACACCACATCTTCAACACAAATTTTGGGTCCAACAACATTGGCGGCTCCACTTGCCATTTTAAAGGCAAAATGTTTCTCTGGACAAATTTTCGAAATCCCACACTTGTATCTTGGAGGTTTGGTAACTATAGAAAAGTAAAACGTTAGTTATAAAATACAGGTTCAAAAATGACCTAAATAGACATTAATGTTATTTAAAAAAAAAAAATTAAAAAAAAAAAATGATTATATATATATATGTGCCTGTTGCTACCCCTGATGTTTTTCTTTACGCTGTCAACTACAAAGTACGAAAGATCTTCCGCTTTACCGCCGTGTACTTTGTTAATGTGGCGGGCCACAGGATATGTTGGGTCATTATTACTAACGGCCCTTAGGTGTTGTAGTATCCTTATGTGTACGGGATGGATGGTACTTCCCACGTACATCTTGTCACAGGTACAACGTAACACATATACCGCAAAATCTGTTTTGCACGTATAATTCTCCCTGATATACATATACATATATATACACACATATATATGCGAGGAACTTCGTCTGAAACCTCCCAATTCCTCCTGGAAAGACGAACATGGACCCATAAGTTAAGTGCAGGGTTATTTATTGAATCCAACAAAACGCACCTCCGCCATGATGCGTTTCGACCCTCAAGAGACCTTGATCATATGACACTGTGATAGGAAGCCAAACATTTAAAGTGCTAGTGCAATGTCACATGCAAAGTTAGGCAGATAGACATAGAAAACAAATTTGAAGGTTATGGCCACATTTCATTTGTTAAAATGTTGACAAACGCTGGATATGTTTAAAAAAAAAACAATGTGCACAGCTTAAATACATAAATACCTGTAAAAAAGCGTTGCGCATTAAACGAGCATAGAAAATGTATACAATTGCACCTTCTTCCCTGAAACCTGGTTTCACGCTTATGAGCTAAAATCTCATAGCTCATACAAATTGGGTAAAAGATAAAAAAAAAAAAGGGGAGGGAGACGGAGTGCAAATATTCAGATGATAGCAGCAATAATTTGTGCAAATATGCAAATGCAGCATCCTTGATTTCAAGGGCAAACAAAAGTTTAGCAGCGTTTTGTCGTGCACAAACGCAAGACGTTAATGTGCCGTCGATATACACGGAAGCAGTTTATATTTAAACATAAATAGCAAAATATCACTTAGCCTTTTGAAACCGTGTCACTGATAAAACCCTAGTGGCTCCTTACACAATTTTAAAATATATGAAAAAATTCTAAAGAACACCTGTCTCTCTATAATGCACCTAGATCATCACATTGTGTAATGCATACATCCATTTGATGCCCCAGATGTCGCCCTGGTTGTTCTAATGCTTACTTATATCATCAAGTATAGATATGCTCTCTAAGGAATGGTATAATAGAAAAAATCATACATATCCAATCAAGAAGGAATGGCTAGAACAGTGATGATCTTTGCAAGGTTTCCAACATACTGTTATATTCATTAATTCATTGATATCTGAAAAGAATATGTTGATATGCCAGTTATTCTGAAACCCACTATCTATATCGGGGCCTAGAATCCTAATAAACATTTATTACTCCATAAATATTTAAAATCAAATTCAAATGCATTTACCATTGAATAAAAAGAAACCTAAAACCATAAAAAATTCATTATATCATAAATATCTAAAATCAAATTTCATCTTTGATTGACTGATTCCATGCATACATCACTGCCTTTCATAGCATCAACTACCTTCCCAGTAGATTTGTTCTTTGCCTGAAAAAGTGCTAGTGCTAAAGAAAAAAGCTTAAACAAACCACAATTTTTAAAATCGTATTATAATAAATGCCTTTAAATACATCAAGGAGGTTAAATATATACATCTCTTACTGTGGTAAAGGGTGTGCTGAAACTTGATAACGACTGTATTAAAACTGACATAGGCATGTGAAGAAATCTTCGCTTGAATTCAGCCCACTGGGCGTCTTGGTATCAAGCTCAAGAATGTACCGTGTTTCTAATCTCCTCAAAAGAGCTTCTCGATCCCCCCCTCGTCTGAGTGGTGGGACCGTATCAACAACAAAGTAGCTTAAGATGTTACAGGCTGCTGCCATGAGTGTCTTTAAAGTGCCTTGCTACTGGGTATGATGCATCCCGGTTGCTCTCATGTGCTGGAGTATACGATTGTGAACCTGCAACTTAGTACTACCAACATATTGCAGGCCACACTTACACTCCAGCACATAAACAGCAAAGTCAGTTTTACAAGTCAGCTTTTTTGTTATGGTTTGGGGTGCTTTAGAGAAAGGAGTCCTGAATGTTACTGTACTCTTTTCTAACTTACAGGCCTTACAAGCAGAACATTTGATGAATCCTTTTGTTATCTGTAACCAATTGCTGTTAGTAACATCCTCCGGACTGCTTTTTACGAGCATGTCGCTCATGGAGCGTGCTTTCCGGAATGTAAATTTTCGGAGCCTCTGTCAGGGATTCACCAAAAACGGGGTCATTGCGTATTTTTGCCCAGTTTTTCTTAAAGATTTTGCGCAGAGCACCATGTTGGCGACTGTATGTTGTAATTAGTCTCGGGAGGATCAGCAGAAGTTGTAAGAACAGTGCTTTCTGTACCAGTTCTGGCATTGGGACAGAAGGCTGTAGATCTAGATATGGACCTGGCTTTTATGATCACCATGTCTATCATTTCTGCAGAGTAACCCCTGGCCTCAAACCTTTTCTTACTTTCACTTTGGGCTAGCCAACAATCCTCATCCACACTACAAATGCGCCTGATGCGCAGCATCTCACCATATGGTATGCTGCGGATAAGATGTTCGGGATGGTGACTGGTGGCATGAAGCACCATGTTTCCTGTTGTCGCTTTGCGGTGTAATTTAGTCTCAAGATACCGGAGTGACCTGGGCTGTGAACCGCAAATTCAGTTGGTTGATTTCTTGAATGAAACTAGCTGCTGATGTTTCTGAGCTCTTCCAGATGAGGAATAGATCGTCAATATAACGATACCAAACTATGATGTTGTCTATAAAGACTTGCTCATATTTTGTGCTGAGGACTGCTCTTCCCACATCCCCATATGCAAACAAGCATAACTGGGGGGAAAGCAAGCCCCCATTGCCACACCTCTCGTTTGTTGAAACACTTGGCTCTGAAACAATGAATAATAATTATTTAAGCAGGTAGAAATCATTTCCAGAATAATTTTGCTGTGCTTCATCATGCAGAGTGGATTGGTCCTTAAGTGTTCAACTGCTTTCATACCAACCAAGTGGTATATGCTCATATATAAGGCAGTGACATCAAGAGTGATCAACAAATAATCTGCTTGCCATGTTACATTCTCAATTTTTCTCAAAAAGTCCCCCGTGACCTGCAGGTAGGATGGCAACCGCTTAACATGCTCCTGTAAAAAATAGTCAATATACAGTGAGGTTTTCTCCATTATACTATCCCTTTACGATATTATCGGACTGACGGGGGGGCTTTGTTGCATCGTTATGAATCTTGGGAATTAAATAGAACACAGGAATTACCGGATGGTTTACCTTTAAAAATTTAAATTCATCGGTGCTTAGTAATCCTGCACTCTTCCATGATAGCAGCTTGGAATAGAAGTCGCTCCATGAGGTTTTAACAGTTTTCCAGTCACTGTGTTTGTAACATTGGAGGTCATTCAGATGAAACAGGGCTCCTTCCACGTACATCTTTCGTGGCCAAAGGACAACATTACCGCCCTTATCTGACTGGCGAATGATTACATTATCGTTGTTCTGTAATCTTTTCATCAATTGCCCATAGCTGTGATTCTGTTGGTTGTGTCGGTCGCGTGAATGTTGTTGACCTATGTAGTTTCTTGAGTTGATTGGTCACCAATTCATTATAAATGTCAATGTTATCATGTATCATGATCGGGTTGTAGGTAGACTTAGGTTTAAACTGCGTTAAACCAGGCGTGTTCACACTAGGAAAGGGGTCATTTTCAGCAGGTTCATCCAACCTCTCTTCTTCACGTAGTTAATGTAAGTTGCGCATTCAATTGTAATCTCTTACAGTGATAATTGGTGGACTTAGAATGTCAGCGGGTTCTTCAACCTGTGTAACTCTGTGCTAATTTTTATTAATTTTGTAGAACTTTCGTAATTTGAGCTTGCGTGTGTATTTATACAAATCTATACGTACTTGCGCATAATTAAAGATATTTACAGGGCAAAACGACAGACCAAGAGCTAGGATTTTTTCTTCATTGGCGCTAAGCTTCATTTTAGTGAGATTGATGATGGATAGGGGATCATTAGAGGAGCAATTCATTTGCGGCTCCATTTCCTCTCTGTTTTTTTGTATTGAGGTTTGTTCCCGCTGTTTGATTCTGTGACATTGCCTTCGTTCGAGGTTGGCCCTTTCATTACTTTTGAACTTTGAGAACGGGGCCTTAGAGTTTGTCGTCTGTCCTGGCGCAGGCAATCGACCTCCTGCGCCAGTGAAAGTTTTGTAAACCCCAACTTTAAACTTGTAGATGTTTGCTCATTCTCAGATTCGCTGCCTGGCACCGAGCTCAAATCTCACATTGATGTGGAGGATTGAGCAATATCTCGTGTCTACTGGCGCTGACAGTGTTTGGACTGGCTTACTCTGTTTTTTTAGGGAATCAATTTTTTTGGCAAAAGTAAAAATCTGGCAGTTCTGGATAGATATATATATATATATATATATCGATTTTTCATGGGTTGACCATTGTTAATTGAGAAAGCGCTCATTTCAGAAACTTATTGCAGAAATACTAAAATATAGCATGGTTAAATAGAGGAATTTAAATATGGTCTTGCTCTGCTGCCTTAATTTTAGAACCATTAACGTCCTTCAGAACTTTACAGCTACGAAGAAATTAAGGTCACCCGTGGAATTTTACAAACGATGTTTTAATGCATTTCTAAACACAAACCTAGCCAAGGGGTAGCAGAGCGTTGCACAGGTATAATCAGAGAACAGGAATTAGACCCTAACCAGTTGAAGTTGGGAACAGATCATATGCCAGTAGAGACGTAAGGAGACTACTCTGGGATTAGGGCTTAGCATCACGCAGAATGGCTGTTTTCTCTCTAGCTACTTGGCCGTCTCGCATCTCAACCCCTGGTGGCTGGGCCTTTTTCAACCCGGGGAGCTTCCTGCTTCTGGGCAAGTTCCTAAGAATAAGACTCAACATAGGTTTGAGACTTCTGGAGTCTATGACAACTTCATGAACAGTGTGTATCCCTCTTGCAGGACGGGAAGTAATTTATTGTTTCATGTGACACGTCAAAGTGTCTCACAATTTTCTGGCTTGCTTCATGCCGAAACTTCCAGTGGATTCTTCTCAAAGAGGTTCACTTTCAGTTGGGTAAAATAATGATAATTCAACACATATGATTATCCGAAGGTGGGGCTTGCACGCTAGTTAAGAAATTAAAGCCTAAATCTTTTACTATTACACCAGCTACGTCTCTGCATTTGTTCGTTGACCGAAAGAGTGTTTTTTTTTTTTTTTTAACATAAAGCTTTTGCAGTGGTCCTTCAATTACCATGACAAATTTCCTTTACATGGCAAAATCCCTCAAGAATTTTTCAAGCCTTAAAAACAACTATTTCTCCATTTCTCTTTGCTTTGGCACTAGATCCACACATTTCTGCTTCTCACAGAATTAGCTATTATAACTCATTCCTCAAGTTGAGTTTTTCACAACTAACCATGCCCTCTGCATGCCTCAGATTTCTAATATGCTGTTTTATGTCTTATCATGCCAAAACCCTTCCAAACAGAATCAACAGGTAATTTTGAAAGGTATCCACTTTAAGTTGGGTAAAATATTACAAATTAGAAAAATGAATATCTGATGGTAGGCTTGCACCTTCTGCTCTGACAGGAGACTAAAGATTATTTTTACACATTAATTTAGCATTAGTTCTTCTATGTTAAATTTTCTATATATGCCACGAAATCATAAGAATTTTTCATAAAATAAAAACTAATAGCCAGTCTTCTCCTTCTCTGAGTTACAGACCTCACACATTTCTGCTAATTCCAGCTACTCCATTATAACCCATTTCATAAATGTATGGTTGTCTTCACAACACAAATATACCCTTTGCCAAACAAATGCAGTATTCTTTCCGTGTCCATTAGCGCTATAAACAAAAACACCGCCATGCTTCTCGTTCAGGGCAGATTAAACCCTAAAATATGGAGGATGCCCCTCCACATTACCTCGGCGGGCCCAAGGGGGAGCCAACTCATGCAATGGAGGCTTCCCCAAGTTTGCAGTATGGTAGGGGCTGACACGGAATAGCTTCCTCATTTGCCCGACCCTCTATTAATTACATCAGTGCAGCCCACCATCCACTGAAGTCCTTCACTTACTAGACGCCAAATCCATTATCAAGTAAGCAGTGCTCAGCTCACTGGTAGGATTTCTACCCATAGCTGGCTTTATTTGTTTTTGAGACATACATCGTTGGAAAGCTGCAAGTCTCTCCTTTCCAATAATTCCCCCTTTAAAAGGATTCTTGCTCATGGATCGCAGATGCACTACGTTCCAGAAGCAGAAATCCCCACAAGTATCTTCCCTTCTCAGGGCTGGTGGGGCAGTTTGGGACCCAAGCAAGGCACATGTACCCTCCCAGAGCGTAGAAAATAATAGTGGAAATGTATTTACTTGGCTGCTCTTGCCCAGAAGCTTTGGGATGCCCCACAGGCTAGATGTTAAGTTAATATAGACGATGTTCTGCATATGGAGTACTTCCATCTTTTTGTGCATGATATGTTCCTTGTGTCCTAGGTTGTTTGTATTTCGGTTCAGGGAGGACCTGGCTTGGCAATGCGGCTGGTCTGTTCCCACTGGAGCAACAGGGTGAAGATTGATTTGCATATGGCTGGGTCTCAACTGAGGTGGCATGGTGGGCATAAAACAACAGATTGGGATGCAGGCCCAAGCATTTGTCAGCGACTGAGAATAATTCAAACATTCCATTCATCACCTTGTTGTTGTTGCTACCCTTGAGGAAATTGTACACCAAATGAATCTTCATGCCGAACACTTTCTGAGACGGGACAGCGTGGCTGAATGGCACACACAGACGAATTAGAGGGGCCTGCCGGAGACCTTCCCTCCACCCTGGCAACATAGACTGCTCTCCTGCCACCCCTTTAGATGGGGGCTGCAGTGGAAAGTCAGTCATCAAGGGTGCAACAGATGGGCACTTGCTGAAAGGGGACCTCTCATACCAGCAACGGAAGGTGCCCACAATAGCTGTCCCCTGTCCCCCCCATGCATCTCTGAAAGTGGGGAAAACCCAGGCACGGGTGACTGCCCAACAAACCATAACTGAGAATCATGCCACCCCCACTCCAAAGGCACCAGGAGAACCATCCACACAACCCTCCCAGGGATACTGCCACATCACAGGTCACCCCGGAGCAACACCTATAGGCCACATGTGACATGCGCACCACTAATCACTATGGAAACACAGATTTGGGGGATGGGTTTGAAGTGGAACTGAGGCTGCTCCACCAGGACTTACACAAAGGTGCAGACAGAGTTATGGGCACAGAGAAAAAAACTAATTGCTTATGGTCTTTTAATTGTGGTGCATACTAACCACTGATCATAATTATTGTACTTGCATGCTTCTGGCTTCACAGCCTCCAAGTACATCATGAACCTTGTGACCAAAGCCATCATTCTGAGGTCTGTGATGATGTTACCAACTATTTTGAATGGATGGACTGCCAACACTGGCGGTTAACATATTAATGGAACATCCCCAAGACTGTTCTTCTGCAGGTAGTGGCGACACGAACATTGCTTATGGATACTTCAGTGCTGGGGGTCTCACTTTTCAAGTTTCCAAGACCATGGACTTAATTTACTATTGATTGTGCAGTTCTGCATAATTCTCTACTTTGTCCATCAGCCTGTATTCGAGTAATGAACTAGATAAAATGCATTACTTAACATTGAATCACACAAGCACCTGAGCAAAACCTTAAAAAATAACTCAGTCATATGGGCGTCGGTAGGCCATGAAAAGGAGTTATGATTCTGATCCTTCCCGAGCCAGATCACATGGTGAAAGTGAGAATCTTGCATTTTAGAATACCACAATTTAATGCACTGTGGGCACTATGACGTGGGGGTTCCCAAAAACTGTGATGAGGCCTTAGTAATCTGGGACAATGATAAGACAGAAAAAAAGTTTGCATGTCCAGGCAAAAGATATTTTAGTATGCCTTTTTTGGTTTGATCGCACTCCTGCTGGATCATTCAATAATGCATGCTGTAGTTCCAGGGCTCTGCTGATGATGGGGTCAAGATAGTTACTAAACCCGCAAAACCGGCATCCAGTCTAAGTGAAGAGATATTTGGGACAGCAGGCGTAAAAAATGGAAACATTCACCTTTTCTGGGCCATGCCTCACTTCTTTATATAAGAATATATGTCTATAAAGTTTCAAAGTCACAACTCTGTTGAGTATGCCATTGAACTTGGCTTTCACCAGTGTGTGATCATGTTCTTTGAGTTCTATCAAACAATAAGTCAGTCAGTCAAAAGTAACTTTATTTGGTTTTCACAAACCATAAAGCATATAAAACAATACTTATTTAAAAAAAGAGAAGGAAAATAAAAAGAACATTTACAGTTCATAAAGTCCTACCTAATTTCTTTGTGGTATCCAGCATTCAATCTTCGCCTACTTTTGTAAGTAAGCTTTCTACCGCTATCATACATTTTATCCCCCTGCATATTAAAATGTTTGATGTGGCGTCCATCCAACTTGTCGCCGCCTGTCTGCACGTCTGAATATTTAAGTCATTATAAACTGTTCTCAGCTCCTTCCTTTCTTCTGCTTTTACTGTTTCACAGACACACAGTAAATGGCACAAGGATTCAGTGTGATAACCACATAAGCGACATGCCTTTGTTTGGGCTTTGTTTTTCCAAGAGGGCACCAAGTCCAATGAACAATGATCTCCAAATCTGTATGCCATGAACCTCCTTTTTAGGAACAATCGGAAGTGCGCTGCAAGGTACGGTTGTGGTTTTAGCCGTGTAGAAGAATTTATTATGATCCATGCGTGGCGGCGTTTTAACAATCCCCTTTTATCCTCCACAAACGATAATGATTTTGCTTTGTTATTGCAAGCTTTTTTAAATGTGACTTTTTCCAGCTTGCTGTTCCAAAGCCCATTGAGCTCTAATTCTTCTAGGGCTATCCTCAATTGGTCCCCCTATGAATTTGGGATTTTTTGCTCAAGTTCTTGTTTTATTTCCAACCAGCATAAGTTGTTCAAAGTTCCCGATTCTGCTGCTCTAAGTTTCCAGCATAAATTTACCAAAGTTGCCTTCCTTTGGAATGCTTGGTTCTGTAGTCCGAATTCCAAACGGATTTGTGCTGGCGAGGAACCTTTAAAGAGATTGAATACCGTTTTATAAGCCTTAGTTTGTAATTTATTTAAGCTGTTGCTTTCTTGGCCATGCCAGGTTTCCAGACCGTAGGACAAGGTTGGTAGCAGTTGGGCTGCCATGATTTTTAAAAGATGCCCATATGAAGGGCTTTCCAATTTCTTGGATAGTTGTTTGTAGGCAAATATTAGGGATTGTGCTTTTGTTGTAATCTCCTTTTTCTGCTCCACCATTGACAAATTTCTTGCCATTTTGATGGCCAAGTATTTATAAACTCTTATTTCCTCTATTTGAGAGTTCTTTGCATTCCATTTGTAGTTTCTTTGTCTTGGGCCTACTAATCTTACCACCTTGGTTTTTGATGTATTCAATTCTAAACCTTGGGCATCCATATAGTCTAAGTTTATTTATTGACCTTTGTAGTCCTATCGGAGTTTGACTTACCAGGACGATGTCATCTGCATACTGTAAGTATTGAACCGGCTCATTTGCCAGGTTTGGTGGGTGTCCATTTATTTGTTCTAGGTGACTGTTCAAATCTGCTAGGTATAGATTGAATAAACCTGGCGAAAGGACGCAGCCCTATTTTAAT
The DNA here is from genome assembly GCF_964204655.1 of Triturus cristatus. NCBI lineage: Eukaryota > Metazoa > Chordata > Amphibia > Caudata > Salamandridae > Triturus > Triturus cristatus. Next base: position 1,126,914,974 of record NC_140585.1, on the reverse strand, counting down.
CCGTTTGTTATTTTTATTTTTGAAGAAACTCTTTGGCCATCCCCTAGTTTTACAGTAGCCCATGTCTCGCTGTATAGTAATTGTATTGCGTTTATCAATGACTGTGGCAGTCCCCATGCTTTCAGTTTCTTCCACAAGCGATCCCGCGGCACTCTATCGAAAGCTGCTTTCAGGTCTATATAGCAGGCCACTAATACTCCCTTTTTCCTTTTAGCTTTTTCCGTAAGATTTGTCAAGGCTGTTAGATTTGTAATGGTGCCCATTCCCCGTCTGAAGCCTGTTTGGAATTTTGGAATAATGTTGTTTTCCTCTGTCCATTCTTGTAAGTGTTCCAGGATGCATGATGCATAAAGTTTGGCCTCTAAGTCGATTAGGGCAATCGACCTGTAATTCCCAGGTTCTGTTCTGATACCACTCTTGTAAATTGGGTGAAACAGATTACCACTCCAGGATTGTGGGATCTTGTTGTCACAAAACACATGGTTGAAAAGAGGTGTTAGATATTTTGCCCAAACTTCCGGGTCTCGTTGGAACAGAGCATTTGGTAGCCCATTTGGGCCTGCTGCTCCTTCAGCTTTCAAGTTTTTTATCAGTGTTTTTATGCGTTTAACAGTTGTCAGAGTTTGGCCATCCACTTCCCAGCTACATTGATGTTTTCCACTTTCAATTTTAGTGCTGATTACCTCAGTGTAAGGTTCTTTTTCCTTTATGTTCGGTGATCTTACTGCATCTACCTTTTCTAATCCACATTTGGGGTTATACAATTGATCTATGTACTCTAGCCAGATGTTTTCGCTTATTCCAATAGTATTTTGCTTTCCGTGTCCTTTCAATAATTTGTTGATTATACCCCAAAATTCTTTACTATTTGGTAGTTTGCTTGCCCACAGCAGATCTTCCCATAACTTTTCTCTGTATTTTCTTTTTTCCACTCTGCATTCCGCCTTGTATTCTTTTCTCAATTTTTGGATCTTTCCACTGTCTATATTTTTTCCCGCTTTAATTGCTTGCGCGTTTTGTCTTACCTCTTTGGCGAGGTTTCTTTTTTTGTTTCTCAACTGTGTTGTATACCATGGATCACTGATAAACCCGTGATTTCCCTTTCTTACTGTTTTTGCTGGAAATTTGTCCAGGAGTAATTCACATAGTTCCTCCCAGTTACTTAGCGATCGAACTTCTGACTCCTCATCGTTCTTTATATGTTCATTTACCATATCCATTATCTCTTCCATGATGTTTCCTCTCCATTTAAGCTTCCGTAAGTTGTATATTTCAGGCCATACTATTAATGATGTTGTACTCTCCTTTTGCTTAATGCTTAGATCTAGAACTGTCTCCTGAGGGAAATGGTCACTCTCCGGACGTGTTATGATGCAAAAGTTGTCGACCCGGGACGAAAGCTCTTTACTGATTATCGTATAATCAATGATTGATTGTTTTTTTCCACAGGAAAAGGTGATACCAGCCGGTTGGTCTCCCTTCGTGTAACCGTTTAGGATGACCATACATAGTTTTTCCAACTGGTTTCGTATATTTTGGGTTTTTTCCTTATTCTTATTCGTCTTTCCTCCTGTCAGATTATAATTAAAGTCCCCTGATATTATCATCTCATGATATTGATGTGTGACTTGTAATGTTTTTATTAAGTTTATTAGGGTTGACAATTTTTTCTCTTTTTTGTTCTTTGCAGGATGAATATAAATATTAAGGAATATTAGCTTATCCCCCACTCCTTCTCCTTGTACAGGAAGATTTTCTTCCACTTTTATTATTTGGATCCAATTTTCTCCGGAATCCATTTCCTCCGTTTTCCAATCATTTTCTATTGCAATATATATGGACAACCCCCCTCTTGGATGCCCATACTTGGAGATTTTTTCTGCCATTATATGGAATTCTTCATAACCTGCCAAGTGTTTTGGTGAAGTGTTCCATGTTTCTTGAAGCAGTATTACTTTGAAATTACTTAAATAGGTGATGGTTTCTTGATCTTGTTGCATTTCTTTAAAACCATGAACATTCCAAGAACAGATCATGTTTTTTTTTCTCACTTTGATTTTCTGCCTTATTGTTTTGTTCCCCCCTTACTGTGATGTTATCATCAGGATCGATGTAAATTCAAGTTATGGGGTAACCAGGACCAGTCATGATTTCCCTCTGACTGGGTAGCTGTTTGTCTGTCCAAAATAATTTGCACGCCGGCTCCCCTGCATGTCTCTTGATTTGGTGACGTACTTCTAGCCCCTTTTAGCACCGTGGAGGACTTTCCCTTTATTTTATGCTGCCCGGAGACCTCATCGTTTATTAGCGGGTATGGATATTTTATTTTCGGTGGGTATGATATTATTATGCCCCATGTTTCGAAGATCTCCCTAGTGGAGAAGATCCGTTCCGTTGTCTCTATCGACGCCCAGGTTGTTCTACTTACTTCCAGATCCGTCTCCGTGTTAACTTGAACAAATTCTAGAGCCAAGAGATCGGACGATGGAATGTCCCTCAATTTCGGTATTTCTCTAAATAGTCTCATTATGTTACCCCTATTTAGTGTGTCATTTTTTCCCTCTGTTTGATATTCCGGTTTGAAAATTAGTTTGCAGCTTGTCTCTACTGGATTTGGGTGGAGTTCTTGATTTCCATTTTGTTCCCTTTTTTCCCTTGTCCTTTCCCCCGCCTTTGCGTTTGTCATGAGCTCAATGGTGGGCAGTCCTTTTGGGCTTGATTTCGGAGTTTTATCTTCCTCATCGCTTTGGCTTCTGTTATCTTCATTTATTCTGATCTTTTTATCTGTCCTGGTCTTCTCCAATAGTTTTTTCTCTGCTAATGTTTTGCACGTTCGGACATTTTTATCCATGGTAATAGCTAGCTGGATGTCTGTACTTGAAGCTCTTTCTATGTACAGTCCAGGACTTTTTTCCCTTTTTTGCAGATTTATTTTAACTTCATTTGTAGTCTGTTTGTATATTAGTTCCTGATGCTTGGTTTTTATGCCATCGTAATTTTTTACTTCAGGTGCCCCTTTTTGAGACAGGTCTTCTATTGCCTGTGTTTTAGTTGTGTGTTTGTTATTGACCCTTCTTATCACGTTTTCCGCCTCCTCGTCCACGCTTGTTTTTATTTTTACTTTTTCAACGGTATTCTCTCCTTTTATTGTTTTCCTATCAGCAGATACTAATACACACTGATTTCTTTGCATGGAAATATTGCAATCCCTTAAATTTTTTGATGTGATTGATTCTTCGGTGTTTTCCTGTGTTATTTGACTTGTGACTGCTTGTTCTTGAGCACTATTGTTAGTATTTTGTGCAAAGATAGCATAATTTTGTTTTTTTCCCTGCTTAATTTTTGAATTGGCGTTCTTCCTAGCTTTTCGGGCTCGTTTGCGTTGTCTTTTAGTTTGATTTTCCAACACGCTTGGGGCGGCAGCCGTATTTTTTTCGCTGTACCTATTTCCCTGCTCTTTTGTTATATTTACATCGTCTTCCGTGGAGTTTTCTGCGGATTCTATACTTTGCCTCCTACTTCTTTCAATCATTGTAATTTTACCTGTATTTACTAAGCATGATTTTTCTTCTATTTGCTTTCTTGTTTGTGCGGCGCATAGAATCTCAGTCAAAATTTCTGGTAAGCATGTCAATTTATCTATTATTTTGCAGCACCCGCAGCTTTGGTCCAATACTTTGTACTTTTTTTGTTGGTCTTTGATTGTTCCATTTGTTATTTGGTCTGAAATTTTATCCAATTTATTATTGATTCCGGCAATGTGATTTGCGATCAGGTTCATTAAGTCTACCTGCACATCCAATTTGTCCGATTGAAAATTTAATACTAGGATTGCTTGCTGTAGACTTTTTAGTAACTGATCGCTCCAAGTGATTGTTTCTTTGTTTGTTGGTGGGATTAAGATCCCTGATATGGAATCGAACTCGCTTACTGATGAAATAGTGATTGGTGACTGTTTTTTTGACTCCATGTGGTGAGCCACTTCGTCCCGTGTTTACTTCTTTCCAAAGAGAGGGGCTGGGGGGTGAGTTTGATGGGGGTTGATACTGCTCCCCTTTCCTTTTTTTCTGTTGGGACTATATTCCTGTGTATTCCTTGGTATATTGCCCCTATTTCCTCGGCTTGTTGGGATTTGAATTCTAGCATCTTTATGAGGTCGTCTTCCTCTGTTGTTGAAAAAGATCTTGACCAGTTTATCTTTTGGGTTGTTCCTCGTTGTACAACTTGATCTCCGCTTTCGCTTTCTTCCCTTAGCATGTACCTTTGCAGTGTTTTTTCTTCCTTACTTTTTTCATGAGAGGCTGTATGTTGAATTGTTGGTTGATGTATGGATTCGGGTGCCAGAGTGTGTATTTGGGCTGTCGCTTTTAGAAGCCATTTCTGATTTTTCTTGAACCGGTCTTTCATCCCTTTCTTCTGGCATCCTTCCTTTTTGTTGACACTTTTCTGATTGGCTTAACGTTGCTTCTGGACATTTATCACCGGCTCTTTTTGGTGTTATTAAGTGTGTCGGTTGTATGGGTGTTTGTAGGCTTTGTGCCTCTTCTGAGTTTGCGTAAATTGTCGCCATCGGGTCTTTTAAAAACTGATGTTTGTGATTTAGATTTTTCCCACTATGTTTAAATGACTCAGTAGCTGTAGCTGTAGCTGTAGCTGTAATGGGGATCAAAATCTTTTCTTGTGGGTTTAAATCTTCTTTCAGCTTACTCTTATTACTCTTATTTCCTGATTTGTTAACCGTTTTTATATGATCCTGTGTTGTCGCTCTTTTCTTGTTTTTATAAATGGGGGCTTGGCGAACTTTTCCTGACCGCATGTCCCCACTTCCTTACACCGAGTTGGAGAATGATCTAATTCCAGTGTTAATCTTGGCCCCTGTGCTGTTTTCACTGTTACTACTGTCCCCCCTGCTACGGGGTGTTCTTATCACTCCAGGCAGAGGTACTCTGCACTACACTGCTCCACCCCTACTTCGCCTCCTTCGCCTCACCACACCTCGCCCCCGAACTTTCACCTCCCTTAACCACTACCAATGCCTCCTCCCAATCCGGTTCGGACCAAAACAGACTGCTCCTTTTGTGCCCTGTTCAGGTAGTGTATGGCTTCAGGGACCTCTTAGTTTTCAGAGTTTTTGGTTTTCAGGGCTCCGGCTCAGGGCCAACCACCTGCCCCCCCAAGTCCGACTCGCACCTGTCCCCACTCCCGTTCTCACTCACAATCCCGGACACCCTCCTCACCGCTTCTTGTCCTCCTCCTTGGTGTCTGAAGCGGCACTGGGCTGCCGGGGGAACCTCTGGACACGGGGAGCCTCTTGGGCTCGGGCTTGCATATCTGTGACCGTGCTCCTCTTTGCTCTTTGCTCCAATCCACCTCCGCTTCACTCCACGCCCTGCTCAAAACTCCAAACTCAAACTCCACACTGCGGATGTGCTACTGCGGCCGCACACTTGTAGCGAGGGTTTCAGCACGGTTTTCAGCAAGCAAGCATCCAGCTGGCATCCACGCAGGGACCCCAGCGTTCTCTGCTAGCCTACGAGACCGCGAGCCGGCAACTCGTTTTCTCCGCGGCTTACTCGCTCGGCGTTCAGGTGATTCTGGTGATTGTGGCTCTCTGGCTCCCTCTGCAGGCTCTCTGGCAACACGAGACAGCTCCTGCGAGATCAAAGCTTTTCCGATACCAAACAATAAGATATCAGGACTGTAATTGAGGCAGTGGTTTACACCTTGAATCACTTTTCATGTTTGTCGTTGAAACACTTCTGCTGCAGAGGAACCCTCCAACCAGAGTTGTTAAAATATGAACAGGCCCTTCTAAGTTGCAAAAGTGATAAAGTGCCAACAGCTCTTCCACTACGATCTGATGGTAGATCTTGCGGAGGACACACTAGGAAAACAATTGTACCCTATTGGTGTAGCATGTGCTGAATATTGGGTTTTATGGGTTGCTCTCTCATTCTTGGAAGATTGTGATGGAAGAATAGGTGTGAATTTGTTCTCACACCAGTCTCTCGAGCACTAACACCACCAATGAGACCCAGGACCCTACCTCAGGTTCTAAATAGTCCTATTGTAACAGGTAGTTGATTTCAGTTTCAACATGTTGTTAAATATTGAAGGGAATTTTCACAAAGTCTGTTATAATTTGTTTGGCGCCACATTCTCTGCCCTTGTAACAAGTGTGGGAAGAATGTTTCAGGCCTCAGGTTCTGCCAATTGCCCCAATCTTGCACTTGTAGACAGAGAGCCTCTGACAGACCTAGTCTGATTGCCAATCAGAAGCTCAGGAAACACCCAAATGTCAGCAGCAGACTTAATGACTGACATCAAAGTCGTCATGGTGGCCAGCTGAAGAAAGTGTTGTGTAAAACTACTACTGAAAAGTGGGTTAAGAAAACTGTGCTCACAAATCTTGAAGTTGGCTGGTTGCCGGAGTGTATCCTTTGCAGTTTTGTAAATTTGATCATTACGTTTATAGTAGCTCCTATGCAAAACAAAAAGTCTTCTGGTCATATATTTGAACGTCTAACAGAAGTTTGGTTATGTAATTATCTTGGGTCAAACTATTGGTTTCCCTGGATTCTGCAGCCATTTGTTTCGGAATCTCCCTTTCTGTATTTGATTTCACCAGTGACCCAGGTTACTAGACTCAGCCACATTAGAGTGCAATTGCATCAGAGGTAACTCATCCACAAAGGTAGCAGCACACTTAGCAATGCCACTTAATTAGAACATTTCTTATTTGGATTTTTCCTGGGGTGGTCAGCGCTGGATTGAAGAATGCCTCCTCATTGGTGTACTTTGTCTTAGGTGTCCAAGTAGTCACTGACATAGAACATCATTCAGCAACACTTCGTTATTTTCAAATAACACATTGTAATCTGTGGGTTTCTGTCAGAGAGCTTGCATTCTGCAGATAACCAGTACGTCTGACCTGGCTAGCCATGCCCGGCAGACCTGTCTGCCTCCTTCCACTGCTTCCATTCTGCAAGGTCCAAAAAAACAGACATTTCAAAATGTGTTGAAAAAGTGGGTTAGAAGAGGAACATATGAATGATGACACTACAGTTTCACAGATTGGCTTCAAATCCACTGCCAAAAAGATCCTGACAGATCACTTTATTAATTAGGCTCCACAAGAAAGTTTGAGATACTCATCCACATTAAGTTTTTCTAATTGCATGTAACTTCTTGTGCATATCGCTGATCCACTAGGGTTGTTTATGAGATGAAAACGGTGATTCTTCTATTATTTCTCTGCCCAACACATTTCTGTGTCTCATTCCCATGATCCAACATTTTTGAGTCAGTTGAAAAGCCTCCAGGCATTCCTTGGCCCACTGCAATAGAAGCCCCTATTCTTCAAGTTTTGCATTGATGCATAGAATGTAGCAAATCAGGACCATATCGTACAGTAGCTGAAGAAGCCCAGGCAGGGGCACAGATCAGACAACTGGGATGCTTGGATAGTGATGCAATAATGTTCAGATTAGAGTACATGCCTTGTGATCAAACGTGTACACAAAATGAGAGAGGTCTTGCCAAAGTGACATTTCGATAAGCACTTCATCATGTTCTGTCCCAGAAAATTGGAAAGATGAGTAGGTCATCACTGAGATATATTGGGAGTTGTCCTATAAACTGTGGATTTCCTTCCAAAAACCTCAGCTGCTTAGAAGATACTGAAGCGGAGGAACTTGTATCTGTTTAGCCCCTGGTGTGTGGCATATGCGGTCTTGTATCTGTAGCTCTCATACATTTGCAGATGGTGGGGTCCTTTTTTCAAATCTAAACCTTGCATTATTGGGCTAGGATATTATTCACTTATTATGATATGTGGAATGCCTTTGTCACTGAACTGCAAGACTATGGCAGCACATGTCTGCACAAACAAGAGTCTTGCCCCCAGCATGGTGTTCAGGCATGGGGAGAATAGAGGCTGCAAGAGGGAACAGGACCATTGACAGGATCTATAATGCCCTGCTTCAGCAGATTGTTAAGTTCATCCTAGACTCCTCACTGTATTTTATTTTTTATGGTATTCCACCAGCTAAACAAACTCCTCAATATGCAAGCAAATTAACCACTCCTTGAGCTTACAAATGCAAAAACAGAGTTTAGGAAACTTTCAGCTAAGCTTTATGGTCTTAACTCTTCGGAGACCATGGCAACAAGCTGAAGACTTGGAGAAGGCCTGCTGTGAGTGCAGATTGAAAGTGGAGAATACTTCCACAGTCAGCTGCTGCCTCTACAACATTGATGCTGTCAGCAGTGTGAGAGTGATGAGAAAGTGAGAAAGCTTTGCATTGAGCAGGCCAAGGCACCCAATAGACTTCTATGAGCCACATGCATAAATACATACAGTAGATGGTTACTTAGTAAGATTGCGAAAGCTGTGTCATGTCATGACACTTATTGTAGCTCACGTCTACCAGGAACGGAATAGGCATGCCATGGAGTTCAATATTCAGTACTGGTTTAGAGAGTTTGTCAGGCCAATGCCTCGAACAGAGAAATTTTGAGCTGAGCTCATCCGCCATCTCTCTTTCTGTGGCTGGCAAAAACAGTGGTACACTTTTAAGGAGCATATGGTTCTAGGATCAGGCCATTTTTGGACTCCGCGGGAAGAGAAGAATATCAGGTAGTGCTCTTACATTCTGCCTGGCTGAAGAGACACCTAGAAAATTACATGTCTTTCCACATACATGGCAGGTGCTGTGTAAAGTGGGCCTGGGCTGAAACGAGGCAGGTGATGGATGATGCTACCAGTAGCAAAAATATTTAGAGTCATTGCCTTTGCTATGCAGTTTTTTCTAAGGACTGTTGGGTCTTAACGTTTATGTCTGCCTATTATCCCATCAATCACATAAAGGGTGATGAAGGAATGCTAGCAAATAGTCCCACCACTGGCAATCTCTCGGGGTATCATGCCAACCCCACTGTGCCACTCATTTATTTACTGACCCTGCTCCTAAAGGAAACAGACCTTCCTAAGGTGGCAGGCGTGGCCCCTTCCAAAATTAAACACAAGCAACTCCAGACTGGTTTTGGCCTTGTTAGGACTCATCTGTGAGGTATAGCTTGGATCCTATTTCACACTGAGCAAGTAACCCACATCAGTGCATAACTTTTCCCACTTAATAAGTTACGTCAACCACACAAAAGGTGATGGAATTTTAAGGCATGAGAAATAATTATGAGTTTCTAGCATGTAAAGCAAACTTGTCATGGTATTGCAATAGGGACTACAGCAAAACCAAGGTAGAAAGAATGGAAGGAAGGAAATACTGTAAAATGAAATAGCCTTGCTTAGTTTTGACTAGGGTTCACAAGCCCCCTCCCGTTTTAGAGATTCATTTTTTAAATTATTTTAACCAACTGAAAGAGTCTCTTTGAAAATTACCTACTAACACCATTAGTTAGGTCTTTGGTATTATTGGGCATAAAATAAAGGGTAAAAAATCAGTGACGTCATGTGACAAACAGGGTCCTACACCCTCTCGTAGGTGTGGCAATCAGAAAAGCTGGTACCACACTTTTCACTGTATACAGAGGAGTAGTGGAGTGCTTATAGACCTGTATGTTGATCAACGGTGTACCTAGCACCAGCTTATATTCTTCAGGCTCTGGGCCCTCAGGAAGCACAGTTGTAATGTGCTAATGGGTGCCCCAGCGGGTGTAGATCATACCAAGAGACCATTACGGTATCCAAGCTACTCATTGATGACAGAATAATTTCCCAGGGTGCCAATCTTAGAAATGAATAACAAGGTTGCGTCGAACAAACACACGGAGAAGGGGAAGCAAAATCTTCTCCAACGAACTCATGGGAAAAAGAATTTCCCATCTGAAATTAAGTAAAACAAGCCACAGGAGATTTAAGCAGGGGCCAGAGATTCATTAGGTTGATTCTGCTTTCTATTTTAAAGAAGATAGACAAAATAACAGGCAGCAGTGGAAGTGTGATTGGAGTGCTTCCATACCAAGGAAAACTTTAGATAGCAATGCGTTTCAACAGAACAACAAAACTCTTAGAATCAATGAATCAGAATGAAAGCAGATTTTGAGACCAGGACGATTACCGCCACATGCTCACTCGAGTGTAGGATGGACAGCAACCAACAGAGGATGGTGAATGTTAGAATCTTTGGTTTCCCCAGACACCTCTGAAAAATCAATCACCGAGATCACAAACTCTGGTTTCTAATTCCAATTTGGGAGGGTGGGGGTAAGAGTGTAGGTGGTAGGGGTGGGGTTGTCCGGGTGGGAAATGGGTTACAAATGTGGTGATCAAGATGAACACATGGGCTTCCAAGGTGTGTCTCTGTCTGCGGCATTGATAAAAGAAACAGTCATGGTATCACTGACCTTCACTGGCCAGATCTTCACAACATTATTCTAGGCAAAACAGATTTTATTAAGGGAGGCTGCTGGTTAGAGGGAGAAAAGAATTTGTCCTTTCACAGACTAAGGTTGTAAGAATCTTTGAAAAAGCATAGCTTGCACACTATCATAAGTCTTGGGATTTTATATAGAAGCCTCGGTACCCAACCCAAAATTCAGCTTAGGGAAAGGTTCTCCTGGTCTTCAAGTGTCAAAGGGGTGCAGAACTTTCTGGAAACCCTGAAGGCCTATGCCCAGTTTGAGGGATTATATGACACCAGTAGGACTATGGGTTGGTGTTACTCAAGCACTGCTTGACCCTCTGGATTGTCACTGTAACATTGCTAATATTTTCCATTTCCAACCTTGTTACAGTAACAATCCAGATATTCAAGCAGAGCAATAATCGGTGTCAGAATCTCTCTCAGAGGACCATGGGGCACGCATGGGTTTCTGGACCCAACCATGGGGGTTGAGGCATTTTACTCCGGATGTCTCAGGGCCCGACCTACTATGGATCCTAAGCACCAGGGCCAAGTACCCCTTTTTGCACTACACCCTCAGTGGTAGCTATGGTCGAGCAGTCCAAAGCTCACTCAGGGGGTGGGGTGGGGTGGGGTGGGGTGGGGTGGGGGGGGGGGGGGGGGAGAGAAGTGGGAATACAGGTCAGTGAACACAACTCATAACTCAACAGTGTTAGTAAATCAATCTCCAGTCAAATACTTATTTTTATAATGAGTATTTTATTTCTAAGCATTCAAAGTAATAAGACACATACAGATAATATCACATTTCCCCTTGAGGTTGGGGTTTTAGTGTTTCACTATCAAATCCCTATCCCACCTGCTCTTTGTTATGTGGTAGGGGTTATTCTCCATTCACTGGTGGCCTTAGCCCGAGAATAGTCACTAGTAGGCCTTAACTCAAGAGCCCACTCTGACTCTTAGCAAAATAGACAAAAGTGTCTTGGTACGGCAGAGTCCTTAGAAGCAAGTTCCCGAGGGCCCTATTGGCCTGTAACCAGTCTTACCATCTCCAACAGCAAGGAGGCTTGCAATGTCCCACTAAGTGCCCCGATCGCAGGCATGCACACTTCTCCGGTGCTGTTCAGCAAGTTGGCTGCACACAGGCTCTCTCCTAAGCATACGCGGAGGGCTCCATCAGCGAACAGGGGTGCTCTGGTGATACGAGTCATGGCTCACAGTTCTAGGGCGACTGACAGATTCTTGCAACAACTGAGTATCGGCATTTACTCTTGGCATGCTGAGTTGCCGTAACTCTATAGGCTAAGGCACAGGCCATCACCACAGAGTAGTCTCTACCATGGCGGCCCCTGCCGAAGTACCAGGCTTCAGCTATTCATATCCATCACAACTTAAACGGCGGCCCCACCTTGCACACAAGATCACTGCACCGCCCAGGCTTCCCTTACCTCACACAGCACTCCGCTCACAGCCATCTTAGCGGTAGGCCCCTACTGGTATACAAGGGTCGCTGACTGAAATCTGCACAATGGCAACAGCCCGATTGGTGCGGCAGCCTTCTCCTCACACCTCGCTCTGCTAGGTGAACTCCAGCTGGGCTTCAAACTAGACCCTGCAACGCTCTCCTCTTCCACACAGGTCTTGGCAAGTAGGCACGTGCTGGTGCTCCAGGCACCAGAGCAAATGGTCTTAGCTTCACTGGGTGATGTCCCCTCACCGAGCAGGGAGATGATCAGGCCTTGGCCCCCCAGTCCTGATCACAGGCGAAGTCTTGCAGAGCTTCCCTTCCTCACACAGCCAGTCAGCTGGACTCTTCCCATGAGGCACAGGCTCAAGACTGATTTGCATATAGCTTGGTCTGAACTGGGGTGGCGACGTGAGCGAAAGAACGATGTGGAATTCAACTCAGATCTGTGACTGGGGTGAGTGTCTGAAAAGTTTCAGCACTCCGTCCATCATCTCCTTGTGTTTGATAAATGTTGGTGAAGGCAGTAGCCTTCTACCATTAGGAGGGTAGCATGTTGGGCACCCTTCCTAGTTCAAAAAGACCGCAGTTTGTGAGACAGGCCTATGCCATGGTGCACACATGTGATCCGTGTTTGTCTATGGCAACAAAAATAGCCATTAAGGATGCAGATAATAGTACAGTTGGGCACTCAGGGCAGGTGTTCAATTCCATTACCATGCAGAGGACCTTTCAGTCCCACCACTTGGATAACCACAAGTCACAATCCCAGCTCTAAACAACACTAGGCTATCTAAGGGGGAGATTCAGCTTGTGTGAACCAGCTCATACTCTACTTTCCACCACCCTTCTGCTTGTGGCCGTCCCCACCATTTGACTGAAATCAGGGAGGCAGATCATTCTCTTACTTATCTGCCAGGCTTTGGAATCAGCTTCCTAGCAATAGTAAACAAGTCTCTAATTACACTCTTTTTAGGATGAGGGAAAAAACATGGCTGTTCCAACAGTAGTACAACTATACTCTTATGTCTTTTGTTAAACTACCTTTAACAGGTGTTTCCATTCTTTGCCCTCATCTCCCTTCCCTCTCCTCATGTTAATCCAGATGGAAAAAGTTACTTACCTTTGGTTAACAAATATTCTGGTGGTCACACGACCCACAGAGTCCTCACTTCTTGCATATCTGCAGACACCATGCTGGCATGTCTCCAAATCAGCAGTCACTGAGCAGCATATCACATCACAACCAAGCAGTAGGAGTATTGAAGAGTCACGCTATAGGTTTAAGTGGCAAACATAAGCTGTTTGAAACAGTGATGTGTGATTAATAGTGGAGGTCAAAGTAGGGGTCTTTCCTCTTTCCCCTTTTGTGAGTGTGGGTTAGTGTCTGTAGGGCCGTTGAGCCGCAAGGGTTACACAACAAAAGAACATTATTTTTGGAACTGTTGTTCATATATTCTAACTAAACACCAGACAAACATTAAGAGTTATGACCGAGGAACAGGGTCTATCGTATGGAGATGATGCAGCAACATTAATCTTAGCAGGGCCCTCTCTGTTAGAGGAGACCACGATTAACAAGGTCCTAACCCAGGGTGAAGGGTGGGACACACTCATGGAATAAAAAATAAAAAAAAACATGTCAAAGCTATTCTACATGTAGCAATTCTAACAGAATATTCGAGAGCAAATGCGGCCCGAGGGGTCTACTAGTAAACAATGAACCACTAATCTTTTTCGAAGATGCTACATTCAGAAAAGATTGGGCACTCATAGCCTGGAAATGTACGAGGGATTGGTTGATCCGGATTATTACCACGGCAAAAAGGATAGTTGATGACCTGTTAATACAAATCCAGGCTAATGAACAAGGACTTGAAACAAGTGTAATCCTAGCAACGTATAAGAGGAAATTGGAAGAAACCAACAATGAGCTGGGAGAATATAAGGATTACTTAATGCAGTCAAAGATATATAAGTTACAGAAAAATCTTAAACATTTCTCTAGTAAGAAAGTGCACCCATACACCACAGATGAATACATACAAAGGAAACTGAATGAGATGAAGAGAGGTTCCCAAGGAGGGCGAAGAGATGGGGACACAATGAGCTCTAGTAGCGACAGCAGTGGCTACGACAACAAACAGAAGAGAAGGGGCACAGGCTTTTATCAAGGACCCCGTCCCATATACACCCCCATGTTCCCGAGATATCCAGGACAAGGATATGGGTGGCCCATGATGCCCCCGCCCTTTCAACAAATGCAGGAATACCAAAATCTCTAATACACACAAAGAGGCAGGGGGAAAGAAAGAGGGTACAGAGTGTGAAGTGGGAAGATCTGAACCAACAGGTGACCAGGAGCATGTCACGGGACCATATCTCCGGGACAAGCAAGGAATTACATTAATCATGAATTTGACAAATGTCCCTCTAACTGAAGCATAGGAGGGAGTACTTAATAAAGATTTGTCCCCACAAATACTCTGGATAGTTTTCAACTCAGACAGTAACTGGCAGATTGTTTAGCTACATTTGAGCAGGCAGTAACACACGAAGTAGAGGAACTAGCGAAAATGGAATCAAACCCATTCATGAACTTGAGCAGAGTGGAAAAGGAGGCATTACAACAACTGAGTCAGAACACGGATTTGATCATTAAACCGGCAGACAAGGGTGAGGCCATAGTCATACAGACTAAGATAGCCGACGAGACGGAATGCAGGAGACTCCTATCAGATAATAGGAACTATAACATTCTAACCAGGGGCCCTACCCCCTACTTTTATACACTGCCTAAAGTGCACAAAGCAACCAGACCCCCTACAGGGAGACCGATAGTGTCGGGCATTGGCGCAATTTTAGAACCTCTGTCGCAATTTTGTGATTTCTACTTCAAACCACTGGTACAGAAAATGGAGGCTTACCTACAGGACACGAGGGATGTATTAAACCTCGTAAAAACATGGAATTTGACCCCACAATGGAAGTTGTTAGGGCTGGACAAAGAATCGCTCTGCACAAACATCCCCCAAAGGGAAACACTAAGAGTGGTTGAGAATCTATTGTATGCATGAATAGGGATATTGTACCCCGCAGGCATTCATACCAAGTCTGGCTGGAATTGCTTCGACAAGGAACTTCTTTGAATTTGAGGGCAACATCTACTTACAAACACATGGTACTTCCATGGGTATCGCCTTCGCCCCGAGTCTAGCCGGCTTGTATGTGGCATCATTTGAACAAGAACATATCTTGAATCAACATAGCCCATGGGGTAACCATATAAAACTATGTAGACGATTCATAAATGATGTTTTACTAAACTGGAGGGGAGACAAGCTATCCATTATTGACTTTCTCCAGTGGCTTAACAGCTGTAATCCCTCACTCCACTTTACTTCCACCATCACGAGGAAAGAGCTTCCATTCCTAGACCCAGTCATTGAACCAAAGGAAGGAAAACTTTCAACAAAGGTCTTTCATAAACCCACAGACAGGAATGACCTGCTGTTGTACAATAGCTTCCACCCAAAATCCCGGAGGGAGAATCTACCGGTGGGTCAATTTCTCAGTCTCCAGGGGAAATGCTTGGATCAAGGGGATTTTAAGAAGGAATCCAGTGAATTATCAGAAAAACTTTGAGACAGGAACTACCAGGAGAAGGTAGTAAAGAATGCACAAAAGAGAGCATCAAACTGTAACAGAGAGAGCATCCTAGAGAAAATAGAAAAACCACAAACAACAAATCCGGTTTGCGTCACCATGTTTGCACAGCATTGAACACCATGAAGCGAACTGTGTTAAGGAATTGGCGCATACAGAATTCAAATGGCCTTCATCTGAAAAAAAAATTTCCTTCAAAAGAGGGGCGAACATGAGGGATATGTAGGTACATACGAGGTCCCGTCAAGATATACAGAGACCACCTCAGAGACTCTGGGACCGGCCACCACTAATTGCCCACAAAAGATGTGGAACATGTGATGCCTGCAACCTCACAGAGGACACAAAGTATTGATGTAGGATTAAAATATCCATGGATGCAAACAAAACATACCACCTGCAATTCAGAAAAAGTGATCAACCTAATAAAGTGGCCATGCAAGCTACTTTATGTAGGGATGACGACTTGCAAAGTCAAGATACAAATCATGGAGCATAACAGCAACATCAGGTGTCAAAAATACATGGCTACATTTACCACACACTATCTTGAAAGGGAACCCACAGTGGACGATATCCACTGGACAGTCTTGGATAAACCCAACATCCCGAATAAGGCAGGAGACATTAAAAAGATCCTTCGAATGAGGGAACAGAGATAAATATCTAGAGTCCGAGCCACAAGAATGGCCTCAACGATGATATTCCATGGAACTCAACAAGATATTAACACTCTGTATATATAAGAAGAACTCACAATCTACAACCACTAGTAACTGAATAGATTGTGAAGACAACGAGAAACCCATCTAGAACCTCTGTAAGTACCTATGTGCTTATGGAGATGAAACAATCCTCTCATACATCGCCTATAACTACTAGTAGGGACACTAAGTAGACTGTGAATACACCCAAACATCACCCTAAGCTGGTTTCACTGGCCGCACTATCCAGGGCTCTCTTCGTGATAAATGTGACACTATTTGAAAACATTTATGAGACTAGGATTGAGGAAACTTCCCTGTCATGATACTGTGTTGGAATTCATGGGGCTTGACATTTAATACACATCCACTGTTATGTAAATAGACACTCGCTCTCGAAACCCGTTCCTGTTGAGAATGAGTCCCGATCACGTGACGTGCACGCCGGGTCAGGCGACTGGTGCATCTGGTCACGTGACAGGAAGCAAACATGCTAACTAGGGGAGCCAAGGCAGAAATCCGTCACTTACGTGGCACGAGGAGAGGATTCGGTCGGGCGGTGAGCTCACCTTGACAAAGTGAGGAGGAAGGGGAGTGGCCCCCGCCAAAAGATTGGAAACAAGACGTTAACGTCACCGGGGAAGGATTTCCCTTAACAGTAGTATCGTAGAAATTTGGGCTAAAAGCATAATGCCTCAAGAATATTGTAGCAACCCGTCGAGGGTTCGATAACATCAATTATGTACTGGAAGGCTTTTAGAGGTAATTCTCTACACATACCGTGAGTGTAACTAGAAAATGAACATGTCGAGCTCTACATGTGGTCATAACATTTTGTTCTATCTCCCACTGCAAATAGAGTTTGACTACAGAGAGCCGCCACCGCTCCCATGCCATTTCGAGCTTCTACATCAATGAAACTCTGTAAGAATTACTTACGATTCCTTGGAGTGCCCCTTCCATGTGTTTCATTGTACGTGTCTCTCCTTAAGATAGCAGAAGCTATACAGAATACATGGAATGTCAGTATAAAAAGTTACTTATATGGGTTAACTAATGAGCCCATATAGAGGTTACCTGAAATGCATGTCCATTAAAGCCTAAGGTTTATCTACGCTTTAAAGGTATGGTTAAGTGGCGTAAATGATGAAACAGGCTCTAGGCTTGTATTATATAGACATATCATTGAGTGGAAGGATGAAATAATATTTACAATATTTTCACCTACAGGTATAACAGGAGTATGACTAAGTACCCTTTGGAGACCAGAGAAGGGTTTGTCCTCAAACTACAAAAGTGAGGTAGGAAAGTAGGGTTAACACAAAGGTCCTGACGAAAGTCGTAAAGACACAGCGAACGGCTGAAACATGTTGACAAACATGACTTTTAACCCTGACTGGGTAGTCTAGGAATAAAGTAAATAGAGGTACACTCCCGAGTCAGTTTTAACTCAATACTCTGCACTTAAAAAAAAATATTTTGGATCCTCATTATTATATATTTGTATTGTCTTCCCCCCTCCCTTCTGCTCCACCCCAGGCGTTGGTCTGCGCTGGGGTGTATTTTAGCAGGCCCAATAATGAAGCATGCCACAAAATTGTGGGAGAGTGCAGTTTTTCAAACAACTTATGTTTGCCACTTAAACCTATAGAGTGACTCTTCAATACTCCTACTTCTTGGTTGTGATGTGTGATCAATAGTGGAGGTCGAAGTAGCGGTCTTTCCTCTTTCCCCTTTTGCGAGTGTGGTATACTGAGCTGCATATGCTATCACCCACCCCTCCGATCTCAGTTTTCACACTTTTATCTCACTACACACTTAAAGGCAGATATGAGTTGGCGCAATTGAAAGAATACATAAACAGCACCTTCAAGCTTCTATCCTAGCACTTGTGGTTGTTCTGGGCCGGCGGCTGTATCTTTTCTATTTCCATTTCTCCTGCTTCTTCGGTCTCTGGACTGCTGATCTACAGAGGTCTCAGTTACTTTTCTAGGTGCTCATCTGCCATTTCGGAATCATGTTCCTCTCTCATTTCCAAAAAACAGAATGTTATGTTGCTAAGAGACATTAGCCTATGGCTTGATTTCCCTGAGGTCGCTATGGTAGCATCCTATCTTGGCACTGTCAGCCGATGGTCTTTACACAACATGAGACCCATCTTACACATACTAGTGGCCATATCTTGGATCCCATATTTACAACTTTTATGGAATATTTAGTCTCCAATCCAGTTGGTCTAACTTGGACTGATTATTTCTATACTCCATATTCACTCTAGTTTTTTATTTACCAGCGGGTTGCTACATTACACCCTCCGGCCCTTTCAATGTATTTCATTTTGCACATAATTGCTCATAGCTGGATTTTGTCTCAATTCGATTATCCTTCTTAAGCTAGTTTGCTAACTGGATTGCCGCTCTTCTGCTTCTTGGTTTACCCAAAAGATTATGGACATTAGACGATCTTTAAAGGTACTTGGAAGACAACAGCGTTGTAATAATGAAGCCGGCTCTAAGTCCAAATATGCTTTAGCTCTAAAAACTAAGAGCACTATATGAATGGCTCATAGAAACCTCCAGTCTTCTGCTATGTACTCTGCTGTCAATTCCCAAAATAAAGTTTTTAATATTGTTAAAGGATTATTCTCACATTGTCCTAGTTCCTCCACAGCTCAATTGAACTATGCTTGAAGCTCTCAAACTTTTTTCACTCAAAATTATCGGGTCTACCTTTTTGACACAAACTACTCTTGAATCAGTGCAAACCTCTACTCATGAGGACTCTCAACACTTTGCATTCCTCTTCCCTCTCTATTGAGTTAAAACCCACTTTGAGATCTCTGAATTCTTTCCTCTCACATGTTTGTCTGCTATCAATGATCTCATTTCTATCTGGTCAGGTTCTCAGCTGAATCCCTTCTTCTCTAAAATGTATACTGAATCAGATTGTCCGACTACAGTTATGCAATGCCTCCTTATCCTCTACCACAGTCCACGTAAGGAACCCTTAGCAGTTTAAATATTGAAGAAACCTTCATCCAATACTTTTGATCTATCAAATCCTCTTCCAGGGGATCCTCATCAATAGTCATAAGCACTAGAATATTCCCGCCCATGCGTGGGACCCCGGAAACACAATCATATGTGTCAAACATATATATACACACACACATATATATATATACACACACACTTAAAAAACCATAGGTTTCACACGTAATAGTTAGCTGGACATTTCCCTCGTAAAAAAACCAATGAAATTCCCCCGTTATAGTTAGTGCAGGCAACTAAACTAAAGTGAATTTGCAAGGTTTTTTAAATGCTAATTCCGAACTATAACGTGTGTGAAACCTATGGTTTTTTAAGTGAATTTGTACAGTTTTTTAAATGCTAAGTTATGTATTTATGAATATTTTTTTTTTTTCAGGTTTTTCACCGTGCGCGCACCATGCGCGCGCTGTGGGCGCTCGGTGCGCTTTGCGCACCGAGCGCCCACGATGCGTTGTGCGTGCAGTGCGCGCACGGTGCGCGCACCCCGCGCTTTTTTGTCAAAAAAATAAATGTTTTTTTCACCCTTGGGGGTCCTTCAGTGACCCCCTGACAAAGGCTAGGGGGTCAGGAACTGTCCACCCTGCCCCCTTTTCACGTTCTCCACCTTTGTTTTTCACTGCCTTAGACTGCGAGAGACAAAATGGCGGCCGACACTTCCTGATTTCGACCGATTAGAATGTTTACTGACATCTAACAACCAATCAGAATTGCGCGCACGGTGCGCGCTTATAGATATATATGTACTTTTAACTGACATTTTCTCAGGAACTACTGAACAGATTGACTCCAGATATTCAAAAGGCACATCCCTGACCTGAGGACTACCTCTCTGCCAAATTTCAAGTAATTCTGTTCAGAAGTTCGGGCTGTACCTTGGACTAAAGGTCCCTATGGAAAAATGCATGGGGAAAACGCGTTTTGGGACCCCCCTTTTTTCTCGGCCCCCGCTTGACTAATCACCCCGAGACTTTCAGGGTAGGAGCGGAGCGCCCCACCTATTTTGAAAAATTCGCGAGGATTCGTCAACCGGTGCCAAAGTTATTCAAAATAGAATTTTCAGATTTCCTATGGAAACACGGTCCTAACTATAACTATCTACTGGCGACTGCCAGTAGATAATATATACATATACACATACACATACATATATATATAATAAAAAAGCAAGTGCAGCCTTTCATAACCAGAGCTGAATAATGCTGCAAGGACTCCCCTGTATATTATAAACAACATAGTAAAAACCAGGGAAAAACAACAGCAAAGCATGTTTGAAAACTGTTTTAATGCTTAGCATTTAGCACAATCCCTCAGATAGGACTGAAAGCATCGACAGCGCACAGGCTGCATTGCAGAAAAACTACAACCTAGAAAGGCTGGAAAGCTAACTCTTAGCAACATAGAAATAAACTGGCACTGTGCCTTTAAGGCAGCCATGACCCCTAGCTTCCCATCATGCCTCAGGGGTGACCGGTCAGTTGTTCTTTCCGGCTCCTTCAGTCAGGACCCTGGTTACACAGCTCCACTTTTTTCTGGTTTTACTCAGAAATAATCTTCAGTTTTCAAGAAAAATGTATCTTATTTTGACGTTTTACATCTTGTCAAGTAAGGTGCTCACTTTTTCTGACTATTTTTGGCATTTTTTACCACTCAAAATGCCATCCCTTTTGGATCCCTGCCCTTCTTGTGGAAAAAAGAAGGCCAGGTTAGACTCTCATGCAGTCTGTATTCTCTGTCTGCCTAAAGATCATGTTCCCAAGACTTGTCCTCATTGCCAGTCTCTCTCAAAAAGAACTGTAAAAGACAGGGAGCGTATACGTCTTTATGGGCTGGCAGAAAAGGATTCCAGAGGCAGGTTTCCGGTGAGAAAGGGCTCTAAGAGGCCCAGATCCTCTTCTACAAGCAGGAATCCATCAGCATCGGGCTCGGCGCTGAGAAAACAACCACTGGTGGAACATATGTCCAAGAAAAGACCTTCGACGGCGGGCTCGCCGTCGACAGAACGCAGACATACAGGTACGTCGAAGAATCGTGAGCCTCCGCCGTCGTCAACTCAGCGACGATCGGCGTCGAGGATCAGCAGCCCTCCGCCGGCGTCGTTTCGACGTTCGGCGTCGAAAGCTGGCAACCCTCCGTCGTCGTCAATCCAACAACGATCAGCATCGAGGGGATGGAGTCCTCCGCCGTCGTCAACTCGGCGACGATCGGCGTCGAGGACCAGAAGCCCTCTGCCGACGTCAACCTGGCGACAATTGGCGTCGAGGACCAGAAGCCCTCGGCCGTCATCCTCCCACCGACGATCAGCGTCGAGGCGAAGAAGTCCTTCTGCGTCGTTGATCCAGCGACGCTCGACGACGAGGCGCAGAAGTACCCTGGCGTCGTCGACGAGACATTCGACGTCGAGACATTCGCCGTCAAAACACACGGAGTCGACGTCGATCCCAACAGCTAGTCGAATTTCGACGGCTAGAAGAAGATCTAGATCGACGTCGAGAAGGGCTGGTTATACGCTCGACGTCGAGACCCACATCAGTGAGATCTGGAGAAGGTTCAGTGATTTTGGTGACTGAGTCAGCGTCGCGGCACTCATCCTCTCATTCCTCGAGACGTCCTTCAACGCATTCACCATCTGCGTCCTCGGAGCGTCATTCGAGGAGGTCACAACAAAGATCTCCGTCACATCACAGGAGGGCTTCCCCTTCTGTTCACCTATCTCCAAGATGGCTTTTACCGATCCATCACTGGAGTAAGAATCCGTTGGGAGCATCAAGAAGGGAGGAATTATGTTCTAGCCCGACCCACAGATCTCCTCTACAAAGATTAGTACAGGAGGTGGATAGGTCGCCTTCACCTGCACGTCAGCGCCGTGCGGGAAGATCGCGAGATCGCAGGCCTTCTACTTCCCATCACCAAAGAAGGAGGTCTCCTACTTGGTCATCTTCCTCCACCCGCTCCTCTAAAAGAGACTATTCACCTACCCTAGCGGACAGCCCACAGTCGAGAGTGTCTCCGATAGATGACATTAACACGTATCATGATGTGCTACAAAGAGGGGCTCAAAAGCTGAACATTGAGATGTCCACTCCTCAGGTCGCAACAACGGTAATCTTTGAGACGCTACACCAAAGATCTGCATCTCGTCCGTTGCTGCCTCTGGTTCCTGGGCTTCTGGAACCAGTGATGGACATTTTCCTAACCCCCTCTGCTATTAAGGCTGCACCTGCCAGAATACAGAAAAAATACAAGCCGGCTGATACAGACCCGTTTTTCTTTTTTTTAAACAGATCCGCCTGCAGATTCAGTTATCGTAGCAGCGGCATGAAAAACGCACGCAGTCTCTGCACATTCGTTGGTCCCTCCGGACAAAGAGAGTAAGTCCCAAGACTCTTGGGGGCGGAAGGTTTGTGGTTCTGGAGCATCATCACTAAAAGTCTCCAGTGCAGCAGCCTTATTAGGACGCTACGACAGGGCCTTATGGGACTCCTTGGATCGTTTCAAGGAGAAGCTACCAAAGGAGGATCAAAAGGACTTTGAGAAGGTCATTACAGAAGGATCCCTGGTAGCTAACCAAATGATTAGCACGGCAGCGGATGGTGCCACACTATCGGCTCATTCTTATGCGCATGGCATTTGCGCCAGGAGGTCTGCCTGGTTAAGGCTTACAGCTCTCAAACCAGATGCTCAACAAAGGATCCTTAACCTGCCTTTTTCTGGCTCCTCATTGTTTGGCACCCATACAGATGAGGAGATGGCTAGGATGAAAGCCAAATTAGACACTTTGAAGGCGGCAGGATTAGAGAAGAAAAAAGTATTCAGGCGGAGATACAGACCAAACCAGCGCAAGGGCTACCAACAGAGGGTTCAAACCCCTCAGTGGTCCCAAAACAACAATCAAGGAAGATCACAGTTCCAAAACCGAAATTCAAACAGAGGTAGAGGAGGTAATCAGCAGCAGTCCTCTTCCACAGCTAGATCAGCAGGGAAGCAATGAGCAAGAGCTTCCTCTAGTGCCGTTGCCCACTCCAGTGGGAGGAAGTGTTTCACATCATCTGAAAGAGTGGTGCACCATAACAAAAGATCGTTGGGTGCTCAGTATACTGCGCAACGGATACGCACTACGTTTCGTGTGTCTCCTAAGGACATCCATCCAAAAAGATCTCGTCCTCACCAGCTAAAGTTACTACGATGAGAAGTGGTTACCCTTCTGCAAAAAAAGGCCATAGAGAAGGTTCCTCCCTCTCAGCGGGGAAAGGGAGTGTACTCCAGGTACTTTCTTGTACCAAAAAGAGATCAAGAGCACAAATTCAGACCTATCCTGGACCTTCGATCGCTGAACAAAGTCATTTTGAAAGAGAAATTCCGCATGCTGGAGCTTCATCAAATATGTCCACATCTGCAAGCAGGAGATTGGATGTGTTCAGTGGATCTCCAGGATGCGTATTTCCACACTCCTATAATTCCCAGTCATCGCAAATATCTGCGATTCGTGGTTGGCAGCAATCGCTACTGTTCAGGGTGTTGCCCTTCGGACTAAAATCTGCCCCACGAGTCTTTACCAAGTGCATGGTGGTGGTAGCGGCGACTCTACACAGAAGAGGTATGTTCGTATATCCGTACTTGGACGATTGGCTCCTGAAAGGGCCATCCCCTCAGCGAGCAAAGAGCGACTTACAAGTGTGTCTCTCTCTACTCCACAGGCTAGGTATGAACGTGAATATGGAGAAATCGGTTTACCGGCCTACTCAGGTGATCCATTATCTGGGCTCCACTCTAGATGCAAACCTAGGAAGAGCGTTTCCTTCGGAACAGAGACTTTCATCAATTCACCAGAAGTGCAAAACTCCTCTCCAGACAACTCGTTCAACGGTCCGGCAAGTAGCGTCTCTGCTGGGATCGATGGCTAATTGCATATTTCTCATTCCCAACGCCAGACTGAGGATGAGACCTTTGCAACAGGACCTAAAGGACAAGTGGGACCAAGCATCGGATCACTGGGACGACCGAATTGTGCTTTCACAAATAGCAAAGTCGTCCATTCTATGGTGGACTTGACCAAAGAACCTCTTAGTGGGAGTCCCCTTCCATGAAGCTGTTCCGACCCAGTCCTTGGTAACGGATGCATCTCTACAAGGATGGGGAGCGCACATGGATTACCTACAGATGCAGGGACGGTGGTCCATCAAGGAGCAATCCTTCCACATAAACATGTTGGAGCTGCGAGCAGTTTATCTAGCTCTGAAAGCTTTTCAGCCCTCGATCACGTCCAACTCGATCCTGATCCAAAAAGACAACACGACCACCATGTATTACCTTAAACAGGGTGGTATGCGCTCTCGCCCGCTCTCCCTGGAAGCTCAAGCGATATGGCACTGGCTTCTAGACCGAGGCCTCTCCATCACAGCGGTACACCTTCCAGGGGAGCGAAACGTGCGAGCGGACGCACTCGGTCGGCACTTCGAAGATCAGCCAGACTGGGTGCTAAACGACAAGGTAGTGGCAGAAATTATCCATCAGTAGGGGCAACCTCCCATAGATTTGTTTGCAGACGATCAAAACAAAAAATGCCACGCTTTCGCATCCAGGTTCCACCGCCCAGGGACGAGGGGGAATGCTCTTTTGATGGATTGGTCCGGAATATTTGCATACGCCTTTCCTCCCCTGCCTCTGATCCCGAAGGTGGTATCCAAGCTCATCCGATCCAACATGTCAATGATCCTGATAGCCCCAGACTGGCCTAGTCACTGGTGGTATCCGGATCTCTTACAGCTGTCGGTACACCCCCACAGGAGGCTTCCTTACAGATTGGACCTACTGACCAAGATGGACGGGAAGATTCTACATCCCAACCTTCCCTCACTGAACTTGGCAGCATGGCACCTGAGGTCCTGCAATATGGACATTTGAATTTGCCGCAGGACTGTATGCATATACTAAAGGAGGCAAAGAGACCTTCCACTAGGGCGTCATACTCCTTTAAGTGGAAAAGATTTGACTTATGGTGCACTCGTAATCATTTTGATGCTACCACAGGGCAGGAGGAGGTAATTCTTCCTTACCTCCTGTACTTGGCCAAATCAAGTTTAAAGTATTCCTCGATCAGGTTACATTTAGCGGCCATTACGGCCTACAGAAAGTCTCCAAACCAGCCTTCCTTTTTTCAACTACAGGTGGTCAACGAAGGGCATAAGAAAATCAGAGCAATTGTTTTAAAAATTATGGTTCCATGAGGACAGGCTTCCCAGCTTCCAAAATGGCCATTACGAGATGGATAGTATCCTGTATAAAATTGGCCTACCCGCTGGCAAATAAACCCCTATTGTTGTCACCTAAAGCACACTCCACTAGGGGGAAAGCAGCTACAACAGCTTTCTTGCATGACGTTCCAGCAACCTGGAGATCGGTACACACTTTCACAAGGCATTATTGTCTTGAATCCGATTCCGGGGCAGATACTAAAGGAGGCCAAGCCTCCTTGAGAAATCTGTTCAGATAATAAAATAATCTGGGTTTTCAAGTTTAGTTATCTGAGCTTGATTGTTAATTGGTTTTTCTCCTTTGCCCGCAGTTGAAGAGGTGAGGCTCGCTATTCGATTCTAGTGCTTATGACTATTGATGAGGATCCCCTGGAAGAGAAGGATTAGTTACTTACCTGTAATCCTAGTTCTCTTCCAGGGGTATCCTCATCAAAGTCATAAGCAACCCTCCCACCTCCCCAGGCAAAGGAACCTTATTTTTAAGGAATTGTCAACTCCTTGTGTCATGGCTTTGTGTCACCGCAAAGAACATCTGACTTAACTGTCACCCCGAGGTATGATGGGAAGCTAGGGGTCATGGCTGCCTTAAAGGTACAGTGCCAGTTTATTTCTATGTTGCTATGAGATAGCTTTCCAGCCTTTCTAGGCTGTAGTATATATATATATTTTTTTTTTTTTTTCAATACAAGTTCGTATCAAGGGACTCACCATAAAATACCCACACGTAAAGTTCATTCTCCTCAGGTGAGTAAATTGAGATAAAGTGCCATGCATTATTGATACGAACTTGTATTCAAATGCTGCTGGCCCGTGAACAAGGATGTAAGATTTGAAACGCGTTGGGCACAGACATTAAAGGAATTGACACGTTGATTTTGGTGCGCTGCAAGTGATGATTTCTGGTGCGAGTGAGTCTCGTCTTTTGGACACTTGTGGAACAGTATTTAAGACGGCAGTCCAAGCCGTTGAGTCGCACCGCTGCTGATGATTGTGAAGGCGGTTCTGGGGCCCTTTGAAGATGGAGCCTGTCAGAGCACCAGATTGCGATATTTAGCGCATTTTTAAACATCGTGCCTTTCCAAACTTATCATGGTTATTAACATTATTTTTGAAAATCAGCCACGTTTGAGAACTATTGCAAAGCGACTACCAAACCCATAATGCATGGCACCTTATCTCAATTTACTCACCTGAGGAGAATGAACTTTACGTGTGGGTATTTTATGGTGAGTCCCTTGATACGAACTTGTATTCAAATGCTGCTGGCCCGTGAACAAGTATGTAAGATTTGAAACGCGTTGGGCACAGACATTAAAGGAATTGACACGTTGATTTTGGTGCGCTGCAAGTGATGATTTCTGGTGCGAGTGAGTCTCGTCTTTTGGACACTTGTGGAACAGTATATATATATATATATATATATATATATATATATATATATATATATATATATATATATATATATATATATATATATATATATATAAATTCACTTAAAAAACCATAGGTTTCACACATGTTATAGTTAGCTGTACATTTCACTCGTAAAAAACCAATGAAATTCCACGTTATAGTTAGATCAGGTAACTATAACTTGCGCGCCCACAATAAACTGCTGATGACGTCACATATTACATCACTCATGACATGGTCAGTGACATCACTCATGACATCAATGATGACATCTGAAATTACACATTGTGGATTGCGGTTGCGCAAGTTATAGTTACCTGATCTAACTATAACGTGGAATTTCATTGGTTTTTTACGAGTGAAATGTACAGCTAACTATAACATGTGTGAACCCTATGGTTTTTTAAGTGAATTTGCAAGGTTTTGTAAATGATAATTCCTAACTATAATGTGTGTGAAACCTATGGTTTTTTCAGTGAATTTGTACGGTTTTTTTAAATGCTAAGTTATGTATTTATTTATTTTTTCTGGTTTTTCACTGTGCGCACACCCTGCGCGCACGGTGCGCTTCGCGCACCGTGCGCGCGCTGTGGGCGCTCGGTGCACTTCGCGCACCGAGCACCCACGTTGCGCAGTCCATGCCGTGCGCGCCTCGCCTTTTTTTACACAGTAACATTTGTTTTTTTCTCCCTTGTGGGTCCTTTAATTTATTTAATAAATGTGATTGTTACTTCTTTATTTTTTATTTTTTTTGCCGTGCGCGTACGGTAAGCTTAACGTACGCGCACTCCGCGTTTTTTTTGTAAAATTATTAAATGTATTTTCCGTACTTTTGGGTCCTTCTTGGACCCCCTGACAACCACTAGGGGGTCTGCAACTCTCTTTGTTGCCCCCTTTTCACGTTCCCCACCTTTGTTTCTCAGTGCGAGCGACAGAAAATGGCGGCCGACACTTCCTGATTTCGACCGATTCGAATGTTTACAGTCATGTAACCACCAATCAGAATTGAGCTTGCGTACGGTAAGCTTACGGTAAGCGAACGGAGCGCGCTTACAGATATATATATTGATTTAAATTCTATTTTCTCAGGACCTACATGAACAGATTTACACCAGACCTACAAAAGGCACATCCTTGACCTGAGGACTACCTCTCTGCCAAATTTCAAGTAATTCTGTTCAGCCGTTCGGTCTGTAGCTCGGACTAAAGGTCCTATGGAAAAATGCATGGGGAAAACGCGTTTTGGGACCCCCCTTTTTTCTCAGCCCCCGCTTGACGAATCCCCCCCCGAGACTTTCAGGGTAGGAGCGTAGCGCCCCATTAGTTTTGAAAATTTCGCGAGGATTCGTCGACCGGCGCCAAAGTTATTCCAAATAGAATGTTGCGGATTTCCTATGGAAACACGGTCCTAACTATAACTATCTACTGGCGACCGCCAGTAGATTATATATATATAATATATATATATATATATATATATATATATATATATATATATATATTGAAGGAAAAAGGTTGCCCCTAGGTGGACCAGCACTCGCACAAGGCATCCGCTCGCCAACGCAGGCAGCATCCATGCGACTCACCGCCCCTCTCAATTCGCTGCTCGACGCGTTTCGGGCTTGGTCGCCCTTCCTCATGAGCATTTCAAATCCCAATGGAAAAACGGCACAAACACCTCCAGTGAAGTCCCCTCTTTTATTTCTGGCATAACATAGCACTCAGCATTCTGGGACTGGTAGTGAAAATTGTTCCCCCTGTGGGTTGCCGTCGTTCATGGAACATCACGATTTTTCAGGGGTTCTAGTGCCGCAAAGAGGCCCCTGCAGCTTAACAAGAGCACCTCGTGCGCCGATAACGCTGTCCATGACAAACAGCACCGGCCCCGCTCTCAGTCCCGCGGTGGTGCTAGTCCGTGACCGGGCAGGCCACTAATATTGAAGGAAAAAGGTTGCCCCTAGGTGGACCAGCACTCGCACAAGGCATCCGCTCGCCAACGCAGGCAGCATCCATGCGACTCACCGCCCCTCTCAATTCACTGCTCGACGCGTTTCGGGCTTGGTCGCCCTTCCTCATGAGCATTTCAAATCCCAATGGAAAAACGGCACAAACACCTCCAGTGAAGTCCCCTCTTTTATTTCTGGCATAACATAGCACTCAGCATTCTGGGACTGGTAGTGAAAATTGTTCCCCCTGTGGGTTGCCGTCGTTCATGGAACATCACGATTTTTCAGGGGTTCTAGTGCCGCAAAGAGGCCCCTGCAGCTACTTAACAAGAGCACCTCGTGCGCCGATAACGCTGTCCATGACAAACAGCACCGGCCCCGCTCTCAGTCCCGCGGTGGTGCTAGTCCGTGACCGGGCAGGCCACTAATATTGAAGGAAAAAGGTTGCCCCTAGGTGGACCAGCACTCGCACAAGGCATCCGCTCGCCAACGCAGGCAGCATCCATGCGACTCACCGCCCCTCTCAATTCGCTGCTCGACGCGTTTCGGGCTTGGTCGCCCTTCCTCATGAGCATTTCAAATCCCAATGGAAAAACGGCACAAACACCTCCAGTGAAGTCCCCTCTTTTATTTCTGGCATAACATAGCACTCAGCATTCTGGGACTGGTAGTGAAAATTGTTCCCCCTGTGGGTTGCCGTCGTTCATGGAACATCACGATTTTTCAGGGGTTCTAGTGCCGCAAAGAGGCCCCTGCAGCTTAACAAGAGCACCTCGTGCGCCGATAACGCTGTCCATGACAAACAGCACCGGCCCCGCTCTCAGTCCCGCGGTGGTGCTAGTCCGTGACCGGGCAGGCCACTAATATTGAAGGAAAAAGGTTGCCCCTAGGTGGACCAGCACTCGCACAAGGCATCCGCTCGCCAACGCAGGCAGCATCCATGCGACTCACCGCCCCTCTCAATTCGCTGCTCGACGCGTTTCGGGCTTGGTCGCCCTTCCTCATGAGCATTTCAAATCCCAATGGAAAAACGGCACAAACACCTCCAGTGAAGTCCCCTCTTTTATTTCTGGCATAACATAGCACTCAGCATTCTGGGACTGGTAGTGAAAATTGTTCCCCCTGTGGGTTGCTGTCGTTCATGGAACATCACGATTTTTCAGGGGTTCTAGTGCCGCAAAGAGGCCCCTGCAGCTTAACAAGAGCACCTCGTGCGCCGATAACGCTGTCCATGACAAACAGCACCGGCCCCGCTCTCAGTCCCGCGGTGGTGCTAGTCCGTGACCGGGCAGGAGATATATATATATATATATAGATATATATATAGATATATATATATAGATATATATATATAGATATATATATATAGATATATATATATAGATAGATATATATAGATAGATATATATAGATATATATATAGATATATATATAGATATATATATATAGATATATATATATATATAGATATATATATATATAGATATATAGATATATATATATATAGATATATATATATATAGATATATAGATATATATATATATTTTTTTTTTTTTTGTTTTTTTTTTTTTGACACATATGATTGTGTTTCCGGGGTCCCGCGCATGGGCGAGAATATTCTAGTGCTTATGACTTTGATGAGGATACCCCTGGAAGAGAACTAGGATTACAGGTAAGTAACTATTCCTTATCTATTATATACATTGCATGCCCCCTGTTACAATAATTTGAAAGTAGCAGTCAGCTGGTTGCCTAGCACTGCTAGCCCAACAGCACAACCATTTACCAATGTAGTCACATGCTGAACTACTACAGCCCAGTTTAGGCCACAACCCCAGTGCCATCACACGCACTACATAGCACTACTGTCATATGATTGGTTAAGCCCTGCTAAATCAACAGAATATCAATTACTACATAATAGACAAACATCTAACAAAATACAGGTACATGGAGAATATCCCTTACATTCACTGTATGAGCACCCTCAGAGAGTTGTATGATAATGGGGAAAACAAGCAAAGACTGCCTGATGCAGCTGGAATAAGTTCCATCTCCCTGACAGAGATGGAGACACAATATCCACTGTCAAATATCATGAATGTCAGGACACTTGGTGACTCATAGGGAGAAGTAATTCAAAGCCAAGTCCAAACAGACTGCTTACAATGCAGAATGCCATCATGAAGTTGGAAATGCAGAAGTTCTAGATGGAGGAAGCAGTCACAGTGAAAGAGAAAAATCAGTGGACTAGTTACTACTGCCTGTTATCTATGGAACTACTGCCTTGTCCCTGGAGAGTGCAGAACGGCAACTGGACAAAGGAAGCTGCAGAGAAATTCCCTGACTTAGAAGTCACTGGACATTTTGCTAAGGAACTAGAACTAAACTGGAATGAAGTTGTTGCCCCTTCCACTGGAAATGGAGGAATGTATCACCTGCGCCACATCCAATTGTACTGCTGTCTTGTACTGGCATTTTTAAAGAATATTTAATACGTATCTTCGGTTTCTCTTTTGTTTAAGCTAACTTTTTACCATCTGCATTCCAGTTCATTTTTATGATATTTGTTAATTTTTTACATCAGATTCTTATTTTAGTTTTTTGCATTTTTTATCTTAACTGTATTGCTGTTTTGGTCAATTATAACATTTATTGCAACTATTTCTCTGAGGGAAGCATTGTTGCATTAGACAGCTACCACAGGTAAATCCAGTATTTCTCATAGTATCCAGTTTACCCTAATAGCATCTAGAATATTTTTGCTTTATCGAGTGGTCACAGGTCACTTCAACACAATAACCTTTCTCCATCGTGTCTTCGTAATCAGGGTCACTTGGTCGAAGCAGTGGGATATGGACAAGAGAATGTACAACAACTTCAAATAGCTTTACCAGTAATTATATTCTTTCTTTTTTTTTTTTTTTTTTTTTTTACAATGAACATGTTTAATGTCTAAGCAGGGTGAGTGGCCACATAATAATGCCCCCGGTCTGATAGCCAAGCTACAGATACCCGTTCTAATTCACATCTGGCAAACAGTGGAAAAGTTAAATGTTTTTGTTAGGAGCCTACCACTGGGGCTGACGAAGGGCATGCTTGGCGCATACCATGGATGCCTCGCTTTGAATCCACCCTAAAGTACAGAAAAAATGATGGATGGATTGCTTGAATTAATCTCTGTTACTCTTTTCTGTTTATCTCTTTCTCATTCTTTTTTTTTTTTTTTTTTTTGGGAAAACCTTTATTGATATGTCAATCAATTACACGTATGGGCCTACAACCCCCCGGGGCCGGCCGCTATACAATCAGAATAACAGAAAGCAATTTTATCACTGTCAGCACCTCGGGGAGCAGAATCTCCACGCTAACATACTCTCAGTCTCTGAACGGCCCAAGTAGGAGACCAGGATAATAAAGGTTTACATTTTATAATAGAGGAGGATGGAAGGATCAGGTGCCAAACAGTTTCCCAGCAGCGAAAAATGGCAGGCAGAATGATGAACGTAAACAATAAACAGCAGTCTATCTAAGCAATGGCGCTGAAACAGGAAGTTCAGGATGTGAAGGAATATCACGGCCACTTGCGCCCGCAACCCCCTGCCCTAAGACCCAAGAAACACCACGGAAATTATGGCACACAGGAAACAGCAGCGATTATCAACTAAGGAGTTCTACCATGCTGATCCCAGAAAAAGACAAAGAAGAATAAAAGAAGAAAAGGAGGCAATGGAAAAAAAAGGGGTTAAAGACTAAAGAATCCCCTCCCCCAACCCCCCACCCTGCACCTCTGCAGATGAGTACGGCCCCCCCCCCCCAGCAGTGTGCCTGTCGCCCCGGAGTCAGACCCGAAATATAGAAGAAACAGAGAAAAAGGAGTAGGAAAAGAACCCCCACCGGACGGGGGGGTAGAGAGAGTATTAATAAACTGGAGGAGGGCCTGCAAAACATGCCCCCGGCTTCTCCCCCCCGCACCATATATTTTCCCGCAAAGCATACAATAAACAACACAGGATCGACCCTGTCAAAGAAAAGTAAGGAGCATTACGCACTTAGTACACTAACAGTTCTGCCGTGAGAGCACGCAACCCCCGAGCCCGCCCGCCTATTAGATGACCACGTCTGAAGGATCATCCTTATCCTTGGCCACTCTTTGCAAATCTACCCATGCATACCCATCGACCCAGTGCCAAGTCCAATGTTACAAGGAAGAGGAGCGTCCAATAAAGGTCAGGAAGCGACACACACAGGTAGGGTAGAAGGCTCTGAAGATCGACACAGTCAGCTCTATGAAGGGTCGTCTTTCCCAGTGCTGCCCCAGGATTTACACTGCACACCAGGTCCAGGAAGGCGGAATAAGCCAGAGCAGGCGACCGTTGCTTGGATATTGCCTGAGTCGCCGGAAGCCGGGCACAGGACAAGGCCACCACCCCCCACTCAGGTCCAAAACCTCCGGAACAGTCCAGGTCCACAGCCAGCTGAGCGCACGTTAGCATACTGTCCGGAGTGTCCAGTTGTGCACTATTCACAGGGGCGGCCATGACACTGTCCTCCCGCGTGCAGCGCAGGAAGTCCCAGCGCACCTGGGGACAGGCAGGCCGCAACTGCTCCGACGCTGTTATCACTCCATCGAGCTTATTCCCCAACACCCAGGCGCCGTGGACCAAGGTGGAATGAAGGGCACCGAGAGCTTCGAAAAGGTCACCGTACCCCAATACAGCTCCCGGCGCTCGCTCCGCTACGCTCCTCAGAGTCGCACCCTCCCAAGCTTGCTGCGACCCAGTGCACAGGATGGTGGACCTCGTCCTTCCAAAATGGCCGCTGGGTAGGTCCAACCCAGTTTGGGACCAGGACTCAGGCACGAGCGCCTCGGGTTCCATGTCACTGGAAACAGGGTTCCGGGGGCAGGCAAATAATGTGTCCGGTGTGTGGTCACGAGCCACAGTCAGCCCCACCACGGACCAGCGCCCGCAAAAATCCGGGAGCAGCCCGCAGGAATCGGGGCGAGTTACGGGCGGCGTCCGGGCAGCTCACCAGCGAAGGCTGAGGCAATCACCGGAGAGTCTTGGAGTTGCCACCTCGGGCATGCACTCGTTCCGCCACGCTTAGTGGTAGGAGCGACCACGGCGAAATGTAGGCCGATATTCGCACCGCTCCGGTAGTCCGACTCCACCCAATCACCAATGGCCGCTGTTGTTGAACTGCCGCCCGGCCATGGTGTCCACTCGAGGTCCCGGTTCCAGGGTTGCACAGGCCGCAAACTTCAGACGGACATTTCTCCGGCGGTACCGCTGCCAGAAACTTCGGGGTCACACTATCGGTTGCCGCTCTCGTTCACCAACACGGGCAGATAGCGCAGGCTAAGGATCTCATGCAGGATATCTGTGCGGGGTGCGGAGGTTCACGGAGCCGGGAGCCTACGCAGCTGTCCCGGTCGCCATCTTGGCTCCTCCTCCAATTATATTCTTTCTTAATAGTGCTCATGGTGATTTGTTTGTGAGAATCTCTTTATCTTTTGTTTGGGATCATGGCGATTGACAGATGTATTACCAGCTATTAGCAGTGGCCATGAAGGCCTTGTATCTTGAGAGAAGCTTCACAACATAGCAAGGAGATCTGAGCAAGAGAAAACAGAGAGAGCCCCAGATGAAGCAATATTAGCCATGATAACTCCTCTGCAGGAAGAGAAGGTAGAAGAGGTGGCTTTAGTATGAAAATCATCTTCTATTGTGTCGACCCTAGAGCATGAAGAATCATCCCTTCTATGAGTTGGAAGCCAAAAAGCTGGTCATGGAGGACACAAAAAAAGTAGGAGATTTTCTACTGAAATTATCAGCGCAAGAAGATAGTGAAGCTATTGGGGGAAAGAAGTCAGATGAAGGGCAGCTGCAGCCTCAGAAATATGAAGAGCAAACCGCAGCGCTCGCTCATGAACAGATTAAGAGCTCAAGTGCTTGCAGACATTAGCACTCAGAGCTCATGGAATCCACTTTCCCACATAGGTGAAAGTAGTTTGCTCTGCATGTGAAGATGGACATATGTTCTATGCATACATGGTGTTTGGTATGTGGGTGCATTAGTGCTCTAAGGTGTGTTTTTTTCGGTCTGCTTTTCACTTTTTGTTTTGAAAGCCAGCCTTGTTTTTACAGTTTACTTTGCATGCACTGTTCTGTACAGTTTGCCTTGCAGTGCTTTCCATGCACATGACAACCCAACTATCAATAAGACTTCACTAAAAATAACAAATACATGCAGTGTAGCTCCAGTTTGGCATGCAGTTGGCTATTGTTACCAACATCCCCTAAAGATACATCACCCACCTACCCAGTCATCACAATTAAACACCCTGGCGCACCTCCAAGATGCAGCTATTGGCTATCATTGGTCACCGAACAGCACTCTACTCCCAACACAACACACTTAGTAACACCCATTAGTTGCACTTGTAGTTTGCTTTTCCCTATCAAAACATGCTAGAATGAACCCCACAACACCAGACGAAAGCTAGATCATGATGCTAACTCAAGGATGGTTTTCTCTCACCATATATACCATCAACACTGGCAAAGTATATACTAAATGGAAAGATATCATGTAATGCTCCAAAATTTAGCAAACCAGATTAAACAATCAATAAATTCAGTCAATGCCAGGCCAAAGAGCTAAATAGAACAATAAGTATCTTAAATACTTACCAGGATGTATAGCGATGTCCTGAGGTGATCTAGCTGAAAGATATAAATTATAATTTTTATTAGCTAAGTAAACAACTATACACCATACACTCCATACCCACTTAAAACATTTAATTTCACTTTAGAATGAAGAACTCAGACAGAGGAAGAAAAGATGATGAGTAACAACCTGGGTTACACGCCTTGGATTACCAGGTTGCTAAATATCCTGGGGTCAGAAGGGGCATCTCAAAACAGCTCCCTTTTAAGTACATTTGGAACAAAGGCTTCTATTCCGCCAAATTTAGTTTCAATGTAGGGGCATAGCCCCCGCTTGTGAAATGACAATGGTTAGGAGCGTTGCAGCTCTAGAGCACATCCTGCAGGCAAAACCAAAACAGGAAAACCTCTTTCACAGACTCAAAAGTAGGTGGAGAGGGCCTGGTAGATGGCAGTCTCCTACCTCGCTAATCAAGCTACCCCGAAATCAAGGAGAAATGACATTCACACAACACCTCAGATGCTTGGCCTCCTTTTAGAAGAAGACTCATTGATTTCACCAGGCAAATCCCCACCCGTGGTCATTCCCAGGAAGCGTGTTCTTTAAATGCTTTGGACAGATTGCTTTCCTAACAGATAAATGTGACAAGTGATCTCTACCAGAGGCAGAATAGCAAATCGTTCTATAATTCAAGCCCCGAATGTTTGTTGTGGAGGAAAAGGTCATTAATAGTTCTAAGTCTACAAAACCAAACTTCCTGCACCTGCCCTATCACAATCATGTTTGGATAATAGAAAAGAAAAGACACTCTTTGATCATCAAATCATGACTGATAGACTAGTGTACTGACTGGGCTTCAAAGGAATTGTTCTATAATGGTTGCAATGTACCAGGTAATAGAGAGTAGCTGTTCCAGATGAGCTCGTACAGACAGACCTGTAGAGTGCTTCTCTTACCCCTGTTAACCCTTCGCCCTAATGCCCTGCCATCCATTTCTGCATCGCCAAGTAGTGAACCTCACCTCTCAATGGCCAATCCTTTCAACTTTACCCCTTGGTTGCAGATACCATCTTTGTTGCATTGTACTCACTCTACTTCCACTGCAATGCATATTTCACTCAAACATAGCACTATTATTTTATAACTAAGTCCCTACTAGCAAGTCCACAAATATATGTGTTGGCTGACAGGAGTAAGCAACTTGACAAAATAGGAGGACGACTAATAATCTAATTAACCACAGTTTCTGAGGCAAGAACAGAAGAAGAAGAAGCTCTCAAGCATGCTGTTAAACCAGTTAACTGTTATGTTAAAAAAAAATGTATATAGCGCACGTTCACCAGTCGGTCTCTTGGCACGGAGTATGGGACCAAGACTTGCAGTACAGTACCTCATTTGTATGCTTGTGTAAAAAGCCATGTTTTTAGAATTTGTCTTAATATGAAATAACCAGCAGTCATTTTGATGTTAAGTGGAAGAGAATTACGGTGCCTGCGTTTGCAGGGGAGTGACTCCTTCACCCCAAGGGTGATTCTCCTATTGTTTTGGAGGTCAACAGGGTCCAGCACGGTGCCTGTATGGATCACAGACAGTGGCGAGACTGGGGACGGCAAGGGAAGACTAAGCCGAGCCCAAGGGAGGGCCAGCGAAGTCCGGCATGTCCAGACGGTCGAAGTGTAGTGGTATCTTCTTGCACAATCTGGTCCACGTAAAAACTAATGTCCTGTAGCCAGGTAACCCATTTTATACCCACGGGAAAGGGTTGGACAGATTCTAGGGACCCTCCCAGGGGAGGGACAGGACAGAGGGGTGGCTACACCCATGTTCTTTATCCAGTATCACGCCAGAGCAGGAGCAAATGGCTCCCAGAACTGGTTTGAGCTGAAATATGCACAGGGACACCAAATGTACCCCTCGTGGCTTCTGGCACGGAGACCGTGCACCTACCCAGCCCCAATACACTAAATCATGTCTGGGAGGTGATCACACCTCCCTGTGACAGGATACCTATTGTCCGAACTTCCTCTGCGCGAGCCTGGCTCAGCAGCAGGATGGCAGACTTGTGTCTGTGGCTGGCAGCATCCATTTTGAGCTGAAAGGCTCGAGAAAGTTGGTACCGGTAGACTTAGGTACCCCCAGAACCTCGGTTCTGAGGAGAGGAATCATACCTCCCACACCAGTTACTAGTGTGGAGGTATGATTCCAAGGTGTTTGACACCAAACACGACATACTTTGTTGCAGTCGTTTGAGATGGCATTTACCGCGAGGTTCTAATGCACCTCTACCTATATGTCTGGCAGTATCACGTACAGCCCGGGAGAATGGTCTCCTAAGACTGCAGAGCGGCCCTGCTCATGAAGGAGCACCCTCTCACGTAAAACCCAGCACCCTGCCTTCAGGATTGTTAAGGTCTGCTATAGGGGTGACTTATAAGGTTTTAAGTGTGGTGATATATATATATATATAGTGAACCTATATCTCTCGTAAGTGGTGCAAGCACCAGCTTACACA
The DNA here is from genome assembly GCF_964204655.1 of Triturus cristatus. Lineage (NCBI taxonomy): Eukaryota > Metazoa > Chordata > Amphibia > Caudata > Salamandridae > Triturus > Triturus cristatus. Next base: position 1,126,876,927 of record NC_140585.1, on the reverse strand, counting down.
GCCTGCAATAGCAGACCTGGGGTTCCATCTTGCATGGCCTCTCAGGGGTGGTATAATACATGCTTCAGCCCATGAGAGGCCTCTGGGGTACCTATGCCCTGGGTACATGTGTACCATATACTAGGGACTGATAAGGGTACCCCAGTATCCAATCTGGAGTAGTATCAAAGTACATACATGTCAATTTAAGGGAGAAAGCAGATAGGCTGGGGTCCTGAATAGCAGGATCCCAGCCAGACTAGTCAAAAACCAGCAAAACACCAGGAAAAAAGTGGGGGTAACTATGCTGTCAGATCCTACCTTCCTACAGATGGGATGACCTTAAGGTACAAGTGGGTATGTACTTTTGAATTTGGGAGGAGATAAACTCAAGAATGCTGCAGTGGAGGGTTTTAAATATGATGAATCCAGTCTTAAAAGCCAAGCGCTGTGTCCACAGTTGACAAATAGTTGTTTAGATAGTCTCATTTTTGCTGCCTCAACCAGGCAATATCTTCTAATCAAATAGGGGAGAGAGAAGGTAGGATCTATATGGCTTCCATTCAGTTAGCAAGTAATCAAGGGAGAATTGTCCTGTTTTTACCAGGGTCCTTGCAGTCTAAAAAAACCCGTCATTCACGTATTACTCGTAATAGCGGTATATCTTGGGGTATATCTTGGCGACCCGCTTCTTGCCTGCTCCTTCCCGGCTGCCACAGGCTCCTGAGGAGACTACAAGCCCCAGCTTCACTCTCAGCACAAGGCCACCAAAGCCCACATCATCGCACCAGGAGGCGCCTTGAAATTCGGCACCGCGCCCCCGCAGCGCGAGACCCGCTTCTTGCCTGCTCCTTCCCGGCTGCCACATACTCCTGAGGGGACTACAAGCCCCAGCTTCACTCGCAACACAAGGCCGCTAACGCCATTGCGCCAGCAGGTGCCTTGAAATAGGGCTGCAGACCCCCGCTGTGTGGGACCTGCTTCTTGCCTGCTCCTTCCCGGCTGCCACAGGCTCCTGAGGGGACTACAAGCCCCAGCTTACCTCGCGGCACAAGGCCGCAGACGCCAAAGTCATCACATCAGGAGGCGCCTTGAAACCTGGCCGCGGGCCCCTGCAACGCAGGACCCGCTTCTTGCCTGCTCCTTCCCATCTGCCACAGGCTCCTGAGGGACTACAAGCCCCAGCTTCACTCGCGGCACAAGCCCGCCTAAGTCATCGCACCAGGAGGCACCTTGAAATCCGGCCGCGGGCCCCCGCAGAGCAGGACACATGCGGGCGTGCCCGGGCCAAGGGCAGGCCTGTCTGCGCACGGAGGAGGCTGGGCTGGGCAACCCCTCTGACGTTTGGATGATCGGGACACTTGTTCAGGTGACTATACAGCAGTATCATCCATTTCCAAATCAGGTCAATGCTCTCCTTTAATCAATGCTTAAAGGGAGGAAGAGTACCTGAAGTGCCCAAGGACAGTGGTGTTTGGACATTGAACCAATCTTATCCTGGTTTAATCGAGCTGCCTAACGTATAATACTGTATTTTAAATCCGCCAGGGATACTATGGGGAAGAGGAAATCGTGTGAAGGAGGTATGGGTGATGCAAAAAAGTAAAAAAGGGAAAAAGGAAAGGCCCTGGCCACAATGTTATGTTATAAGGTTTTGTAGAGCGCACAGCTGCCCAAGCAAAGGGGCGTCCCAGCGCTAAGCAACAGAAAGGGAAGCTACTGACAGCAGGGAGGCCTATGTAGGAGGGAAGAGATGGGTCTTGATGGCCTTACGGAAAGCCAGGTAATTGTTGCTGCTGCGGTTGTGAAGCGGCAGTGAGATCCAGAGTTTAGATGCCAGTGTGTGAAAGGAACGCCCACCCACCAGCCCGCGCCCCCTTTACCTGGGGAACAACCGCCAGATGATGACCCATTGAGCGGAGCTGCCGAGTGGGAAGATATGATGACACCATAATGGCCAGAATACCAGGGGAAGAGAGATTCAGAATTTTAAGTGATGCACAGGTCCTTGGACTCAACACGTCTGGCCACCGGCAGCCAATGTAGCCGACGGATAGCATTAGTGGCAGAGCAAGTTCTAGGAAGGCCAAGAAGAGTTCTGGCCGCTGCATTCTGGACCCTCTGAAATCTAAGAATCTCAGACTTGTTTGTTCCCATGTAAAGCGAGCTGGCAAAATCCAGTCTTGATATGACGGAGGCCTGAACGATGACCTGCCTGATGGGCGGATCGAAAAAGCCTAGCAGCAGTCTGAGCCCCCGCAATATGCCAAACCAAGCCCCTGCTACTTTCTTGGTTTGAAACTGGAAGCCAAAAGCAGAGTCCACCCAGACACCGAGGTTTTTCACCACCTGTTTAAGGGCAGGCGCACAGCCACGGGTAGCAGGCCACCAGCGCTCACTCCACAGCTCAAGATCTTTCCCTACCAGCAAAAGCTCATACTTGCTGGCATTGAGCTGGAGGCAGTTGGTAGACATCCACTCAGCGACGGCAGCGAGACCGCTTTGAAACTTTTGAGCGTCCGCACAGAGTCGGAGAGTGCCACCACCAACTGTGTATCACCTGCATATGATTCAACTGTAAGCCCTCTGCTTCTGGCCACCGCTGCCAAAGGTTGAACATAAAGGTTGAAAAGTGTAGGGCTAAGGGCTGAGCCCTGTGGCACACCTCGATTGATAGAATGGACCATAGAGGTGAAAGGGGGGGGGGGGGGGTACCTGGAAGGCCCTATTAGAGAGGAAAGAGGTGAACCAATCCAGTGCAGGGCCCACAATTTCTGCCTCCTCCAGCCTTTGCAGCAGGATCTGGTGGGAAACAGTGTCAAACGCGGCACCGAGATCCAGAAGGATCAGTGCCGAAGTGTGTCCCGTATCCAGTGCTACCCTCAGATGTTCACAGCTAAAAGAGCAGACTCCGTGCTGTGGCCAGGACGGAAGCCGTTCTGAGAGGGGTCCAATTTGTTATTCTCCTCTAAAAAGACTGTCAGGATGGAATTTATGTAGAACTCAGAAATCTTAGAGGCCCAAGGCAGGAGAGAGAGATAGGTCGAAAGTTCTCAAATTAACTGTGTCGAGGGTAGGTTTTTTTAACGAGGGGATAACCCTTGCTTGCTTCCGGGTCCTAGGTACGGTTGCAATAGACAGAGACATGTTAATCACCTGACCCCAAAGGTGTAAGAAGCACAGGTAACAATTTCATAAATTGTTCAGGCTTCATAGGGTCAGTAGCAGAACCAGATTTAACTTTGCTGCATAAAGAGCGCAGCTCATCCTGGGCAATCTGCGGGAACGTGGCAAGCTTGTGAGTGGATAGAGGTCGACACACTGGGTCAGAGCACATAGCAGCTTGAGGAAAGGTTTTGTAGATGTTTTCCACCTTGTTGACAAAAAACGTGTCAAGAGCCTCACAGTGCTCATCAGACTTGATGGAGGTCGCTGCAGATACCCCTGCAGATTTAAGATCTTTAAGTATTGAGAAAATACTCTTGGTGGGGTTACTGCTGCTTCTAATCGCGTCAGCAAAGTAAGCTGACCGTTCAGACTGAATAGCCCTAGGATACTTTTTAATGGCTGCCTGATAACACCCCTTCCGGATCGGATCATAGTCCTGCCTCCAAGCCCACTCCAGCCTCTTACATGCTTTATGCATGATGGCGAGTTTGACGTTGTACCAGCGGCTAGATTTAGTGTTACGACATTTAGACCATTTTGCAGGAATAAGTGCGTCCGGCGAGTGGAGGAGCCAGTCCGATAGTGTGTTATACACAACATCTGGATCATCTGACAAGCTGGGCATGCTCCTCATAAGGAGGGCGTGAAGGTGATCGGTGTCTAATTTAAGCCAGGGGCGTTGGAGAGAAAGGTTTGGACCACCCTCCGTGGGGGTTCTACCCCCGGGACTGTCATGGTGACCAGATAGTGGTCACACCAACACACAGGAATGGGAGTAGCAACTGAGAGGTAAGGAAGGTTAGAGAAGACCAGATCCAGCAAGTGGCCGGCAGAATGGGTGGGGCCATGGACACTTCTGGATCATGGGAGTTTTCAAGATGCATGTTCAAGTCACCAATAACGCTGAAGTTGGCAGATCTCTTGGCTAGAGAACTAACTGTCTCAATTAATGCGGCACTAAACTCCTTCGAAGGTCCTGGCGGACGATAAAGTAGTAGGCCAGACATGGTATAATTTGCGTTAAAAGAAATGCCAAAGCGAGCACATTCACAACCCACCAGGGATTCTTTAACCAAAGTGCAGGTGTAACAGGATTTAAAAACAACTGCAATGCCCCCCCTCTTGCGAGTCATAATACTAAAGCCTAGGGAGAGTGCCAGACCTGGCTCAGCCACCATGTCAGCTGACAACCATGTCTACAGCAAAAAGAGGACATCGGGAGATTAATCCAGTAACAAGTCGTAGACATCGGGAAAGGGCTTGGCTAGGGTGCGACGATTAAGGCTAAACAGTTTGATGATCGACCCAGCACAAGGAAGGGAAGTGGGAAGGGAAGTGGGAGGTGACTGGGTGCTTGCCCATGAATTGAAACCAAAGTTCTTGCAGCAGAACGGGCCATCCGGCACGTTACATGGAGGGAAACTGCAGGGGCTCACTGCTTTTCTAATGGCAAGAAGGTCGCCGCCAGAGTAGGTGAGCTTACCGCTACCCAAACCAGCAGCATGTCTGGAGTCTAGAGACATCCAGGCACGGATGGGCGCAGACGGCCTCGCCTTCGGCGCGCCCGTGGTCTCAGCATGCCCAAGTACTGGACTGCACAAGCAGTGCCGCCCCCACCGCCCCCGGAAGTGCGTCACCTCAGGCAAGCAGCTAGTGCCACCCCCACCACCTCCAGAAGTGCGCAACCCCAGGCAAGCAGCAGGAAACAAGTGAACGCCCTCCACACAAACGGCACAAGCAGCCGCGGTGGACCAGAGCGGGCATTAAAAACCGTAAGTAGATGCCAGTTAAAAACTATTAAAAAGTTGAAAGTGCAAGCTCGTAATGCTGGTAACCATGAGCAGTGACACACAGCCTCACCAATAATACCAATCACCAATCAACCATCACCAATGACACGGAGGGAGTGTTATGGATAGGATAGATATCCAAATGGGAGGGGCTATTGTATTCTACATACCCTGACCCAACATCCAGAGACAGTATTCAACAGATCCCGAGTAGTAAACTATCCAAAGGGCGTGTACCTGATCTGTTTAAAAAGTCAGCCAAAAAGTCACTATTGACAGATTCTCCGAGAGCACCTGAAGTAAACATCACAGTAGAGGGTACCCCCCCAGTGCCAGCCAGACACTCAAGAAGCTCTCGCCACTTTTTTATGCAGCAATAGATTTTCTACCCTGGCAGACCAGACTGAGTTGTTAGTAATCGCCCCCTATAACGGGATCGAGGGACACATTCTGGGCACGGAAAATCAGAGAGTAGCACTCCCAATAATTCCAGGGGCTTGGGTGACCAAAGTGTAGTAAGCAAGGATAGCACAGCGTCTGTTGCTAACATAATACAAATGGATGGACCCATAGGTGATCCTGCCCAACAACCAGTGTCTAATCAGCTGGTAACACTGATGAATTAAATTAGAGCCCTCAAAGTGTCAGGTAGCAATCTTAGCGACTCCCTAAGCAAGGTGCACCTAACTGTGGAGCTGGTTAAATCGTCAATGGGAACATACCAGAGTCACAATCCACCTATACAAACAGATAGGGATGTTAGCAATCATCCAATGGTACTAAGTGTAGTCTAGACGTCCCAAAGTTTAAGAGCTAGTGAATTTACTTGGTCCCCAAACACCAGTAAGATTCACGTCCACTCTGGCAGGAAAGGTTATTTGACGCCCAACTTCAGACCCATGTTGCCCCTTGCCAAGGCTAGTGCCTTACCCTCCATCGCCAATTTTAACAGATATAATGGTCAGAGAGTGGTAGGAAAACGGAGTAGCATGCCAGGCACATTAAATAAGGTGTATATGATTAACGTCCCTAAACTTTAAGGTGTATCCTTCAGAGAAGATGGGGAATCGCTCACGAGTAAGTGTACCAAGAGGATTCGCCATGGCAGGGGCTGTCGGTCCCTAATAAGGGACAACATCATTACAGCTGAAAGACACTCATGCCACATCAGACTACATTACCCTGACACTTTCTCATCAACACTTGGTGGAAAACCTCGTAAACTTTGACATCCGCATGCAACATCTAACCCTTTCTAATATCAGATTAAAATACAACCACCCAGAGATGGTCCCGACCCCCAGCATGTCACCACTAAGGGAGGTAGATTGAAGGTTACTCCCACTCGCTGGTGATCTTTCGAAGAATATAACACAAATATCTTCCAGCGAGTGTGAAGTCCCCGAGATGCTAAACTCATTATCTATAGTACCAAGAAAGATATCTGACGCTGTCCTGTCAATAGCAGGAGAGAGGGATAGCGGAACAACACCTACCAAAGGGTGTGTTGGGGGATTTTCATATGGTCTTACCCCCACTTAGGTTAGCTGTATTGCCATGGAATATCGCAAGGTTGGGTACTAAGGTCACGTCCCCTGATTGGCTAACATTTATTGAGCAGTACGACATCTGCCTATTTCAGGAGACATGGTTGGTGACCCCTCTTTGTCGAGTAGGTTATTTGAACTACCACATCGCAACCATCAAGGGGGGTAAAGGTCGACCTGCAGGGGACCTCACCATCTGGGTGCGCCAGGAGATCGGTTGTAAAATCCAGTTACTCTCAACCCAGAGTAATGATGTTGTCGCAATACGGCTGAAATTAAGTCCACAATGTAGCATCGACATTTCCAACTTTAATGCGAGGGGTCTAAGCGGGGAAGAGAAGTCGGAGGTTATAGCGGCCCTCGACGATCTTCTGGACACGCATTCTTGGGACTCCCTGGTGTTAGTGGCTGGAGACCTCAACTCGACCTTTGAGCGTCTTGGCATTGAGGACCACGACCTTACAGGTGAGGAAGATGCTCGGTGGGGCATCCCAAAATTGGAACTAGCGTCCATAAAAAAAAATGGACGGATGTAGCAATTCAAATCAAAGCATTTCTGCCTTGAAAAAGGGTTGCGGGCAGCAAATGAGCGCACTGCCTCTGATAGACATGGGGCTAACACCTTTCACAATGGCCATAGTGCTAGCCGAATAGACTACCTAAGAATCAACCTAAAGCTATGGCACGCCTTAGGGGATATGACGGTGAGGAATCGCCTAGAGAGCAATCATAATCCCTTATGCTCAACTCTAGATCTCCACGTACAGAGAGCATTGGTCCAGCCAGCTCCTGAATTACTTACTTTGGATCTGATCCCCACTAACGATATGCAGTGACTAAAATGGACCAAGCTAGTAGAGAACCCCGATCTCCTAGACACTATTAATAGGGACATCGGCCTTACTATAGCTGACCTAGAGGCCTGCCTTGACCATCCAGAGTTCACCAAGATAATTACTGCCACTCATAACAATTTTTTTTCCCATTTAAGATCATACTTCTTTAAGTAGCACACAGATAAGAATATCAAAAGCAAGAAACTAAGATATGGTTTAATAAGTATTGTAGGATGGCACGCAGAACACTGGGTGAGGCACTTAAATCAGGGGCACCAGACAAAGTACGGGCCGCCAGGAGTAATTACAGTAAGACCCAGGAAAAGGGCAAGAAGCAATGGGATGAAATCAGATGGTAGGACTTGAGACTGGCATGTGCCAGCAATAGTGCCAAACAGTTTTGGAACACTGTAAAATGGGTTTTGGGGGGGGGGGGGGGGGGGGAGGGACAGCCAGTACCACCACAAAATCATGTAACCCGGGATCAATGGGTCAACCACTTCAAACCCCAATATGCTCGTAGTGCTGACAAGGGGGACGCTGGTGCGCACGTTCTATCAAGATACGGCCTTCACACTGGATGACGTTAATATTGCCCTTGGAGCCGTAACAGGGGGGTAGAGCTCCAGGTTTAGATGGCATCCCGGATGACATTTTCTTGTATGATAAACCCAAATGGTGCCGGTATATTACATTACTGGCTAATGCCATTGCCCATGGAGCCCCAGTGCCCGATTCCTGGAAAGGGGCAGGTTTCATCCCGGTATATAAAAAAGAGATAAATCCCACCCAGTAAATTAGAGGCCCATAAGCCTCAGACTCCCTGCAAAAGGTTATGGGCCGGTTAGTATTGAACAAGGTCCAAGATTGGATTGATGAGTATGCCATTCTTTCACCATTACAGGCGGCTTCCGGGCCCATACCATTACTATTGATAAGGTTTTTCGATTTACACTAATATACTGGCGGACAGTGGTTCTAAGTAAGGGTTCCCTGTATGCTGCATTCGTTGACCTCAAGTCAGCATTCGATCTTGTTTCCCGCAGTAAACTACGGGCAGTGCTACAGGAGCGAGGGATGGCACCGGAGTTGCTTTCTCATTACTCGCTTTCATGAGGATAATTTTGTTCAAATACGGTGGGGGTCACAAGGCAATGTCACCAAACCTTTTCCCATTAATAAAGGAGTGCGCCAAGGCTGCGTAGTGGCTCCTACATTATTCTCACTCTTTATCAATGGGATCGGCAAGTTTTTATTGTCTACTCCCACAGATGCCCCCGTAATAGCGGGAACTCATATCCCCATTTTAATGTTCGCGGATGACACGTTGATCATCTCAAAAACTCCCAGTGGTCTCCAGCGTGCCTTGTTACTTTTTGAGGAGTTTTGCCATCTTCGTGGTTTGGAAATGAATGTAGCCAAAACTAACTTTATGACCTTTAATCAACATAAAACATTTAAAGGTGGCGTATGCATGAATAACAGTCCCCTGGAACAAGTTAGGGCTTTTACCTATCTGGGGGTTACCCTGCAAAATGACCTGAAGTGGAATTGCCAACTTGAAATGGCTATTTTAAAACATCGGCAACTATCTGGGGCTCTATATACTGAGTTTAAAACCTCCCTTACAAAGCCAATTAGCCTTGTACTCCAGATTTATGGTATGAAAGTTGTGAGCTCTGCTTTATACTGGGCCGATCTCTGGGGTTTCGAGAACTTATCCCAGTTAGCCGTTGCAGAAAACAGGTTCCTACGCAGAATTACAGGTCTCCAGCAAAGCACCCCAGTGTGTCCATTGCTGTTCAAATTAGGCAGAAAAACCCTGGTTGATATTGCAATATTATGCCCGTTGCTCTACTGGTGAAGAATTTGGTGCACGCCAGAACTGGCATCTTATGCTTCTGGCCTCAATTACATAATCCGAGCAGATTGCTATCACAAAATTAAATGGTGACGGGAGATAAGAACCTTACTAGTCAAGATTGGCATGGTTACATTGTGGGAAAATCCCTCCAATGCGTCTTTCCCTCCAAAGGAGTTTTTGAAAGAAAAATACTGGGAAATGGTGTTCCTCAATATGTACCGAAACAGTGTTACTTCCACGCTAACGGGAAGTTTTTTTAAAGTCTAATTCCGGCCAAATCTAGAGCAGTATTGGGATTTAATAACCAAACCGCATGATCGGAAGCTGTACTTCCAATTCAGGGTGGGCACATTGCCAATAGGATCGCATACTGCAAAATGGGTCCCATCTGGTAACAGCAAGTGCCCCTTGTGTCTGGACTAGCAGGAGACCCTGGCTCACCTACTGTTTGCTTGTCCAGCATATGCTGCCCCCGTCATGTGTGGCTTAAGCCAATCTGTAGGTCTCTGGGTTTCAGAATGTACGCCGATGCATTAAGAATATTACGTACAGAAACGTCACCGTGTATTTTTATTGCAATTGCTAAATTCTTGAGCTGGTCATGGATTAGTAGATCACGATTAACCGCTGCAATCTGAAGAATAATTTTTAAAAAGTCATCCTGGCGACTGTAAATACGATGCCGGCTATTACCTTATTTTGTAATGAATCCAAGTCTGGCTCTTTGGTATGGTGTATGGACTTTGAAAGTATCATATGTAACAGTGCCATATTAATTTCTATGTTCTGTAATAATATTATCAATTTTATTCTTCCTGGTTTTTAATCAATAGGATTGTTTATAATTACTTGCTACGACCGTTATTGAGTATATCTAATAAGGTTTTAAAAACTTCGCTTATTTATTGCCTAGTGTTTATGAAATATTTGTATTCTATGTATTGTGCTTTTATGACTTAACTGTCGAATAAAGCTTTTTGGATTGGATTGGTATATCTTGGTTGTCCGCTTTTATTTTCTACGTGAAAAGCATCATCATTGGGTCTTATCTGTGCTTTCCCCCACCAGGAGGGAGACCAACTGGTTATTCGCAGTAGTGATCAGGGATGGTAATCAGGAATAGTGAGGGTGAAGGTGAAGTGAACTCAAAATTGCCTCCTTGCCACTAGTTCAAATTTATTTGGTATGGGGTGGGGCAAAATTAAAATGAGATGCGGTGCGTGAATAGAAAGGATACTGATCTATAGCACCTGTGTCAATAGATGGGTGGTCGAGCGGTCGCACGTCAGACGGAGAACAAACGAGCAGCAAGGAAGACTTCTCACTGTAGAAGTGTGCTCTCTCCGCACATCCTCCAAGGGAGCCACTGAGCACTAAATCAAGAGTTATAGGTACAACTGACCCGTAACTATACGGCACACTACTTGACGCCCTGAGAAGAAGGCTAAGTGCAATTACTTACCTAAGCAGGCCACGCAACAGTGACTTGCCGACCCAGTCCTGAAGAAAGCCTTCCGACCTGACAGGGCACCTATAGGGCTGAAACATGTTGACCTGCTACAGTGGGACCTGTATGACTCCCTTAGGGAGTCTCAAGCAGACACTAGGGAATAATTGAAGGCATTAGGGAGATGTTGAGCACCCAGTGCTTGTATGTGGATGAGTTATAGTTCTGCTTATGACTCATGAGAATATACTTAGTTTACTTTTTATTTTGAAAATGAGAAGTGGCATATCTAACAGGACCATGTTGTGGTTTTTCTCGGATGATCACTTCCTAGTTGGGCTCTCAGATGTGGCTTTCTGTCAAATGACCCAACGTGGGCACTGTCAACAGAAAGCAGACAGTCCACCAGTCTCTAAATGAGGTGAGTGGACCATGAGTTTGGCAGACAGTATGCGCCATCATGTTTGCGATAGAGTACCCTGTTCACCCAACTCTAAATCACCTACATAGCCTCGATACTGAACATAAGACACCAGATGAGAGCATGATAACATTCAGGAATTGGTTTCCAACACTTGATACATTTCACCAGATGTGGCCTTTAAGCTTTCAGTATTTGATACAAGCCTTACAGAACAGGGAACAGAAGCACCGATACAGAATTATGTGCTGATTTTATTATTTCTCTTCACCCTAGTAATCCTTTTGGTGCTCCAGATGATTGTCATCTTGTTTTTTGGGTCTTTAAGATTATCCAAAATAGGAAACTACTGATTATTGAGGAAAAAGGAAAATTGCACTACTGCTGACACGACAGTACAGTTTCAGAGTGAGAAAGGGATGTTTGCTCTGCTATCGCCTGATCTTTGTGAGTAAGGGAAGCATGCACTGCTGCTTCCTGAAACATACCCACACTGCGTAAGCAAGGGAAGCTTCCGATGCAGTTGAATAAAGCGAATGTCTCAGTGAGGAGGGGAACACTGCACTGCTGTTGCATCTGCTCTGTGTGAGTGGGTAAAGCATGGGCAGCCTTGATCAAGGGTAACAATTCTGCTAGCTACCAATACAATACATTCTTTCTCTCAAGAAGTGCTCTACAATAAATTTCTATACACCTCCAACTATTTCCACCCTTCTGAAAGAAGTGCCTTTTGTGTATAACTGAAGTCATGAAAGCAATTTATTTAACTAATTCTGTAACAGCAAGCAATAACTATGGAGGATTTTCTATTTTTTGAATTTAACTGTAAATAGTAAGGAATGAAAAAAGACTACATTTAGTTATTAAAGCAATATATCTTGCTAGAACAGATATCACAATTGTTGTACAAGCATTGAAATTAACATTTTCTTTAACTCAAACACCTTAAAGCAAACAACTCAAATACCATAAAGCAAACAATGATTTAGGGAAAACGTGTCCTTGCATTTGCTGATTATAGCTTGGAAGGCCGTTTTCTCAATAAATATTGGACAGGTAGCGGCGATTACTCGGCCAAATCCTGTGTATATCTGACGGTTGAGATGGTGAGTTTAAGTGAAATTAATAGTCTGTAAAACAGTTCTGCAGAAGGACCCATCATTTTGATTGCCATAGCGCCAGTGGACCTCTTTTTAGTGTTGGAGTACTTTTTAAAAGAATCTAAACACAACATTATGCTAGTGAAACATGTGTACAAGGAGGTCATAAGGGCACCAAGGACGTCTGACCAGGATTAAGACTTTGCTATTGCTACAAAGCTGGGAATTATTCTACAGAGAAAGCTCAGCCACAAATAATCCAAAGCTAAACTGAGTATATTTATATATTTACCAGTACAAGAAATTCCTGAAAAATAAAACCAGACAGTATTGGTTTGATATTGCAATAATTATGAAAAGTGTCCCTGACTCAAATGGGAAGACCTTTATAGAAGGAGGAAATTCTGCGGTTTGCAAGTTGGGCTAAGGAAGCACTAAGAGGCATCTTGGAGGGGATGGACTGTTGGGCGAGTTCCATATACTTGGGGCAGTCTGTAAATTATCCCCCCCCCGAGCTGTGGACAGACGAGTGAGGACCCTAAACTATGCTTTACATTTGGTGGCTCTGAGCATATACAGAATTGGAAATCTGGCAACCTGATAAGGCAAGCTTTGGCCTTCCAATAAAGGAAAGACTGCAGATTCTGGCAGGGAGGCCACTGGCAACCCATTTAGATGATTATCACGGCAGAGGATTTGTGTTTTGCGTAACAATGTAGAGGGAGTAAAAGGAGTTTAAGAATCATTTCTTAAAAAGGATAGAAACGCTCCAGATTAAATAGGTCTCCCTGGACGAAAAAACTTCCTTTAAACAATAGTGATGTTCTTTTAGGAATTTTGGCCATTCTAAAGCAAACTAAGAATTTGTTATGGTGCACCTTCTAATTCATCATGTTGGAAATCACCAATTAACTTGTAAATTAAAATAAAGTGTCAAATATTTTATCACACTAAAATCTAATGTCTTTTAAAATGTGGAAGCAATCTAAAGTCACTAGGATATTCTATGGAAAGACGCAGCTTGGGTGGCTATAATAAGCAGCTTCTTGACACGCAGTAGCACAAATTGTCTCTTAAATATTGCTTGCCATTTTGCCAATTAAACAAGTCTGAGTATAAATGCTATTTGATTTTACAAAAATAGTTCTCTGTTCTACAGTTACAATCAATATCAGCTGTTACTCTTGTGCACTCATCTCATGTACACTGAAAATTAGATTTAATGTCTTCTGCACAACCAGACCCATAAGGTGGGTTTTCATGTGTTTCTCGTGACAGATACAATTGTGCAAGTCCTTGCCAGCTCTCACGACCTGGGATGTTTTCACAAGGTACAGTAATCATTCAATCCTAACAGCCAATGGAAGAATGATTTTAAAAAATAATTACGTTTTCAGTCTTAACAGCAGGACTTCAAAATTATGGAGGGAGAGAAATCAACATGATAAAACTAAAGGTGATTAAAATGAGAATATATCAATCCCTGTATAAAAGCACCTCTCCAATTCTCTTACTACAGGCAAGTGATGTTTATAGTCCCCTGTAATAAAGAAATGACGTAGTTGTTCAACTATAATAAGTTATTACAATTGACTTCTGATGGCATAATATCTGCTGCCAGAGCCAGCAGCCAATGTGAAAGGTAATTCACAGAGCTTAAATACAGTTGTAGTTCACTCAAGGAAAACAGGACCTGGCTTTTCCTTATTCCAATGTCTTTTTCTAAAAAGAAAACGTTTTGTAACAGAAAATAGATATATATGGCTATAAGGTTACTTTTTCGACGCTATAAATATATTTACGAAATTCTGGAATACAAAAGTTTTTTAAAATCGACCTTACAATACACTGGTTCCAATATCTTTTTGCAAAAAATACTACCTGTCTTTTGATGTGTTTAACTTTGCACCAACAATTTTGCTTTGATTCTTCTCTGCAATTAAAATACAAAAGAGCAAGACACCACAGATTTACATGGCTTGAGGGAAGGGTGATGGTATCATCATGTATAATAGGGAATAAAATACCCTCTGCCTTACACCGGAAGGATATTGCAAGTCACTTCATTGTTACACGTCTATACCCAATGATAATAAATCTGTTTTATTTTTGCCTTAGAACAGACTCTAAATTGAGACATTTTCTTCAGGTCCCTGGCAGACAGATTACTGGGCTCTATACTGTGTTGGTACGGTTTACTAAAATGTACTACCTTGGTCCTAGGGTGTATTTCTTTTACAAGCCTGTATCTGACCAGTCAACTGGTCATTGTCAACTTTTTACAGTAGTGGTGGTGGCACCCATGGGACCTCAGACACATACTGGAGTCACTGGTCTGCCCAAGAGCAAGCTGAGCCTGGTCGTTTAGGCTACATATCAACTGTTACCTCAACAAATGATATCTCCCAAACTATATGTGCAAAGAAGTTGTGTAAATGCTTCAAGAATCAGGAGTGCATCTTCAAGCCAGTACAACGAGACCCTCATGATAAGTGTGTGGAGGCAGCCTGCCTCCTCATCCACCTCAGCAGTTGAAAGGGGATAGAAGCACCACACTGGAATGGGTCCAGGACAGTGCAGGCTCATAACTCAATGACAGACTAAGTTAATGCAGCACCAAGCCCAGAAGATGCTTGTCTTAATGCTTGATTTGCAAAGTGGTGACAACAACCTCATTATTCTCAGAGAAGCTAAGTGTTTTGTGCTGTTCTTACACAGATGTGTTGGTCAGTTGGGCCAACAAACCCTGCACCATCTCAGTGACACACTTGTATAACAAAAAGTTGCACCCTATCAGAGGCATCCTTGTACAACAATGTTGACTTCTCGTATCAGGTTTAAAGTGTGCTCCTCCAAGAATCGCTAAGATGTGGGAAGAATATGGGGTGGGGAGGAGAGAAAGGTCAGGGCATAGCCCCATTGATCAAGTTGGCAGATCCACCTGACCAATGTAATGGATCTCCATCCGGGAAGGAATGCAGTATTCTACCTTCTATTTGCCAGGCATGAACCTAGGAGGGTGAAATGAAGTGGCTTGGCAATTACTGCAGCAGGGGAGGAAGAAGTTAAGGAGTGCTGCCCTTGCTAAACCGGGTCTATGCAGCCCCATAAGGACCTCATCTACTGTTGTAGTACAGGTTGGGAGGGCTGGAGCCCCTGGAATACATATGAATTTTCTGTTTTGGGTAACCAGTTATCCAGTATTGGGGTATCTTTCATAGATTCACATGCCTGAATCATTCCCCGTCGCCGAGGCGGGAGTCCACGGTAAATAAAGAAGTAGTGCCAAAATGTTAGTGGTGGTAGTAGTAGGCCCAAAGAAAAGGCCTAAAGCCTATATTTTAGCAGCCTATCTACCTCGTTATGCAAAAGAACCAAGAATTTTGGTAACAACCAATCGGACACCAGCACCCTTCTAGAACCCTCTCAGCAGAGCCAGTTCTCCTCAGATTTTCACCGCACGTCGTGTGGAAGGGAGTCTCCCTGAGTGCCACTCAGTTTTCAACTTTCTTCAGCATGTGTGATAAGAAGGCCTTGTTTAAGTCCTGCAATACCTGCACCAGGAAGAGAGTCCATGTTGATGATCAACATTTGGACTGCATCTACTGCCTCTACCCCAAACATGAGGCAAAAGATTGCAAGATTTGCCGCAACTTCCCTACCAAGACTCTTAGGGATAAGGAGGCGAGAGTGCTGTTGTGGCTTAAATCCTCTTCGGCTGAGGAGGATGACAGAGCCTCTACTTCTAGCAAGAGAGCTAGATCGCATGACAGCTCTTCCAGTGAAGGGAAGAAATGCCTTAAATCTTCCCATTCTACTTCTGATTCTGTTCAGAGGAGACCCATCATTTCCTCTGAATCAGCGCACTCTCCTCGGGATTCTGCTGTCAAGGTCTCTAGGACGCAAACTGTGAGTAAAAGCCTTTCAAAATCTCTGGCTTTCTCTCCGTCTACGATTTCTGTCACCTCTTCTGCTCCTTCATTGACGGAAACCATCTCGACGACGGCTATTACCTCTCCGAGGATTACTATCCTGTCAAAAAAGCCCATCGTCGAGGTATCGTCGACGAAGTCCTCGTCTACGAAGCCAGCATCGAAAACTATATTGACGACGCAGTCGACGAAGCTTTCGTCGTCGAAGAGAGAAGTGTCGACGAATACCCCGTCGACGTCGAGCCCGTCGACGAAGAACCCGTCGACGAAGACCCCGTCGACGATGATCCCGTCGACGTCGGCCACGTAGACGATGACCTCGTCGACAATGGACACTATAAGCCTATTAACATCAAAAGTATCCACATCTACTACGATGCCAGGAGATTTACCTGTTCAGTCTACAACATTTACAATGGCGCCCGCTCATTCCACTCCTATTTCCACCAGGAGTTTTCAACTGAAGACTTTTCAAAGGCTTGATTGTAGCGATATTTCGCCGCTTACTCCCTCACATCTCCTAGAAACATATGTGCAGGGTGAGGATGATGACTATGAGGATGACGAGGACGAGGGGCCCTTTGGAGTTGCTCGCCATCCTTCTGAACTGCACATCAAGTGTCAAGAGGACGAAGATGATGAGGATGAGGACAATTATCAGGAGCATTACTATCAGGAAAACATTGTCGTCCCGCATCATAGACCTTACTACAAACAACCTCGTCAAAGTGAGATGTCACATCTGCCTCCGACTCAGATTCAAGACCTGCAAGCTATGCTTGCAGATTATAAACAGCGTTTTCCACCATAGCCAGTCATTCCACAGGTTCCGCTGACTGCGCCGCAACCGGACCCATTGCCCTTGACTGAGGATCCAGTCCCAGCACCTCAACTGCCTGATCCTCCACAGGACCCGCGTCAGGCTCAAGATTCAACCTCTGACGAGGAATTCGAAGAGGGTGAACTACCAGATCCAGTAGATCCTTGGGATTCATTTATAATCCCTATGCCTTCTCCACCTACCCATCTACCATCTGATTCGCCCCCAGAGGATATAGGGGGATTTCATAACCTTATGCAGCGGGCTGCGACTAGGTTCCACTTGCCGGTTACCATTGAACAGTCCGACTGTTTTCTTCATGATTTTAAGGAGGGGTCAAGGATGATCACAAGAGCTATCCCAATCATTGACTACATTTGAAGGAAGGAGTCAAAATTATGAAAAACCCTGCATCAGTGCCAGCGGAGCTTCCACGGATAGACAAAAAATACTGTGCTCCGGCCAATAGTCCTTCCTCTCTCATTGGCCATCCTCAGCCAGATTCAGTTATCTCACAGGCAGCCCAACAAAAATCTAAGAATCCGGCAGCACCTATTACTACACCGCCAGATAGGGAGGGGCGACGCCTGGATTTAATTGGCAAGAAATTTTCCACTATGGCAGCTACATCCATCAGGGCAGCCAACTCGTTAGCGATAATAGGGCGTTAGGACCGCCAGATGTGGTCAGAAATGGCAAGCTTTATTGACCTCATTCCAGAGGACAACAGACAAGACGCTCGAAAGGTTTTGTTGGAGGGTGAGCGTGCAGCATCCGAGACTAAAGACTGCGCTCTGGATATTGTAAATACTAAATTTTCGCTAGTTGGCTGGGGCAGCTGTTCTCAGACGCCAGGGTTGGCTTAAGGCCACCACCTTCAGACCAGAAGTCCAAACGAAAATATTGGATATGGCCTATGATGGCGAATCGTTGTTTGGAAAACATATAGATGATACCGCAAGATCCTTGGGCTCCTTGCAGTACAAACGCGGTACCTTTAGAGGAGCAAGAGGCCGTGGTTTTTCGTCCAGAGGAGGGTATCACACCCAACAGAATAGGTACCCGCTTCAATATCGACAATCCTATCAGTCTTCGTACAGACAAACCAACACGTCTGGTTTCTCTCGTCAAGGCGGACGAAAAAGGTCGCAGAATCAAGGAAGAGACACCACAAGGAAGCAATGATTTCTGCAGGGCGCCTTCCACTCTTTTTCCCCTCCCTGTGGGTGCGAAAATGTCAACTTTTGTGAACAAGTGGCAAGAAATTACGTCGAACCAGTGGGTTCTGTACCTGGTTCGCAACGGTCATACCTTAGAGTTTGTCACCAAGCCACCCAACACACCACCCAAGTGACCCCTCCCCCTCGTCTTCACTTACTATTCAAAGAAGCTTTAACAATGCTCCTCAAGAATGCAATCGAGAAGGTTGCCTCACTTCAAAAAGGGGACAGGTTTCTATCCCCGCTTTTTACTCATCAAGAAGAAATCAGGGGAGTGGCGTCCAATCTTAGACCTTCGCAATCTGAACAGATTCCTCAAAAAGCAGGGATTTCGCATGGTCACTCTGGCAGAAATTCTAGGTTGTCTCAACAAGGGAGATTTTCTAGCTTCTTTGGATATGGAAGACGCTTACTTTCACATCCCAATACATCCGAAGCATCGCAAGTATCTTCGCTTCACAGTGGCTGGCGCCCATTATCAGTTCAAAGTGCTCCGGTTTGGGCTAAAATCTGCCCCAAGGATATTTACGAAGTGCCTAGCTCCTGTGACAGCAGCGTTACGATCCCAAGGAATCCAAGTCTTTCCATATTTGGACGACTGGCTACTAAATGGTCCTTCGGAAAACTCAGTCAAGACTGCCGTGACAACATCTCTTCGTCTGTTCCACTCTCTGGGGCTTACTGTGAACAGGAGCAAATCACAGTTACACCCAAGGCAGGTCCTTCCTTTTCTGGGAGCTCTGCTAGATACCGTCCGCTGCAAGGCATTCTTATCTCACGAACGGCAGGTTCGTCTTCAAAAATTAGCAATCCTGATTTCCAAAAGAAGGTCCGTTTCGGTCTGGATGTTCGCGTCGCTCCTAGGGATGTGCTCCTCTGCAATACACCTCGTCCCTCTGGCACGGCTTCGGATGCGACCCTTGCAGGAGGAGTTACACCTTCAGTGGCAGCAGGCTCTGGGTTCCTTCGACGACATCCTCAGAGTCACTTCAGGCATGAAGAGCGCTCTAGATTGGTGGTCCCACATACCCAACTTAGCAGAAGGGCTCACTTTCATACAGAAGGTTCCAGACTTTGTCCTCACTACGGATGCTTCCATGGAAGGATGGGGAGGTCATCACCAAGACTTACAGATATAGGGGAAATGGTCTCCAGAGTACAAGAACAAGCACATCAACAGTCTAGAATTGCGAGCAATTTTCCTGTCTCTGCAAACTTTCCTTCCAAGGATTGCAGGTTCTTCGGTTCTGGTTCGGCCCGACAACACCACCAGCATGTTTTACGTGAACAAGCACGGAGGGACAAGATCAGCAACTCTATCCACAGAGGCTCAGGAGTTGTTGGAATGGGTCACACTCCACAACATAACCCTCAGAGCAGAACATGTCAGGGGTCTCTACAATACATTAGCGGACACGCTCAACAGATCCCCATCGGATTGCCACGAATGGGAGCTAGAGCAAGCTGAAGTGCTCAGAGTATTCAGAGCTTGGGGCACACCAACACTGGATTTGTTCGCCACAAAAGAAAACAAGAAATGCCGCTTTTATGCCAGCAGATACCCTCAACAGGGGTCAAGGGGGAATGCCCTGTCCATGCGATGGGCAGGGATTTGTGCTTACGCTTTTTCCCCGATACCTCTAATACCGAGAGTCATAAGCAAGATGAAGTTGGAGGGCTGTCGACTCATCTTGATTGCACCCAGATGGCCACGTCAGTACTGGTTTCAGGAGCTTCAATTATTATCCCAGGACCAGCCGATCCGTCTTCTCCCGACGCCCACAATGCTGTCAAGGAACAGAGGTCAGGTTCTCCACCCACACCCTCAGTCCCTACATTTACACGCATGGCTCCTGACTTCTTAGAATTTAAGGACCTGGATATCCCTCAAGACTGTAGGGATATATTAACGAAATCACGAGCTCACAGCACGATAAAAACTTACCGTCTAAAATGGAAACGGTTTTGCTGTTGGTGTGAAACAAACAACGTTCACCCGGTGGAAGCTCCTGCAGAACAGATCCTCCCTTATTTGTTACATCTGGCAAGATCTGGGCTTTCTTTCCCTTCAGTCAAAGTCCATTTAGCTGCACTTTCCAGATTCAGAAAGGGTGCTCATGGCCCTTCTCTGTGTTCATCCTCTTTAATTAAGCAGTTTATGAAAGGGCTTTTCCGGGAGTTTCCTCCGGTCAGACTTCCGCCACCGGAGTGGGAACTCAACACAGTCTTAATGCAATTAATGAAGCATCCATTTGAACCTATCCACAAGGCTGATCTCAAATTCCATACCTGGAAAGTTGCCTTACTTCTGGCCTTAACATCAGCTAGACGAGTGAGTGAAATTCAGGCGTTCACTGTAAAGGAACCTTTTCTACAGTTCACTCAAGACTACGTGCACCTCCGAACTAATCCGACTTTTATCCCTAAGGTGCCGTCACAGTTTCATCTTAATGAACCGGTGAAGTTAAAAACTTTCTTTCCTAATCCATCTTCTCCAGTGGAGTGAGCCTTACATTCTCTCGATATCAAGAGATGTCTTAAATTCTATCTTCAAAAAACAAAGAACCTTAGAAAGTCCGACCAATTGTTCATGGCTTATGGTCAAACTACCCTGGGAAAGGCAGTGACAAAATCCACCATTGCCAGATGGATAGCATCAACAATCCTTTTCTGCCATGACAAAGCTCACAGGCCGTTGGTACGGAAACCCAAGGCCCATTCCACGAGAACAGTAGCAGCGTCTACAGCATTGTTTGCTGGAGTGACTCTGGAGAATATCTGCTGTGCTGCGACATGGAAAAATGTCCACACTTTTACGAGACATTACTGCCTCCAATCTACGCATCAAGACGATGCAGCAGTCGGACAAGCTGTCCTGCGACATCTTTTCCTTTGAGATAATTTCAGGTACCTTTTTTCATGCTTTTCACATGTAATATGTTGATATCTTTTAGTATGACAATGCAATGTTTTACAATGATGTATTGTTGCATTTTTTCAAGGTTATTGCGTTACATGCTGTTTTCTCTTTGTAGCTTGCATGTTTCGAATTTTAAGATGGTTTTCTTATACCTCTTGTCAACGAGTTGTGGATGCAATTGGGGAGTATCAGCACTAGTCTCCCACCATCCGCAAACAACTGTATACTTGGTATACTGCTCGCTATTCTGATTCAGGCATGTGAAACTATGAAAGACACCCCAATACTGGATAAGAAAACAAGTTACTTACCTGGAACTACAGTTATCCAGTATTGGTATCTTTCATAGATTCACATGCACCCACCCTCCTCCCAGTAGAGTCAGTTCTCTATATTTTGGGACATTTACTTCCCACTTGTGCTAGGAAAATCTGAGGAGAACTGGCTCTGCTGAGAGGGTTCTAGAAGGGTGCTGGTGTCTGACTGGTGGTTACCAAAATTCTTGGTTCTTTTGCATAACGAGGTAGATAGGCTGCTAAGATATAGGCTTTAGGCCTTTTCTTTGGGCCTACTACTAACATTTTGGCACTACTTCTTTATTTACCGGGGACTCCCGCCTCGGCGACGGGGAATGATTTAGGCATGTGAATCTATGAAAGATACCAATACTGGATAACTGTAGTTACAGGTAAGTAACTTGTTTTTGTATGCCTTCTCAGCATGGCATTGGTGCCAACAGCTCTGCCAATTCAGTCTATAGTGTCCAGGCCAGCCTGGAGCACTAAAGTAGCTGCCACCTGACAGGCATATATCACTTGGGCCAAAAAGGTCCTCAGGTCTTTGGGATGACCAGCATGATGTCGCTAGCCATATCCCATTATGCATGGGTGTAGCCACCTAAGAGACAAACTGGATTGATTTACGGTTCTACACTAGCAAAGAAAACATTCTCTTTCCGAAAGCATCTAGTCTTTCTGATTTCCTATCTGGAGGCTTGGCTGAGAAAAAATTTGGAGTGACCTTACTTGAAGAAGCTTGAACAATCAGGCTCTCTAGTGTAGAATGCTTGGTCTAGTAGTCCAGATCACCGGGAACGGTGAAG
This sequence comes from Triturus cristatus, assembly GCF_964204655.1. NCBI lineage: Eukaryota > Metazoa > Chordata > Amphibia > Caudata > Salamandridae > Triturus > Triturus cristatus. Next base: position 1,126,854,781 of record NC_140585.1, on the reverse strand, counting down.
GCCATCTAGTCACAGGTCACCTGAACAGTGGGGCATAAGCATTGCTTTGACCATGTAGCTAGATGGCTATCAGTAAGTATTTTATTAAAAGGCAATGCCAGCTCAGATGAAGCTGCCCGTGATTGAAGAAACTCAGTTAACAAAATCTACTTATTAAGAGTAGGCAACTACAATTCTAATGCTTCAGTCAATCTGAGAACCATCACTGCAAACAAAGCACTTTCTTTTAGCAGTGGATCAAGTGGGGAGTGAAGCACTGTTTCAGGAGCTGTGGCTAGCCCCCTGGCAATTTGTAAGTCTACATAATAAATCAGTATAATGAAGAAAAAGCAATTGTCACCTTCCTCATCATCATAAGTCCGCTGCAGACATAGGTCTCTTGCAGTGGTCAGAATCAGAGTCATAACAGTAATACCGATTTCCAAGCAAAGGTCTGGGAACAGAATTAAGAGATTGTGGTATCTGTACAGAAGGAACAAACATCGACTATGCCGTCTAAGTAGAGTGGAGCACTGTAGTTGATAAGAGCTTGGTAACAGTTCCCAGGGACGCAGACAGTGTTGGCTGCAGACTTACTGGCAGAAGTCATACTTTTATTTATTTTTATTTATTTGTAGGTTTGTATAGCGCTAGAATCGACTCCAACTGGAGTATCTCTGCGCTTTATGGAGCCGGTAAAACAGAGGAATGGAGGAGCTAGATCTCATTTCTGAACAACACAGTTTTCAGGAGTTTTCTGAAAGTGAGATGTTCTTTACACTGTCTCAGATAAAGGGGAAGTCTATTCCACAGGGTAGGGCCTAAGATTGATAGTGCTTTACTACCGTGTCTAGATTTTTTTGCACGGGGAGTCACCAAAAAAAGATAGTTACTGGACCTAAGTGAACGACTTGGGACATAAGGAACAAATTTGTTCTGAAGATAAATAGGCCCTTGTCCATTTAAACATTTATGAATCAAGCAGCATATCTTGAACTTTGATCTCTGGCGAATAGAAAGCCAGTGCAATTTCTCCAGAAGAGGTTTGGACGCAGTTCTCGGAGGAGCATTAAGGACAAGACGAGCCGCAGTGTTTTGAATGACCTGAAGCTTGGCCAGCACGTTTTCGTTGGCAGAAAGCAACAGGCCATTACAATAGTCAATACGACTCAGAACCAGTGTTTGGACCAGAGTTCTCCTAAAAGAGTCCGGTAGTAAGGGAAAAACTCTGCGTAGCAGGCCAATAGTGTGGAAACAAATTCCAGCAGTGTGGTTGACATGCTGTCCAAATAACAGGTCTTGATCCAGACGAATCCCTAAACTCTTCACAACCTGTTTGGGTTCTGGAGCTTCTCCCAAATCGGGAGGCCACCAATCAGGGGTCCACAATAGTTTGGCTTCTCCAAACAGCATTAGTTCCGTCTTGCTGACATTACACTGAAGGAAGTTGGAAGACATCCAATGAGCCACCGCCTTCATGCCCGCAGAAAAGGAGTTTTTAATTTCGGCGGACATGGTCTTGAAAGGGAAGAGGAGCTGAGTATCATCAGCATATGATACTGGGATGAATCCATAACTGCGCATCACTCTTGCCAGGGGTGCCACATAGATGTTAAATAAGGTAGGGCTTAAACAAGAGCCCTGTGGCACCCCTTTAGATATCTCCACCTCCGCTGATCGGTACGTGTCCATGATAACTCTATGGGAACGCCCAGATAGGAAGCTCTTTAGCCAATCAATGGCTTTATCCTCAATGCCAGCGTTCGACAACCGGTCAATAAGAATGGTATGTGACACGGTGTCGAACGCTGCTGAAAGATCTAAAAGAACTAGAATTACTGAGAAACCCTTGTCCTGATACATATGTAAGTCATCCATAACAATCAGCAGGGTAGACTCCGTGCTGTGTTTCGGCCTGAACCCTGACTGTGAGTAGTCCAGGCCGCCAACAAGTTCAATGTGATTGGACAGATGACAGTTAACATATTTTTCGATCAGTTTCCCTAAGAATGGTAATAGGGATATGGGCCTGAGATTTGTTAAATCGGACCATGGGATAGCAGTATTCTTCCTAATAGGCCTGATAAGAGCACGTTTCCACTCTCTTGGGACAGTGCCTGAGCCCAGAGAGAGATTCACCAACCTTTGGATCATGGGGCATAGTAGTTCAGTCAGGACAGGCATAATCCTGGCTGGGATGATATCGTCAGGACTGCCACTTTTAATCCGTGATATTAGTGCAGATGTCTCTTGTAAAGAAATGGGTGGAAAGGAGTTTAACGTATATTTATGCAGTTTGAGGTCAGAATCTATTTCCAGAGGTGCCATATCTGTGGTCAGTTTATTGTTAGTGCAAACTATTTTGTCATAGATTGCATCTATTTTATTCGTAAAAAAGCAAGAGATGTCGTCACATAGCTGTTGGGAAGCAAGTTCCGAAGATTCACATGCTGCCGGTTTAACAAAGGATTGTAAAACTTGATACAAAATCCTTGAAGAGTTCCCTGCAGCTGTAATTTGCGATGCAATGTAAGTTTTACGGGCGACGCGAATGGCTTTATGGTATGTAGATAGAGAGTCCCAATATTTATTTTTATCCTCGATCAAATGAGAGGTTCTCCATCTCTTTTCAAGTTTCCTAGCATGTAATTTTAACGTCCTAAGTTGATCAGTAAACCAAATTTCTTGTTTCTTTGTTGGTCTAGGTTTAAATTGTTTAAGAGGGTCAATCTTGTCAATAGTTTCCATAATAGCTTTTTTTTAACGGCCATATCAATATTTTCGTGAGGAACAAAAGGTGGGCAATAAAAATTATTTTTAAAAATAGTGTCGGTAATTTTGTGCAACTGTCTACGTATCCTAGGTAATTGCTTGGGTCGTAAGGAGATACGTTTAGGGTAGGCAGTAAGGAATTCCACAACATAGTGGTCTGTCCAGTTAACCTGCCTTGCGGGCGGACAGGAAATCAGCATAAAATTAGAGAATATCAAGTCAAGAGTATGACCTGCCTGATGTGTGGGCCCAGAGTTACGTTTCAAAAGGCCTAATGAGGACAGGTCAAGTAATAAGGATTGAGCCTCGCAACAATCCGACTTATCACAGTGTACATTAAAATCTCCGACTAAAATAAAGTCGCTGTCACTATTGACATATGGGGCAAGTAGCTCAATCAATAAGCTAGAGAAGTTATTGCACGGTCCAGGGGGTCGATATACTAATGCACCCTTTTGATTATCATTTGAGGGCAGTATTATTTAAAAATTAGTAATTCAATTTCTGGAGAACTTATTTCGTCTAAAACAGATATACTAATTTCGTGTTTATGTACAATAGCGATCCCACCACCAGTCTTAGTGGGGCGATCCAGTCTAACTATTTTGTAGTCACTAGGGACTCCCAAGGTTATGGCAGGAGTGGAATGTGGTTTCAACCACGTTTCTGTGAGGTAGCATAGATCGGGTTGTTTGGAAAAGATTAAGTCCCAAACTTCAGCACTGTGTTTCGAGAGCGACCTAATGTTACACAGGATGTTCTTCCTCCCTAATAGGGTATGGTTACTTCCTGAAGCCAAACTGATATCTGGGTCGACTATCATGGAACGATCAATATCAGTCGGATCTCGTAAAATAATGGTGCTCTCAGTGCGTCGTTGTTTGCGTGGAAGAAGCCCTTCTACCTCAGGGTGTTCAATTGCCCTGCCACCCTTTAACGATTGTAAGTTATGTCCCTTCAATACCTGTGAGCTATAAGTGAGCCTCACCGATGGATGCCTTTGTGTGTAGGTCTTGACAGTCCCCATGGCCCCTGGCCCCGTCCTGTCGCGGACGGGCGCAGACGGGCAGGTCTTTGGCTTGTCTTCGGCGCTGTCAATGGCGCCCCTCTGCGCGCAACCGCTGCGCGCTTTGGCCGACGAGGGGCTAAATAGCCTGAGTGTAGTGCTGTTAGAGCGCTAACCGCTCTACTGTTCCGGGGTTAGTGGGCGTGTCTTGCTCTTGTCCACCCGCCCTCCGCTCAACGGTATTGGATACCGAGTCGGACCAGGGCGGGTAGGCTGGAACACTGAGCAGAGACAGAACCTGGCCCCTAGAACCCCTACAGTAGAGGTAAGATCGTCAGAGTGCTAATAATGAAAAATAACAGATAGGCAGTTGATTGGCATACAATACAACGCACGGTGAGGAAAAATATGCTTCAATGTGCAATGTGCAATTTTTAAAATTTCGCCGCAAGTGATTTTAAAATCTTAAATTCTGATTCACAGTGACACACTTCATATGCCAGTTGCTCAAAATGCTCCGCTCTGAAAGTTACCTGACACCAAGCGGAGTCGGGAGACACTGCCACTGTCCTCCCCTTACCGCAATCGGCCAGGCCTCCTCGCCGCCTAAATAGCCTGAGTGTAGTGCTGTTAGAGCGCTAACCGCTGCAACAAAGGGTCTGAAGGTATGCCAGAGGAAGTTGCCACCTCCCGGGAAATTTGGGGCATGCCGAGACCAGTTGCAGGATCAGTTTAGATCTTGGAGACATCCGAGGAATGAGACCTTTATCATGGCACCTTCGTGCCACGTTGCTAGACTTGTAGGGACAGGATGGAGTGGAGTCCTACTTGGCCTTCTTACACTTGTACCTAGCATTTGACTGATACAAGAAAAATGGTCCTAGATACTATAATTAAATAATACAATCAATGTTAATGTTTTTTTTGAAAGAAGAGATTAAATCCTGAAATCAACAAAGGAAAAGAAACGTACACAGCCAAATACATTCAAATTAAAACAGTACCAATTAGTATAATTATATTGAAAAAACGAATTGATATATTCGTAGGTAAATTTTCATAATTCAATTCAAAGCATACATTTTATTTGATCCAAAAAATGTAGGGGGTTACTACCAGGAAGTGTGAAAGAAGGTGAAGAGTTAGTGCTCATGTGAAAGAAGACAGAGTCAGAATAATGAAGCACACAATATACAATATTTGCTAAGGCCGAAGTCCTTCGGTTAATCAGGCCTGTCCCTATTGTCATTCAAAAGACTTTAGACGTATTTATTCTTTAGTCACGTCACAGTGATACATCATCTGCGACCATGGCAGGGGTATGGGAATACGTAGAGTACAGGCCAAATGAGGGGGGGGAGGGGGGGGGGGGAGGAGTTAGTCGACGTTTCGAACCAGACGCAAATAGGGGCAAGTAATCGCCTCGGCTATGGTCTTCCTCAGGACAGAGACAAGGAAACCTAAGTTTGAAGGAATTTGTTTTTTGCAGATTCATCCTGGCTTCAAGCCTGCAGTTTTCGGTGGAGATATCATTCCCTAGCACTCAAGAGAGGGTTTCTGGAGTTATGGGGAAACCGACAAAGTTGGGAGCAGAGATACAGATCCGCTTGAAAGGCGCAGAAAGAAATTAACTGATGTTAGTACACAGGAGTGGCACTTATATGTGACTCCATTTATTCACTTTCAGGATAGCATGGGATCCACTGTAGAGCCATAAGACACCACTTACCGGCACAAGGGAGCATTGTTGAGAAAATTAACTGGATCCAGTGTGGCATCTGGGGCTATTCTAAAGTTTATGAATAATAGGTTACAAGAATACATGAGAAACCCTGTTAGTCACAAAAATGTTATGGGAAAGGAGGCGCAGCTTTCCAAGGCTATGGAGGAGGTTCATCAGACAACTCTTCCCCATATGTGAATTAATCCAAAGCATCGACCATAACCTGCTGTTGAGACACAGAAATAATGGACCACATACTTGCCAACTGCTGATCAGTCTGTCCAGGTGGAATAGTTAGTCCAACTCATAAGGAACAAACATTTATGCCATGTATATCATCCAATCTTGCATGTGTACGGACTCCGATGATTGCCAAGTGTGAGAACTTGGCCCATGACACATCTGCTCAATCACTGCCACACATATGTGAGGCTTAGTTATAGACATAATAACGCTATGTGGAACATGAACATCAGTCTATATCGGAATCAGAAAGAAAATCGGTTTTCATAATGGTGCAATAAAGGATTTCGTTGAGCCCAGTGTTCTCTCCGTACAAAATAAACGCCTCCTTTCTTGCCGGAAAGGCATTTACTCATTGTATATTACTCGAAACAGCTTAAGACAGGAAAAAGTTAAGAAACAAAAAAACTGGATTAAGAGAAAAGCATTACGTAACATTCTAAATATTAACTCAAGGCTACACCCAAGGTTTTGGCAGATATGAAAGTATCAAATTAATTAGTATGCCACAAAACTGCTGAGTTGTCTCATTTTGAAAAGAAAACAAAAGGATCAGGGCGGAAGCGTGGAATATTTCTCTGCTGCACAACAGAGCCAAAGGTTTTAAGAAATCATGGAAAAATAATATATCGACTATTCTTACTGCAATCACCTAAGGAATCAGAAAACCTCCCTGACGAGAGAAGAAATGTATTTCACGAGTAGACTGAGTGACTAGACCTTTCTAGCGGAACTGTGAAGCTTTGGTGACTCAGATGGGGGCATGAAGAGAGACAAGGAAAGTAAACACTCTTATTGGAGAAAGAACAGACTACTACATTTTACTGAGAGAAGAAAGAGGAAGATTACCTAGGAATTGCCAGCTTTTTAGGTGACAATCTCCACATATTCTCAAACTGTGCCATCAGAATATTCACTTTTCGCTAACCACATATGTATTAAGGTGCGATTTGGAACATTAATGATCTTCATAATGGGGAGAAATGACTGCATGCTGTTTCAAATGAATGAAATGTCTTGATCGGGAGATGAAGATGCAAAGACTGGGGAAGAGGGTTGGAGGCAGCAAATAACTGGCAGGAAATTTGATTAACAAAGCAGAATTACAACCCCAGAGGTGCAGCTGATTTCCAGTGCTACAGGGGAAACTTAGTAGTTAGAGCTGCATCATATGAACTGGGTTGATGAATGATATATCCCAGAAAAAGATTAACGTGGTGCTCTTTATATGGTCATAACAGTCAACTTTCAAGGATGGGCTGAGCCATTGTGCTGTTTTTTTTTAGGACTTTGTATAGAAGGGCACTTAATATTTCGTCGAAAGGATTATGGACAAAACCAGAACATCTAACAGAGGTGCTTGCAGACGTCCAAATCCCATGTTTGGGAACTGATGGTAACATTTGACTTATGTAATCTACAAGATTTGAGTGACAAGCCTTATCCACATAACCTAGTCAAACTTTTTTTCGGGCTTTCCTCCAAGCTACATTAACACTATTTACCGATTTTGTATTCTAGAACCATCTCAGATTATAGCATTATTTAATTTGAGATTTTATTCTCCCAGATGGTACAAACAAAAGAACATTCCAGACAGGTAGAAGATCCTCAGTTCATTAAACCCATTTGGACAGAGATAGGAGCTTTATTTTGCTAGGCATGGGAGCTGCTGATTTTGTGATCATTTGGGACTCATTAAAAGCACTATTTCATATCCAGATTAACATCACAGATTATACCAATCTAGTCCGCATATTACCAGACTAAGCATAAAACGGAGGAGCCCACTATGATGATTGCTCCAACGAGAGGACAAACTGAAGGTTTCTATAGGCGATGATGCAGAAGTGTTATTTTCTTAAGGCTTTTGTCAAGGCTACCATGGAAAAATATTGTGCACGTTTAGAGGGCAGGCAGAGGTTCTATACACCTACCCAGTACATACATTGGGGAAAAACACATATGTCCACCAGCGCACAAGACTGGTGGTTGCTGTACGGTTCGGACTCCCTAAATAAAGGTGTTGGTTTGCAGGTCAGAGCTCCTTAGTTTCCAGACAATCCCTGAAGCCGGTGGTGAGAAGCAATGAGCTCTAATGTTATAATGAATGTAGAAACGGAAGAAGGTTCACTCGTCAATGCAAGCATCAGCAGAAAGGCGTGTGCAGATTTACATGTTAAAGGAGAAATACAGGCCTCAGCTGCCTTCACTGGCAGAATAGAAAGCACAGATTGAGTCAGGACTCAGAAGAAGGGAAGTAGACATGAGCTTTAGAATACAGAAATACAATTAGACACATCAGAAATATAAGGTCACAGACTCGCATTGCAAGAACACAAGTCTTGAAAAATATGTAGATGAAGCAGAACAGAGGGGCAGAATAACTGGTAGGATGGGCCTTGCAGAGCAGAAGACATGTAGGGAGTAGAGCATTGCTAGGCTTCAAAGCACAAGATAAGCCAAGAACACTGGTAATGCAGCTGTGGTGTGGAAAGGTAATAAATAACACGTGCACATGAATTGTATTTCATAAACGTGCGATTAGATGTTTTTGCAGAAAGTATTCTCTTTTTATAGATAATGTTGTGCTTGTGCAAATGTTGATACAATACGCAAATGTATGACGTATTTGTGATTATAAAGGTATAAAAAAAACTATCCGCCACATTGTAAATTGAAGCTCAAATTCAAGTTCCACACAGAGCTGACTGACCTTCCACACGCTTTTATAGAACTCTGTACTATATTGACAATAGAAGTCGTGTCGTCTTTTTTCTTTTATTTAGTGAGCCCAGGAGTTAATCTCGCCTTACCCTGACCGCGCCCAAGGAAAATGCTGCCTGCCTTCGACTGAATAGATACTGCGCAAATATCAGGTAAGCAGACACTGAGTGTAATACTAAAGTCTGCCTATTCTAAGATGGGCCGGTAAGTTTCGAGGTTGTGTGTCAAAGGACTCTTTAGCAATTATAGTATGGAAATGCATTCATGGGGGGTTTCTTTTCCTTTTATCAGGATGCAATGATATGAGAAATGAAATGTGGTGATTCCCGAGACACACCGTAAGACCAGCTAGTGTGAATTCCCCTTTGAAACAGAAGGGAAGAGATATTCCTTCAGGGAGTGATCTAGTAGGCAGTGTTCCATTACCTAAGAGTCAGTTCCTGGAAGAGACACTCCTTCGGGGAGTGATCTAGAAGGCAGTAGTGTATTACACAGGAGACCGCTCTTGGAAGAGGCACTCCTTCAGGAAGTGATCTAGCAGGTGTATTACACAGAAGGAAACTTCTGGAAGGGACATTCCTTTGGGGGTGCCCACAGGCATCCCGGTTAGAGACGGAGGGCTAGTGTAGTAATAGTGAAACAGGAGTGGGTAACAAGTGTGTGAAGTCTGACGTAGTAAAGAGACGGTCATTTGATCGACACCGACAGGCCTTACTCTGAAGAAGTCAGACGACCGCCTCCCAAGTTCCCAGATTTAAGATATTTGGAAGGCGCCTTTAAGGAACATGACCGAGGCCAAGACATCAGTTGGAGAGTCTGACGGTTAGGTAACAGGACAACAAGTTGCTGGTGTCAAATGACTGGCTGATGAGGGGGTAAAAAGCCAAACCTGGTCCCAGTATACTTGTTTCCGGTCCAGGGAAGACCTGGCTTGGCAGTTTGGGCTTGACTGTTCCCATGAGGAACAGGGTCAAGACTGATTTGCATATGGCTAGGTCTGAACAGGGGTGCAAAGTGAGCTAAAGAACAATGATGGATTAAATCCAGATCTGTGACTGGGGATGAGTGTCTGAAAAGTTTCAGCGCTCCGTTCATCATCTCCTTGTGTTTTCTTTGGCCGTCAATTGACTGTGCCCTGAGCACGGCCAGACTCTTGGTTGCGAGTCCAAAAAGCGCATTCTTTGCAAGTAAGTATCCCTCCATGAATAAGGAGGATGACAAAGAGTACAGTACTGCTAATCACAAGGGGCAAGCCGTATAAAAGTGGCAGGGTTCCCCGCCAGTTGCCATACAGTCTGGTACAAGAAAGGAAGAAAGGCAGCAAGATCTTTGCGATAATGTTGTTATTTCAATACAAGCACCAAAGGTGTCCTGGAAGTGGAGAAACATTATTTCAGATACAAATACAGCGAATCAAAATAAAACATCCCAAGACAAGCCTAAAGATTAATAATAATTCCCTATGAGTGAGACTGATAATTCACACTGGCAGGTAGCAGATGAGATGGAGTTAGAATTTACATTTATATGGGCTCAGGGAGAACCCCCGTGTTCATGTAATACCCCTCAAATTCATATAATAACAGGTCACCAATCAAATGGGAGGCCCTTCTTGATCCATTCCTCACAGATATAATTAAGTCAGGAGTTTGAAATATGAAAAGTAGCCCACATCCTAGAGCATCCCAAATAGATGTTTATATTCATGATAATTTTGTAACATTTATTGCATGAGGCATAAATCTTCTTAGACCACCTATGAATGCCTCCGCTCCAGGTATAACCATAGATGTAGTTTTACACAGACTAGCGAGAAGTATGCTTGATGGTCACCACTTTCGCCTCATGGTAGTATATGTGAAGTAAGGTACCACTGCATATGATTAATACATGTTCACCTCTACTATACGTTAGTGATATTCATACAACACAAATATATTAATAAAGGAAACAGGTCCAGAAGGAACATAAGACAGTGGGCAAACAAACAAGGAATCAAAAGTGACATATTACATACACATAGGAAACACACACATCCTTAGAAGACCATGGAGACCCCTCTGGAACACATGATAAAAATCTTTCCTTCAGACTAACACAAAATTGGGACAGGTATGCCCAGACACAGGCCCCATGCTCCACATGCTACTGGAGTCAAGCTAGCCTGGCTGATGAGGGAAGAAACCCCAAAACCGGTCCTAGGATGCTTGTTTCCGGTACAGGGAGGACCTGGCCTGGCAGTTCGGCCTGGACTGTTCCCATAGGGCGCAGGGTCAAGACTGATTTGTATACGACTGGGTCTAAACTGGAATGGCATGGGGAGCAAATATAACGATGGATTTAGGCCCAGATCTCTGTACTGGGGAAATGAATGACATTGTTCAACGTTCTCTCCATCAATTGTTCTTTTTGTCTTTAACATTGGTACAATGGTACCAAGGGCCACGTCCAGCCAAGGTCAAAAGAAGGGACATTCGACAAAGACATAATTGAACACATATTGACTAACATTTGCTCTAAGTATAATAGAAAGAAAAAACACGAAAGGGAAGCCACCCTGTCATTATGGCGGGTATTCAGCGATACAAAAACAAACATGAAACCAACAGCACCCAAAGAGGCACAGTCCCCTGAGAAGCCCCCGCCCTATAGTCTGTACCCAATTCTGCCAGCTGCAGGGTATCAAGATCCAGTTAGAGTTCCATCTAAAGAGGAGAGACAAAAATCATGGTGAGAATAGGCAGCGTCGGACCCCAGCCCTACAACTCCTCTGACTGGTCCAGAGCCGGACCAAAGAGACCGACTCAAATGAATTGCAGCACAGTGTTAAACAGGCAGAACGCTCTAGAAGCCCTGCTCACCTCTGAGGACAATGGACTACGGGACATGTTGTTCTTAGGCTAGAAGACAATTCTGCAGAGACTTTGAGAGATGAAACCGAGGAATGGATAAGAGAAGAAGAAGGATGAGAGAGGGACAGAGACGCCACAATATCATAAATCCTAAAAGAGTTACAAGACGTAGGGGGGCACAGGAAGATCAGAAGTGGGAAGACAGGTCTGACAGGGGTGCAAATGAATAGAACACTAATCGGAGACAATATAACTACCGTCCGCATCCTCCGCGGGATCAATAATGGCAGTAAGAGACACCTCACAAATGTGGAAGAGGTCAATCCTAAAAAAGAGTAGGTCCGATCTGACACCCATGGAGGTAATAGAATATAAGGAGGGTTGTTACTATTGTCGACCTTTTTCAGATGAACTGGCAAAATGGACTAAAAAGGAGGGAAGAAGCAATTGCCCAGAGAAGCATCTTTTCAACCATCGACTTAGCAACTGCTGAAGATTGTATACGGCAGGGACAGTCCAATCCAGATTCTAACTATCCCTGTATGCAAGAGAGCCTTGCAATTTGGGAGGAGTATGCTATAGATAAACCAACTGAAGTGATTCGAAGCAATAGACCAGACCCGAGGATAGGCCCAAGACCAGTAAATCCTCAACCAATAACTCAGTTACCCCTCATTTTCAAGGGTGGACTACTGCTCACATACCATGGCAACAAATGGATAAAGAGAATTTAAAGCGGGCCCTAACCCCACTGTCTCAGGGAGCAGGAAAATGGATAGGATGCTTTGAAAAACAGACTGCTGGGGTGAATCTTGCTTTAGGCAATGCTAAAAGTTTAAGTTCTCTGGTGGGAGATGAAGTCAGTACCATTTTTATCAGAGCAGGATTCCCTCAAATAACATTGATTAATACACATTTTAACAGGTCATCCTTCAATAATATCCGTCAAAATGTCTGGGATGCGCTTCGGCAGACAGACCCAGACAGACTAGACAATGGAACCCTTATGGCAGAGAGTATAAATCCGAATGAAGACATTGAAGAATTCATCACCAGAATGAAAAAACGATGGGTACAAAAAGTTGGATGTAACTGGGAAAACACTGGAGGATATGTATTGTTATTTTATAATGGATTAAAATGAGGCCTGCCCAAGGGTATACAAACAAGACTAGACAGAGTAGTGGAAATAGCAGCTAAACTGTGGCCAGAAATACAAGCCAATATAATACATTATTTCAAGGGGAGAAAAGGACAAGGAAAGGACAGACCAGGCAGGGAGGGCCACAGCTAAGTTGATGCAACAGAAACTTAAAAAAACAATTCCAGAAGGGGCACTTGTAACAGCACAACAATAGGCTGTCACAACGCCAGTGCAGGCACCAGGAGAACAGCCAGTAAGTAACATGGGAAAGAGACAAGGAGGTTTTTCAGGAGGCCTAGGGCCAGTGCAAAGAAGAAGACACAGAGGATCTAGGGCAGGACAACAGGGTTATCATCGTCGCAATATGGGTCATTTGGCAAGGGAATGTAGAGCGAAAAAGAATGATGAGCAACCTCAGAAATGGATTGCACCATAGAGGCAGATGGGGCCGCAACAGATGCAGTGGGATCACCAACAAGTGATGCAGGGACCCCAGCAGGTCCCTCAGGTTCAGTGAACCGTACAACAGGGCAAATACCACAGAATATGCCCCAGGTTGTCAGAAATACTACAGAAGGACCAACACCAGTCCAGCTGGGTGGAGTAACAGTACAAGGAGGTAATTTTTTTCTGCACATCCCCAAATGTCCGGATGGACACCAACCAACAGCTATACACAATGAGAGAGCCCATAGGCAAACATTATGTATCCAATAATATCGGTAACCACAGATCAGATGAGGAACCCACTCACGGTAGCCATAGAAGGTCACCCCCATCGTTTTTAAATGGATACTGGGGCCATTAAATCTTGTATAAAGGAAGGAACACTACTACTTAATCACAAGTCAATGGACACACGAGTTTTCTGGAGATGTCAGGAGGGTTCCCTTACAATAGGAGACACACAGATTGAAGGGCCATTGTTCTATTCCCCAGAGTCACCGGTCAGACTTCTTGGAAGAGACCTGACGAGTAGGCTGAATATGACCATCTTTTTTGCAAACTGGGTCGATGGTATGTTACATGTGTGTCGTCACACCAGGTAGGATGTTGTCACTCATAGTGCATGAGGATTTGGTAAATAGTTCAGAGCAATTCCTGTGGATACAGAGGCCTTTTTGTGTGTTATATCGTTTTGATAGCTCAGTTCATAAAAACTTTGTTTCTGCACACATGGCCATAAAAGCATTATTAAAACAACAGTTAAAATACATAAAATTTACACAATATAAAAGATAATATAAAAATAATCAATATTTCTTTTTCTTGGGTGAACTATTCCCCACCTCTGCCTCAATTATGTGTGGGGCACAGAATTACTTGTGCGTAGTGCTAAGTGCGCTCATTTTTGGCCCATTTTGTGTTATATTTTTACAATTTGTTTTTAAAAAAAAGCTATAGTGGAAAATATTAATCCTCCCGAGAGTAACAACATTTACTTATCCATCAAATTTGCCCCAAGTTTGGCAGTGTAAAAATGTTTCTTTAGCAATAGCCATAAGTGGCCACAATATGTAAAACATTTGGAGCAGACGAGAGTAGTTTATTGCAACAGTTCAAGCAAATTAGCATAAAAAGAATTAAAACCAACAAATTCAACAGCGGGGAGATTAAGTCAGGAGGTGATCATAAGTGAGTGCCATTCCAATTGGCCATCTTTTTTAGGATGGCTTTGTGGGTGCACCACATGGTGAATAGAAAACATGAAATAGAGAAGACAATGTGCATATGTGTGTCAGATTTTAGCAGCCTGTACACTTCACTACAGTGTCTAGATCCCAGGTTCCTACAAAGTTGGAGTACCCAACGAGACCTGGCCCTCCTATAGCCCTGGCAAAAAAATATCACGTGAAGCTCCGTCTCACCTGAGTTATTGCATGCCGGGCACTCCCCGTTGGAGGAACCCTCCCATTTTTGGGTGAATGAACGCAGCGGGAGCACTCCATATCTAAATTGTAAGTAGAGCCTTTCAGCGAGGAGTGGCTGAATGTCGTCCAGCACCAATTCTAGGCTATAACAATTTTTTGCTTCCAAGAACTCGGCAGTCAGACGGCCCACAGTGGGCCTTCTTTCAAGCTCATTGAGTTTGTGATCTCTAAAACTCTCTACCAGGGTCTTTCTAGAGGTTATTTGGGAGGTTTCTTCTGCTTTGCTCCATAGACTACCCCTACCCAAGCCCTCACATATACTCTTGATGTACACCGACCATGGTAGCTTCCCTGCACCTAGCAGCCCCATAACTTCAATCAATTCATCCCTATATGCAGCTAGTTCTGGGGTGCTCCACAGATGGCGCCAATAGAGATGGGGTCTAGGAGCAGCTTCATCCGCAATGGGTCTGATCCCAAGACCCATAAGGAGAGGTGTTAGGGGTGTACTAATGGGGAGGCCCATAAGATGTCTAATGAATGCATTCTCTGTACGAACTAACGAGCCAGATTGCCAATGTCCCCATAGTTCTGCTCCATACAGAGCAGCCCACCTAGCCTGGACTTTGTAGATTTCCACCACTGGATTGACCAATTTTTCAGTGCAGCTCCTGTATAATTTTAAAATACCCCCCGCTGTTTGAGATAATTTCAGACCTGCTTTATTAATTTGGGCACCCAAGTCCATTCTCTCTGTCAGCGTGATTCCCAAATACTCAAAGATGGTTACCCTCTCAGGGGTCTTCCGTCCAGGCAGGGACTGGGTCGGGTGGAATTACCTACGTTGAAGGCCATATACTTTGTTTTTTGGAGATTAATCTCTAGTCCCTGATGTTTACAAAAGGCACTAAAATTATCGAGGGTCCTCTGAATTCCCATGGGGGATTTTGCAAGCAGGAGCGTGTCATCTGCAAACATCAGGGCTGGAATTTTGTGCTTTGCCAGCCTAGGGGCATCGATGTTCATCCCAGCATTCAATGTATCTATTAAGCCATTAATAAAGAGGCAGAAGAGGGTCGGTGCGAGGATGCAACCTTGGCGAACACCTCTCTACGGGCAAGGGGGATGAGAGTTCGACATTTTTGCCAGATCTAATTTGGGCTAAATTACCCTCATGTAGGCGTTTTAGCTGATGACACAGGTACTCCGGGACTCCCATGTCTGATAAAATTTCCCACAGTTTGTCCCTCTGTACCAGGTCGAAAGCAGATTTTAGGTCTACAAATATAAGGTTGAGGCTGCCACCCTCAATACATAGATTTCCATTGTATCAACTGTAGCCTTTTGATAGCATATACACCAGTGCTACTGGGAAAAACAGTGCAGATACCAAAAGAACTATTGTTCAGACCCGAGAGACCCGTGGATCACATAAAAGAGCCTGACATGGTGTTAGAGATAAGGGCCCTTGAAATAAAGCCTCGTTATGCATTATTGATAGCCTTTGAAAGGTGACAAGCAACATGGGCATCAGTAGTATTTACAGATCCAGAGATCAAATTGAAAGACATATCAGATGAAGAAATGTTTGATGATAGCCCATCAATTGTGACAGTGGTATTCAAATGGGTATTCCCATTGGAGTACAGATGCAATATAGGCCAGTGTCAAAACACGCACAAGACAGTACAATGAGAGAAAAGGATTTAGCAAATGTACCAGAGAGTCTCTGGATAAAAGGACCACATGATGTGGGTTTGATTAAAAGAGCTAAGCCTGTGAAAATAACACTGAAACCTGGGGCGATACTGCCCCGGGCATGTCAGTATCCCTTATCCAAAGAAGCAAAAGAAGGCATCTATCCCACAATATAGGCATTACTAAAACAATGATTGATTCTTTCAAAGTATGTCTCCGTGGTATGTGTACCATTTGAATGAGCTCTTCATAAATTGAAATAGGACTTTGTACTACGGATAGGGTATTTTGATGTCCCCTATGACTAAGTAAATTAAGAGATATGTAGTTTCCTTACCCAGCTATAAGTGGGTGATTTGGGTAAACCCCAGTGTTTACGTTACATAGTTTGAGAGTTCATGAAAGTCATCAACGCCACCAAGGAGGACTTCAACGCAATCAAAGAAGAGCTGCAAGCCATGAGAGTAGCGTTCATGCAACATAGGTAAGTGTTAGACTTAATGGCGGCTATGGAAGGAAAAGTGTGTGCCAAGATGAAAACTTCCTGCTGCGCATATATTCAACCAATGAAGCAGAAAACGGAACACAGAGGCCATAAAAACTCTGCATACCTTGCAAAAGAAGATGGTGAGCAAAGGAGGTGTCCCCGACGAATTGTTTTTAGGGTGGTTCACTAGGGTACCATCCTGGAAGTCATGACTATTTAAGGCCTTATTGCCTGTTTTTGTGAAATTGATCTTGATGTTCTGTGTCCACCAGATAGTGATAGGATGTTGTAAAAGGGTTACTCAGAAGTTGGAAGGGATGCTCACGCTAGATCGAATAATAAATGCAGGATGGTGAGAAGAATGTATACACATTAATGACTCCAAGCAAAAGGGAAGTTGAGGAAATAGTTGAGAAAAAAAAAAAATCAACTAAAGGAGGTAATGTTAGAATGAATGTAGAAAATGACAAAGGCCCACTCATGTCAATGCAAGCATCAGCAGAAAGACGTGTGCAGATGTACGTGTTAAAGGACAAATACAGGCCTAAGCTGTCTTCATTAGCAGAAAAGAAAGCACGGATGGAGTCAGGATCGGGGGGAGGGAAGTAGACAGCAGAATTGAGAAATATAATTAGGCACAGCCGAAATGGAAGTTCAGAGACCTGCATTGCAAGAACACGTATCTGGGAGATTATGTAGATAAGGCAGCACAGAGGCAGAGAATACGTGGGAGGATAGGCCTTGCAGAACAGTAGACATGTAGGAAGTCGAGCATTGCTAGATTTCAGAGCACAAGATAAGCAAAGGACACCAGCAGTGCAGCTGCGATGTGGAAAGGTAATTAAGAACACTTGCACGAGTCGCATCACAAACATGTGATTAGATGTTTTTGCAGAAAGGGTTATCTTCTTAAAGATAATGCTGTGCTTGCGCAAATGTTGAAGTAATATGCAAATGTATGACATATTTATGATTATAAAAAGGTATAAAAGAAACTGTAACATTGTAAGTTGAAACTCAAATACTAGTTCAACGGAGCTGACTGACCTTCCAAGGTCTTCACTCAGGGACACAGTAAG
Organism: Triturus cristatus; assembly: GCF_964204655.1. Lineage (NCBI taxonomy): Eukaryota > Metazoa > Chordata > Amphibia > Caudata > Salamandridae > Triturus > Triturus cristatus. Next base: position 1,126,837,200 of record NC_140585.1, on the reverse strand, counting down.
GTTTGCAAACCAGAGAAATGGTATCGCTGCCTTTAACCTCAATTCCTTTTGGGCATTAAAGGACAGCCATAATGGGTATATATTGGGCTCGACACACACTTTGATCCAATACCTCTGCACCTACTGCACGGAGAGCTACCCTCCTGCCTTCAAGATGGGGTTGAAACAGACCTCTAAAGCTCTCATAAGTCTCCAAGGTTCACTTCAATTATACAAAAGAAACAATCAGGTACAGAAACAGTGTTGTAACGAAAGAGCCGAAGAGCATTACAACTAGTTTGAGCTAGACTCCAGCAAGCCTCATTTAGGCAACACATAGAAGACTCATAAAACATGTGATGCTAGCACTGTAAAATCAAATGCATCTGTCAGGACACTCAAAGCACTAATAATATCCCACCTTTAGGAACAAAGAATGCAAAAAAGCTAAATAAAATAATAAATTGACAGATTATATGCAAAAGAAGGCCACGTCACTCACATACTGCAAACTAGTAAACAACCTGCCGGACCCAACGGGACCCCTGCGAGAGAAATGGGCCCGCGATGTAGGCGAGTTTGACGAACCGGAATGGCAGGAGGCACTGGCTTCGCCGCGGGAGGCGGGCATACCCTCGAGGCTTAGGATGGTGTAGCTCCGGATTCTACACCGCTCATACTACACCAGGCACACACTACATGGAATAGGCAGGGCACCACACCCGTTCTGTTTACGCGGCTGCGGGGAGGAGGGTAATTTTTACAATATGGGAATGTCCCACAATCCAAGAATACTGGAAGCGGGTGATGCGGACATTGTCACAGTCGGGGGAGTGTCATTAGTGCCGGAACCTAGACGCTGTCTTCTGAATGTATGGGAACCCAATGACCTCACTCGTCAGGCTCAGAGTTGGGCTACGCTGGGGATCATGATAGCTAAACGAAACATAGCCCAAAAATGGGGGACGGGGGAAGGCACCATCCCTGGCCAAATGGGGAAGGGACATGGACGCAGCCATGCTAGCTGAACGATCGGTGTTCATCAGGCGGGGATGCCCTCGTAAATGGGGTAAAGTATGGGGGGCATGGAATAAATTCAAAGGGGACATTTGCGATCCACCACCGGCACAGGAAGATGAAACCTCAGACACAGACTGATAGGGGAGACCACAGGGCAGACGTATGGGGCGCTGACATTAGAGATGTAATGTTGCAGAGGGGTGATTTCAAGGGGCTGATTGCGATATCATGCATTGTACTATTCTATGCTGAGAGAAAATTGTATACACAAATGTTATTCTGTACTGCTCTAAAGAAAATAAAAATCTTCAATAAAAAAAAAATGTAATAAATAATGAATCATTAAAAATATAGTAAATTGTATTCCGTAACATGTTACCAAACTTTAAAAGACATTCCAGGACACAGCAGGCGTTAGCATAATTAGTGTGTTTTTCAGCCACAGACTCAAACATATGAGCAAGTACAATATTGAGGTACATAAGTTTGTTCAGGACGAGTGGCTTAATAGAAAGGAATTGCATGATCAGGTCTGTTGTGGCAAGTGCTACGACGTGCCCAGACGTGCTACGTGGTATGCCCAGACGTGGGTCCCTTGCTCACTTTGCCACTGGATTCAAGATAGCCTGGCTGATGAGGGTTATGAATCCGAAACCGGTCCCAGGATGCTTGTTTCCGGTCCAGGGAAGACATGGCTTGGCAGTTCGGGCTGGCCTGTTCCCATGAGGCAAAGGGTCAGACTGATTTGCATATGGCCATATCTGAACTGGGGTAGCGGAGTGAGCTAAAGAATGATGATGCATTAAACCCAGATCAGTTGATGGGTGAGTGCTTGCAATGATCAACACTCCGTCCATCATCCCCTTTGGTTTTGCTAAGTGCTACGAACCAACAAAAAATGGGGGCATGAATGCTAAATAACATTACAAAGTACTGGGTGAGAATTAAGGGTGGGCGTAAAACTCCACTCCGCCGGTGTCACTCCTCGCTTTGCTTGGAGCGCGAAGTTCAGCAAAAACTCCACCTCTCAGCATGTAGCCGAGTTTACTGGCTTTCATCCCTATAAATATTCAGAAAAATAGCGGACGGATGGAAATCAGAGGTACATGTACAACAGCTCAGCATGTTCGAAATCTGGTGTTTACACTGCCGGTTGATTGCTTCCAAATCACCGGAGCTTGATGATTCCTGGAGACTGCGGAGGTCTCTTTCGGAGCAGACACTCTGTTTATTCCGGTGCGGGCATGTTTTGAGCCAATGGCAGCATATTATGGAACAGTATAGCCACCCAGCCCCTCCACCCTGTAGCCATCAGCAAGCCTGCCAATCAGCATAAACTGGCTTTATGTTCTGTTTCCCTGAGCAGAGGCGGGTTGCTGATCCCACAGGAGGATTGAAGGGTTAACCGGCAGCTTAGGTAAAAAGCTGATCTCTGCACCAGAGCATTGCTCTGTTAGTGGGGCTAGGACGTAGGTTACACTCTTTTTTCCCCCGCGAGCTTCCTGCACAAGGCTATTGCACCTGTGCGCATGGAAGCAGCGTTGACGGATGGGCTGCTGAGAGTAGAGCTATCTAGTTTACGAGTGATGGATGGCTCGTATAGCAGATTGAGTGGCAAGAAGAGTGTACTTGAGCGGTCTCAGGGATCGCCATTATGGATCCTTCGTCCTGAAAATGTGTGCGCATGCGTGTCAGTAGTAGGCTATCGTTCCGGTCTAGTGCACTCAGTTATAGTGCTGAACAAGAAGATGAGTGCTGGCTGTAAACACTCTTGTTGTGCACTGCCCCCAGTATCTGTGTGCGTCTCCTGCATCAGTGTGCCGGCTGTAAACACTCTGTGCGCATGGTCACGGTCAATGGTCTGTGTGTGCGTCCCCGTCTGCTTCCCCTGCATCGGTGCGCTGGCTGTTAACACTCAGTGGTGCACTGTCACCGGTCTCCACCTGCTAGTACGTACGGCAACGGCACAGGTTCATTTTTAGAATGAGTTGTCGCAGGCTAGCTCGTGTTTCCACTCCACATTCCTCTCAGATCTCATGGATCTCAGGTGCTGCTGACAGGGTTACTTTTTGTGGCTGTATCAGGTTCAGTGCTCGAACGCCAACTCATGCCCGCTTGAGGATCTAAAATAGCCCTGCCGGCTGCTTGTGCTTTGCCAGTCTCTCCTGGTGAGAAAGAATGTAAATCTTTAGCCTAATAAATGAAATTAACGGAATTGCGAAGCATCATTCACGTCCTTTACAACTTCCAGTAACCGCGTTTCTTTCTCGCATGCTACACCTCTCTTGGCAGCTTGTTAAGTTTGTTTGAAGGAAATGCATGCATTGCATATCCTAATAAAGCCAAACAACATGCGTAAGGCTCACAGATAAATGCATAATGCCAGAATAATTTGGGGGCTTAGCTTGCTACGGCAATTTTATTTTTACTAATTTGAATGTAATTTCCACTTGCCCATGACGCACATGAGGTATCAATAAGTTCCCTGTAGTATTAAGTTAGAGACACAGGAGCTGGGGAGAGGGAGGACTCCGCGGAATTCCACTGAGTTTATAGGCAACTCCACATAAGTCCGCGTAGTGCAACTACGAGAGCTCTGCCCACCCCTAGTGAGAATGTACTCTTCACAATGTTCGGGGATTTTGTTGATTTTTTCCTCCATTATATTTTCTCCTAATTTAATAAAATGGCCACTGTTTAGGAATAGATTACTATATGTAAGGGGCTCTATTAATAATGGCCAGGTCACAAAAGTTGGAAAATTGCTTCAAGAGAGTTACTTGTAGTGATAGCACTTCACACTTCCTTCCCCATAGTCTCCTGCCTAGCCTGTAGAATGTTGACATCATGATGATGTATTAGAATGCTGCAGTGCTCTTGGTTGTCAGTTGAGAGTTAGGGCTGAGCTGGTACCATCCTGCTCCTGGTGGGGTTTTTCATTTCCTTTACTTTTACTTAATTAATGTACTCTTATCCTTTACCATCTACTTAAAATAAATATACTTCATCAACTACCTCGATTCCATGATCATCCTTCACTACACTTATTTTGGCGACGACCTGGACTTCAAACCCTGCGTGGATTCAAATTCTAAGGACTTACACTTCAAAGTAACCTTTCTTCAGCATCTAAGAAACCTACAAAGATTTTCAATTCCAAGCAGCTCCAAGGTAATGAACTTAGTTTTCTTCCTCAAGCATACTGGCTAACCCCACCAGTGACCAATCCACCGGTCGCCCACTTCTTCCATATATTGCCAGTCCCTGCTGTAACCTTCTGCCTTCGTGAGGATTTCCCTCCGTTTCTACCCATTTTGCCAAATTGAGAAACCCTGTGAACTACGCTGGCATTCATTTTTCATAACTAACTGGCAGTAACAATGGACTCCTGAGGCGGAAAGCCGGGAGATAGATTCTTCGATCATTTTAAAATTTGATGTGATACTGTGTTTTTACTTCCTTGCTCACCTACCTATCTCCTGCTGACTTCCCCGCAACAGCGCTTCACGCTGCAACGACCCCCTCCTTCTGGCCGCCATTCACGAGGACGAGGCGCACCTCGAGACACGCCCCCTCGGCTGGCCACGCCCCCTTCAATCTCCTGCTCTTTCACCATAAATCATGTGCCTTGGCAGGAAGCGCAGCGGACGAGCGCAGCGGGCGCGACGATTGCGCGCCGAAGGCGCGCCTAAGGCAAGCCCGTCTGCGCCCGTCCGCGACTGGCCGGGACTAGGGGCTCGTCACTATGCTCCGCCTATCACCTATAGCCCGGACCAACTTCGCTGCTGCCAGGGCCCCTGGCCTATCCCGGCCTCTATCTGCTCTCGCATCTCCTCCCTTGGTCTCTCCCCTGCTACTCCCTTCCTCTGTCCTTTCCCCACAGTGGACACCCCTCCCGTGTCATGTAGCACCGCCCCCTCATCATCCCCCAAAGCCTTCACAGCCTATTATCTCAACACCCGGTCTGCTGTTGCCCATGCACATGAACTCTCAGTCTTATTGGATCTCCATGCTCCCGACCTCCTTTTTTTAACCGAGACATGGTTTTGCGATGACTCCCTCCCTGCCCTACTTTCCACCCTACCGGCCACCTACTATGCCCTCAGGGCGGACCGCCCTTCTGGCAGGGCCGGGGGTGGCGTGGCGGTCATCGCACGCACCAATCTCCTTTTCCAAACTTTACCCTTACCTGACATTGCAACCACCGAATTTCTGGTGATCCGCACAGTCTCCACCTCTCCCCCCCTGACTCGTTTCCTTACCTACCGTCCGCCGCAGTCCCCCTCACAGTTTCTCCCCGACTTTTTGGAGGTCTTGGCCACCATCACAGTCAACAACTCCTCCATTCTGCTCCTTGGCGATTTTAATTTCTGGCCCTCCGACTCCGCTGAGTGCCCATCCTCCAAGGAATTCTCCGAAACCCTTCACTCCCTCAACTTCATTTCCCATGTCCACTCCCCCACCCACGTCAAAGGTCACATACTCGATCAGATCTGGTCCCTGAACTGCCCTGTGGATTCACTCTCTATTACCCCTTGCCCCTGGTCTGATCACCACTTGATCTCTTTCCTTCTTCCCATCCTCTCTCCAGCCAAGCCCCCCCGGCCTAAAAACATCTGGGTCCGATCATGGGGTCGTGTCAACCTGGAGAATCTTTCTTCCCTTCTTACCTCATCCCTCCCCCCCCTTCAGGGTCTTCCCACTCTTTCCCAGGTCGATGCCATAGATCAGTGGCTCTCCCACGGACGCGACGCTTTTGCCCCGCTCAAGCGCATTACCTCCAAACGCGACAAGGACGCTAATCGGTGGTTCACCGAAGAGCTTAAGACCACCAAATTAACAGTACGCCGCGCAGAGCGGGCATGGAGAAGAAACTACTGCCCCACTCTAAAACTGGATTATACTAACATCCTAAGCCAGTATAAAAAAGACATCTTGGAGGCAAAAACATCTTACTTCTCCTCCAAAATTTTAGCCGCGGAAAACCAGTCCAAGGAGATATTCACCATCATCCACAACCTAGCGTTCTCGGACAGAACCACTCTTAAGCCAGCCCCGTCCGAAGAACTCTGTCTTTCTCTCAACAACTATTTCATTCACAAAATCATCACTATCAAGGCTAATATCCCGCCACCCTCCCCCTCTTTTGTCGACCCCCAATGTCCCCCCCCTAAGGGCGTGCTTACCTCACTTCCCCCTATCACTCGAGAAAGCCTGATTACCTTGGTTCCCCTGGTCAAATCCGGTTCTCCTTTAGACCCCTGTCCCGCTCACATTCTCCGCCATATCTTTGTCTCCTGCCCTGACCCTCCCCTTCACCTCCTTAACAGCTCTCTTGCCCAAGGCATCGTTCCCAAACCCTTGAAATCGGCGGTAATTGTGCCCATCCTAAAAAAACCCGGGGCAGACCCCTCTGTCCCTGCCAATTTCCGTCCTATTTCCCTCCTACCATTCCTAGCCAAGGTGCTCGAGCGCCACGTCACCTGTGCGCTGAGCTCTTTTGTGGAGAATCTTGGTGCTCTTGCCCCCCGTCAAGCCGGTTTCCGCCCTGCTCACTCTACGGAGTCCGTTGTCCTGTCGGTCTTGGACACCCTCAGGGAGGGCATGGACACTAATCAGCACCAGGCCCTTGTACTCCTCGATCTCTCAGCCGCCTTCGATACGGTGGATCACACCATCCTCCTCTCCCGTGTCGGAGCGGCGGGGATCGGGGGGACTGCCCTGGTCTGGTTGTCCTCCTTCCTGAGTGACCGCACCCAGGCTGTTCGCCTGGGTGACTTCACGGCGGACGTCCGGAAAGTTCAGTGCGGGGTCCCCCAGGGTTCCTCTCTTTCTCCCCTCTTGTTTAATCTATATATTGCTCCCCTAATCTTCTCGCTTCAACAGATGGAGGTCGGCGTATTTAATTATGCGGACGACCTCCAGCTTGTTTTCAATCTATCCTCTCCTTCCTCTGTTCTAAACTTCCAATCTGTTATGCTTCACATCAGGGACTGGATGAACCACAATCACCTTAAACTCAACCCCGACAAAACCGAGTTGGTGCTGACGGGTGGTTCATCCAGCCCCTGGTCCCCTCTTTTCTGGCCCCCTTCTCTTGGCCCCCCTCCTACCCCCGCTTCCTCAGTCAAAACACTTGGTATAAAACTTAATTCTCAACTCACTCTTCACTCCCAGGTGAGCTCTGTGGTGTCTTCTTCTTTTCTTTCACTGCGCACTATACGCAGGGTGTCCCGTTTCTTCACTGTCTCTGCTCTAAAACTCATCATCTTGGCCATGGTGGTTTCCCGCCTGGATTATGGCAACGCCCTGTATGCCGGTATCCCCGCCTACAGCTTGCGTCGCCTACAACAGATCCAAAACCAGGCGGCCCGCCTGGTTTTCAAACTCCCCAAATTTCACCACTCTACCCCGCTCCTAAAAACACTTCACTGGCTCCCTGTGCGAGCCAGAATTCAATTCAAGCTTGCTTCCATCACCTTCCGGGCCCGACACGGACTCGCACCTGCGTTCATCTCCTCCGAGATTGTGTCCTATGTCCCCACCAGGGAACTTCGTTCATCCTCCCAGTCCCTCCTCACCATCCCACGCTTCCGGAGAAAGAAGTGGGGAGGCTCCAAATTTGCTACTCTCGCCCCTACCCTCTGGAACTCCCTTCCCCTTGAACTCCGTACCATCTCTCTCTACTCACAATTCCGCAACCAACTTAAAACCTACCTGTTCACAAAATATTTCGAATAATAACTTTCCTGTCCCCCCAGCTTTTTAAATTTAGGATCCGGTTAGTAACAGCGCCAAGAAACCGCAGGTATACGTGCGCTTTAAAAGTAATTTTAAATTCAATTCAAATTCAATTTAAAGTGCTGTAATGACTTAATTTGACACCGTGTTAAAACAGTCTGGCAAGATTTATGGCGTTCTGGGGCAAAGATCTAACCCCAACTGTGTTGGGTAAATGCTAATGATGCCCGCTGTTTCCGCTGTGTCCCTGACCAAATTATCTTCCAAAAGGAATTTGCCGACTTTCAGCATTTTTAAGTGCTGCAACTGATTTGAGAGACCCCTGACCCTGGCTCTCCTACACACAACCCATGTGATGGGGTGTGAATGTGCCTTTTAGGATTTTGTGAGGTTTTGGGAATGTGTCTGTTTCTTTTTGACAGTTTGGTCACTCTTTCCATTTGAATTGCCATTTTCTAATTTCAAATGTCGCACGAGCTCTTTTCAGCGCACATAATTCACTGCACGCTCTAACCCGCTTTGTTCAGTGAAGCCTCCGTGACGTCCTAGGATGCCTCCTCATGTTCTTCTGTGACGTCCCTTCATTCCCTTCTTGTGCATAGATGCTCGGCAACGTATGGTGTTTGTTCATGCCGTGAGCCACCCGGGTCAGCGTTACAGTGCGCGCCGCCATTTTAAGATTGGCACGTTACCTTCTCTCGTCGTAAGCTTTCAACGAGCCTCACATGCCAACCACGTTTTTTTTTTCAGTATTCAGGTTACAATAAAGTTCAACGTAGCTTCGTTGTTTGCCACTTCTTTCACGATGCCATTTCTTCAACCTTCCTTCAGCAGACGACAACGGTGACCACTTCTTTTATTTTATTGTTTTCTTACTCCTTCGCCAAAGTCTGGTTCTGTACAATTTATTCATTATATTGTGCTTAATTTCTGAAAGTCCTGCTTTGCGCTACTGTTTAGTGCTATTAATTACTTCTGTACCAATTTAATTCTGTATGATGCAAGAATTAGTTCTAATTTAAAAAGAAATATATTGCTGTTATGCATAATTTTTGCAATTAATTTCTCCTTATTCATGAAATATTTTCAATATATACAGTTTAAGTATAATCTTAATTTTATTGCTTATTCTATGTTCTGATTTGACTTTCCATATTCTGTCAGACAGCTGTTCACATTTTCTTTGTATTTTGATGATGCATTTAACTTTGTATACTTGTTTGATTGCTTATTTATTTGCATAATTTTTCGCACTTTCGCTTGAATTCTTGCACAATGCATTTTTCTCACAAGTTTTATTTTAGAAAATGTTTCATTTTATGCTGTTTTATGGAAATTTCTTCTTTTAGGTTGTCGACTCCTGATTTTTCTTATTTATTCACTATGTTCACTCATGAGTATTTACAGCGGTTCTGTGCACGGAACTCCTGTTGTTAAATGTTCTTCTTAAGTTATGCCAGGTTTTGTTTCATTTTGCGCAAAGTTTCCATTCTAACTTTTCCTGGCAACTAAGATTTTCTTTTAATTCATTCGTTATTGTTACTCCTGTTGGGTGTAGTTTTCTTTTACTCACATTTCTTCTCATTTATGTGTTGGAGATCTTTTATGTTCTCTTGTTGGAGTAATTTTCTCGCTTTTATTTGTTCTGTTTTCTTTTCATCGCTCAGCGTTCTCTGATTCATGCATCCATTCCAGTATGGCCAACTGGTGTGCCTCGCTGTATCGTGAACGTTTTTTTATGTACGTGTTACCTTTTGTCTTTCAGTGTATTTTTTCGTTTTGTTTTCCTGTCTCTTTTCTATATTGTTGTTGAAGGAGAAGATGTCCTGTCTTCCTTCTTGCATCCTTGATAATCTTTCTTCTTTCTTCCTCGCTTAATTCTTGTCCTTCTCAAGTGCACACTAGCATTGTTTCTTTCATCTTTTCTAGTTTTTCTTCATGGTGTTACTTATGTGTTCCACCTTATGCCTTTATTGCTTTCTGCTATTCTCATTCTTGATGTTCTTTTTGTGTTATTCCTTCGAGTGTTTCTCATTCTTTCTTACTTTGTTTTCTTCTTGCTTCATTGTTTGAGCCTTAAGTTTGTGTTGATATTGTAAAAGGGGAAGATGTGTAGTGATGGCACTTCACACTTCCTTCCCCATAGTCTCCTGCCTAGCCTGTAGAATGTTGACATCATGATGATGTATTAGAATGCTGCAGTGCTCTTGGTTGTCAGTTGAGAGTTAGGGCTGAGCTGGTACCATCCTGCTCCTGGTGGGGTTTTTCATTTCCTTTACTTTTACTTAATTAATGTACTCTTATCCTGTACCATCTACTTAAAATAAATATACTTAATCAACTACCTCGATTCCATGATCATCCTTCACTACATTACTGTTGGGAGAAAATATGAAACGTAGTAAAGTCACTAAAATAAATAAAAAAATAAAACAAAACTCTAACCAATGGCACTCAAAAAAACTCAGTGCAGGCAAAACATCGCAGAGCCTTAGAATACCTCTGGTGATAAAAAAAAAAACATACAAGCGTGATTTTATCAACAGAACCTCGATGTGATTTTCTGAGGGCAGAAAAATTGGAAACATTAAGCCAAAGAGACATTCTTCAGGAGCGAGCGCAACAAAGCTAAAAACATTCTAAATTATTGAAGAACTGAAATAGGCAATGCACACTTTGCCCACTCCCACATGAAATTAGCCACTTTTCATTTATAAATAAAAGTGAAAATATAAACTCTGTCACCTTAACACACGTTAGGCTTCAATTACAAGAACTGCTAATGTTTGGTATGCTTTCAGGGACATTACACCAGCTAAACTGCTCATGCTGTAGCCAAACTCAAACCTTCTTCCCATTACAAGGATCATATTCCCACCTCACAGCTTAAATAGATGTGTACCCCTCTCTCTTTAGTTGATCAACATAATGAACGCCCATCTGATGCAAGGAATAGCCCCAGCCAATCTATAAATGAGGAAACTCCAGTGCTTAAAAAAAAAAAGAAACAAAAAAAAAAAATGGTGTAGATGCAAAATTGTTAACTTCTATATTGTGTCAACCGTGCCAGCCCTTGCTAAAGTCCACCAAACCTGCACGTCAAGTCAACTCTAAAAGCTGAGTTGACAACTCAGAGAGATCGTCCAAGCAGCCGGAAAAAGGCCACTTCGGCAAACATGCTTAAGGTCCGGCTGTAGTACCGAAAAGGCAATGCTATAAATAGTTGACAACCACTAAGGGTCTAGACAAAGGAATTTCTAATTGCAAGGTCCTCCTGACCTGGTCAGTTGACTGTCGTATGATAACTCAGTCTATTTTCCTTACAATCCTTCAGGAATGAATAGGAAGAAAAAGGTTCTCAACTACTTCTCCTTATTCCTAGATAATCCTCGTCAACAAATAAAACTCAGAATCTCCAACCACCTCTTGCAAACCACGACCCTCGTCAACAGGGCACTACTCTCCTTTATTCTTTCCTACACACATATGGAACCTATTAACTATCTTGCAAAGAATAGGAGTGGGGAATTTCCTATTGCAGACGCCCAGGACATACTCTTCCGTGACAAGGACAACACATTTTCATTGTTATTTAAGGTCAACTACTAGCACTACAAATCTTTTCCTGACGCACAAAACCATTGGTTGCCAGTTTGCAGTGCCACAGTATGGTTGTAGGACTGTTTGATGCAAAGGTAATATACACAGAAAAGAGGACGTATGCATGTGCGTGGTTCACAATGCATGAGGGCCTACTGAATGACATGGTCATTTTTATTTCATCTTTCTTTATTTACTGATCCAAGATGGCAGGCACCACTAGGAGATGTAAATTCAAAAAAAATATATTCAGTTGTGCAGAAGCACATTTCTAGAAGCAGAGTAGCCAGGCAGCCAATGGGAGCAGTTGTGTATTCAAAAAAGTTTAAATAGAAATATGAAATCATTTGATAGACCGTGAGGGCAACGAAGTAGCGGGTGGAGGTGCCTCGACCAGCTTTAATCCATATGGTCGGTGGGGGACTTAATGAAAAAGATGGGGTGGCATAAAAGCGAGCACTTGGGTGAGGGGGCCAGCATATAATGGAAATCAGCATAAGGGAGACAAGAAGTGGAAGAAGGGAGAAGGGAGAAGTAGCACAGACTGTGTTGGCTGGCATGTATTTCGGGGAAAAAGCAGCACACAAGGAAGGGAGCAAGAACACAAATTTACTCTCATGAAGTTTTGAAAGACGCACCAAAAAAAAAAAAAATACTTCTCTAAATGTGAGCAGTGGAAGGTTACAAGTTAGACCATCAAAAGGATAGTAAAGAGATTATGCTCCAATGGAGGGACCAACAAGGACAGGTAGGAAAGCCATCAAATAAGCAAGCAAGCAAATTGAAGTGTCAATCATGCCAGCCAATGACAAGCATTGGTAAAACCACTAAGTTTTTTGTATAGTCCACAAAAGGTCTGCTTCAACCGGACAGCTCAAGCTGTCTGGTTGAAGAGAACTAGAAACATGTACAGCCGATTGCAAAATATTGATATTTGTAAAGCTTCCAGAATTCTCCTCTGTTATATGCAATCACATACAGAAGAATGGAAGTAAGAGTGGAGATTTTATTTTGAAAGTAGACAAAGTACCTAAGAAATATTTGCAACCAGTTTAATACAGAAAGGTTTCAGACAGAGGCTGTTAAACTATTGTGCAATTTGTTTTCAAAATAAAATGATTCCTAAAAATAGTTGCAAAAAAATATATAAAACAGTCAAAATGTAGAGATAGCTGTGCTCACCCTCCCTCTATCTAAATATTCACAAGGAGACTTCTCCGTTTCCTAGTATGCAAAGATTGCAATGCTGACAGAAGGATTTGGAGGGCTGGAAGGACAATTGTTTAGATTCAAGTCGTAATGAGAAATTATATTTCGTAGGAAAATAAAGAGTATAAAGAGACTAAAGCAAAGTGTTTGGCTGGCATGGAAGCTACCAATAAGTAATATTTCCAGGTCACATACTGGTAATCCACCTCATGCAAAGGTGCGGGTTGGACCCTATAACTAAGAGGCCCATTACTATTTCACACAGAGGCAAGGGTTGCCTAACTGGCAGAGAAAAATATTTAAGGCTATTCGTAAATTTGTAACAACTCAATTGTGTACAGAGGTGCCAAAGGAGGAAACTCTGTAAAAGGAGTAACAGCAGCCAAATGCATGTACAACAATGTAAAGCAATATTTGTTCTTGTTTCTTGTGGTATCTGCCTGTCAAGATACTGAATACAGAATGTCTTCCACGCAAAGGAATCACTAGATCGTGTGAAGGGTTGCTTGACTAGTTTCAAGATGTTAATACAATCATTCTGAAGACTTAAATTACTGCAGGTAGTTTGGAGACAAGCAATCAAACTTGTCGACATAAAACGGTGATAGAGGATTTTCTTAGACATCCTGGCGTTAATGTCTGGCCTCATGTAGTAGGACAGAAAACTGGATGATTTGGATACATCAGTGAAGAGCCCAGTGGTTCGCGATATGGATGATTTTCAGTCTGTACAGCTTCAACTTGCTGCAGAATTGGTGAACAGGCATACAGAAAAGCCTCACCAATCTAGCAAAAGGGTAATCCTTCTGGGTCATGGTTTTAGGAAAGTAAAATATTGCTATTTTCAAATGTTAAACAAATAATTTTTTGGAATGCCCTACATTGTTGAAAACCTAAGCAAGTACCACCCATGTGGTTGACAGCGGTGTCTGCTGTGTTCCTTGCTAGGAGCTAATGGCATAATGCAGCGGCTCTTTACTTGTGGTCCTGGGGCACTGCAACACCAGTTCAGGATGTCCGTGATGGCTTAGAAAATTAAATACTAATAGATTAATAAAGCGCATATAAATAATGAAGCAAAATGAAAATGTGAACATTTTAAATCGTTCTTTAAACCTGCAGTAATTTGAAATAAGAGGCTAAAAATTAAGTTGGTATCCTCAGATTGATTTGTGGGAGCAGGGAAAGGGCATCAACCAGAGTGTAGTATGCAAGATCGGTAACCTCAATTGAATTTAGAAAAGCTCCAACCTTCCCATTAAATTTAAAAGTTTGCTTTTTTTAAATATTTGCTTGTGCATTAAATAAATATTTATGCATTTGAATATATTTTGATGAATGCTTGTTTGTGTATAGTTTTGCAGTTTAAATCAATATCGCTTACGTTGTAGTTCCCGGATAGCAATATGGGTCAGTGGGGTCCCCAGATTCCAATAATAATTCAGTGGTGGTCCCTGTACTCCAGTATTGATTGAGTGGGGGTCCTCAGAAAACAAAAGGTTAAGAACCACAGCCATACTGTATGCCCTCCCTCGAAAAGACTCCGGGCCTATTTCACAAAGGGCCTCTGCACTCAAGGCAGAGGCATCGCAGTCGTGGTGGAATGAGAATTCTTGTTGCAGAGATTCTGCCCTGAGTGCGGGGAATCCCCCAACGACTGTACGCCTCTGCCACAAGTGAAAGACCATTTGTTAACCAGGCCCATCATTTTGTTTTTGGTTATTTATATAATACAGGGGGTGGTGTCCGTTTGAAGGAGAGTAAGGCTTGATTGGCAGGAGGAAAGAAAGCTGGGCTTGATTGGAAGGAGGAAAGAAAGCACAGTTCCATCATGCTGATGTACAAACAATGCACATTCTGCAAGCTAACCCAGAAAAGAGGACACCCATCTGAATGTAAAATGGGAAATTGAGACTTACATTTGTTTAGTGTAGACAAGACTATAAGCCCCAAAAGACAATACTGTTGCATACTTGTACCCTGCACTGCTCCCATGTAAACAATAGCTTTGTTTTGCTACTATGATTTGGAGACTTGCATCTTGAAGGAGGTCTGTTGTCTTCAATTCTCTTTGCAGCTTCAGCTGAAAACTGGCTTTGATGAGAAAATTCAGATTACGTTACCCCAAGATCCTTTCCACATGAAGGAAGGATGCTAATAATGCCACACAAAGAGAGATAGAGGAGCAGATTTCATTGATAAATATCGGTTGAAAAACCATCTGAACTTCTGACTCTTGGCACACCTGCTTGCTGTTTTCAAGAACATAATCAGACAATTCTACCTTCTGGCTTTTCTTCTTGACAAGGATGTAGTGGGAGTATATGTGCTTGTTCCAAAAACGCTTTCAAACAATCTTTATGATATTCTTCTTTAATGAGAAGTCAAGAAGGAAATGTTAAGACACCATTGGTCGAATATGGCGCTGGAAAACAGCAAGTCTAAATGTGTACCCATGCTGTACAATGGCTAGCCCATGCCTGCATTTTGTTATTCTCTGCCAATCTGGGTGCAGGTTGGAAATGCTCTATTCCATCGAAGCATCTGACAATGGGGCAGGATCAGATCCATTACTATGAGAGAGCTAGAGCCTTCATAACAGAGTATAAAAATGTAATTCTTCCTCTAGATCAGTGGTCATGACATTGTAAGATGAACAATTGTTACTTACCTGTAAACAGGTGGTTCTCCAGTATTGGTGTCTTTCATAGATTCACATGCTTGAATATTTCCCGTCGTCGGAGTGGGAGTCCCACGGTAAATAATATAGCAATATATACAGCCATAATATATATATATATATATATATATACACATACATACATACATACATATACATAAGTAATCATATAAAAACAGAGATATAAGTAAGTGATAACATCAAGAATGTCCCTATATGAAATCTCCATAGAGATACATGGAAAGAGAAAAAAGACATTCGCAGTCTATCTCTGTCATTATGTTAGTCCAAACTACGGCCAATCAGGCGCCAGCTCCTCTCTAGAACCTTCTCCTCAGAGCTCCTCACCTCAGATTTTCGTAGCACCAAAGTGACTTTTAGAGTGTATGAGGAGAAGAGAGCCTCTGAAGGGAGGAGGGAGGGTCGCATGTGAATCTATGAAAGACACCAATACTGGAGAACCACCCGTTTACAGGTAAGTAATAATTGTTCTTCTCCAGTATTGGGGTGTCTTTCATAGATTCACATGCTTGAATATAGAATAGCTAGCAGTAACAATCATCATTGTTTCCATGATCACACAGCTTCGAAATTGTAATGACAATCAATATTCTTATGCATATGACAGTACTGAATAACTGTAACAGTATAAATGCATCATTATGTCAATTATAAATGGAAACAATATGGAGGAGGGAAGGAAGAGGCTCATCTTATTTAAAAAGATTGCGAAGCACTGCCTGCCCGACTGCAGCATACTCCTCGTTTAAAGATTGTCAAGCAATAGTGTCTTGTAAACGTGTGTCTGCTCGACCACGTAGCTGCTCTGCAGATCTGATGCAAAGGCACTCCAGCAAATAAAGCAGTTGAGGAAGACATTGCTCTGGTGGAGTGAGCCCTCACTGGTGACTGCAATGGCTTGTTTGCCTTTTTATGGCAGAAGAACGATGGCAGCTGAAACTCAACGTGCAATAGTTGGTTTCGTCACTGGACGACCCTTGTGAAAGCGTCCAAACGCTATGAATAGTTGATCAGTCTTTCGTAAAGCAGCCGTTCTGCTGATGTAGAATGTTAAACATCGTTACACATCCAGGGAATGTAATCTCTGCTCCGCAGGAGTTTGCGGATTAGCAAAGAAAGTTCTTAAAATCACTGGTTCATTAATATGAAAGTCTGAAGGCACCTTCGGCAAGAAAGTTGGATTTGTACGCAATACTACAGAATCTGGTTTGAACTGTAGGAAAAAGGTGGATTTATTGTAAATGCATGAATGTCACGGACGCGACGTGAAGACGTTAGCGCCCGAAGAAGAGCCACCTTCCATGTTAGATACTTCAACTCGACCTTGTGAATCGGTTCGTACGGTGGTCTCATTAGTTGAGCCAATACGATGTTCAGATGCCACAATGGAGCAGGGCGTCTAACAGGAGGAAATTTGCAAAATAACCCCTAGAAGAATTGATGGATAATCCTTGAAGAACAAAGGGAAGTTGAACCATCCTGACGGAAACGGGAAATTGCCGCCAGAAAAAACCCCTAAAGGTTGCATGAGAGAATCCGCAGTTAGCGAAATGCAAGAAAAAACGGTAACAATTGTTTTGGATTGGAGTTAAAACGGGTGCACCCCATTAGATGCACACCAGTGGAGAACCTTATCCACTTTAATTTGTACGTTTTCACCGTAGAAAGAGCCCTCGCCTGAGCCAAAATGTCTCTACAGTCCTGTGGAATGTCTAAATGGGCAAATTCACAGTGCTCAGGTTCCAAGCTGATAAGCTCAGTGAGGAGGGATTTTATTTATTTTTTTTTCCTCGTCCATCGTCAGAGATCTGCACGAGGATGTAGAAGGATTGGTTCGCATTGAGACAGTAGGAGTAGTTCTGAGAACCATGCCTGTCGAGGCCAACGGGGGGCTATAGAAGTAGATGGCAAGGTTGCCTCCGCATCTTCCACAGAAACTCGAGGTATGAGTGGGATTGGGGGAAGAACAAACGTAGTCAAACAGATTGTACCAGTTCATCAAAAAGGCATTGCCCAGAGATCCTTTGTGGGGATGCCAGCTTGCGTAATCTCAGCATTTCCGGTTCTCTAGTGTGGCAAAGAGATCCAGCTGTGGGCGACCCCATCGTTGAAATATCCTCTCTAGAGTTGGTTGATGCAACTCCCATTCGTGGGTCGAAGAGGAGGACCTGCTCAGGGAATCCGCCAGGATATTGGATACCCCCGGTCGATGAACTGTTGTAATCATGATGCGATGGTTGACAGACCAATCCCAAATCGACTGAGCTAGTCGAGACAGTTTCGGAGATTTTGTTCCGCCCTGCTTGTTTATATAATGCATGCAGGTTGTATTGTCTGTCTGCATCAGGACTGATTCTCCTTGGATTAAAGGATGAAAAGCTTTGAGAGCCAGAAATATATAGCCATGAGTTCCAACCTGTTGACGTGGCAGGTTTTTATTTATTTATTTATTTATCTTGACATATTGACCATTTTCCTTTTATTGATAAATCCTCCAAATGAGCACCCCATCCTTCCAGAGAGGCGTCCGTTATTGTCATGTCTGGTATCATTGTCAGAAAAGAAATGCCTTCCGTTTGATTTAACGGTTGTGTCCACCACTTTAGCGCCAACCTCATCCGATCTGTGACGTTTACAACATTGTTTAAAGAACCTGTAACCTGGCGTTTTTGGACATCCAGTTCTCCTTGGATGGGGCGTGTCTGTAATCTGTAATGAGGGATCAATGCAATGCATGATGACGCCATTTTCAGAAATGACTTCAATATTTTTACAGAAACGGATCTTTTTGATCTGATAAGGCTTACCAGTCGGAGAATTTTTTGAAGACTGTCTTGGGAGAGAAGTGCCCTTGCTGACACTGTGTCTAAAGTTGCTCCCAGAAAATCCGTGCGATGAGAAGGCTGTAGATGGGACTTTGTGGTATTTATGGAGAGCCCTAAGGCGCGAAACACCTCCTTGCAAAGATGTGTGTGTTGTAGAAGTTGAACTTTCGATCGTGATCTTAGGAGATAGTCGTCCAGATATAGAAAGATCTGAACACCCTGGAAACGTAGGACGCTACCACAGGGGCTAGCACCCTTGTAAACACTCGAGGGGCCGAGCGTAGTCCAATTGGTTATACTTTGAACTGGAAAATCCTCTCGACCCACTCGAACACGAAGAAATTTCCGATGTTGTCGTAGTGTGGAGATATGCAAATATGCATCTTGGAAGTCGATTGTTTCCATGAAATGTCCTTGTGAAAATAATCGCAAGATCTCTACAAGCGTTCGCCTATGAAAAAATTGTTTCTTTAGATACCTGCTGAGAGCCCTCAGATCTAGAATGGGCTTCCATTCCCCCTTCCTCTTGGTGATAAGGAAGAATCGGGAATAAATCCTTTCCCTCTTTTGAGATCTTGGTACTACTCCTATGGCTCCCTTGTGTTATAGAAGTTGAACTTGTTGTAACAGTTCTTTGAAATGAGCCGGTGGTAGTCCGGTAGGTGGTATGGGTGGAGGGATTTCGATGAACTCCAAAGTGTGACCTCTTTCTATAATTTCCAAAACCCACCGGTTCCTTGTATGGAGGACCATTGAAAATAGTACCGATAGATTCGACCTCCAATTTTCTGGGACTGATACAAGTCATGTCTCTTAGGAGTGGAACCCTTGTAAGAGGATTTTCCTCTGTAAGTCTTGAAAGACTGCTGTCGAGAAGTTTGCTGTTGGTTAGAGGAATATCGGTTTGAACCCTGGTTATAAGGTCGATATTGATTGTTTCCTCTTCGAAAAATTAGAGGAGGTGCCACGTCCGCGTGCACCCCGAAAGGGCTGTTTTCGAAATTGCAATGTGCCCAGAGAGCGAGCAGTGTCTGTATCTTTCTTTATCGATTGGAGAGCTTCATCCACATGATCTCCGAGTAAAGCCTCTTCGTCATATGCCATGGTCTTTGACGGTTCCGGCAGTTGCTCAACTAGTGTTGACATATCCGCCCATACTCGACGGTCCTAACGACCCAGGACGGCTAAAGCATTAGCCGCTCTCACCATGGTGGAAGCCATCGAAGAGAATTTTCACCCTATGGCATCCAAACGACATCCACCACGATCAGGTGGTGCAGTGATCGTAGATGCAGGGTTTCTAGCCCGGCGTTGCGCTGCTTGTGTGACTACAGAATCTGGCTTCACTTGACCAGTGAGGCACGCTGGTGCTCCTAATGGTGATTTGGACTTTTTCTCCAATCTAGGCACCCGTGCTGGAAAACTATTTTAGGCCTTCATAATCTTTTTGCCTTCCTCCCAAATAAATTCGATTATAGGGATTGTATGTGTTTGTTTAACAGGCTGATCTTTGAAATCGTACAGGAAATAATCCTTCGTTAATTTGAACCTTTGTGCTGTCCTATCCCTTAACTGGTGGAACTTGCATATCAACAGGTGGTGAGTCACCAGGTAGCACCGGAGAGGGAGATGGTGTTTGGGCATGATAGTTATCCCACTCCGCCATACCATCATCATCAGCATCGCCACCATCATCGAGAATCTCACCATCCTCCCTGTCCTGAGGAATTTCTTCTTCTTTATCATGAGGAGGTACTGTCCGAGTTGAAGAATGTCTCAGCGGTACTGTAGGTATTACCACAGAAAGTATTGGAGCCGGTACCGGTTCCGATATAGTTGTTGGCACCACTGGAATAAGCGGAACCACAGACACTTGTGGTGATAAAGGAAAAAAACGCCGATTATAGACGTCCAACATGAGTTGCAGATTAATTATCAGTGACAATGGTAGCGTCGCAGTTTGTCTTCCCTAGGAATTTCTTCCTGATAAAATTGTTCCTCATCATCACTATTATCTTCCTGGCATCTTATTACTAAATCTAAGGGACTGTGTGCCGTCCCAACCGATTCAGCTAAACCTTCTTCTGAATCTTGATCTGAGTCAGTGGTAAAACAATGGTGAAGGAAGGCGGGAATCCTCCACCGATAAAACCTCACCTGACATATCTTGTCAAGTACTCGGTGGTAATGGTAATAAAGGAACAGCAGCAAAGGACGAAGTAGTCGCTGTATATGTGGAAGAGATTTGGATTTTTAATGACCTCTGTGCAGAATCGTCTTTTTTAAACCTTTTTTTTTTTTTTTTTTTTCCACCGATGAGACTGCAGTCAACGGGCTCTGAGGCATAGAAGGTTATTGAAGACATCTTCGTAGACGGAATCGTCGACGGAACCATCGTCGACGGAACCACCATCGAAAGAATCATTGCCGGCGGAGCCATCGTCGACGGAGCCATCGTCGACGGAGCCATCGTCGACGGAGCCATCGTCGACGGAGCCATCGTCGACGGAGCCATCGTCGACGGAGCCATCGTAGACGGAGCCATCGTCGACGGAGCCATCGTAGACGGAGCCATCGTAGACGGAGCCATCGTAGACGGTCGGAAACTTTTTTAAACTGAAAAGTTGAAAACCTCACTAGCCTGAGAACTAAGTCTCGTGGGCGACACAGCAGTATTCAATGAAGAAGAAGTGGTAGATGTCATAGTCAGAGACATTTTCTTCTTTTTAAGGAAAGGAGCAGGTAACTCCTGTACACTACTGCGTTTTGAGGCTGTGAGGGAACGGTCAGAAGTAAAGCTTTCTACCTCAGAAAATTACTTCATCTTTATCCTTAAGTCTCTGGAGCCACAACAAGAGACGGCCTTCCCTGTCTTTCAGAGTTTTTGTAGAAAATTCTACAGAATTTACATTCACCCACTTCATGGTTAGGGTAAAGACAGTAAATACACTTACTGTGTGGATCTTCTGAGAATAACGTAGCTTTCCACAAAAGAACAAGGTCTAAACAAAGACTTCTTACTTGAAGTCATGCTGAAGAGAAAAAACTGAGCAGAGCTCAGGGAGACTCCCTTTCACATGACGTGCGGTAGAAAAATCTGAGGTGAGGAGCTCTGAGGAGAAGGTTCTAGAGAGGAGCTGGCGCCTGATTGGCCGTAGTTTGGACTAACATAATGACAGAGATAGACTGCGAATGTCTTTTTTCTCTTTCCGTGTATCTCTATGGAGATTTCATATAGGGACATTCTTGATGTTATCACTTACTAATATGTCTGTTTTTATATGATTACTTATGTATATGTGTATATATATATATATATATATATATATATATTATGGCTGTATATATTGCTATATTATTTACCGTGGGACTCCCACTCCGACGACGGGGAATATTCAAGCATGTGAATCTATGAAAGACACCCCAATACTGGAGAAATCTTATTAGGATATGAATCTTAGACCTGCAGGCAGGGCTGTGCAGAAGACACATTAACAGTGCCAGTGAGTTGGACTCTGCTTCAAACTGAAGTCCCAACTGGACACCAAGAAGTTCAGAGCAAAAACATTATGCCACAATTCCAAATTTCACAAGAGCTATGGGACCACTTGTGAGACGGAGTGCCTGCGAGAGTTGCTCATCTCATAGCCACATGATGCAGCCATTCTAGAGCCTATCAAACATGACCCTCACCAAGCTGGCTCACAGTGATTTTCAAGAGGGAACAGAGGATCCAAGGAATCTCCCAATGCAGAAGTGGCTTCTGCAATTAGAAACGGTGTTAATGGCTATTAGAAGTGTAGCGAGCATCCTGTGCATTCTTTGTCTCGGCAGGGCGAAGCAGATCCCCAATGATGGACAGATGGCATCAGATCAAGGACAATTGTGCAGGGGTAGAACTAGACTAAACTGTGGGTGGGGGAGCTAACATGTCAGGGTTAAAATATTTTCAGAGCTGGAGTAAAATTCCATGTTCTGGTTCAATGGGATGTAGGGGGTGGGGTCATTTATCTGCACGATATATGTGCCAAAGTGTGTACTTTAAAGCATACTGGGCAAGTATGAATGCTCTTGGCATAACAGTTACAGGATCAAGTTAAAAGGTGTGTAGTAAATTTGGTAAGATGAACAGCAGATGTAGCATTTCATTACACACTGAGCCAGTAGATCTGTCAGAATATGCAAAGTTGTGTTTTAATGCATCAGATTATCAGTGACAAATAGTGTCATCTAAAACACGCTGAGCCAGTTGCATTAGCATCAGCCTAATAGGACTTTAAAACTTTATACAAGATATTAAGGCACAAAGACAGTTCTGGCATTGTGGCAGCAGTTTAACCACAGGTTTTTAAAGTCATTGTTCCATTCGCGTTGCACTTTTCAGCATCCAACACTATTTGTAGGATGGGATGCTGGTACAGGAGACAACTCTCCTGCTGTAGGCACTACTGGGCTGATCTCACTCGCGTTCTCTCTAAACTTCTTTCAGGAAGTTCTGTAACGCAAATCAAATACAGGGTAAGACATGTCAAGAGATAGATTAGTGGAGAGAAAGGGCTGTGTGGTGGAGAATAAGGGAGAAGGCCTGAGAGGAGCAGGTCGACGATGGTGAAGGGATAAGAAGAGAACCTTCCCATTCCCCTAGGAGTACAGATGCCTATGCCAAAGAACATTCTTGTAGGTTTTGTTACTTTCAGGTACAGAGTGGTCCACTGTGTGGCCTAGAGAGAATGTTTAGTAAGAAGCCATTCTAAGTCCATTAAAATATGTTAACTCAATATTGTGAGCTATTTGGATGCGCTATGTTAAAACGCTCATATTATGAATTGTTCTGATGTGAAAGTTTTTGAGATGAGATGCAGCTGACATTGTAACTATAAAACTGTATAAGATCTTGGTGCCCTATTGTGGTGATAATGACGACAATGCCCGGAAGTGAGCCTAATGTGACCTCTTGCTGAAAAGTAAGATAGAACTGTTTCTTGAGTGTATAGTTTTTGAAGTGACACTGCTAAGCCTACTTTCCGACTTTGGTGCTGTGTGAGTGATGGCATGTGTTTCCAAAAGGAGTGGCAGGCCTTATAACTGACAGGGGAGTTAATGGTTGCAGACCATTCAAATTATCCAAGGAGAAGTTTTTTAAAAAAGCAAATCGCCTTTAAAGCAAGTCTGTCCAGCGATACTGATCTAATAAATTATACAGGTTTAGATAGCAGGCAGGAAACCCTGACAGGATATAAAGATGTCAAATAACAAGTGTTGACTCAGTGAAAATCCAAATTGAAGTGTCCCCCTCCCCCCCTTTGTGAATCGGGTCCCTGCTGATTTTAAACCCACCCCAGGGCACTAAGTGGCCAAGGAAAATTCTTCTTAATATGCAAGTAGGAAGATTGTGTGACCGTGGGCACAAAAAGCAGAGAACAAGAAAAGATCAATGGAGAGCTGACAAGGTGTAAAAGGCCCTTCAAGAAGCTGGATAAGAATGGTCTTCAGTAAAAATTGCCTTCGGTCAAGTAGCAGCAGCCTAATGGGCTGGGGTTCTGAAGCCCATGAAGGCCAATAGGTGTTGCGTGCCTCCAACAGTGCATATTGTTTGCATGTACAGTCACCTTACTACCTTGGCTTGTGTATAACTTGCCTTTGTTGTATAGCTTTATAACTTTGCCTTAGTTTTGTGTTGAGGCACAAGTCACCTCCCATGAACAATAACTAAATGTTTAGAAATTTTGTTCCAGAAAATAGAAATGTTCTTGTAGCACCACTGGTCTCACGGGGTAAGGAGGGTAAACATACATAAACAGTAATGGCAAAAAGATCACTTGCTCTGAGTATCATTAAACACGTTAAAGAAAAAGTTACTTTCTGGTTCTTTATATGTGAGCATAGTCCAAAAAAGATGCGTAGAGGGTAGTAGAGCAGAGGTTTTTTGGCCATTAGATTCGAAATAGACAGTCCAACAATGTCCATGGGTGACCTCTAACTTTCTCGGATTCTACCCCAAAGTGAGGTGATGAATGAAAAACTGTTCTAAAAGCAAATGACTAAACTCACTAAAAAAATATTAAACCACTAACCGTGGGTACCAGAGTAGCATACAACTCAAGAAGCACGTCAGCAAATCATCAGTAGTAAGAACTACATACATACATTTACAATGCAACAGAAAAGTATAGTGGACAGGTAACTTGTTCAGGAAGCAGGGCTTACTATATATGTAGCTCAGGAGAGAAAACCATCATAAAAATAAAAGATTTAATTACCATTCATAAAATCTTTATTTCGGTTTATGACACCATAAAAGATCAAAACACATACATCCTTATCAATAGTACTCGGGATAAAAATAATGGGAATGTTCCATACATCAAATCCCAAAGGATCAAACATTTCATACTACAGTATATAAACACGAAAGGAGATTGACAAGAGACAAATTTCGCTATTTGCCATCTCAATCGAAGATATTGTGATACAAGACTAAAATGTGAATGCATTATTAACTGGCAATTGTCAGAATTAATACAGTGTACACACCTTCTACTTTAAACCAGTCTTTTAAAAGCCCTTTACCAGAATATACAATAAAATCAGAATAAATAACACATTAAAAATACATTAAAACCAGATATAACAGTGGTATCTTTAAAATTCGGAGACTCTTAATTCGTAGAACTCTAATTTGTTTGGACCATGCCACTCAGGGATGCAGTAAAGAACCTACGCCTGGTTACCCAGAATGGGCCAAGAAATTTCGCGACTGCACATACAAAGAGTGGTCTTGTGTCTGATTTCAAAATACGTAGAGCTTCATTATAAAACTGTAGGTCCCCAACTGTCTACATACTGGTGCCAGCCAAGTCCTTCTTGGTCTAACATACGCAGGGCATGCAAAGAGAACATGGCTTATGGTTTTGTGCGGGTTTGAGCAAGCAGGACAGCCCTTAGGCTGGATGTCATCAGCCAACTAAGAATTAGTGTGAGCATTAATGGGTAGACAACCATATCTAAACCTAGTGTACAGTTTCCTGTCTACCGGCTCCTTGATGATATCAAAGAAACGCTCAAGGCATTTTCCAGATTTAATATCTAGAAAATCATCAGTTAAGCTACCTTGACGGATTTTCAGATAAATGTTCTGCTCAACCCATGTCCAATATTGGGATTTAATTTGATCCTTAGAGTATGAGGGCGGGGGGACCAGCAAGCTCATTTGGGAGACCAATGACTGCTTTTTATTAACATATTTGATCCACCCATTTTTTTTATTTTTATCCAATGCTAAAACTTCGTTAGAAGCAGCGGCATAAAGGGCCAGATCGGGAGTGGAGACCAGTCTATACCAGAAGAGCAAAGGGCGCAGTCTCACTTGGTCATTAATTGATCTAATACCCAAGTACAATTTCAAGGGCAGAAAGGGGGTACTTTGGGGAAGCGATACCAGGCTCCTAAGGAACTTGTTTTCCACTGTCGATAGCAAGCTTCCGTCCACTGTTCCCCAGAGTTCTGCCCCATAGAGCACACTACTCACTGCCTTGGAGCTATATAGTTTAAGGGCTGGGGCAACAGGCTTGGTATATGAGAGACAAAGCTCCCGCCGCAAAGCCCCAGTTAACTGTGAAAATTTCAGGGACACCTTATCTAAATGGCTCTTCCAGATCATTCTATCAGACAGTTTAATGCCCAAATACTCCAAGGAACTGACCCTTTCTAACGGGACATTGTCTAAAACCAGATTTCTTTTAAAATATTTACAAGGGTTCATCATCATCAGTTTAGTTTTCGTAGTATTGATGACCAAGCCCCTCATTTCGCAAAAAGCCTTAAAGTGGTTCAGAAGCTTATGAAGGCCCATAGGGGTTTTAGATACAAGGAGGGTATCATAGGCAAACAACAGTGTGGCTATTTTCCGGTTTGCGAGAGAGGGGGCATCAGCCTCAGTAGAGCACAGGAGATCGGCAATTTGATTTATGTAGAGGGAAAACTGGGTGGGGGTCAAGACACACCCTTGGCGTAGCCCCCGCCGGATCTTAATCGGGTCGGTGAGTTGCCCCTATTTTCCCCACATCACACGAGCAAAATGATCGTCGTGTAACCTAACCAATGGTTCTAAGATTTCCAGAGGCATACCCATATTCAAAAGAACCTGCCAAAGTAGATCCCGGGGGACTAGGTCAAACGCTGTTTTAAGATCTATGAAGGCAAGATATAAACTGCCTTTGCCCAGCACAACTACCTTCCAATATAGCAGGACAAGGCGGAACGCCTGATTGACAGTGCTGGTCTTCCGCCGGAAGCCCTCCTGTAATGGGGAGAGGAGGTCATTCTCATCCATCCAAGTATGGATTTTGGCCAAGAGCGAGCAGGAGAAGACCTTTGGGGCACAGCGTATCAGGCTTATTGGGCGGTAGTTGGCGGGCTTGGACAGGTCCCCTTTTTAGGTCTCGCTGAGTCAGCGCGCATGCGCTGCTCGGAGAGACTTTAGTAAGGGCTTTAAAAAATGCTACAGCCCGCTACAGCTTGCAGTGCATGTGCGTGGGCGCGCGCTTCAGCAGAGGCGCCATATGGCGTGATTAATGCTGCGTGCGCACGACGTGCGCACATGCACTGCAAGCTGTGGCCGGCGGTAGCATTTTTAGCTTGCTAATCGCGGCACCCGTGCTTTATTTTTAACATTAAAAGTAAAGCGCCGGTGCCGCGATTATAGCAAAAGTAAAGAAATAGATGTCTGTTTCTATTTCTTTACTTTTGCTATAATCGCGGCACCCTCGCTTTACTTTTAATGTTAAAAGTAAAGCACTGGTGTCGCGATTAGAAAGAAAACAAGCATTGGCATAGCCAATAGGTCTCGCCTTTGGGACCGTATAAATGTTTAGCCATGCAACAGTTGCATAACTAAATACTTATAAGGGCCCAAAAGCGAGACCTATTGGCTATGCCAATGCTTGTTTAAAAATTGGGATCACTTCGGCCCCCTTCCAAGAATCCGGGATGCTTCAACCTGCAGCAAAATCATTGGCCAATTAAAAACAATAGGGTGTCCAGTTAGCCCTATCAGCACGAAAAAGATCACTAGGGATGTCTTTGGGGCCAGGTGCTTTTGCAGGAATAATGGCATCTAAGGAGCTCGTGATCTCTTCCCTAGTGAATGTAATGGTACATGTTTGGGCACCCAGGTCACAGGGCATCTGGAATCTATAAGGGATGTTACCAGAGGAGTATAACTCCCCAAAATATTTATGCCATTCTATTGGAGGGATGTTATTGGCCAGGGGAGGTGAGTGCACAGAACAGGTTTTTGACACAATGAACCAAAATAGTCTAGTGTCCGGGTGTCCAAAAGCCTCTCCTAGATTTTCCCATCTCCTTTTATCCCATTCTTTTTAGGCTTTGCCCTGAGCCTGATTATATTCCTTTCTATTTTTACGTATGCTAATGGGGTCCCTGCTCTTGATCACTGTGGTCAGCCTCCCTCTCGCTTCCCTACATTCTTCATTGAACCAAGAAATATTCCCCAGAATCCTTCCCTGCGGGGGCCTGGTCTTGTTAATAGGGAGAAGAAAGAAGCAAGCCAATTGATCGAAAAAATCCCTGTGGAGAGTGCTACAGCTGCTCTGTGAGAGTGAGTACCTGCTCATTGTTTCTAGTATCATTAAGTGCTTGACGAGGGTTTCATTAATCTTTTGGGTCTTGGATTCATCAGCCAATACCGCAGGCCATTATAGCCGACGCTTATCGTTTGGAGGGATTAGCTCCCTTGTGCTTAATAATGTAATATTGTCGTCCCCAAAACTCCCCCAGAGATGGCTAATTGTTAAAAGTAGGGAATTATGATCACTGTCACAAGCCAAGGCTATAGACATATCCCATACTAAGAGCCACAGGATCAGATCCACTAAAATATAGTCGATCCTACTTGACCCGTTTGATCCCGTAAAGGTCAGTCCGCCACCTCTATCTGAGCTGGTTCGGCCGTTAGCGTCCCTTAGCCTGTATTCTAGGGATATTGCGTTCAATTGAAGGGCAGCTTGTGACCATTTTTTTATTGGAGATAATTCCAGAGGGGGTACCATCCAGGCTTTGTCCTCCTCAATCACGTCGATAGACTCAACCCAGTCCAATGGCTCAAATATGACATTAAAATCACCACCAATAATTAACGGGTGGCTAACATTCCTACTTCCCAGTAGGTTATCCAAGATAGAAAGAGTAGACGAGCTGCCACCTCTAGTGCCACTGGCATATACATTATAGATGTCAACAGTTTGGCCTTTGCCGTCTATAAGCCTAAGCCCCAGAATATCTGGACAGTTAGTGACCAGCTCCTTTACTTCACAGTTTATAGTAAGATTTACTAAAGTGAGCAGGCCCCCTGAATCCCGGCCTTGTTTAGACGGTGCTGCCAGCCTAAAAAAGGTCTTGAACCCTGGAATATAAATTGGGTCCTGACACCAAGTTTCCTGGAACAAGCATATTTCTTGTTGGGTGACAAGATCCAACCAGTGCAGGTGATCGAGCTTCATACTTATACCCGCCAGGTTCCAGGGCAAGATTTTCGTCAATTCCCCACTACCTTCTTGGGGCAAGGCCTGAGGAGGACGTGGAGCGTTCAAGATAGGCACATCTCCACTGTCTATCATTATGACTAATTCATTGACCTCGGAGCTTGCACTTGGGGCCAATATGGAGTCGGAATCTTGGGTCTTCTCTGGAGAGCAAGGCATGCACTCTTGCTCATTCTGATGAACATCATGGTGTAAGTGCAGGGAACCAGTAGAGATCTTACAGTATGCACTGGGAATACTCTTGATTATTGGATAGTACTGTGGACAGTCAGTCATTCAGCGAGAGTGATGAGGTGGGGGTATCCACATGTGCCTGGCTCACGTTATTATCATGCCCAAGTGCGGGGGGAACAGTCAATCTCAACCTAATTTTTGTGGATGTAGATAAGGAGGATCCAGCTTCAAGGGCGATTAAGTAATGCACAAGATGGTTTGTAGCTAAGATCAGCTCAATTGCATCAACTGGACTCTGATCCAGGATGCACCTTTTGGCATATATAACGAGCTCTCTATTTATTGATCTACACCCCTTGGTATGACTCAGCCAATGTATGGCTTTGTTTTTTAAGACTTCCCCATTCTCGTGTCTAAGGCAATTGGAATCTACTTTGGGAACATTAGTCATAAAGATTGGTATTACTAATGGAGTGTTTGGCGCATGGTGTGATGCCTGTGGTGATTTATGATGTGAAGGTACGCCATTATAAGCCGGGGTGACTGGCCTTGTCAATAGGTCACTGCCTGCCCAGTCCAGTGGCGGACCCGCAAATCTCCTGCCTTGTGCACCATCTGACACATATGGACCTAAAAGAGCCCTGGGAATTACTCCAGTTCTATAGGACCGTTGGTTATCTACGTCTAGGGGTAGTGTGTTTTTGTTAATTTGTTTCCCATGGGAGGTTTCTCGCCTCATTATAGAACCAGCCTGAGTAGGTAAAACAGTTAATGGAGGGGCTAATGATAACTGTGGACCTTTACTCTCATCTAATTTTTTACAAAGTTTGGAGACTTTAGTGTGGTAAGTGCCTCGATACTACTCTTTAAAGCTACTATTTCTTTCATAAGATCAAGATTTGAGGGTATGGTGCCACTACTACCTTCCCCTACCCCCTGTGAGGTTTTTGGGCTTAAATCGTTACTCACTAGCTGTGTATTAACCAGATTAGTATGAATGGTTGCTGTAAGTGGATCATCAATAAAGGGGGGTAAAGCAATTATACAAAGAAATTTCTTCTAATAATCCAGTTTCCAAGGGGTAAGAGATACTTTGTAGGTGTCGAGTGTTAGAGGTAGCGACTGGCGGAAGTTTATTTTTCCTAGCAGCTTGCCTAAATAATTTGGGAATATTCCCATACCCAGTAGCAGTAGACCCGCTTGAATTATTGGGAGTAATAGGTTTAGCTTGGATGGTTTTAACAGGTGGGACGTTGGGGCTTAGAGCAGGTGAAGTCAACAGCACTTCGCAATCCGTGACAATGTTTTCTATGCGATCAAGAAGTTCCTCTCCAGTCCCCCCTTCACCCTCTATAGTCTCAGTCTCTTGTACTGTTACCTGGGATCGTTTTCTGATCTTTTCTTACTAGCGCCTCCCAGCCCTATTTCAATCCCTTTCCTTTTCCCCATTATGGCTGCAGTTAGTCTGCAGAAGTGTTACCAAAATAGGGACAATACACAGCAATAGCAGGGGACTAATACACAAAAAGATGTTGAAAAGCGAGGTGCAAGTCCAATTAAAGGTCCATAGGGGTCAACAATTAGTCCCGCCGAATCTCCGAGATGGTAAGAGAAAAAGCACTAAGCCAAAACTATCGACGCTGACAGTACCTTTTCAAAGATGAAGATGGCCAGTGATTCCGAACCCGCAAAGTCAGGCGGGTGGCCCAGCTCGGCCTCGTACGGGCAAGGACGGGCCGCGCGCATCCCGCGCCGCGGGGGTAATGAGGCGCTTAAATGCACGGGCAGCAGGCACGCTCTATCCTCCAGGGGGAGCGCAGGTTCCTGGGAGATGTCTCCCCCCCACTCAGCACCGGCAGAAACAGCAGCAACGAGGTGTTCGGATGAGTTTTGTAGCTTATTAGAGAGGTAATAAGGGTAAAACAAGAAAGGTGTCTATGAAAAAGGGAGTGGGGGCAGGTTAAAGAAATTGTAGTAGGAGAAGTAAAGGGAACGTAAGCAGGAAGGAAAGATGGGTAAGAGAACAAAGGCCGTAAAGACATGGACGAGGAAATGAAGAGTCCAAATAAAAAACTGGGAGATGATTAGTCCTATCAACTGTTGTACATGCTCACATTATTAAAACTTTGTGCAGAAAATATTTCCAATTTAGATTCTGCAGAAGCAGATGGTTTGTCAGTCTGGTGAAGAATGAGAAAGAAGAATCTTGTCACTGAGGATATTGTCCTATACTCAAGGTGCAGAGGTTGAGATTGATCAAGACAAGGTAAAAGATTAACATAGTTCTGGGATCAAAGACGTGATACATTTCAGAAGCATCAGCTGGAAATTGCCGCTTTTCTCCCCTCAGTGTGGTGTGCTTTTAGCCAGGGCATTGAGATGCTATTGTCATTTAAGTCTTCTGGCTAGCACAAAGTCAAACGATATTGGTCTGTGCCCAGTATCGTTACGCAGTCACCAGTACAAAGGTGGTTTTACCAGGAAGTGATTTGTATGACTGCTGTGAAACTGCTTTAACCTTGTATAGTGGCAGGTGACGTTTTGTCATTCAATCCAGTATGAGTGAGTTAATTCTTAACAAAGTTAATAGTTGTGTCAACTGAAAGGAGGAGCTTCAACGGGGCGATGCTATATTGAGCATAAATGAACCTTGGCTGCAACTATCATGAATGGACCCTTGAAGATATAAACACAAATGACTGAAGCAGTAATGAGCCTCAGGCGATGAATTTTAGTAATGGTACTCAATAGTTCTAGCCTGCGGTGACCATTTGAAGCGTCCAGAATTTATTTCTGCCTTAGACAACAATGTTCATCAGTATTTCGAGAACTAAAACTAAATGGACCCAGGAACACTCGACTGTAATGGGAACATCAATGTCACTAAGCAAAAATGATACTGAATGAAAGCAGCATTAGTGAGATTTAATGGCCCCAAGAAGCAATAAGAGTGGGAGCGATGGACATTTACTTTTCCACCAATACCCAAGAATTAACAAACTAAATGGACCCAGGAACACTCGACTGTAAAGCGAACATCAATGTCACTAAGCAAAAATGATACTGAATGAAAGCAGCATTAGTGAGATTTAATGGCCCTAAGAAGCAATGAGTGTGGGAGCAATGGACATTTTCTTTCCCATCAATACCCAAGAACGGCAGCAAGGCGGAAGGATATTTGTGCCTTTAAAATAATAATCAAGTGACATTAGGACAGATTCACCAGTCCTTAGCCACTTTCACATATTTTTTGATAGAGGAGGAGGAACGGGATACAGTTGCCATCAGACCTGGTGCACCACTTGCAATCAGAAGCATGATACTAGGGCACCTGACCTTTTTTTTTTTTTCTTCGTTTTTTTTTGCACTGCTGCATTTTGCAGGCAGTTAAGACTTGACAAAGCATAGTGGTCACAATTGTGAACAGGGAAGCTGTCAAGGACCAATGACCCACCCCCTGCATCCTTTGCCTTTGGGCATGATGGGAAATTTAATAGGGGCACGGACATGGCCAACACACAACTCAAGAGTTCTGGTCAGGTCATTTGAGTGAAGACTGCAGAGTGAGATCTGTATTAGTGGGCTTGCCCTGACCACCCACGTATACATAATGAAGGTAGGCTATTTTGGCCTTCTTGCTGATGGCTGC
Organism: Triturus cristatus; assembly: GCF_964204655.1. NCBI lineage: Eukaryota > Metazoa > Chordata > Amphibia > Caudata > Salamandridae > Triturus > Triturus cristatus. The sequence continues at coordinate 1,126,804,740 of NC_140585.1, read as the reverse complement.
AAACAAGAGTGGTTTTGTTTAGGAAATGGCTTCCAATAACTTCATGATAAGAACATGTGCATTCTGCTGAAAACTGAAAAAAAGGCTTCGCAAATATACACCAAACCAATAGAAGTCAACAAATGTCAAGTAATACTTTCCTACCAAATGTGGTTTGCTTTAGTTACAATGGACATTTTTTAATGCCAATCATGATTATATAGATTTCCATATTGAATAAAAAACACTTATTTTTGGGGGCGTGGCTTGGTGAGCCAAGATGGTGGACGAGCTTTGAGCCGGTTCCCACCCGCCTGTACCATTTATCCTGCTTAATCATCCTATTCCCCGGAGCTGAGGTGCCCTGCTTGACGGCGGTGAGGGGAGACTGGCAGCAGCGGCAGCCCGAGCGACTTTGAAGGTCTGGGGTCACCCGCGAGCCGCAAAACGACCGAGCGGCGGTTTCCGGCCAAGTGCGGCGCTGTGAGCCGCGGCCTCTCGTGCGCGGAGAGGCGGGGCCTGGCCTGCCTGAGTGAAGCTGTGGCGGGGACCCATACTTGACCTAGCGGTGGCCGGACGGCGGCGTTTGCGGCTGGAGGCGGAGCAGCTCCCTGGGGACGACAATTCAGCCCAGCCTGGAGGGGACCTGTGGAGGCATCCTGGGGCGCCCTAGCCTGGAGGGGCTCGCAGTGCGGTGAGAGTCCCGGCCGGGCAGTGGGCCCGTGTCAGTGCTGCGCCCCGGTTCCCTGTGCGCCATGCTCTGTTGGGGGGTGTGGGTAGTTGGGGTCTTAGATTAGGGGTTGACCGCACCTTTATACAGAGCTGGGCATGGGTAGGGACAGACGCCGGAGTCCCTTCGTTGCTATCATATCATGGTTATACCTCCCATGGCGGCAGATTCCCGGGGGTCTAGTGGGCGATTAGCCACAATAAAAGTGTTGACCTGGAATGTCCGGGGCGCCCTGGATATGATCAAGATGGGGGCGATCCTGCAGTACGCGAAGAGGGCCTCTGCGGATGTGCTGCTCCTACAGGAGATGCACCTGTTGGGGACGAAAGTGCTATGTCTCCAGCGCTATGGATACACACAAGTGTTTAATTCGGGGTTTGTTCAGGGTTCCAGGGGTGTGGGTATATTGGTACATAAACGGGTTTCAATTACGCATCATCGGACTTGGGCAGACACACATGGGAGATATATCTTTGCTATGGGGAGGAAAGGGGTGGAACAGGTGGTTTTTGGCAGTGTATATGCCCCCCCCCCCATCTGTCCTGGACATTTGCTGAACAACTCATGGCGCACTGGGCGGACATCCCGGAGGTTCCGGGGATTATAGGGGGGGTCTGGAACGATGTGATGGATCTCCCTAGGGACCGACAGTCAGGGGGCCGGGGGCGAGGGGAGGGTGGACAGACGAAACTCAATGCGCTGGTCGGTGGCCTAGCATGGGTGGATGCCTGGCGGCGCTACCAAGGGAATGCCCGCGAATACACATACCTGTCGGCGGTACATGGCTCCTTCTCCCGCCTCGACTACATCTTCCTCTCGGGGGCTGTGGAGTCCCGGTTGGAGGCAGCGGAGATTCTTTCGCGAGGGCTTTCGGACCATTCCCCAGTGTCTGCGGTCCTACGGATGGGGGGCGCGGGGCAGTCGTTTCGTTGGCGGCTCTCGGTGTGGCACCTGCAACAAAATGACTATAGGGCGCATATGACTACGGCGGTAGATCAATACTTGTCACGGAATGTGGGATCCGTGTCCGGGGCGGACATGTTGTGGGAGGCGCTGAAGCAGACATTACGCGGGGCGGATATTTCATACTGCGCGGCGGCCCGCCGCGAGCGCCGAACGGGGCTAGTTCGGGCGGAGGCCGAGGTCGCGGAGCTGGAGCGTAAGGGCCAGGAGGATGGGGGCGAGGTGTCTCGCTGGCAGCTACTTTACGCACAGCAGACGTACGGATCTCTCTTGCTTGACGAGGCATGCCAGGTTTGGCAAGCCACCAGGATTCGAGTTTACCAATGGGGGGGCAAGTCAGGTGCAATGCTACACAGGCTGTGTCAGGGGGTGTATCATACCCAGGACCTCCTGGATATCGTGGACCCAGGGGGCATGCCTCTTGCGGATCCCTGCGAATGCCTCACGGAAGCGGAGGTAGAGCGGTTCCTGCGTGATCACCCTATCACGGCTTTATCAGAGGCGGCAAGGACTGCATTGGATCTTCCGTTTACGGTGGAGGAATTTGGGGAGGCGCTGGGTGGCCTCAACACGGGCAAGGACCCGGGCGCGAATAGGTTCCCAAGTGAGTTTTTCAAGAAGTATTTCCCTCAATTAGGTCCACATTATACGGCGGCGGTGGAGGAGGCTCGAGATTGTGGATTGTTACCCCGGGACTGGAGGCATGCCGAAATTGTGGTGTTCCACAAGCCAGGCAGACCCCCGGAGGAGCACGCCTCGTATCGTCCGATTTCCCTCCTCAATGTGGAGGCAAAAATTCTGGCGAAAGCTCTGGCCAATCGTCTCCTGCCATACATCACCTCGTTGGTCCACCCGGATCAGGCGGGTTTTATGCCCTCCCGCGCTATGCGACATAACATTCGGCGGGCCCATGTGGCGATCGCTGAAGTGCAGCGGTTGGGGGTTCCAGCAGCCCTGTTGTTGGCGGACATGGATCGGGCGTTCGACTCCCTCAGCTGGCGATATCTGTTCCTGCAACGCTTGAATTTTGGCCCGCGGTTCGTATCCTACGTGCAGCTTCTCTACATGGAGCTTACGGCCTCGGTCAGGGTAGCGGAGGCGTCCTCTAGGACGTTCCACGTACAGCGTGGAACACGCCAGGGGTGCCCCCTCTCCCCGTATCTGTTTGCCCTGGCCATGGAACCCTTGGCGGCTTGGGTGCGGATGGACGCGCAAATCTCCGGCTTTGAGTGGGAGAATGGACTGGCCGATCGCATAGCTCTCTATGCGGACGACATCCTATTTTTTCTGACAGACCTTGACCGCACGGAGCCCCGGCTACTCCGTATTATGCAGATATTTGGTGAGACGTCGGGTCTCTTCATGTACCCCCGGAAGTCTACCCTGTGGGTATTGGGGGGTCCGACTCAGTTGCAGGGGTGGGTGTCTCCGGTGCGGATGGCGGCGGGGGGGGGGGGGGGGCTTCAGTATTTAGGGGTGTTCTTATCAACTACTCCGGCGGTTTCTTGGGAGCGTAATGTGGTGAGCGTGTTTGCCAAGACATTAAATTGTGGACCCGCATGCCGCTCACCATATTCGGCCGGTCTGCGATTTTCAAGATGGTGGCCCTTCCCCGCCTTTTGTACCAGCTGCAGAATCATCCGTATATGATTCCACCGGGCTGGTTCCGCCGGGTGAACTCGACCCTGGGTCAGTTCCTGTGGGAGTGTGGGGTGGTTCGGGTGGCCCTGCGGACGTGCTTCCTCTCAACATATGAAGGGGGGCTGGCTACGTCAGATATGCTTTCCTATTATCAGACCTCCCACCTGCTAGTTCTGAATGAGTGGTGGTATAGGGATAGGGGGGACCCGGTATACGCAGTGGAGCGGCGGCTCATGGTCCCACACACACTACACACCCTGTTATACTCCGCCGCGCATCGGGAGCGCTTGCCACCGGCGACGCAGGTAATCTTTCAGATTTGGCGCCAGGCGCTGACACGAATTGGGTGGTGGAACGTGCTCACGCGGGAAACCCCCCTGTGGCACAATGGGCGACAACCACAGATGGCGGCCCTGTCCGGGTTTGAGGGGTGGGATCGGATAGGCATCTCCACCATAGGCGATGTGGTGCGGGGGTGCGCCTTGAAGTCCTTCCAGGATCTTCAACAAGAATTCAGCATGTCTCGGACACAGTTCTATAGATACCTCCAATTCCGTCATGCACTCTCCCCCAGCCTACTGGGCTAGACTCCATAGCTGAATTTAGCCCAGTGGAAGCGAAGCTCTTCATGGGGGACCTACAAGAGCGGAAAATCTCCAAGATATACAGAATGCTAGTCATTCACAGCTCCCCCTCGCTCCAGCATCTCAAGGGGAAATGGGTGGATGACATTGGCCCCCTCGATGAGACGGACTGGATGGAGGCGCTGGCCTCGCCCCGGGGGGCAGCCATAGCTATCCGACTACGCCTCATTCAATTTAAATACTTGCACAGGGCTTATTTTACCCGTAGGAGGCTGTGGCGGGCTGGTCTGATCGTTTCTCCGGAGTGTCTCCGATGTGGGCGGGAGGAGGGTTCCTTCTATCACACGGTATGGCTCTGTGGCTCATTATCTCGTTTTTGGAGAGGGGTGTTGTCTTGCCTATCCGAGGTGTTGGGTTGGGATCTTCCCGCAGACCCTAAGTTGACACTTCTGCACGTCATGGACGATATTGGCGGAAATATATATATAAGAGACATCTGCTGCTGTTGGGCCTTACACTGGCCAAGAGGGATATCTCCCTGGCATGGAAGGCTCCGGTAGCTCCCTCTCTGAATGTGTGGAAGAGGGGTCTGGACTTTAGCATGGGCTTGGAGCTCCCCATATTCGCAGCCAGGGGATGTCCCCGTAAACATTATAAGATATGGAAGCGTTGGCCAGACTACAGGGGTCTCCCCCTGGAGCCAGTTCCGGAGGAGCGGAAGGAAGGGTCCATCTAGTTCCCCGGGGGCGAGGGGGCTTACACTGGGACAGGGGTCGGAACTGTCTAGCCTATGCTCATACAGGATGTCACTTGTTAGGTATGGTATGGTGCGGTCGGGGGGGGATCCGGGAGTTGGTGGGGGGAGGGTTGGGGGTCTGTTTTTCAACTTAAGTGCATTTTCAAGTATTCTACTAATGTAAAATGTCAATAATATCATGGTTGCAACGCTTTGGCAGGTACCTCTGGGACTTCAGGGGCCTGCAATTTATGTGTTTGTTGACGAATAAAAAGTATTTTTTTTTTTTTTAAAACACTTATTTTTAAGAACCCCTCCACCCTATGTTTGGAAATCCTCCTTTTGGCCAATCTTCAGAAAATTTGGCAGGATGAAAACCAGAGGGTTTTTTTTTACTATATTTTTCCAAATTCGGCCATAAAACTGGTCATGGTGGGAATACAAAAAGAATTTTAAAAAAATGAATGGTGCTAACCTCGCCTCCGTTTAACAAAAAAAAAAAAAAAGAAGCTTACAGTCAAGAGCTACCAGAATCACAGTCTTGGTTTGTTAATCAACCTTGATTCTAAGCAGCACGAAAATGGCCCCACTGAGAATTCTAGATGATGTTCATCAAATCCTTAATGGAGGAGACTGCTGCTTTTCTCCTACATCTTACAGCTGCATTTGATACCATAGATCACTAACGCCTCACATCCCTACTTAAACATTGCATGAATATCAATGGCTCGGTTTTTGGCTGGCCCACCTCCTTTCTCTCAAAAGATCTCAAGTAGTAAAAATGTGCTACCTGATCTCTGATCCACCACAGCTTACGTGTGTGGAGTCTCAAGTCTCCAACTCAGCCTCTATACTCTTCAACGTGTATATATAGAAACCCTGAGCAAAGTATTTTATGAATCGTTGTCACTATCCATTGTATTGCAGACAAGAAGCAAGTAGTTCTTAATAAGCTTCAATACAATACCCTTAATCTGTGTATCGTTCTTATAAACTTAGAAACCTGGATGGAAGAGTGTGATCTTTCCAAAACACACAAACAATTTCGATTCCATTTCTCAAGCAGATAGAAACCACAAATCAATCCCTAATCTTCCCTGCTCCCCAGTTACCTTCCTTGGTGGCCTTCTTGACCACCATCTTTCTACAACTCCTCACTAAAGTAATTAAAGTGGATAGCTTTCCATCGCCTGCCTCTCAAAAAGATCAAATACTTCCTGCCCACCAATCATTTAAAGACTGATGCTCATGCCTTGCTCTCATCACTACAAGACTCTGGGAATGCTAATCTGGAAGGACTGTCACACAATGCTCCAAATCATATCAAAAGACTCCTTCGATTCCACAGCTAGACTTCTTTCTTCTATATGGAAAAGTTTATCACATCACCCTTACACTAATAAAATTACATTTGCTTTCAACAAACGTGAGATTTCTATTCAAAATGTGATGCATAACTCACATGGTACTGCATCTCAACACCCCATCCTATCTTATAAGCCTTCACATACTTTTTAGTGGAAAAAAATGGTTCCATAGCAATAACAGGCTTCTACTGGAATGCCACAGATTCATGAAGTCCCACATACAACAATTCATTCTCTGGTGCAGTTCCTCAATTCCGGAACTTTTTGTCAGCTGACTTAACAAATGCCCCACTACCATTGTTCCTTTAGTATTTGGAAACCCACATGTTCAAAGGTTATTAACTCATAATTACTAGCCCCGACAGTGATGTGCAAATCTTAGGTGGAATCCTGACAAACATGCAACCTTTCGGAACTGTATTTTACCAATCCTAAATAGCACTAACTCATTCGCTGCAGCCGTTATCATGCATTTTGTAATTGCTCTAGCTTTTCTCCTTTATCTGCTAAAGAGGTCCTATAATTCACTGTTTACTCTTTAGCTTGCACTGTTATTTTCTAATTGTAAACAAGTTGTTAAATATAAAGAGTACATCTAGGTATCAAGTAACAGAGCTCTATGTAAAACTGTTAACTAATTTGCCCATCACTTACCTTTGAGCAAAGCACGCCCCATAGAAAATGTACCATAGTAAGAAGAGAAACAAGACTCCAACACGGAGACTACAGAAATCAGATTCCTCCACTCTGAGGTCTGGGAAATACAGTCCCTAATTATGTAAAAGTCTCCATAACATTTTAAAACTGCATAATATGTGCTAGAAATATAGCACAATCCTACATAACTATGAATCACTGATGTGAATATCAGCAACTAGTAACAAAGTTTAAGAAGTATTATAAAGACTATTTTATGGGGGCTGCTAGAGGTTTTAACAGCATTTTGGTAATCTTAGATTCAGCAGCGTAAGCAGAATTGCTAGAAAGGCTATGTTTAGATATTGGCTTAAAACAATATCCATGTTTGCCTAAAAAAAGAGAGGTGTACTAATGGGCACAAAGATAAAAATGTAATAGAAACTGGTAAATAGATAACTTACCAAATAGGCTTCCTAGGTTGGAATCCATTTTTATTTCAAACACTTGAGATATGACATAAAATGTCAATAAAAACACTGCTACAGCCAGTATCCATTTTACAGCCCCTAAAAAAGTAGAAGAGTTGTTAACCATTTTCTGTGCACACAAATCCGAATAAAAAAAAGAAACTGGACAAAAGCCATATAATTCATTCAGCATTGCAAGGATGAGCAATTAAATATCACAGTGTTGCCTCAAGTAATTTCTGACTTTCGTAATCAACATAAGTCATGATATGCTTTTAATATTCCCTCCAGCCCTTTCCTCCTTGGCACGTAGCTTGTAGCCCCAGTGACGGCCAAAGACGCCATGATACTCTCATTTTAATGTTAAAAGTCTTCAAATCTGCAATAGGTGGTTTCTTTGGCCATCAACTATCCCTCAGTTTGAGGAACACCATCCAGAAGTACAGGTTTTACATGTTGCCCCGGAGAAGCACAAAACCTACGGAAGATACTACATGCATGCCTCGTAACAATTAGATTGATGTCAAATTTACCAATCATCTTCCTGCCTGCCTTACCTTTTACCAAAGATCAAATCTGTGGGCTAATTTTAAAGCTTATATGATGGAACCCATCTGACATACTTGCAAGAACATTTGTGCAATGCGTTTTTTTGATCTAACTGTATAGGTTTAACCCATTGTGCATGTCTATTGCCAGTTACAGTCAATAGCAATTACATCAACACAAAGAACATTTTCACTCGATTTGCAGACAATATATACTAGAGAAGTTCTTATTCTTGGAACAATAAATCTCTGAAGTCTGCATGTTGACCATGAGCTCTGCTCTGACATGCAACAGTCTCTTCAGCTCAAACAGAAGCCAGTAGTTACATTGAGGAACAAGCCTTTGACAGTTTGAGTTATAGGGCGCACTCAGTGATGCATTTACCTGCTGCATAAAATGTATTTTAGACTTGTGGTGTGTTTATGAAATGGTCACTCCAATTTCAAGTTCCAGGGCAAACTTGTTATATCCTAAAACAAGGATATTTTGTAGCAAATTGTCCTGATAAAACCAGCCAGCACACATTGGACCAGAAAGCAGGTTCTTTTGACTCATTCATCAACATTCATACTGTAACCATTCCAAATGTTCCAGCCTCAGTTTCAGGTGTGGTATATATACACCTTATGATTGTAAAGTGCAGCCCTTCTGATGATTATGCCATTGCTATACATTAACTACTGATAAACAAAGGGTAGTTAAGATACACTGACAAGGCATGATGTCACGGTAAAGTTAGAGGGGAATTAAAGTCACTCAAGAGATGAAGCTCTGCCAATTCACAACAGAAATAAAAAAGGTTTCTTTCTTTAAAAGGTCACCCAAGCAATCAACTATAAGTTAAATCAAACGAAAACTCTAGAATAGAACAGTATTTAAATTCCAGTGTGTTGGGCTTGCAAAAACTACCAGCACTGACAGACAATAGATCTAGCTGTTTTCATAAGTGAACGTGCTTTTTTTATTTATTGACGAGGTTGTATTTAAATGCATGGATGGATGAGAACATGAAAGGATAGAATCAAACAGTGAGAACATGGATTGCAGGATTAATGGGTGAGTTCATTGAAGGATACAGACAAGCTACATTAAGTTTAGTGGCAGATATCATAAAAGCGTTCTCATTGTAGACGAACAGATGCAACCAGTTGAACCAACAAGAGCAAATTCCCTTTTCGCACCAAGCAAACAACGTCAGCAACATGTTGCCAGAACACTGTATGAATTATCACTCATTCATGAGGTTTAAACATAATTTGGTAATGCAAACATTGTCTGTTTGTGAAAAAACATATTTCCCAACTAAACAGAGCATTTAGTTTTTTAAATATCTAATTAAAATACCCACAAACAAAAGCTTACCAAGTCAACAAAAGATCACCATTTTTGTTTTGCAGTAACAACTTTTCAGTTTGGGCAGATTCTGCTTTACATGCTATGTATGGCCTTCGGCTGCTAGGGGTTTCACCCAAATGCCAAACATTGCTACAGTTATGATAAAAATACCCACCAGATGTCAAGGAGTGTCACTAGTTCAGGGCCAACATTATTCAAAGAGTGTCCACCAGCATGCTAAGAATTACCATCACTGCATTTGTTTAAACTTTCACATGGCTGACACCCACATTCATGCCAAATATGCCTACAACAGGCAAACATTATGATGTTGCCAATCCAGCACAAGATTACCTAGGTTGGGTGCAAAAACGCAAGCATGAGACAGGCTGCTAAGTGGGGATGGGGAAACAAAAGATGGTAGGGGTCGGCTGGGCTGATAAAAACATGCATACCCACATACAGTCCCACTCATACACACAGTGAGAGACAGACACGCCTTGATACGTGTACATATATACAAACATGTACACTAGTGCAAATACTTTTAATATTTTTATAACATAGATGTCTTTGGTGCTGCCACAGAGCTTTAGCTAGGGACCCATGTCAAGTCAAGTCAGAGGCACTTGTATAGCTCAAAGCATATCACTCCGAAGAGTCTCATGCCGCTTGCAGCGACTCTGGTCAGACGGAAAGGAGGTTACTGTTCAAACAACCACGACTTCAAGCTCTACCGAAAACAACTATGGACAGGGATGGAGTGCAAGTAAATGGGCATTTTATTCCAGGAGGACGGCGCAAGATACGAGAAGGATCTGCCACCTTGTCTCGTTGTGTATACTCTGAACGGGGTGAGCAGTGACACCGCGCTGGACCTAAGTGTCCTCTGAGGCTTATACCAGTAAAGCTTTTTGGACCAATATTGTGGGCCTTTCCCATACATATGTTTATGCGTGAGACAGAGGACTTTAATGAGAATACGCTTTCTCACCGGCAGCCAGTGTAAGGCTTTCAGACATAGGGTGGAAGATGTTCTATGCGGAAGGTTCAGGATCATTCTAGCCGCGGTGTTCTGTAACATTTGCAGCTTATTTAATAAGTTTTCATTTATGGACAACAAAAGCGCATTACCATAGTCCATTCGATTTGTAATGAGTCCCTGAATCAATGGTTTTCTAGCCTCGGTGGGAATCCATTTGAAGACCTTCCGCATAGTGGGCATTATTCCAAAGCATGTGCTAACAATGTGGTTTGTTTGGGCGCTCATGGACAGTTGATTGTCCATGTAAAAACCCAGATTACGGACCACCTCTTTGGGGGCAGGAAAGGTGCCAAGATCGAATGGCCACCAATCAGGCGACCAGTGTTCAGAAGCTTTCCCAAAGAGCATAATTTCTGATTTGATACCGTTCAATTGGAGATGGTTACTTTTCATCCATCTATCAATGTGGGACATGCAGTTTTTGCCTTGGTTTCGATAGGGTCAGGACCCAGTGTAATTAGGATTGGAGTGTCGTCAGCATATGATATGACATCAAATCCATAATTTCTAATCACTGGAGCCAATGGAGTCAAGTAAAGATTGAAAAGTGTAGGACTCAGGATGGGACCCTGTGGCACTCCCATCGTAACCGATCTTGTGGAGGAAACGCAGACTACCGTCTGGACATTAGTTTTGCGGTCCGATAGATCGCTTTGGAACCATTTCAGGGCATTGCCTCTGACACCAATCTCCCAGAGTCGTCGTTCTAAAATACTATGGGAGATGGTGTCAAATGCAGCCGACAGGTCAAGAAGGACGAGAATAACTGATTGATGTTTGTCCAGGGCGCCCGTCTGATGTTGTCTGTGACCTCGACCAGTGCTGTCTAAGTGCTATGCGCAGCCCTGAACCCAGACTGTGAGGGGTCCAGAAGATTGTGACTCTCCAGATGGACAACGAGCTGTTGATTGATAAGGGATTCCAGCATTTTCCCTAGATAGGGAAGTAAATATATTGGACGCTAATTTGAAAGAAGTTTAGGGCCGGCCGTGGGCTTTTTCAAGATTGGTTTCACACGGGCGATCTTCCAACTCGAGGGAAAGACTGCCTCCGAAAGTGATTTATTAAATAGGTCCACAATGTTATCCACCAACGCAGGAGCAATAATTAAAAATAGCTTGGGAGAAACCAGGTCAGTGGGAGAGCCAGATTTTATCTTTTGCATGGCACTAGAGACTTGCTTAGTGTCACATTTGGTGAATTCGTCTAAGAAGGTGGGAAGGAGCAATGAGGGCACCAGGCTCGTCGGCTGGATGGGAACTGTTACTATGAAAAGACAATGATAGGTGAATAGTTAAAATCTTTTCTTCAAAAAAGTTAGAAAGGGAGTCTGCCCAGTGTTGAGAATCGGGTGTTGACAACGGATTTCTTGGGGTTGTGAATTCCTTCAGAATTTGGTATAATTCCTTGGTGGAACTTTCAGCCTTATTTATCCTGTCCATTAGAAACAATTTCTTTGCCATTTTAATTTCAGTCATATAGCTATGATGTATTTTTTTATAGATTGCGCGGTCAACCGAGTTTTTGCTCTTGCGCCATTTACGTTCTGCTATACGACATGTGGACTTTATGGTCCTTAGTTGGTCTGTGAACCATGGGGCAGTTCTAACCTTGGTCTTTACCTGTACAGAGGGAGCTATTCCATCCAGTGTGGTTAAAATTGCCCGTGTCAGGACTAATTGGATCAAGGGCGAAGTGCTCTAAGAAAAGGGGCAAGGTGACTTTACGCCACGGTCTGCGCAAAGAAGAGTCTGTTTTCAGGGGATTTTTTGTTAACCTGATTGGAATCGAGAATTTTAAGAGATAATGATCAGACCACAGTAATGGAACTGGAGATGTTACAGTAATCTCGGGATGGTTGGTAAAAAGAAGGTCAAGAGTGTGGCCGGCAATGTGTGTGGGTTCATGCACCAATTGGGCAAGGTCTAAAATATTCATATTAGAGATCAACTTCTCTGTGTCGGAATCAGATGGTACATCTACACGATAGTTAAAATCTCCGATTAAGAGAAAGTTGTCAGATGCCAGTATATGGGGAGCTAAAAGCTCCAATAGTTTATCTGAAAAGTCGCCTTTGGGTCCAGGGGGGCGATACATCAGGGCCCCCCTCCAGGATCCATTATGGCGGCCATTTATCTTAAAAAAACACATTTCTAGGTGGCTTTGAACATGGGGTTCTAAAAGGGTGATATCAAGATCATTTGCAGTGGCTATTATCAGGCCGCCTCCTTTAGTCTGTGTCCTATCTCCTCGAGTTATCTTGTATTGAGGGGGGAAAGCAATGTGTATGTCCGGAAGAGCATATTCATGTAACCAGGTCTCTGTAATGAAACAAATAACTGGGGCTTCTTGGGCTAACAGACTCCATATCTCGACAGGATGTTTAGGAATGGAGCGGGCATTGAGGTAGATGGCACTAAGTTGCCGGGACATCTTCCATTTTTAGTGCAGTGAGGTTCGGCTTCTGTGGGTCTCGATATGTACGGGATTCCTAGAACTTTAATAGAATCTACTGCATGAGCATCAATCGTGACAGAGTTAGGGGTATTTAGCTCTAGGAGTTCATTTCTGGAATATTTTAGGATAGTCATATTGCCTCAACAGTTCTAAGATTTTCTTCAGTATTTAGGGTGGAATAAAGATTACCGGTAGATCAAGGGTTCTGGCGTCTGGCAGAGGTCAGGCGCAGACGGGCTTGCCTTTGGTGCGCCTTGACGGGCATGCCATTGGCGCGCAGCTGCGCGCGTCTGCGCCCTTCCCTCGTTTAAATAGAAATGGAGAAAGCTACAATGCTGACCTGCAAGTTCCGGTAACCGGAATTATGAACTGCCGACCGACCCTCCGTTCAATCGGCACAAGCCGTGACGGAACGGGGTCTAGGCAGCTAGCTGAAAGGCCTGGTGAAATCAGGAGGCGAGTGCGACGCAAAAAGTGATTAAAATGATTAAAAATAACAATTTGTCACATATCAAAATAGAAAAACAATAATGAGGCAGTGCTATTACCAATGCGGTTGTAAAAGGAGCAGGGGCACAGATTGGACTCAGGCGCCGCTGCGCGCGTCCTCGCCCTTCCCTCGTTTAAATAGAAATGGAGAAAGCTACTGAGACAGTGCAGGATGGCTGCTTGTGTGCCCACTCTGGCTTTCAGTCTTCTGCACATCACTCCGCGGCAGACAAACAGAGCTGGCAGAGAAACATGGACCCAGTAGCAGTTGTACAGCTTGAAGTGCCACTGGAAAGAGCTGTTGCGCAAATGAGGTACATACACAAATTTACACTGTAAACTCTGAGGACATGACTCTTTTGTAGTTGCTGTGAGAATGAAATTCGTAAGTCCAGCACTAAAGATTCATGGAGTAATCACCAACAATAAATAACACACCCTATAGGAAAATTCTGGACAGGAGGTAATGTAAATAGGTTTTGGCTTGGCAAGATATTGGCATAACCAATGCTTCTTTGCTCCGACAACCAAATGTACACATCAAGAAGCACATGTGCGAACAGTGGAAAATCTTGGGATGGATTTTCTAATAAAGAAAACGCATTCCAAGATGGCCAATGATGAGCAGCATGTGTGTTGGGATGAATTCATGTGTTATTACACAAGTGGATAGCCATGTTAGAATGGTAAATTAAAATGAAAAAGAAAAAGTTAGAATTGGGTGGTCTCACAGCACTTTATAGTTAGCAAGCTTTCATACAAAATATATAAAGTTAGCACAGCCAGCGGGATGAGGCGTGCCTATTAGGCCTGTACATCAGCCTGTAACAAGAGCAACAACAAAAATATTGAATACCAGCTTTCCGGATCCGCCCCTGGTGCTGGCGCGAAGCGCCACTGAAGTGCATTGGAGAACCCCTGAGACGCCAACTCCTGTGTCGTTAGAAAAAGGCGGTGAAAAACAAAATGGCCAAAAACAGAGGGCCCTACTTTACATGATTAGGAATGCCGGGGGCTATGTAAACATCATATAGCTGATCTTTGGGACAAACTCGCAGACTCTTATAAAAGAACTTGATACATAGGCATAATAATAATATTCTGCCTATCCTAAAGGTGGAGGGTGGGTTGTTTCCCTGGCGTTGTGTTGCAACCAAAGGCTTGGTTGTCACGAGGTGGATAGAGGGAAGTCTTTGGACGCAAGTTGTGCATTACCAGCTGGCATTCATATGTAAGCTTACAGGTAAATGGAGGATGTTTACCGATTCTTCTGGAGTTTTATACTTCTGATTCTGCTTTTGGAGAAATCATTTCCTGCTAAACTTTCACCTGATCCACACTTCCGATATTTATTGCACATGCTCTAAACAAAGTTGTATTAATACTGGTCATGGAACCATGATGAAATTGCAAGCAATGTGGATGACCATGTCACATAAAACGCAATGAACAAAGTTTTTTTTTTTATTTATGTATTTTTTTTTTTTTTTTTTTTTTTTTTAAGCACAGCCTGTGAGATTGGGACCATGAAACAAAGCGGTGGGAGGAAAAAAAGTAATAAAAACACAGAGTGCTTAATAACAAATAATAAACTAGCATTGGGAAAGCCAACAGGTTTTGCCAATGCAAGATCTATTTGCTTTGTCAATGCTTTTTGCCATGTTGTATAGCAGCATTGCTTAAAGGTGTTTTTTTTAGTGCTCTCATGAGCTCAACACTCGGCACATCGTACAGCTTTTTTTCCCTTTACTTTCAGCCATGCAGCACAGCAGCTGTGCTGCTGTACAACATGGCTTGAAAAAAACATTGACAAATCCAAACAGCTCTCCGGTATGAAAAAGCTATTTGGCTTTGTTAATTGTTTCTGTGGTATGGCGGTAAGGGGGTGAGATGGGGCACAAAATGAAGAACAGCAAGAGAAGGATATGACAGACAACTTACAAGGGCGGGAGCTTGGGGCAAGACCACGGACCTCAGGAGGGAAGAAGCAACTGCGAAAGGAGGGGGGGGTGGGGTGGGGGGGGGGGGCGGACAGGAGGAAGAAAGAAAATTGTAGCATAGGGCACAAAACTGAGGGCAAGCAACACAAAGAGGCAGGGTAGGGAGATTGGGGCAAGACTACAGATGGCAATGAGAGGTGGACGGCCAGTAAACACATGCACTCTCCTAGAGTGCAACATGGAAAAAGAAAGTACCTGCAATAGGGTGTGGCCAATGGAAGGACACTGGCCACAGGAAGCGGTTAATGGTTCTTGCTCCGCGCCAGGGACTACACCAGAAGAAGGGAAAGCGGTGAGGCACTGACCACTGAGAAGCAAGGAAACAAGAGTGACATCGAAGCCAACCAATTGTAAGTAATGGGCAGGCTCTAAACCAGTTACAGCCTTTTTTTGTTTGTTTACAAGAGATTTCGCAACACAGCACAAGCACTGTCTCAGGCAAAATCTAAGTAATGGCAAGGAAGGATACAAACCATTCAATCAGAACATTGCAAGATCAAACTGCTCCTGGTCGGGACAAAGACAAAAATAAGTAGGAAAGTCATTAAACAAAAAGCAGAGAGAAAACAAAACCATCAAATAATATGCAAGAAGATAACGCAAAGCCCATTCCAAGTATAGGTCAGTTATTAGATTCAACAAAACAAGTGTGCCTAAAAACAGCTACAGGTGTCTGCTGCAGAGACACAAAAAAAACTGAGTAGGAAGAAAAACCATCAGAATCGTGGTGCCCCATTTAATGGAATAGTCTGGACAACTCTTCATATGTCAGTTAAACAGGAAATTTGGAGTAATCAAAACGCTTTTTTTTCCCCATTTAATTCTTGTTTTAAAATTGCTATTTTTTCTTTCTTCAAATTTGCCAACGAAAGGCAACCACATTAGCAAAAGGTGGGATAATATATATAGATACGAAGTTTTGAACAGCAAACCATTGTGAATACTCAAGCAATAGACATACCTCTGTTTGACCTTTATGGACATCCATCACAAAGACTCTGTTTGCTATGTAAAAAAAACAGTGCGAGGGAGGGTGAGAAACAAAACAGAGCAGACGGAGGGTTGATTTAAAAAAAAATAACAGGTTGTTTAAAAACAACGGAAGGCTTGTGGAGGGTTTAAAAAAACAGAGCAGGAGGCGGTGGGGGTAGGTTAAAAACAAAGGAAGAGAGCAGGGGAGGTGGCTTAAACAGGACACAGCCCCATGAAAACGCTTGCCAAACATTTGCAGTTGAAACCAAGCGTTCGCATGGTGTTGTGGGAACCCATAAATCAGTTGGAGCATCATTATACGTGAAAGAATCGCGAATTGGGATCCTCGTTTACTTAATTTGGGGAATGTTGTTTTATCCAGCCATAAGAGTACAGCTTGTATTGAGTCTGCCAGAACAGAGTTCTGCCCCTGCTGACTTCGTCGGAAGGTTCCTGGAATGGTACCACATTTAAGCGACTTTGTGAGGTTCTGAAGAAATAGTTTTTTATAATTGCAGGAGCTGTTTTTTTTATTGTGTTCAAGCTATATGTGGGAATCACTGAACTCAACAGTCGATGGGCACGATTGGATGTACTTAAGCAAAATTGATTGAGCGAGTGGCAACATTTGAAAAGGGGCGATTTGCATACTTTTAAGAACTTGGTTGGTGCAGTGCACTCGGAACAATGCATGTGGATAAATGCAATACAGGATGGTTTGTTTGCCAGTCATTGATATGGCAGAGAAGGTACTCCCATAGAGGACTCCATGTGTCCATGGTGGAAGGCACTGTGAGGAAGAAAGTTTGATCCCAGTAAAACAGGGAAAATCTGTTTTAAAAGACTTATTTGTTAATCCAAACATCATAGATTTTTAATACAAGAATTGTAACTAAAATATAAATTGTCCTGAAGATGGTGGTCTTTATAACTGTATCCACTGAAACACGGAAATGAGGCCTATCCCCTGCCACATTGGAGTTTAGAAAACCTCAAATGATTATATGTGGATCTTATATCTGAAGTTTGGGAATGCTAAAAGAAATAGCATCAATGTTTTAAATTGTCAGATCTTACTTGGAGCTTTTGTATGTATGTTGCGAAAATGTATGTGTATATTTTGTTTTATTATGTGTTGGCAATCCGTAGATGCAATAAAGGATATATATTTTTGTATACTTGATTATGGTATAACATTACAGGGGTGGGGGAATCATATCGACCGAATCATGTTGTTTTTATTCGTGGGCAAGAAGATTTAATGTCTATTTTGTCCGACGGACATGTAGACATTAAATCACGTAAAGAAAATAGGCTGTGGGCACTCTGGAGCACACAGCCAATCATACAAGCTTGCAGAGAGCCTTTGGAGGCCTCCGATTGGCTAGCAGCCCATGACTTCACTGGGCTCTAGCCAGTGATTGGCTGGGGAGTGAATCATCACTCAGTCTCAGCAATCAGTCGAACTTCGGGACCGCTGCGAGCGAGGCAATTACATTTCTGAGGTAAAATTAAGCACTGCCATAGCGCCCGCCACCACTGCTAGTGTTATTTTGCCCAGCGTGCATACAAATTTCACTTAAATATTGTAATAGAACTAGTCTGCCTGCTGACGGACCGTCTCTAATGTGGCGTCATTGTGACTGCAGAAAGTACGGGCTCTCATCGCTGCTATTGCTGACTGCGCACGTTTCTATTGGTATACAGAGTGGATTAAAACTCCCTTTCATACCAGATGTCTGACACAGATCGGGCAAATTCTCTCACAAATGGACGATATCTATCCCATTTGTGTGAGAAAATGCTCAATTGGCCAGTGCCTATTTTTCGGGCTTAATTTAGCCCGTTGTGCGCATTTCTTTTAAGCTGCAGCGGCGCCTCAGCGTCGTCGCTGCAGTTTATCTTTCATAATTGTAAAAGGACACAACTGTTCCCTTGACATTGCGGACAACATGGGCACTGCACATATCAAGGTGCATCATATTAGTGCCTTGACTTCATCTGCGGGGGTTAAAAATACATTTGATTTTCGAAAGCGAAAGTAGTTCTGATGCTGAAGGTTTTACGAAATGCTCATTGTGACCGGGATTAGAAATAAGTATTTCTGCTGAAGAACGCTCCGTCCATCGCAAAAGGTCACAAAAGGCTCTCCAATTCCACCACCAAGGAGGCATCTATGGTGCTTGTGTTTTGGCTGGGTAATTAATCAGCTTAATGTTCCGGCGCTAAAGTGTGGCAGCGCTGTACTGGGGAGAAGATAGAGGCGCGCATACAGTAGCAGATTAAAAACCTCCGACGGAGAAGGTGGAGGCGCGAGGAAAGGAAAGCGCATGCAGTGACATCAAGCGTGATCTACATTGGCATAATAAAGTTAACTGCAGGCATGTGCTTATTTGGTACGGAAGGGCGCTGCCTAACTAAGTGTAAGGAGCAACTGTCACAGTGAGCCACACATTGTTTTACTTTAATTTTGCAACTTCAGCCGCGCCACGCTTAAACTAGCAGGGAATGCCTAAGGCGGGTCACAGGGAGGCACCTGATGTACCTCGAGTCTAGCAGAAACCTTGATTTTCATTCTTAAGACTACAATGATCGCCTTAAAATTGTATCGGCGTCTGCCAGAATAATGTCCCCTCTGCAGGCTCTGCATATGTTCACATATCATTTGATATTTCTCGTGCAGCTGCCAATAGTGCTACAGTGAGAGATAAATTAACGTGTCCTTGTAGTAATGTAACTGGCGCTCATCTAAAGCGCTCCAATATGTTCAGGTTGAGTTTGCGCTATTAAACTGCAAAACAAATGTGATTCTTTTATTAGAAATACACTCTCAGTGACAGTCTCACTCTCAAGGTCATATGCAAGCGTAGACAAGTCTTAAAATAACTCAGGCTAGAATATGGAAACAAGTGAAATCGGGAGGTGGTGAGGAAGATATGAAAGGTACTACCATTAAAGAAGAAGAGAAAATGCTGATTTCACTTGGCAGGAGTTAAATTCTGGTGGTGTGTTCATTTGGTATGTGCTAGTTTGTACAAATAGATATGCAGAGCTCTGCCAATGAAAACAACTAAATCACTCTTGACTGTGCTTGTGTGAAACAGGGGGGGGGGGGGGCGGGCCTCCATGAATAGCTCTGCAATGCACTTCAGTTTTGCCTCAAATAGCTGCAAATGCACGTTCACGTTATATTATTTAATCATAGTGCAGGTTTCTTTTGGTCATTGTACCTCTACAGTCTTACTTGAATCTTATGTTTGTGATGACTGTCCGTTATTTGTGATATGTCTGCATGCTCTGGGATAGTCCAGTATTCTAGATAGGTGTGGCTGTTGGCGACAGATGTTCATTTTTAGTGATGATGATTTTTTTTTAAGCAGTGAGTTAAGTAAGTACTGGTTATTTAGTTGTGAAATTGTGCAACATCCCGTTTGAGTGCAGAGTTTATTTATACTAGTTTGTTATCTGCTATTTGTGATGTTGCAGAATTCTTGACGGTCCGGAACTATTTAGATAGGTTTTGTGAAAAAGAACCTGGCTTGATAAATTTAAAAAATTGCTTCCATGGTTAAATTGTGTGATCTTAGGCAAATATTTTATTTCACCAAAGCTAACATTTTCTTCATAATTAAGACTCCCTGCTTTCAGTTTTTTACAGATAAATACAGACCGAAAACAATTTATTTTCTTATCTGTATTTATTTTTAAATGTGAATAAAAACGGAAATTGGGTGCTTTTGGAGGGATTCTAAATGCACTCACTTTTTCATTATTGCCAGGCCAATAACTGGGTGGATTGATAGGTCAGGGGGTTAAAAGGAATTTTAGCAAAGCGGCTTAAACAGCAGTAGATATGCACAAGGCTGATACTGAAATGTGCCATATTTTCACATAAGTGCATTGATTTATCTTCTGCATGTGTTCATATCACTGAAACCTGGCAGGCATTAAAGCGTGACTGCATATTTATTGGTTTAAGAAATGAGGAAATATACCAGTTTCAGCTTTGTTTTTTTTCACAAAACTCATAATAAATATGGATAAATACAGATAAAGTTGACAAAAAATAAATATGGATATATACAGATGGAAATGTCCCAAAAATAAAAACCATATCATAACTGTTAAAGTATTGCTAATATGAGTCTTACAGCATCCTGCCATGCAAGATAATTTATTGTTGTATTTATATATGTTTGGATAAAAGGGATAATATCGCTTGTCAAGTTTTTCTTAAGCATTAGAATTGCACAGCATTTAAATGGTTTACTGATTTTAATAAAACAAAAATATATTAATGTTTCTCGGTCAGACGGAGCCCTTATGTTTGATGTGGGACGGGAGTAGGTGGGACAAGTGGATTTTCCAGGACATGTAGATCTCAGTTGCATTTTGTCCCTTGGACAAGTAGATTATTTGGAAAATTCCACACCCCTGAACATGTTTTTGCACAAGCTAAATGGGGGAGGTCTTTGTTTATACAGCATGATGGGAAAGCAGGGCCCTTTTGATTGTCTCCTGCCAATGGTGGTGCAAATTGCTTCTCAGCTGCCTTTTGTTTATCTGACTACTGCTATTTTACATCCTATTAGATTGTGTCCATTTGAAACTGCCCTGTATTAGATGTATTCATACTTTTTTCCTTTTCTTCTTTCAAATTATTTTTCCATCTTTTTTTGTTCTTTGCTTTCTTTCTTGCATTTGTTCTTTCACTCTCTTTCCTTCATTCTTTCATTTTGTAAATTCCTTAGGTCTCGCCTTCTTTCTTGCATTCTTTTTTCCTTTATCTTGCCTTCATTCTTTCCTTTTTTTTGCTTTTTGTCTTCCTCATGTTTTCGCTTTTTCTTACCATTATTCCATCTTTGCCTTCTTTCTTCTTTGCCTTCTGTCCTTTTTTCTTTCCGTCTTTCTGGACTTTTTCCCTTCGTGCCTTCTTTCTCAAAGGCAAGAGTCTAACAGCCAATGCCAGAATTCTATGGCAGGAGCGGAGGCTTCTGATTAGGCTTTCTACTTGCTCCATTTTATTACTCCAGCAGCTTTTTGAACAACACATCATTCATTATTTGAACTACGTTTCCCATGAACACAGGGCAAAGGTGAAAACTAAAAATGTCCAACATCATCATCCAATCACGAGTCAGGTTGCCTCATATCCTCCCCTGCGGACGCTCTATCCTCCTCTTTCTTCGCTGCTCCAGCAACATTCAGATGAGTGTTTCTTACTTTTCTTATGTTTTAATGATTTATCGGTGATTGTGCCGTTTATCGAATTTGTATGCCTTGGTCTCACTATCTGGTGAAGCTTGTCATTGGTAAGTGCCCGCTTTCACTGTGAGTCACCGCGGGAGCGTCTCATCGCTCCTTTCGCGGTGCCGATTTCCTCAGGCGCTGCGTGTGATGCGGCCTCCCGCCGCTAGGGGACCGCGTGCCTGAGCACTCTCGCTCCATTACCCCCCTCCCCCCCCACAGGTGCCCGCGAGTAGTCTAGTTCCGCTCCAGGGACATTGGCGATTTAGACAGACTAGTGCGCCGCAGGGACGATACGTTTGCTTGCTTAAGAGCGCTTGGGCTGAGTTTGTTGACAGAGCCCCTGCCTGGAGCCTGAACACACGCGCTGCATGTAGGACCCAATATTAATTACATTTGAACACACGCGCTGTGTGTAAGTTGATTGTACTGCTATCAGGACCGGCCAAGGCAGGCTGCAAGGTTTTTTCCCTCAGAATATAGAGGATGATTGGTCCTGGTTCTTCAAGTATTCCCATTCTGTGGGGGTTGAGTGTTCAGGGTACTTCCCTCTGTTTTATCCCCTGTTTGTATTCGCAGTTTATCAAACACTTCATGATGGAGTATGAGGAGTATTATGTGGAGGAGGAGGAAGTGATGTACTTACCTGTTGATGACCATTTTTGCCATGTTATGGATTCATCTATATTTAAAGCGGTACCTCAGGTGGTTGCGCCACTGGAGAAGAGGATAGACCTGATTCAGGCTCAATGTCAACCCCTCTCACAGAGGGAAGGTCTCTTGGGTTCCTCAGACCCCTTACCTGCAGGCCAACCTGCCGCTTATGTCATTATGCCCAAACGGAAGAGTTCGGGGGCTGCCGGAGTGGATCTGGACGCGTTTTCGCGCCTTAAGAAAGCTTTTCTGGAAACCAAGACACCTGTAGTCCCTAGTAATCCGGAGGAAAGTCCGGCTGGCCCTTCTGCGGTTCCTGATGATGGGTCTACACTGGATCCGGTTAACTCCCCTCAGTCTTCTGATGGGGAGGGGGAACCGGATCGCCCATGGCGCCTCTCGCATCCTGATGAGTCCACACCTTCAGAGCTCAGTGCAGACATGCTCAACCTCGACGAACTCTTACATCCGCGATCGTCGCAATGGGCTCCGGCCCCCAAGGTTGTGGCCTACATGGCGGCCAGACTACGTAAACCCCTGGATCAGGAGGTGCGGTGTGCGTGCGGAGTGCCCGCGTCCTACCCTGGAGTGCAAGGTCGCGGTTACCCCGAAAATAGATGCTAAAATGACCACCTATTTGTCAAAATTTCAAAAGGATCCCAAAAAAGGGATCGATCGCTCGTGGAGAGCGTGCCAAGATAAGCTCTTGGACACGGCGGGGCCTTTGGCAAAAATCTTAGACATGGCTGAGGACGCCAAAGCCTCCGGTACCTCAATTTCCCCAGATACACTCTCCGGATGGGCGCAGAGCGATAATATTCCTGGGGAATGCGAATGTGGCCATCCCTACGGAGCGCCGCAGATCCATTCTCATTAAAATTGACCCCAAGTTAGGGGAATTGGCCACTTCTGAGGCAGGACCGGTTGTGGAGGATAATCTATTTGGAGATCCCTTTGTCAAGGTACTTGGCAAGTTTGTCAACACTTTTAATTCCTTTGACAAAGCCCAGTCGTCCATCAAGCGCATTTTTTCCCCCGTGTGTTTTTGGCGCAGCCGGTCGTGGCAGGGGGCGCTCGACCGGCCGACCCTATAATAGAGCCTCCTTCAGACAAGGCGAGTCCCACAGAGGGCAGTATCAAGATCCTGACAAGTTCGGGAACTTCTACCCGACTAGGAGTTTTCCCGTCGCTGAGGTGGCAGAGGCGACGGAGGTCACAACTATCAGAAAGGTGAGAATTC
The DNA here is from genome assembly GCF_964204655.1 of Triturus cristatus. Taxonomy (NCBI): domain Eukaryota; kingdom Metazoa; phylum Chordata; class Amphibia; order Caudata; family Salamandridae; genus Triturus; species Triturus cristatus. The sequence continues at coordinate 1,126,781,646 of NC_140585.1, read as the reverse complement.
AACCTGCAAAGGGTGTGCGGTTGGGGGGCAGACTCCAGTATTTTCTTCCCAGATGGTCTTTACTTACCTCCGATGCTTGGGTCTTGCAAACCGTAAAAGGGTTTCAAATCGAGTACTCCGATGCCCCTATTCAGTCCCTCCGACCCAGACCTATAGCCTTTACTCCGGATCAGAGAGTGTTGATAGACAACGAGATATCGGACCTACTAACGAAAGGTGCGATTGTTCCCTCCACTCTACACCCCGGGGGTTTCTCTGCAACATTTTCTTAGTGGAGAAACGGGACAGGGGCTATCGCCCAGTCATAAATCTCAAAGAATTCAACGGGAGGCTCACTTACCAACATTTCAAGATGGAGGGCATCCATCTCCTACGGGATTTGCTACAAGAACGGGACTGGATGGTCGTCTGGATCTGAAGGATGCGTACCTTACGATCCCAATTTTTGCGCCTCACAGGCGGTTTCTTCAGTTCCAGTGGGGCTCACAGATCTTCGAATTCACCTCCCTCCCTTTTGGACTGTCTTCCGCTCCGTGGTGTTTCACCAAGTTGATGAAGCCGGTGGTGGAGCGTCTCCGTTCGGAGGGCATCCGATTAATAATTTATCTGGACGACATACTCATTAGGAGTCAATGTCCACGAAGACTGGTCTCTCACTTAAGCCAAGCAGTGTCCCTCTTGGAGTCCCTGGGGTTCGTTATCAACGAGGGAAAGTCGGATCTTTTTCCTTCCCAGAGGATGCAATTTCTGGGATTCATGATACTCGGTGGCGGCCACCTTGTCCCTGCAATCCCGGAAGCTGTCCAAGATCAGACACGAACTGAGGCGCACTCTGGCGAGGCCCACAATTCTGCTTCGACACCTGGCCAGAGTGGTGGGCCTTCTTTCATCGTCAATTCAGGCGATATTTCCGGGCCCTTTGCACTACAGGGCCCTTCAGCGTCTCAAAACCTTCCACTTGCGCAAAGGTCTCACCTACTCGCAGGCAGTGGTTCTCACGGAGGAAGCAAGGATGGAGTTGCAATGGTGGGTCGAGCATATGGAGGCTTGGAACGGCAGGGCGATTTTTGGTTCCAAGCCGGATCTTGTAATCGAATCCGATGCCAGTGGCTCGGGTTGGGGCGCTCGCTGCGGCGAGGTTTCTACAGGCGGAAGATGGTCCTCGTCAGAAAAAGCCCTCCACATCAACTGTTTGGAGTTGATGGCGGGTTCGTTTGCAGTAAAGTGCTGGACGAAGGGCAGGATTCAGGCTTGTGTTCTACTCAAGATGGACAATGTAGCAGCGGTGCGCTACATCAACCATCTAGGGGGGACTCGATCGAAAGCATTGTCCAACCTCGCCCGCGATCTCTGGGAGTTTTGTCTGGCCAATCAGATTTCCCTATCGGCGGAGCATCTTCCAGGATCGTCCAATCAGGTGGCGGACTGGTGCTCTCGTCACTGGAAGGACACCAGCCTATGGCAACTGCATCCCAGTGTTTTCAGAGAAATCCAGACTCGATGGGGTCCGTTCTCGGTGGATCTCTTCGCGTCTCGGTTGGACACGCAGCTGCCGAGGTACTACAGTTGGCGGCCGGATCCGCACGCAGTGGCGGTAGATGCGTTTCTTCAGGATTGAAGCAGGGAGCGGGGATATGCATTTCCCCCCTTTGCGATGATCATGAGATTATCCACCCAGGTGAGGAGAGAGCAGGCGGACCTAGTACGGATTTCCTCGATATGGAGATCGCAAGCCTGGTTTCCGGTTCTGATGGAACTTTCCTGGGATTTTCCAATCCCTCTACCCCAGTCCACATCTTCTCAGAGATCCTCAAGAGAAACCCCACCACCTTCTGACCACGGGCAGTCTACGTCTGATGGCCTGGCGGGTTACAGGCAACGTTGGAAAGTCCCAGGCCTTTCACAGCACACTGCCATGTTGCTCGCAAAATCCTGGGCTGACAGCACCAATAAGAGATACCGTTCAGCCTGGTCTCGATGGAGTGGTTGGTGTATGCAACAACAGGTGGATCCAGTGGGGGGGGGGGGGGATGTTGTCCACATCCTTAACTTTCTAGCCTCCCTGGCAAGAGAGGGATTGGCCTATCGGTCAGTTAACACCTTTCGCTCAGCAATTTCAGCGGGCCATGTTCCATTGGACAATCGCCCGGTAGGGGAACATCCTTTAGTCTGCAAATTGTTAAGGGGTATTAGACTGTCAACTCCCCCGGAGCCACGCTACTCAGTATTATGGGATGTGAACAAAGTTTTACTCCCGTTTCGTTCGTAGCCTTTTAACAAGTATTTATCGCGCAAACAGATGTCAGCCAAGCTAGCCATGTTGCTGTGTTTGATTTCTTGTCGAAGAGTTTCGGATGTACGAGCTCTAGATCTCTTAGGTCGGGTTTTTACTCCGGGAGTAACCTTTAACATTTCCAGACGTACAAAGTGCAATTCGCGATCGGTGTCCTATCCTGCATTTCCAGACGATCCCAAACTGTGTGTGGTTCGAGCTCTCAAAGCCTATGAGGTGGCAACGATGGATGTACGCCCTCAGGGTGTCAACCAATTGTTTATTGCTCTTACAAAACCACACGGGCGGTGTCGTCCCCTACTATCGCATAATGGGTGCGCTGGGTTATGCAGGAAGCTCAGATTACACCTTCAAAAGGTTCTACTTTAAACCTGTGGTGTCCCTGGGTTCTTTAGTAGTGGATAAGCTTTAAACTAGCCTAATCAGAAGCCTCCGCTCCAGCCATAGAATGCAAAATATCCTAGCTAACGTACAGGAAAGTTTCAATTCTATTAAGGAGGGGTAGGCGAGGATTAGCCCACCCGATTTTCAATCTAGCCCTCCCAGAAATCTACGTTCAGATGGGGAGTAAACTCTTTCTGAAAGAAAAAAAAAGTTTTTGCTACAGACTTTGTTAATGGTAACGTTATTGGTTCAGTACTGTGGCCTGATGAAATACTATGTAAGATTGTCTTGGGAGGTAACTTTCCTGCGCTTAATTAGTCTCTTCTTCCGTAGGTTCGGATTCTGGTAAGCAGGAGTGAGTGGAAGACTGCCATGAAAGAGTCGCAGGAAGAAAGAGGAGGATAGAGCGCCCGCAGGGGAGGATATGAGGCAACCTGACTCGTGATTGGATGATGATGTTGGACCTTTTTAGTTTTCACCTTTTCCCCTGTGTTCATGGGAACCGTAGTTCAAATAATGAATGAAGTGTTGTTAAAAAAGCTGCTGGAGTAATAAAATGGAGAAAGTAGAAAGCCTAATCCTCACCTCCGCCGCCTTAATAGAATTGAAACTTTCCTGTAAGTTAGCTAGGAAATTTGGCATTATTGGCTTTTTAAGATCTTTGTTAGCCAAGGCTTTTTGTGCTTACTAAAATTATGCCTATATCATAGTGACTCATAATGGTTTTAAGACGTTCATCCATTGGTCTGTGGTTTTGTCACTCACATTTCTCAAGAGTCCGCCCACTACAGCAATTGACTGACTTCATGACAAGTTACAGCATGCTGCCCTTTCACATAACATCCACACACAAAGTAGTTCCCTTCAATTCGGGAGTACCAAAGAACTTTTTTGTCTTCAGCCATGGTTTCATTTTACTTTGATTAGGGCCTGGCAGCTTAACGAAAAATAAAGTTTAGCAAAAAACATTGCAAAATAAAACAAAAACACAAATTGCCGAAAGATTGGCAGTCAACGCCAGACCTATTGGCTTTCCCAGTGCTTATTATTTACATGAGATTTTGCAAGCGTTGTGTAGGCAAAACCTAAAAATGTGCCCTGGTCTTTGTGGCAAGTCCCTGAATTGCACATAGGTGGAGACTGCCAGTAGCGCCGGGTCAAGCATCTTAGATCACACATGAAAAGTGACTAACATATTTCTTCAATTTGCAGGGACAGTCGACAATGGCACGAAGTGCAAACTAGCTGCTCCTCCGAGGGCCAACGCAAATGGTTGCACTGCCAAGGGAGCAATTCCCCTACACGGGTTATCCAATAGGATAGCCAGTGAGAATAATATTTGCTAACAACAATTCCTAATGCAGTACAATCTGTTATACAGTCGACCAAAGACACAAAACAATGCTTGATTTTAGAACCCAAATACAATGAAAAGCTTTCAGATTTGCCCAAAAAGACATCAGTTATGCTGAAGTTATTCCCTCTTTAAAAACTACTCCGCTCAAGAGAAAAACCTGAATGCTGCGTCACATGATCTATGTAGCATCATCAGAATTATAAATAAAGCTTATAATCAACAATAATAAGAATACTAATGAAAGAGAAATAAATATACTGTAGTCCTTTGTCATTTGGGAAAATCTTGGTCTGAATGGATCCCTGTGCCAAATGGGATACCACAAACACTCTTTGAACATACCACTTCAAGCTGGGCAATCTTTTTGGCGGCGATGTTCAACTTTATTTTGGCAAAAGAAGTCACCCCATGAAGTTGGAAAGGTTCGATACTCCACCCCATCTTTAAGGGAGGTGCTGCATCCTCACCAAGCAACTATCGCTCAATTGTACTTTTGGGCGCAGATCTTAAATACTTCTCTACACTGCTACTCCATGACCTGGAAGCATGGGCATCAGACACTAGCAGACTCCCATTCAACCAAGCTGGATTTACAAAGAGGCAAGGCACCTTACCAAACCTTTTGGCAGTGGACCTGATCCTCAGTAGAGCCAAGGTCATAGGCACCCCTCTTTATTTGTGCTTCCTTGATTTAAATGCAGCGTTTGACGGTGTCCCGTGCGGCAGGTTATGGACAAAACTCCAACAGTGGGAAATCCCGCCCAACATCTTGAGAGCCATTCGGCTGCTATAATCAGACAAGTGGGTTAAGATAAAGATTGGGGATGGTACCCACTTGTTAAGAGAAGTGAAAACATCAAGCGGACTAAAACAAGGTTGGGTTTTAGCACCTCTTTTCTTTAATCTATATATTGCAGACCTCTCCGTGGAATTAGATGTCCCGATATCTCACGCCGGAGCCTTGGTGGCCAACCACTGTCAAATATTCTGTGCGCAGACAACATGCTTCTGCTTAGTAACACCAGACTAGGCCTGCAGGGATCACTGAACTGCCTTGGATCATGTTCAGAGGACAATGAGCAGGAAATAAATCGTAAAAAGAGTCATCTCACTTAGTCGCCGCATCTTAAATCAACGCAAAAGATACCTTAGAGGAGACATAATTGATGAAACACCTGCATATGTGTATTTGGGAGTCAAGAGAGATGCAAGGGCAACATATGGACCCCAAAGAAAGGCTTTTAAGGGAAAAGCGCAGCCACTCTACAATGCTAGCAATGCCCCAGAATGGATCTTATCTCAAAACATAGGTAGCAGTTATAAAGGCTAAAATGTTACCGTCCCACTCATATGGATCAGAAATAATGATAGGCGCACAGGATAGCCTCTTTGACAAAACAGTGATAAGATCTTAGAAACAAGCCTTCCGGCTAACGAGATCGGCATCGCCCGCACAAGTCAGGCTGGAGTTCTCACTGACAAAGCAGTCACTTGCCAGGTCTGCAGTGTTTGTTAAATATTGCCACAAACTGCAGGGTACACTGGCTAATCTAGTCTGACATCAACCTCCAAAGGGAAATGGTGAATATAAAATAATACCTAAAAAAAAAGCATTGAAATGCTCGAGCGGGGCGACCTATGGAACCTTAATATATCTGGCTGTGCTTTCAGAAGAGCAGTGAATTAATCCATTAAAAAGCAAAGTTGGATGGACGATAAAGACAAGGTGCCCAAAAAGCGTTTCCCCTCCTAGAGGCCACTAACCCCTTGAAGATTAAACCGAGATTATTGGCATTGTGATTCGGTGATGTTCAAACCTTAGTCTTTTTCCCAAAGTAGACAGAAGATGACCAAAGCGGAGACCAGAAATGCCGCCTATGTCATCAAACAGGCTAAACATTGCAGCATGTCATCTGTATCTGCCCTGCTCTGGTCCTACAGCGAAGAAGCCTGCTAAAAAAAATAATTCAATGCACTAGGGATCAGGTCCTGTGGTTAAGCTCTAATTGCGTCATTAGATCCAGGGCACACAATGCTTAACATTTGATTGGTACAGTTCTTGGACATTTTTAAATCACTAGCCAAAGAAGTTCTATGCACTCGGGGGGGGGGGGGGTTTGGAGGTCAAGATGGACAGGGAAGGCCCATGATAAGAACTTTTGAAATCCACTTACACTATGGCAGGTTAATAGGGACTATGTAACTTTGTTGTTTGCGTATCCCGCCAAGTTGGGAATCAGCCCGACAATTCCCCAAATGTTCTTATGATCAAATATTAGCATTTCTGCACGTTTTACATACATTTGCACACTGTATAGGTCTCCGTCAGCCTTACATATCAAATATTACCATTTCGTTTACTTTCTGCGTAGTTCTGCACATTGTATAGGACCCTGCATTTCTGTATTAGTGCGAGCCAGTATAGGATGCCAGACAGAATTAGGGCTATTCGGCCTGCCTTCTGGCCACTGACCAAATAAGAAAGAAGATCTACACAGTTGCACACTATCTTGAACATGTTGGCAACATTTGAACCAGCCAAATTGCTCTTTCTGTGTAATTTTGAACATCGTATAGGCCCCTGCCATTTCTGTATTAATGCAGTCCGTTATGGGATGCCAGATAGAACTAGGGATATTCACCTTGCCTGCTTACCAGTGACCGAATAAGAAAAAAGATCTGCACAGTTGCACTTTGCGCACTGTTTCACACATACAGGCAACATTAGAGCTAGCCAAATTGAATTTGTGTATCTTGACTGCATGTGATTGATTAGTCTTTTTATCTTATGTATTGTGCCTTGGATTTTAATTTTTTATTAGGTTTATGGTTTTTATTGACTAATAACACAAATATTTACTATTACATCAGGTTTTCGAGTAACACCGTATCTCCACATGCTAAAAAAATATATATTGTGTAATAGAAGTCTGAAAATGATGCAGCTATAAATTAAAACCACATTCCTAAAAACCATGGACACAAAAAAAGCCTTATGGTTGTGTATTTATTTTCCATAACTCCATCCTTTTTCCAGCTAAATAATTTTGGAGCATTGCCTTGATAGTAGGGCAAACCATTACCAAGTATAAATCAGGATGTGGGCCAGGTGAATAAATAAATAAATAGCGCCAGGAAGGCGACAAAAAAAATCCTCTAAAAACTTCAACAAATTTAGCTTTGCCTTCACAGCGTAGGCAAGTTTGAGATTTGCTAATTGCATTTGAAAATAAGCATTGGTGTAACCGAAAGGTCTCACCTATACAAGAGAGATTGGCTCTGCCAATGTGATTTAGCCATGTTTTACACCTGCGTGGCTGCTGTTCAGCATGGCTAAATGTTAGTGGCGTAGATGTAGAGTAAAGTGATGTAGAGTGTAGAGGCATGGATTCAGGGGCATACAATGCCACGTCGTAGAATGCAGTGGCATAGATTGGAGTGGTTCATAGTAGAGTGAAGTGGTGCAGCGTGTAGTTGTGCAGAGTAGCGTAGAGCAGCAGTGGCACAAAGTGGTGTGATGTGGAGTGCAGTGGCGTAGAGAGCAGAGTGGAGTAACGTAGAGCTCAATGGCAGAGAGTGCAGTGCTGCAGAGTAGTGTCGTAGAATGCAGTGGTGTAGAGTTCACTGGCATAGAGTACAGTGGTGCAGAGTAGAGTGCAGTGACAGAGTGGAGGGAGTAGAATGCAGTGGCACAGAGTAAGCTGCTTCAGAGTAGAGTGAAGCTGCGTATAGTGGAGTGGTGCAGGGTAGAGTGCAGTGGTGTAGAGTGTAATGGGGTAAAGGGGTGTTGAGTGCAGTGGCAGAGTGCAGTGGTGCAGAGTAGAGTTGCGTACAGTGCACTGGCGTAGAGTGCAGGGCTGTCAAGTAGGCTTCGATCTAAAAAGAAGGGTCTTAGAGGTGAGTGTTGCTTAGTAAATTGCATTGGCGCAGAGTGCAGTGGCGTGGAGTGGCATAGAGTGGAGCTGTGCAGAGTAGATTGGAATAACCTAGACTGGAGTGGCAAAGAGTGCAGTAGAGTCGAGTGGAGTGGTGCAGAGTGGAGGGGTGCAGAGTAGAGTGCAGTGCCGTGGTGCAGTGTAAATTTGAGTGGCGTGGAGTGTGCATGGTGTTGTAGCACACCGCCATTACAAGCAACACATTTTCCCTTGAAATGACCATGACATTTGCACAGACATACAGTTTTACTAATAAAACTATACACCGGACAAACGATAACGTGTGGAAATGGCATCACCTACTTTATTGATTTGACCATATTAAAGTATTTGTTTCCAACCCAGTTCAGAATTAACAAAAATGTGCTGCATTTGTGGATTCATAATAGAGATATATTCAGACATATTTGCACAGTTCATGCAAACGTTGTCTGCTATAGAACAAAAGTGTTGCTACTGCCAGTGTCCGGCAAGATTGTCGCATAAATCCTCAATCTGAAGTCCATGAAAGGAAAGTAAACACCAAGCTCCCAAAGAAGACAGAGCCTGACATTTAACCTCTGCCTTTGAATGCAGAGCAAATGTACAAAGATAAGAACAAGATTTAAAGGCCTATTTACAGAAAGGAGCACTTGTAGAACAATACAAGGGGAGTTGGTGTGAAAAAAGCTTTGCTCTTTGGGAGGGATGAACACACCTTGGACAGCCTAAAACAAATAAAGGTAGTAAATAAAAAAGGCAGGAAATGTGAGTTCCAAACCACAAAGCCAAGGGTAAGCAACGGGCAGAACACATTCCCAGGAAAGCTTTCTGAATGTCCCCAGGATGTCGTTAGCAAACCAGACAGCTGCACTGTCTGGTAGACATCGACCTAATGACCTCCCGCATTACAGAGGAACTTTGCAAGACGGTAAACAAAGCACGATCTCGGGTGGGAAATACCTCCTGGTAACTTATCCAGTGGTTTAACCCCTTGGGTGCCAGGCCTTTTCCCCTCCTGTGCCTGGCGCTTCCCTAGTGGGTGGGTGTCATGACGAGATAGTCTCGTCATGGGCACAGCGCGACTGTGCTCCATGACGAGACCATCTCGTCATGGGCACAGAAGAGGTTAAAGTCATCTTCAAACTTAATGCCACTAATACTGTCCAGATATGCTGGGCCGGCTTCAAAGCATTTCAACACATGGAAAACTCACTTGAGAGGTCCCCTTGGTTGCTAAAGTTTCAGAAATCAGCCACTGTATTCTCATTTTGTCTCCCCAAAGAAGAAAAAGAAATCAACACAGCAGCCATGTCAAACTTGAGGGGAGAAACACGAAAATCAATATCTTCCCTGAAGTTCAAACATCTAGCACTCTGCTTTCCCCTCCTTACGCTGTATGGCTGTGTGTGGCATTTGCTACCATGTTAGCAGGGAATAGGAAGGAGTCTCCAATGACCAAGCCTGGAATTTGTAGTTGTATTTTAGTTAGTGAGAAAGGTCTGGACACCACAACCTAAGCAAACTGCTGAGAGATTCTCAGAGATATTTTCAGGCACTCTACAAGAGGAGTCATACCATAATTAGTCTTCCAGCAATTGTTGAGTGTCAGAAATTATATTATAAACTTTGTATGTGTGGTTCTGGAGTAACAGGAGATTGTAATCTAACCTACAAATGTAGGTTGGCTGAATTATCGATACTCGATTCTTTCTACTTCTACACTGGTTGGTTCCGACGTCGAGAAAGTCACTCAGAGACAAAAACAATATCTGTCCCCTGGAGAGCCTTACCTTACTTGCTCACTTCTACCTTCCTTTGCCTACTTGCAAGAATTACAGCACTAACATTCATAACTCATTTTTCTCTCCACCACCAATTACAGACCTATGCATTCTGGTTATTTATCTGTAAAATGTTAACTATTTGCACAAATTACCATTAGACTAGGTATTCCAAGAGTTCCCAGTTATCTTCTTAACTCCCATCCTCATCTTGTGTCCCACAAAATATTACCAAGCTTAGTAGCACCTATCAGTATCCAGCAAAACAATGTTTTGCTTCTCTGGCTCACTGATGTCTCTCTTGACACCACCTAGGTCAGCCACAGCAGTGCCAGCGCAAGTGGTGAATCGCTCCCCTTCTCTTCCAGGTATGGATGAGTAACAGAGAAATTCAGCCCTCTACTGATCTTGTTGTAAAAGACGTTGTCTTGAAAAATGCTAGTGTCAGTTCCCCACAAATAATCTAACTCCAGGTCAGTCCACAGGAAAAGGAATTTCAACTGTAGAAAAAAGGACTCCCCCACCTACTTGCAGCCATGGTCACAGAAGCTCTGTATCCACTGCCACATGACAAACGGTTGTTAGTCATATCTTGTTACTTTTTCCAGGTGGTGCAGTACCTGCTGCTGCAGAAAGGCTTAGCCGTCATTTCATAGCCATTCATCCATGCACGTGAGGAGACCTCAGAGATTGAAGGGCTCAAAGTTCCAAGAAGCACAGCGTCTCATCTAACCAACGCATCTTCTGCTCTGAAAACCTCTTTTTAAATAAAACAAAAGATCCTAAGCCCCAGTGGTGGCTAGGGCATGAGGTGCAACCCCTGACAAGTGGATGACATTCAATGCTGCAGAGAGGAAGCATAATTGTACCTTGGAAAAAGTGAAACTATCATGATATTACGTTTTGTACAGTGCCGATTTGCCAAAGATGGGGGTCACTTTGGGGCAGCATCAGATCAAGGAGGCTAGATGGTCTAATCATTTTCATTGGAGAAATAGTCCGGTCTTCATCATATTCAAACATTTGATGCTGGAGAAGCTTCCGAGCTTAGAGTGCATAGCAGTCAGGCTATTGCAGTGAGAACTCAAAGGCTGACAAGGGACACAAACTCATCCACAGGGGTGGAGGACTAAATATTTCCTATAGAGGTCCAAGTGGTTCTAGAATTAGTCAGTGCTGGGGTATGCAGTTAAAATGAGTGTCCTTCGGCACACTAGGCAGGCTGGACAATGCCCATTTCCTTGAAAAAAAGTGTTTGGTCAACAGGAGGCAATCCGGGAAGGTCAAGCCTGGCTCAGAGTTTCTCCTGCGAACCTCAAAAAAAGGATACAATCCAAATCTGAACTTGACAGATAGCTAATAGCATTCAAAGGAACGCCTACATAGATACATATAGTTCAAAAGGAATAGCCATTATTGAACTGACAAAAGAGGCTGTGTAGTGTAGAAAAGTAATGTTCTTTTAATAGTTGGATATAGAAAAAAAACCAGGAATGACACCGTGCTCTTATTAGGACATTAGAAGGTTGAGCTCGCCACCAAAGAAAATGGAGTAGTACAGGGCCATCATCAGCTGGTATAGTCCTCATGCTCCAATGCTCCACCTTTTGTCTTTCTTGGTATACTTTTTAAAGTATAATATTAATTGAATGGAATGTTCCAATAGTTTTATAGCCCTTCTGCCTCAGTCTAATACCAGTCATTAAAGGCCATCTCCCTTATTATAGGCATAACTGAGTCAGAGCTTTTAACAACAGCATAGCCATTGGCTTTGAGCTACAAGATGTGATATTCAAGAATGGCTGGCCTAAAGGAGAAGACCTACATTTTGCAGTGAGCCAGCATAATGGGTGTAGGCCACCAGAACCAGTGGACCGAGAGGAGTACAAGAACCAAACCTCAAGGTGGTTCAGGAAAAAGTTTCTATAATGTTGTAGCCTTTAAATTCAGCTCCCTGTGAGGAAAGTGATGACATATCGCCCAAAAACAAAGACTGATATCATGGGTAGCCTTACGATCACATCTGACAGGGATACGAATATCATCTGTATATGAAGACAATATGAACAAATTCGAAGGTCTGAGCAGACAGAGGGAAAACGTGGTAAGTAATAATGGTGACACACGAGCTGCAGACAATTTGCACTTACTCATTTCTCCAACTTCATCACTGCTGTACACAAGTACAGTTTCTTCCATCGTTCTAAATTTTGACCTATCCTCTGCAATAACCCTCCTGTTCCCCTCACGCCGCTCTTCTCCCTTTTCTCACTCAGCAACACTGGCCTTGCTGACACCTGGTTCACGTTTTACTTCTCCAGCTACTCTATTACTGTCACCTGGGACTTAAAGATATCTGCGCCCACCCCACTTCAAGCAGATGTGCCATCTGATCAGTTATTGACACTCTTGTTTTCACACTAGCCACCACCTCTCTCAATGACATCTCTTTCGGCTTCTCATTTCACCGCCATGATGGCGAAAACCCACCCAGATCATTATCTTTCCAGCTCGTACACCTTTACCTGAAGGCATGCATATCCAGCTGCCTCACCCCCATCTAACACTGAACGGCATGACATTAATATCATTCATTTTTTTTTTTTTTTTTGGTAAAAGATTTTATTAATTTTTCACACCCAGGGTCCTGAAGACCAACATTACACATATGACCAGCAGACGAAGAATCCCCCCTCAAAATACACATCAGGAGAAATCCGTTCCACTGCATTCCTACCCTACATCCACCGCCCCCTCTACCCCCACCCCCCCCCAGTCGGTGTGCCCGCAGTAATTCCTCATCAGCCACCTTCCATCTGGCCCTATGGCCTGAGACGTCCCAGCTCCGGGCAAACCCCTGCTAGTATTCAGCCCGAGAGAGAGGGCCCGCCGTGACCTCCCTCCACAGCCCTGTTCCCACCTGCGCTCTTCAACCGATGACATTAATATCATTCATGCTGAACTTTAAAATCAAAGTTGTACACGTTCCCACCTACAATGCACACACACTTTCAACTAGCAACCTTTGTGCTCTATTCACCCATTTAGGAGGATGAAAGTACCAATACAGCCACCACACCAGTTGCAGTTACTTAACATACACAATATCGGCTCACTGATACCATTTAATACAACAATTATCACTTACGAGCCTTCAGTAGATTTTATTTCCTCCACTATTAATCCAGCTGACCTGCCCGACTATTCCTAACCCCTTGTAGAAAAGTTTATAATCTTTGCTACCCAGGCTCTATCCAACCCTCTAAATGTACCACTCTATTTACCTCGGAGTATGAACACCAGACTGCCAAGAATATGGCCTTATGCAGATCACTACTGTGAGTATTCAAATCAATAACCAACCCATCGCCAACTCATCAAGCTGCACACAAACTTAGACCTTTACCTCCAGGCATGCGTATCTAACTGACTCACCGCCATTTGAAACTGGATGGCATTGCAGTATCTCATACCGAACTTTTCTGAAACATAAGTTTTATGTTTCTCCTCTACTACACACTCCCCTTTCACCTCCTAAGCATATCCTGCCTCTGCCTACAGACAACATGCATTGGACTATTACCAAAAATATGGCCTTATACAAATTATTAGCAATCAATTTCAAAACTTACGTTTTATACATTACCTCCTGCACAGCACACATTCAGCTAACGTGCTCTCTTCAGCCCATCTATGAAGATGGAAGCTTTCAGTGCTAATAGTGCCACAACAGCACTATTTCAATTACTTGGAATATGCAATATCAGCTAACTCATAATATTGAATATAGAAAAAACACTCACTAGCCTTCAGTAGACTTTAGTACTGCAATATTACTTCGGTAGGCCTCTAAGACTATTTCAATACACTTCCAGAAATGGTTATAAACTGTGTTCCTTTGCATTCCTGCTAAGCACATGCACTCCCCACCTCTGGGTATGGACACCAGGGACATTGACTAACCACCAATCAAATTACTAATATCAGTATTCTAAATCAATAAACAACTTTGCCCCTACCTAAATCAAAAACCACAATCTTAGATCACCAATCACAATACCAATGTGGAGGCCTCTTACCTGCGAGCCTCACTTCACTGGAACGCCTCACTGTCTGTCATTCGTGAACCAGGCTTGTTACAGGAGTTCAAAATTGCACTCAAAGGATAGTTGTTGTAACAAAACATAATAAGCATAGCCACCCGTTACTGGTCCTTACTGTGCCTTTTGATTTTCCTGAAGATAGTGGGAGGGTATGTTCCTTTATTATGTGTCGAAACAAAAGTTCATCTTTCTCAGAGATTACAATTACAACTAGACTAGTGATTAAGTGAAGCTCAATCCAATGCATGAGCCATGACTAAATATAACAGGCCTAACCGGGTCAGAGAAAAAGCACATATAGGAGGAAAAATATGCAAAAGGTGTAAGGTAATACATTCAGTAAGGACACAGAATACAACCTGCCATGCTAGTTGTCTTATTTTGTAGAATCTGTTTCATTGAATTGCATACGTGTGGGCAAAGACCTTTAGTATGATATAGGAAAAAATAGGATACATTTTGTGCAAACACACACAGAGTTAAGGCCTGCAACTTCTATGCAGAAGTTTCAAGTTAAAAGCAGCTTTAGGCCTCATTAGAAATACAGGCCCAGGCCTCTGCACGAGAAATAGGTCAGAAAAATGCATGTTACAAAGGACATTGAGTTTAGCAGGTCACACAGTTCACTGAAGTGTCAGAAAATAACCTGCCAGGTCAGGAAATGGCCTGCAGTCACAAAGATAAGCTACTGCACGAAGCGTAGATCATATCTTCTTCCAGACTCGGTAAACCAGTAGTGTTTTAAATGTTGGAACTACAAAAACCACAAACCACAAGTCCATCTGCTAGAGAGGCTGAGCTGGAAGGTGTCAATCATGTCTTTTGCAATTGTGTTACTAATGCATGCACACATAGATTAAGCACACACACAGGATGGATTGGCCCAGGTGCAAGTTTTGCCCCTGCTCATAAGTCACTTCAGTTGAAGATCACATGTCACACTTACACGATGCTAGGCATGATGGATGAAACCACAGGTCAGAGTTCAGATAACCGTGGGAAAAAAAGCGTTAGGCAAAAATATAATCACTTGCTTCACAGGAAAACAGATGTGTGTAAAAAGTTGTTAATAACGTTTTAAGTATGACAGCAGGAAAACCACTGAGAGGGTTTCCCCCAATATGAGATGCGAGGGCCATGTGGCCCATATCTATATGTGCTTTGTTTTCAGGAAATTGTTGTTTGTGCTGATTTTAATCTACTCATTTGTGACGTACATCCTATGCTTGTGACTTTTTACTCTTGTGGTTTGGAGGAATAAATACAGTTGATTCTAAGCTGGGGCAGAGACATTGAGTTGTATCTCCCTTGAGGTGAGCTGATCTCTCCTGTAGTGACTGATCCTCACTACAGTATTGTAATAAACCCATAGTCTATTGTTAACTTGTCATTCTGGGTGTTTCTTTAATAGATATATTTTCCTCTAACATTTTGGCGGAGTTCCAGCCAGGAGTTCCACTTCTTCTCACCTGGTGCCATGTCCTGAAATTCCTCCTGTCCTCTTGAAATGATTTGTGCAACTAAGAGAAGGTAAGAAGACACCTGTTGTAAGGTCTTTCACATTTCTCTGGGACGGTAGGAATTGGGAGTTGGCATTTTTAAAAGGTGAGAACAGTGCGAATTTCGTTCCTTTTACTGTACAAGTGACAGGTTGACAATAGAATGTTATAGGTTATTATTTTTTATTATTTCTATGTTGAGATGCATGTATGCTTTAAGAAGGACTAGAGTTCCGGTGGGCAGTCCGGAAGGTACTAGGGGACCTGACTCAAGAAGTCAGAAGTGGTGTGGGTAGAGTACTTGAGACTGGGTAACCAGTATATGTTCTAAAAGGCAGAACCGTCAAGTCATCCAAGGTCTTAAACCTGGAAGTCACAGTTTGTAGTTACAGGCAGTGAGGGTCCTCCTTGTGAGTCCAGGAGAAGTGACCAGCAGTAGTGGTTTTTGCCGTAGTACATTATTTTTGCAATAGTAAGTAGTTTTTGAATAGTAACTAATTTTAGAATCAATGAGTAATTTTACAATATATTAACCTGTGTATGTAAATATGAATTGTAGTGTGGCCACAATTTAATGTCATATTGTAGTTTTATGCTTATGTTATGTAGTTAGGATTTCACATTTTGTGAGAAATATTGTAGAATTCTAGAAAAGGATTTTATTTAGACAAATGTCTCAAGGGGACTCGGGTAGTCTACCACAACAGGTCCCTGAATTAATTGTCCATCTTTATAACAGTAAGGTTGTAGGCTTTTCTAACCTAATAATCCCTAATGGGAGAAATCCTTGAGCGCCTAGGAATTAGCATTGACACCATTTCACCTTAAGGTCTAAGGACAACATACATTGATGTAATAACATTAGATACTTTAGAATAGTCGATAATTGTTCCAAAGAATGAATTGGAAAAATGTTTAAAACATCCTACAGGGACATAGATGAATATTTTGAGGGTATATAGCAGTTATTATTTGAGAATATTCTCTTAACGCAGTACTCCGTACATTAAATCTGCATTATAAAAGTATGTCATTTTTAGTGATTGCAATCACATTTTGATACGAATATGAAAGTAAAATTATTTAGAGTCTAAGACATTAGTTGGACTAGTCTCTGCTTATAGTTTAACCAGCCAAAAGAAACTAGATTTAGAAGTATGTATGAGAATAACTAAATTGAAAGGGAAACAGAATAACTTTATGTTAATGAAAAGTATGCAATGAGTAGGAGACGGGTGGATCTCCAGGATAATGAGAAATAAATAGAAGGATGTGATCATATGAAAGAATATAGGAATATACAAAGTTTAAATAAATACAGGTATTAACTCAACAGGCCTACCTACCTGTCAGGGGCAGGGTGGTTTTGGAGGTTGGGGAAAGAGAGGTGGACGATGTATTAATGAAATAGATATTGATGCATTGTCCAGTGTAACCTCTATATTCAAACAAAGAAACGGTCCTCCAGAGTGCCATGGGGTCCTGTAGAACACCTGGTTGAGGTATACTCTGAAAACAAAGACCAAATAGGACACAACTGTACAGAATGGCACAAGGCTACTAAATACCATACATACCTATGGCCCCAAGAGCTTGGCAGTTCTCCCATTCAGAAGAGAGTCAGAGGCAGATCCAAGGGCAGTATAAAGAAAAGCCAATCACAAAAACAAGTAGGAGATGCACAAGCCTAGAAGAGGCCAAGAGGCAGACCACAAAAGTAGCCAAAGCCAGAGGGTTCTAATGATAATAAAGCAGAAGAAGGGACATTGGGAGAAAACAAATGTCCTCCTCAGTTGACTCGCATCAAGATAGCCAAGTGTCATAAAGACAACAAAACTGTCTGCTTTGAATATCCATTTCAGATACAGGCGATAATATCTATGACTGGGCAACATATACTCTAGATGAGTGAAGCCAAACACAAGAAGACCCCATTTCAGGCAGTGTTGTATATTTTGTAGATGGGTTTCCACAATAGATTAGGACACAGGATTGAGACACACAGGTGCAGTAGTGGTCAAAGCAATGTTGCATGACTCTTCAGATATAGTGCTGATACCAGACCAGATAACGTTGTCACCTTATTTCTTAACTAGGGTTGCTGAACTAGTAGCTTTAGTGCCAGCACTTTAACAAGGGAAAGGGGAAGCAATAGCCATATACTTTGATTTTGGCTATGTCACTGCAATAGGGCAAAATGGTCCCTTAATAAGACACATACAATAGTTTTGTTAACTAGTAAAACATTGCCACCTTCAGACCCATTGGATACACAAAGACAGGAACAGATTTAATATATAGAAAGATACCCAAGCATTGCTATTTATAAGCCCTAAATCAGCTACATTTCCCTTGGCACACTGCTAGAAACAACATGTCTCTCTAAATACGCCAGGATTGGTTTGTTTGCAACTTACATGAGATGACCACAATGTAGAAATACACCTGTACCGTGTGCCAGCAGGGTTCATTAAACCCCACCTTTAGAGTAACAGTTTCTACAGTACTTGAGATTGAGAGCCCTCCACTGGGATTAGGGCCAACTTTAGGGTGGTGCGACCGGTGCCACCACACCGGATGCTGGTTTCAGGTGGGGGGGGGGGGCGCAGGTTCCAAGTATATTGTGATTTT
This sequence comes from Triturus cristatus, assembly GCF_964204655.1. Lineage (NCBI taxonomy): Eukaryota > Metazoa > Chordata > Amphibia > Caudata > Salamandridae > Triturus > Triturus cristatus. Next base: position 1,126,763,681 of record NC_140585.1, on the reverse strand, counting down.
AAAAGCATTTTCTAACATTCCCTGCCTCAGGCAAATCACAAAGTATATACAAAGTGCATACAATGTGGATAGGTTGGTGGGCAAGTTAAAACTCATAATATATAGCAGTGAGCTATTGACTGTCATCAAGGGGCTGTAGAGATCGCACAAGATATGGAGAGTTAAACTTTCTGTTCAGTCTTTTATTTTTCTAAATCTTGCAAAAAAGTAGAAATAACGTTTTATTAATAAAGAGAACTCCCAACCATGGTATCACAGTTCAAACGCTGAGTTTGTACTTCTCCAGATCAAGCGCTCTTAAACTATACTGCCTATCAGTATGGATAACATGTAACTCATATATCTTGTAGTTCTCTGTCTTATGAAACATTTCTTATAGACTGATTTACACGTGTGACTGATTGTCTCTATGTAATGTGGGTGTGGAGTGTTTTGACACCCTACCCTGGTATGAGAATTAATTAAATGCATCTGAGAGAGAGTGTTTATGGAGACTTAAGGGGCACTGTTAAGGGTTGGTAATGAGGGAATCAATGGCAGCGGTTGTCATTGGAGAGCGCCAACAAACATTTTCACACCGGGTGCCACCAGTGATAGAGCAGGAACTCATGTCCATTGTGATGCCAAGTTTGCTGCTAATTTTCTGGTTGGTGAGGTAATGCTCAAGTGGGGCATGCCTGAGGAGATTAGATTTGGTTTTGGCGCACACATTTCTTTCAATAATATCTTCTCCCATCTCACCACTTTGTTAAGAATGATAAACTCTTGTTAGCTTACCACCCCCAAAGTAACAACTTTTTGGTATGCTTAAATGACCTC